>NC_138963.1:55355000-56032500 GCF_055761805.1 Camellia sinensis | reverse complement strand
AGCGGATGGATACGAATTGGATTGAGCGGATGGATACGAATTGGTTTGTGCACTTTCTAAAAAATAAAACCTGAACATAATTCAATTGTGCATTGCACTTCCTAAAATACTGCCAAAACATAGGTACGCAAAAGATAGTGTGCAAGTGCACAATTCATATATTTGATATATTGCCAATCTGCCAGACCAAAAACAAATAATTCAATTCACATTGGTTTTTAATTCATATATTTTTAATTCACATTCAATTCAAAAACAAATAATTCAATTTATAAAACCAAATCAATCCCGAAGCAGTTCTGAAATCAATCAATTTATAAAAATAAATCAGTTCCTAAATCAATCCATTTATTTTCAGTTCCTAAATCACTTCCTAAATCAATTTATAAACACAAATTTTTTATGGAAGCGCTGTAAAACTAAACCAATCAGTTTATAAAACTAGATCAGTTCCAAAGCAGTTCCAAAATCAATCAATTTATAAAACTAAATCAGTTCCTAAATCAATCAATTTATTTTTAGTTCCTAAATCAATTTATAAACACAAATTTTTTATGAAAGCACTGTAAAACTAAATCAATCAATTTATAAAACTAAATCAGTTCCTAAATCAATCAATTTATTTTCAGTTCCTAAATCAATTTATAAACACAAATTTTGTATGGAAGCACTGTAAAACTAAATCAATCCATTTTTAAAACTAAATCAGTTCCGAAGCAGTTCTGAAACAATTCCGAAATCAATCAATTTATAAAACTAAATCAGTTCCTAAATCAATCAATTTATAAACACAACTTCCTAATCAGTTCCGAAGTAATTTCTCAATAAAACTAAAATTGAACACAACACATACAACAAACGAAATTGGACCCAAAATTCAAGGCGAAAATGTTGAATAAGAGGTAGAAAACAACACATGCACAGAGTGTGACATAACAGAGAACAGGTGAAGACAATAAGAGGAAAGAAGAAGAGAAAAACTGAAGAGGAGAAGAGAAGAAGAGGAAAGAAGAAAAGCAGAGCATACCATCAGTGTAGAACAGGAGCAGAGACGAGCAGAACGTAGGAGAATATAGTTCGATGTAGATTGATAGCCAATCGCCGTTCAGTGTAGTAGATCATCGGTCGACTGTTTAGTGTAGACCGCTGAACGAGGACGAGGACAACGATGGGTAGGGTTTTGGGGGTAGAGAGAGAGAGAGAGAGAGCCAAGCAAGAGACGAGAGAAAGGGTGTGTGTGTGTCTGTCTGAAATGAGGAACTAGGTTTAGGGTAAACTAAAGAAAAGGGGTGGCTGAGGCGTAAAAAAACACGCACAAAAAAAGGGGGGCCATGGTCGGGGTCGGGTTTTGTGGGCATAAGGGCAGATCACTCGCCACCCGACCCGAACAAGAAAAATCAAGAATTCTGAACCCGCAGCCGTGCGCTGCATACCACGCATCCACCCATTATGGGTCGGGTCAGGTCGGGCCAGGCGGATTTGACGGGTCGTTGGATCCACTGCACAACCCTAGAAGCAGATGGTCTGGGATAAGCAGCTGCAACATTTGCATTGCTAGCATCTCCTGCTTTTCGTCTCCGAGGCCTTCGTGCACTGCTTGGATTGCTGCGAGCATTTCCTGTTTCCTTCGAATCATGAAGTTGTTCCAATTCTTTCACCACCTCATCCATGTTTGGCCTGAACTTGGATTCTGTTGACAGGCATCGCAATGCGAGGTTCGCTGCCTTATAGGCTATATCCAACGAGTACTGGCCTTCGAGACGGTTATCGAGGATGCGAAAGATTTTACGTTTGCTGGCCAGGTAGGGTTTGGCCCATTCCACCAGGTTGTGTTCACCGGATGGTCTGTTCTTGTCCACAGCTCTTTGGCCAGATAACATTTCAAGGAGCACAACTCCGAAACTATAAACATCACTCCTGGCAGTCAAATGACCTAGAATAGGTGAAAAAAGTTGAATGAATACCTAACAAAAGAAAAATATACAACAAATACATGGAAACCATGAATGGACATTTATAGCAGATAAAAGGTTTGAAATGAATGGTCTTTTAAAGTGGAATCGGGAAAGCTAATTAGAGAAATTATGTCAGTTAAGTCAACAGTGTTTTGCCAAAGGCATCACTCCCTATCAAGTTCAGTCCCCAAGCAAAAACATTGAGGTCCAAAAACACAGTTGAAGAGAGAAGTGGCATTGATCCAGTACTCTCACCTTACTCTGCCCTAACTTCATCTTTTTAGGGCCATTTTGGGCATGTGTGCATAGGGCACAAAGTCAGGACCTGGTGGACCTTTACCCTATAATCTCACATGCACAAAATAAGAAAATCTTCTTGCAAGTAACATGGAAGAAAACTAGTTTAGTTGTAGTGCGCTGGTGCTTTACTCTTATAATAGAAAGTAAAGGCTCTTCCCACGTTCCATGAATCTACAACTCTCTTTGTCTTTTGATCTGCTTTGTCTGAAACTAGGTTTGATTTACTATTTTCAGAGAAAAGAGGGGTTGAATTAGGTCGATGGCTAGCTTACAAACTTAAATCCCCAAATATGTTGGAGGGTGTACTCCAATAAGGAGGGTATTCTGATATAAACTGATAAATGGTCCATATCAGTGTCCCTTTTGGATTCAAAAAATGAAAGATTTTCAAAGGGTAAGCAAGGCGGGTCACAAGGAAAGAGAAACATGAGTCGGAAACAACATATATAGAGATCTTTAAATAATAATAATAAAAGTCACATGTATTGAAAATCATACCGGTGGCTAGATATTCTGGAGCTGCATATCCATAGGTTCCCATAACCCTTGTGGAGACATGGCTCTTGTCACCTGTCGGCCCATTCTTGGTCAACCCAAAATCAGAGAGCTTTGCATTGTAATTCTGACAATATATGCTAAAAATTTGTATCAGAACAGTGCGCGATGATAAATAAGCTTTCTGGAATTGGAAAAATGCATGGTAGCAAAAATTTGCTTCACAGATACATACTGAATCAAGCAATATATTAGAAGTTTTGAAATCCCAATATATGACTTTTGTTTCAGCACTGTGAAGAAAAGCAAGCCCCTTTGCAGCACCAATTGCAACCCTTAAACGAAGGTTCCAAGAAAGAGGTTGGAAATAAGAACCTCCTGTTATACAACAATTTAATGTCTCATTACAAAAATTTTCATATAGAAAAAAAAATGGTTTAGAATTTCAAAGAACTCACTCCTGAACAAATGATTTTCCAAGCTGCCCCTAGGCATGAATTCATACACCAGAAGCCGGTGCTCATCCTCCAAACAATAGCCAATGAGTTTCACAAGGTGAGGATGACAAAACTGCCCCAAATAATTCACTTCCGCCTGCAAGACCAATACGACAAATAAAGAAACATGCATATCAGAGTGGCATACATGAGAAAAACAAGCAGACATGAATAAAATATAATTCTAATTGGCAGCAAAAAAATAAACTCACCAGCCACTCCTTGCGACCTTGGAAACCTTCTTGGTTAAGCCTTTTCACAGCAATGACTATGCCTGTCCCTGGCTTTGAAGCCGTAAAAGAGTTCTCATCGATCCAACCTTTGAAAACTGAACCAAAACCACCTTCTCCTAACACACTATCTGGGCGGAAGTTCCTTGTGGCCATTTTAAGATCAGAAAAACTAAAGCTCTTCAAATTAGTAGACTGCAAGATTTCGCCCTCACTCCGAGGAGTCGGAGGCACAGAAACCGCTGAGCCTTTACTGACCGAACCACTTAGATCAGTCCCCTCTATGCTAACATGTTTTGAATTCACCCCTAGACAATACCATCGTATGTCAGCTCTCTTGGTGACATTTGAATTACAATTGCTTCTATCAAGGGCATCTCTAATCCTTCACCAATAATTTGATGAATGACAAGATATAAGTGAGCTCCAACCATATCATCAAACTAGTATCATGTTGGAAAAAATAATTTTTGGGGACTTTAATTTAATATTGAAGTTTGGTGACTTTAATTAAATATTAAAGTGGGTCCTAACCATTTTTTGTGTTGGGTCCAAGTGAGCCAAAAACCATTGGGTTTTGAATAAGAAATTGCCAAGAAATTGCTTCATGATGTTAGATTCATGAATAGGATTTTAAAGAGTATTTAAATCTTTTTTCTTGGCTAAAGGGTGTGAATCCTTTGGGCATCCATACTTTTCATTTTGTGGAAAGGGGCTATGGATGCTTGGTGTTTTAATGACTAGCCTTAAAGGCTGGAGGCTTTTCCTCTCTCCCCTATACATGTATAAATTGAGACCCTCCTGTCAAGTTTCTATATAGAAATTTTTGTTTCCATTTTACAAGTCAGTTTGCTTGATAGTTCCTATTATGAGAGAGTGCTGCCATTGTTTTGTTCGCTAAGCTAGATAGATAGTGCTTCTGCCGTAGCTGGTTTTGACCGTCGTATCCTGGGAGACAGACGCCGGGTTTCCTCAAGCACCCGTGAGGCGGCGAAATTTGTTTTAAGGAAACTGCTTCCGTGCAGGCTTCGGTTTTGTCTCTTTACCCTTTATTGTTTTTTGTGTATTTCTGTTAAAATTTAGTTGTAATTATCAGCATATGTTCTTGGTATATAATTTGTTTTCTTCATAAATCTATTTATTTAATTTCACAATTTTGAACAACAAGCTTAAAACAGATTTTATATATCTTTTCTATGAAATTGATCGAATAGATTTATATAGACTATTAGGTTAGCTTTGTATAATGTTACTAGGAATTGTTGCGGAATTGCTCACAATTTCAATAATTGTAAATTATGCAATGGTACTCTCTAATTGCTTACTTTAATTAGAATGTTCTATTATAATTTGCATACTTAATTGTATTAGTATGATCTTGTTTTATGCGTATGGTTCATCATTTCCCTACCATGATTTGCATGAATTTTAAGGTTATAAAATATAATTTATGGATGTTGCAATTTTGACATTCTAATTCTATTCTAGTCTCAATTTGTTACATGCTTATTATTTTCTAGGCTAGATTACATAATTTAATGTATTTGGAGTTATAGAGTTTTATGAATTGTGTACATGATTAATCTAAATTATCTAATTGTGTGCATTAATATGAATTATTTAATTGGGTGCATTAATCTAAGTTATCTAATTGGGTGCATTAATCTAAATTATTTATTTGGGCGCATTAATCTGAATTATTTAATTAGGTGCATTAATCTGAATTATTTAATTAGGTGCATTAATCTGAATTATTTAATTGGGTGCATTAACTTTAAATTTGACTTATCTATTTGGAGTTATTAGTTTAAATGTTTATTATGAATTAATTTTATTCATGACTCATGAGTATTGAACTTTATTTTAAAGTTGTAATTTAATTTTGAAATTACAAATTGTATTTTGTTTTGGTACCTTATATTAGTTGGTTACTTATATAATTAATAGTTGGCTAGATGGTTTCAATTATTTATTATAATTAAATTTTTTAGATTATTTGTTTGTATTTTGTTGTGGTTTGCTACTAACTTTCTTTGTAGGGATACCAATGCGAAAAACAATTATAAAACTAAATGAATAGTATTTGGGATGTAAAAACAAAAATGTTTGGACTACTAACTTTTGTGTTGAATAGGAATACCTAAGCGTGGAAAGGCTTTTGGACTAAATAGAATCCTTATGGATTGGCTATTTTATTTAAATGTTTGAAGCATGTTTTTTGCTTGAGATGTAGTTGGTTTGTTTATCAATTTGTGGTAGCAAGTTTTATTTGCTTGTTTTGTTAGAAGTATTTTATATGCGTGTAATTGTTATAGTAATTTTTTAAATTGTTTGTAAGTTTGAAACTTGGTTTGGTTTTCTGTGATAGAAACCAAAGTTTTAGCTTTGGCTAAAGAGTAGTTCTTATTTGTTTAGAAATGACAACTAAGACGGATTTGGTTTCAAACCTTTGGAGTTTGAGGAAGTCTTTGGGTTTAATCATTTTATTTCCAAAGTGTTGGAAAACCAAATTTGGAGAAAGTCTTTGGTTATAATCTGATTATGTCCAAAGTGTTTTGGTTTTGAGAAAGGAAACCAAATTTTAGCATTAGCTAAAATATTTTTGATTTTATTCAGAAATAATGGGCTTAGTTCCGGGAGTACCGGTTAACTTTTATGAGTGGTGTAATTCTGGTAGCAAATTTTATTTGCTTGGGAATCGGTTTGTTATAACCTGGTTTATCTTCTGGAAATCTTAATTTTTAAATTGTTTCCTATGGACTAGGAGTCAACATGCTCTTGAATGTTTTGTCAAAAGGTTAATTGGGTTTTAAGTGGGACCGATGTGACCCCTCCAGTCTTCCTGAGAACATTCCTGACCATGTTCGATTCTAGATTAAATGGTGAGACTAGTTTTGAATTAAATTTCCATCTAAGGGATTTTCTAAGGGTTAAGTTTATTTTCTGGAATCACAGAAGTGAAATTCTGTTGTGATGTATCAGAAATGGCTTCAAAAGTTAACAAACAGAAATGTTGTTCCACCTGACAACCTTAGCCTCGCGAGATTCTTAAAGAAAGATCTTAAGAGATCAAGTATGATTAAAGGAAATCATAAGATTGCATTAAAAATTTCTCTGATTTGATCAGAGGCAATTAGTTTGGTATCCTTGTGATTGCTATGTGACTTTGCTTGAAAGCAAAGATGAGACAACCTGTTATAGTGGGTGAATATTTTTTTTGAATTTTTAAACTCCAAATATATTCTTAAATTGGTGGTTCCTAGTGAGTACAAGATCACTAATCACAGAGATAGAAAACTGGTGGTTCCTAGGAGGTGTTAGACCACTGGCTACACAGTTATGAGATTGTGGTTCCTAGTAGTGAACAGATTACTGATCACAAGTCAAGACATCATGATTCCTAGTAGTGGAGAGGCTACTGGTCATATGTCAAGACATGATGATTCCTAGTAATGAAAGAGTCTATTGACCCTATGTCAGGACGTTGTGATTCCTAGTAGTAAAGTGACTACTGATCACAGGTTAAGACATTGTGATTCCTACTAATAGAAAGTCTACTGACCACATGCTGAGAAATTAGTGATTTCTAGTGATAAGACTACTGGCCATGTTATGAAGTTCCGAATAGTAGACTATTGAACACTGGATTTGTGTTTCCTAATAGTAAGACTATTGGCTTCAAAGTGATAGGTTGGACCAAATATATTTAGGTGCCTAATTCGGTTGATGACATTCTGGGAATGTATTTACTGTGATATGATTTTGAGAGTTTTATAATCATTGTGACACAAGGATTTGTTTAAAACTTTGTATAAATTCTACAAAGAAGACCTGATTATCCGACTCCGTAATGAGGAGGATAATAGAAAGAAAGAAGGGAGTACCTCCTCAGTGAAGGCCAATGTCATTGAGCATGGCAAATTTTCTAGGATGAGGAAGAAACCCCCCCTTGAACAAGGGCTCTTAGCTGGGGCCAAGGGGTGGTGTTGCAAAGAAGCTGGCATACAAGCCGCGGGAACCTGGTTCTCGGTTCTTTGGGAAGTGCTACAACTGTGGTAGCGAGGCTTTTAGTTTTACTAGGGCTACACGCCACATCTACTCCGAGAAGGAGCTGTTTACAACTTTCAAACTGGTTACAAAGGGTGAGAAGTTGTTTATGGGAAACTCTACTACCTCATTTGTTGAGGGAAAAATGGTCCTGATATTAACCTCAGGAAAAGAGCTAACCTTGAATGAAGTCCTGTATGTTCCGGACATTCGTTAGAATCTTGTCTCAAGGTCTCTTCTCAGTAAACATGTTTTTCGCATGGTTTTTTGAGTCCGACAAGGTTGTTCTGACGAAACACAAGTGTGAAACTTGTGTTGAAGCGAAGTGGACAAGACGCCGTATGAGTTATGGAAAGGCGTTAAGCCTTCGTATAAATTCTTACGAATGTGGGGGTGTCTTGCAAAAGTGGCGATTCCTACACCCAAACGGGTTAGGATAGGCCCGAAATCTGTGGATTGTATATTCATTAGTTATGCACATAATAGTAGTGCATATCGGTTTCTTGTTCATAAGTCTGAAATTCCAGACATACACAGGAATACCATCATGGAGTCAAGGAATGCATGTTTCTTTGAAGACATTTTTCCTTGCCGAACCCATGCAGGGGTTCCAAGGTCTTTGGAGCAATTTGATGAGGTTGCTAGTGAGGATGATCATGTTGATGATCCAGGTGATGATCAAATTGAGGTTTTAGATTAGCCCAGATGGAGTAAAAGGGCTAGGACATCCAAATCTTTTGGTCCAGACTTCTTGACTTATATGGTTGAGAACGAACCTCAAACTTTCCACGAAGTTGTGACTTCTCCTGAGAGTCCTTTATGGAAAGAAGCGATCAAAAGTGAGATTGACTCCATCTTACAGAACCACACCTGGGAGTTAGTAGATTTACCTCCAGGTTGTAAGCCTTTAGGCTGCAAATGGATTTTTAAACGAAAGATGAAGGCCGATGGGTCTATTGACAAGTATAAGGCGAGGCTCGTTATCAAAGGGTACAGGCAACGAGAAGGCCTGGATTACTTTGATACGTACTCACCTATAACTAGGATAACATTCATTCGCATAGTGATTGCGATAGCAGCTTTGCGCAATCTTGAGATTTGAATGAAGAAATCTACATGGAGCAACCTGAAGGGTTTTCAACTCCAAGACAAAGCAAGAAAGTCTGTAAACTTGTCAAATCTTTGTATGGTTTGAAGCAAGCGCCTAAACAATGGCATGAGAAGTTTGAAATGTAATGTTGTCAAATGGGTTTCAAATCAACGAATGTGACAAGTGTATTTATGTCAAAGACACTGATGGAGGTTATGTCATTTTGTGTCTATATGTTGATGATATACTCATTATAGGTAGTAACGATGAAATGATCAAAACTATCAAGAAGTTGTTAAACTCTAAATTTGACATGAAGAATATGGGCATTGCAGATGTTATTCTGGGAATTAAGATTACCAGAATCTCTGGCAGAATTGTACTTTCTTAGTCTCATTATATTGATAAAATACTTGAGAAGTTTAGTGGATCAGATACGAGTGTGTCATCGACACCTGTAAACTTAAGTCTACACTTTACCAAGAATAATAAAGAGAGTGTCTCTCAGTTAGAATATTCTCGGGTAATTGGAAGTTTAATGTATCTGATGAGTTGCACTAGGCCAGATATAGCTTACTCGGTTAGCAGGCTTAGTAGATACACAAGTAATCCTGATGCTTCTCATTGGAAGGGCATTGTGCGGGTGTTAAGGTATTTATGCTACACTCGGGATTATGGGCTGCATTATACTCGATATCCAGCGGTGCTTGAAGGATATAGTGACGCGAATTGGATATCAGATATAAAGGACTCAAAGTCCACTAGTGGATATGTGTTCACTCTTGGTGGGGCAGCCGTGTCTTGGAAATCTTCCAAGCAAACGTGTATATCTAGATCAACGATGAAATCAGAGTTTATTGCTTTGGATAAAGCAACGGAAGAAGCAGAATGGCTTCGCCATTTCATTGAAGATATTCCACGTTGGTCTAAACCTGTGCCAGCTATTTGTATTCATTGTGATTGTCAATCTGCAATTGGTAGGGCACAGAGTAATATGTATAATGGAAAGTCTAGACATATCCGTCGTAGACATAATTCCATACGACAACTACTCTCGAATGGAGTTATCTCTTTAGACTATGTAAAGTCTAAGGACAACATTGCGGATCCGCTAACCAAAGGGTTAAGTCGAGTGTTAGTCGAAACGTCGTCAAAAGGAATGGGGTTAAGGCCTTTGGAAGTTACCGGAATGGAAACCCAACCTAGTTGACTGGAGATCCCAAGATCTAGGTTCAATGGGACAACCTAATTGCGTGTAACGGTGGTATGTCACTGAGGAGGTTAAACCTCCAACCATTCCTTCAATTAGTGATACCTACAAGTGTAGAGGATAAACTGAGCTTTTAATGACTCTTATGTGTTAAGCTGTTGAGCTAAGTATTGCAGGATACTTTAGTAAAGTCACCTATGTGAGTTTGAAGTGGGGCCGCTTCTAGAAGAATTGGGCAGGCCAAGATTCTTTGAAACCACTCGCTGAACCAGGCTAGTGTCCAGGGCCACACAGGGCACACCAGTGACAACATAATGGTGGTAGGAGTAATTCTCGTGTGAGATCTATTGTCTTAGTTTACATAAATGGTAAGGCAGTTCAAGATGTCTTATTCATTGATCTGCCAGTAAACTCGATAGGTTTTCACTGGGAGAGGTTCAAAGCCAAAAGCTACCTTCTCTGATGTCGGGGTTAGTCCGTTGTACTCTCTCCCAGAGTCTTTATTGTTGAACGATGTCCGTTTGTTGAGTCATTCGGTCAATTTTTATTCATGTGAGGGATTGTTGGAAAAAATGATTTTTGGGGACTTTAATTTAATATTAAAGTGTGGTAACTTTAATTAAATATTAAAGTGGGTCCTAACAATTTTTTGTGTTGGGTCCAAGTGAGCCAAAAACCATTGGGTTTTGAATAAGAAATTGCCAAGAAATTGCTTCATGATGTTAGATTCATGAATAGGATTTTAAAGAGTATTTAAATCTTTTTTCTTGGCTAAAGGGTATGAATCCTTTGGGCATCCATACTTTTCATTTTGTGGAAAGGGGCTATGGATGCTTGGTGTTTTAATGACTAGCCTTAAAGGCTGGAGGCTTTTCCTCTCTCCCCTATACATGTATAAATTGAGACCCTCCTGTCAAGTTTCTATATAGAAATTTTTGCTTCCATTTTACAAGTTAGTTTGCTTGATAGTTCCTATTGTGAGAGAGTGTTGCCATTGTTTTGTTCGCTAAGCTAGACAAATAGTGCTTCTGCCGTAGCTGGTTTTGACCATCGTATCTTGGGAGATAGACGCCGGGTTTCCTCAAGCACTTGACCCGTGAGGCGGCGAAATCTGTTTTAAGGAAACTGCTTCCGTGCAGGCTTCGGTTTTGTCTCTTTACCCTTTATTGTTTTTTGTGTATTTTTGTTGAAATTTAGTTGTAATTATCAGCATATGTTCTTGGTATATAATTTGTTTTCTTCATAAATCTATTTATTTAATTTCACAATTTTGAACAACATATCAAACCAAGGGATAGGCCAAATATTCACCAAATTAAAGATAAACCAAAGCTTTCACCAAATTTCCAACGTAATATTTTTACTCAAATCTGAAGAAATGATAAAAAGAAAGGATTGGAGATGATTTTGTTTCATAAAAAATGGTTAAACAGGTTTTTAGGATAAAAAAGTTAAGGACTGGAGTGTTCCATACCAGATCAAGCATTTAAGCAAATTTTCACTGAAAATTGATGGGGGAAAAAACAAAAGAGAGGGTAAGGATTGGAGATGCTCTTATACACTTAAAATAAATAAAAATAAAAAACCTAGCAAATTTGTATAAAAAAAAATGTGTAGGTTAAGAATCTCAGCAAGAAATGATAAGAGAAAACAGAAAAGTAACATTATAAGGCTTCATCACCACACAACTGATCTTGTTATATCTTAATTCTCATACAAATCAACAATTTAAATCTAACCATACCAAAAACCCAACTCAACAATTCAAAATTAATAGGAAAAAGAAATCAAGAAAAATTGCCAGAAAAACGAAACAGAGACACCCAAACGAATTAAGGGGTTGTTTGGCAAGAAGGTTTGGGTGGGTTAGGGGCTAAAATAGCCACAAAAAACAAAATAGGCTATTTTAGCCACAAAAAACAAAACATCAAATCCAACCCATAATCATTGCAATCCTCTCTCACAAAAAAAATCAAAAAAGTCAAAAAGTCAAAAATTCCTTCCCAAACCAGGCTAAAATAGCCCAGGCAAAAAAAACCAAAAAGCCAAAAAGCCAACCCACTTCCCAAACGGAGGCTAAATTGTCAGAACAATAAAATCAACCATTTAAATCTAACCATACTAAAAACCCAACTCAACAATTCAAAATCAATAGGAAAAAAATAAATAAAGAAAAATTGCCAGAAAAACGAAACAGAGGCACCCAAACAAATTAAACTGTCAGAACAAAAGCAAATATTAGTATTTATCATACATACATATATATATATATATATGTGTGTGTGTGTGTGTGTGTGGATTATAGTAGGAAAGTGAGAAGTTTGTGAGTACCTGTGTGGCGGGGGACTCGCAGCTTTGATTCGAGCACTTAAGCAAATCCCCATTTGGTATGGAACCAAGCCAACAAAACGAAAAAACCCCTTTGGTATCTTGATTCCGCCAGACCTCTGAATCAAAGATTAGGGTTTTCAGCTAAAAAGAAAGTTCAAAAAAAGTAGCCAACAAAAGCAGATCTAGGTTGCCAAAAAGAAAACAAAAATATTTTTTGGAAAAGAAAACTAGCTTTGCTTCTTGTATAAAAAGCTGATGGATTTTAAAAGGGTAAACAAACAAAGAAAACCCACTTCTTATTCTGTGAGCCAGACACTGAATTACAGTATGGGCAAAGAGAAGAAAGCAGACAAAGAAAGAGAGATGGGTTTTCTGTTGTTTTGTAGCTTTCACTGGACACGCAGAAAGAGGGAGAAGAGAGAGTGTTGACCTATCTATAGCTTCAGCTTTGATTCCTCATTACTAGTGGATTGTTGCAAGTTGAGAGAGAGAGAGAGAGAGAGAGAAATAATGGAAGGGTTGGTCCCGCACCAACCTCTTAACGTTAGTCTGGGTTTGGTGTGCCCACAGGTGAAATCGGTTCGCTTCTATCAGTTTTTTCATTAATTTTGAATTGAATCGATCATTTTGGTTTTTTATATTTATAAATCGAATCTTCAAAAAAAATAACATAAGTCGGCGTGATTCGATTTATTAGAGTGCGGTGCGATTTTTTTGATTTTTCGATTTTTTTGCTTTTTTTTTTTTCTTAGTTGGGCCTCACATTTTGGGCCTATATTTCTATCAATTTTGCATAAAATTTGGGCTCAGTCCATGTAATTCCTACATAGGTTTGAGGCCTCACATTTTGGGCCTATTAATATTATATAAGTCGGTTCGGTTCAAAAAATCAAAAACCGTAAACCGAACCAAATGTACAGAAAAACATAAACTGAACCGAACCGAACGATTGAAAACTTAAAACACCGACCGAAAATCGTTCGGTTCGGTCGGTCCTTCCGGTTATTCTTTCACCCCTGGTGTCGTGCGGAGTATATGGACTTGGAACTGAGGAGGAAGGAAGAGATGAGTTTTTGGACAAGGCGGGCCACTCAGCCGTATTATGGGTCGGGTCCTCGGGTCGTCCCCTTACTGTCAAATTATAGGAACTGTCAAATTATAGGAAGTGTTTGATTATAATTTTTTTGATTAGAGTTTTATTTTGAGTTTATGAGTTTTGTAATTATAATTTAAAAAATAAAAATTTGTTTGGTTTTGAATTTAAAAAAAAAATTGAATTGAATTTTAAATTTTTGATATGACATATAAAATGGGAAAAGTTGTTTGGTTATGAGTTTTGAAAAAAAAAATTAAAATTTAATTGAAAAACTTATAACTCATAACCAAATACCCATCTCAAAACTCTATTGAAAATTCTATTAAAAAACTCATAACTAAACTCTTTTTAAAATTCAATTCAAAAAAATAATTTGCTATTTTGATCTGAAAAATAATTTTTATATTTAAAAAATATCAAAAACAAATATAATTTGTTTTCCAAATAAAAAGTGGCGATTGGCAATTGTATTAAAAAAAAAAAGTGTATTATTCCAATCAATCAGCCGGACAATCGAGTAAATGAAAAATTCAAAAATTATCTACTTTACAAAACATATTTTCAAAATGTATTTTAAAATTGATTCACAATTATGATTTGAAAATCTAAATTAAACATAACATTAAAATGTAAGGGTGGGATAAATACATGCGCTGCTTAAAATCCATTCTCCTCAAAACCTAAATAAGAGAAATGATTTACTCTAAAATGAAAGTACTAATGCCAGTTCTAATGAGCTAACAGTGCAAGAAAAAAAATAAAAAAAAAAACAAAGGCCAAACTATCACATCAGTGATGGGATCCATATAGTGCCATGTCATTAATGGTCTTGAATTAGTGGTCTGGAGCATTTTTTCCTAAATAAACATGATCTTGATTACAATTTTTTAAGGGATAACAAAATAGGTGTCACTTTATGAATGATGTGGAGGATACATTGGGAGTGTTTGGCAAAGGCTATTTTTTGGTTTTTTGGATTAAAATTTACAAAAAAATAAAATAGATTAAAATAGTTAATAAGACAAAATGTCATATCAAATCCATAATTATTTCACTTTTTCTCTTACAAACATCACATTTAACTAAAAAAAACTCAACTATCTTCCCAAACACAAAAATTTTAGTCTACTAAAATAGCAAAAAACTAAAATAACCTACTAAAATAGTAACTTCCCAAACACCCACATTATTCTTCTTGCTATGGATAATATATAAGAAGTTTGAATGGCTAAGGCCCAAGAAAAAGGCGCTGGTTTTCGCACTGGCAATTTTCAGTATTTCTCCAGTAATTTTTTAGCTACCTTTGGTGAGATGTAAAAACACTTTCAAAGTATAAATATAGAATTTTTATTATATATATATATATATATATTTTTTTTAATGCCTAGAAAGAGGGGTTTGAGAGCTGCTCTTCCAATTTCTAGCATATTTTTGGATTTTTAACACTAACAATGGTCCCCTTTTGTTTCAATTCTCCACCTTTACTATTATGGCATTTGTTTTGTTTAACTTTGGCTTCTGACGGTGACCAATCTATAATAAGGCGGCGGCGGCAGCAGCAGCAACAGCAGGGATGATAGCGATGGCAACGACAATGCTGAGATTTTTTTAAACGTAAATCTTATTTTCCATACCACATGTATGTTGTAGTTTTAATAAGTTTTCTTTTATTATTTAGCCTCTGTTTGGGAAGTAAAATTTGGGCTAAAATAGCCATATAAGACAAAATAGACTATTTTAATCCAATAAGACAAAGCATCACATCAAACCCATAAGCATTACATTCTTTCTCTTATAAAAAAGTCAAAAAAATCAAAAGTCTTTCCCAAACTAAACTTTTTAGCTACAGATTAAAATAGCCAAAAAAATTAAAAAATCAAAAAATCAATCCACTTCCCAAACGGAGGCTTAGTCCTTGGTTTTTTATTATTATTATTATGTATGATGTTGACTTTATTTTAATATAAGTGATTTATAACTTTTCTATGAAAGAAAAAAGAAAAAAATAATAAAGAAAAAAAAGTTAGAATAGTACTTTTTAAGTTTATGTTTTTTTTTTATTGTTGACGTGTCCATACAATATGTCACATAATCAACCATTTAAAATACAATAATTTGGGTGAACCTAAATAAAATAGGATGCTTAACCATAAATTTAAATTTAGATTTCTTTTGATGAAAAGTCTATATGCTAAATGATTAAATCTATAAAGACATACTTCTGTAAAATGATCAAACTATATATATATATATATATATATATATATATATATTGTATACACCTCTCTATTTTTTGTTCGATCTGTTTGGTGTTCATTATTGGAGAATAAACTTGACTATTCAAGTAATCTCCAGAAGTTGCCTGAAGATGGAAAAAGAGATTGAAGAAACAACCATAAAGCTTCCTTGAAGCTTACCAACTCAAAACCTTAGAAGGTAAGAAACTAAATTCAAATTCACAGCTATAAATTCACAAATGGTTGATATACGGATTAGAAACCTACAAATAGATTATTAGGTTGTTGTTATAGATTTCAATCAATCAATCAATAAATCAATCAATAAATCAAGTAACCCATAAGAGATTTGAGAGATAGAGAGATAGGAGATCCACAGATTGTATTTGTTTGAAAATAAATTTATTCATTTGTTTGTGTGTGAGACATTATAAATTCCATTCAAAATATATAGAAGCCCATCATTAGTGGTACTAGAGCCTAGGAAGACGAATTTCTGCATAAAACAGAGGCAGAGCAAAGTAATTTTCAGAATTTTCCAGAAATAAAATTTGTCAAAATCAACTTTTGATCATACCCTTGAAGGTCTCATCAAGACGATCATGTAGGAAAACACTGTATCAAAAATTGTGCGCCAAGGAGGCCTTACTCGCCCCAAGCGCCGAGCACCCCCGTAGCCACGCTCAGGCCACGCGCCCCATGCTGTAGACCGCCCCGACCTCTCTCTGCGCAGCCCTCCCTTTTCGGAGAGGGCGCGAATTGGGTTCTAGCTACTACAGTTTGGACTCCTGTCACGGTTCTGAATTTAATCTCACAAAATGCAATGTAAGACTGATAAATCACCAATGAGTCCAAATCCAGCAATTGGTTTTGAAAAATCAATTTTTAATCAAAAAGCGCCAAACATGGACTACTTTGCCAGATTTCAGAGTTGCTACCTAAATATTTTGTTTTGGAAAATTTTGGAAACCCTGACTCATGCCTAAGGCCACGTGTCTGTCATCACCAAAGTTTCCTCGACTAGGAAACTTGGGTACGAGAGGGAAAGGTCCTGAAATGAGCACCCCCGCTCGCCCGATCAAAGATCGGGCTCTACTAAACATGATATGTTATTTTTGAAAACACATGTGTTCTTGTCCGGTTACTAAGCTAACTTACTATGTGATGCGCACAACACACAAGTATAGATTAAATCACTCAATTTGGAACAAAACATCTCATGCTTGTTTTCGAAAACAGTATGAATTTGCCACCCTCAAGTGGGCTTAGAAATGCGAATTTGCCACCAAACAAGGTAGGCTTAAAACATGATGATTTGCCACTCCAAGTGGGCTTAAAACTCACATTTTGATGAATTGTTCCAATTCAAGCAATGAAGCCTTCATCCACAAGCATTCATGCAGTTTACCGTATACGTAAATAGCCTCATGGCAAGCATGCTAAACATGGCAATCACTTACACACATGCAAGAATGCTAAAGCAAAAACACTTACAGTGTACTCCGAGCCAAAACAAAAAGCTAGTTAGAAATCATGCATGATCCTAGCTATGTTAAATGCCTAATGCAACGCATGCAAAATGCAACTAAGTAAGCTCGACTGTCTAAGATGGCATATGATGTGATTTGATAACATGCTGTTAAACACGTATTCAAATAGGTATTGAAATACGATGCGGTTTGAATAATGCGCCGAGCCCGGTGCATCAAGACAAATGAATGATGCAAACATGCATAGCACAAGGTATGCTAATCAAAATATGCCCTAATCTAACCACTAAAAGTGGATAAATAAAAGGGAGAAAGACGTAGGATTGGAAGACATTCACACACACAGGCACACTTATTACAACATTGCGCCTTCTCGACGGATGGTCCGAATAATAAGCTAACTAGTTACGCTAATTAAGCTAATCATTACAAAACAAAACTAATTAACTATTCTACCTAATTAATTATTACAAACCGAATTGAATAACTAGCGAAGCTAAGCTAATTAAAACATTACAAAATAAACTAAGCTAAATTAATTACAGCACATGTAATTAACTATAATTAGCTAATAAAGCGATAAAGATGGCCTCGTGGGCAAGGGAGACATGCATGCCCAGTTGCGTCCTCCCGAAAATCCGTCACTTTGCCACCGGTTGCCTCTGTTTGCATTCGCCTTGATTCCTAAACATTGAAACAATCTCCAGGTTGTTTCTGCTCCAGAACCAGAACAACTTCTGACCACCTCTAAGCCTGAGAACTGTCAGTCACTCAAGAAGGCTGTAGGCCACTTAAAGTGGCCGATTGACCACTTCCTATAGCCGGTCGGCTACTTGCTCTGGCCGGTCGGCCATTTGCTTCTACATGCTCCAATTTTGCTGTAAACAGAGTACAAAAGAGGCAAAGTAAGGTATTTACAAGGTGTGTGTGTACAACCACCCTCCTTATCATTTCTTAAGCTCAAAGGCGTGTGGAACTCGATTCTCGGGCCACCAACCAAGCATCGCAATGCACGATGGCCGAGAAGCCAAGTTTGTACAAGTCAATGAATGCACAAATAGACTCGGTAGACCTCCACCCTATCATGCATGATCAAGGGCGTCGCGACTAAGAAATGAGGCACGTTTCATCACTTTGAGTATGAAATGCCCCTCGTTTCTCGTGTTTAGATTAACGTCCGATCCAAACACATGCAATGCAACACAAACATGTTATCTTGACATGTTTTACTTTGATTCATTTTGTTTACTCGTTTTAGATTACCAATCCATCCTTTAACCGGTTAAGTCCAAAAGTGAGAAGTCCTCTAATTGGAAAGACGGACCAAGCCACAAGCTTCTTGAGCATGAAAGAAGCATCATGCCGTTGGTTTCTACAAGAGAAGGCTAAAACCATTAGGCTTGAACGCCTTAATTTTGTGCTCAAACCAACAAAGGGCTTAAGACCACTTTCAAAAGTGATATAACAAATGAAAGATGGAATGTAATGGCACATATTTCAGCACTGAAATAGGATGCTAAATGATATCAAAGCATGAAAATGATGCATGCAAGACATGCACATAGTCGAAAGCATTGAAGCGAACAAAGAGCATAACACTATAGGCATGCAATACTAAGCCTAAATGACCAAACCAACCCCGGACTGAGGTTAAACATGCCAAAACAGTGGCCTAATCATGTTGAAACTTAAGCTCAAAAAGCATGAGAAGCATGTTCATTTGATGGCTCACAAACAAGGCACGAAGCTCAACTCTCAAAAGTACTTAAAGAGTGATTTAAGTGGAAGTATGGCAAAGATATAAGCTCTGAAATTACATACCAAATGACACTATATCACGCAAACATCACAAATAAGGCATGCTAGGGTTCTCAAAACACAAGACTAGAAAACCCAATCACACTATAGCCTTACAAGGTAAGCCATACATGACCAACACCACTTAGAACAGAATTTAAGCATGCTAAATCAAGACCAAAAGCATGCTGAAACAGAGCTAAAACAAGCTAGAATGATGGGCTAAGGTAGCAAGCATGCAAGGCTAACAAGTAGGATTACACTACAAGTGCAAAGAGCAAGCAACCAATGATCAAACAAGCCAAAAACAGAGTTATGGAAGGTCTAAAAAGTCACAAAAATATGCTTGAATAAGGCCACAAAGAAGAAGAAACACATGCTTATTTGATAAGCCAACAACACAAGCAAGCAAGACATGAGGAGAGGGGACCACCCCTTTCCATTTTGGACCTCAAAATCACATTTCCACCACTGAAATTCCTCTAAATTTCATTGGTAGAAAGGCCATGCAAAGGTTATTTCAAAAGCTTTGAAAGGTGGCTCAAAAGGCTTTGCAAGCCAAAGAGCAAAGGGAGAGACAACCCTCTAACGCAAAAGGGGGTTAAATTACCATTTTTAGGACTGAAAAATAGAGTTTTTTTCAGTTCAAAACCACTCCAAAAATAGCCCCAAAGTAGTGTAAAAAAGATGGCCAAGCAAGCATGCAAAATAAGCTAAAAATGAGAGAGTTCTTACCCTTAAAGCACAGCTGCAAAACAGGTCCAAAATCTGAGCCAAAACCAGCTTTGAGAGCTCAAATAAGACCTCCAAGAATCTCATCCCAAAGGTAGAGGTGTTTGGTCTGGGGTCTTTTTGCAAGAGTGTAGGAAATTCCCACTTCCAAGCCTATAACCAGAGGAGAAAGAGAGAATTCTAGAGAAAGGGAAGAATTTGCTCACAAGTCTTCTAGAGAGAGAGGATTCTAGTGTGAGAAGCTCCCAAATTTTCTAACCTTGCAAAATATGAGATATAGCTTCCATATATAGCAAAACATGAGCCTTGGTCGAAAATATCAATTCTACAATATCTGAAGCAATGTGTAACAGCTGGAGAGGAAATATCTGCCAATTCTGGGTTTCCTGGAAATTTCTGGCAGACTGGCCACTTCAACTGGCTGGCAAGAATCATTTTTTGGCCGGCATATGGCCGGCATGCTCCATTTGTGGCCGGCATACTCCCATAGGGGCCGACAGTAAAAATCAGTCCTGGTCCCCGACTTGAAGCAAGCATAACTTTTTTATCTGAATGCCTTTTCAGGTCATTCTTGTGTCCAAATTGAAGCCCCAAAAGTAAGATTTACAATGGTGGAAGCCTAACATCAAAATTCCAACTGTGCTAAGAGATATCCCTCTTTTAGTGAAGACTGCTCAGTTTCGGTCCAACCGGATTGATGCCTAACTTCAACCAGCCATATCTCCCTCATCCGGACATGACTTTAGGAGATTCTCGAGTGCAAAATAAAGCTCCCGAAGTCTTTTTTCCAACGGTGGTGGCCTCGTAGCTGAAATCCAAGTGTGCAAATGGATAGGCCTAATTTACCGAGGGCCGCTCGACTCTCTCTTAACGATTCATGCCCAACTTTTTGTCCAACTTGGTTTATTCCCTTTACTCCAATCTTCCTCAACTCCAAACCTCTAAACAAGATGTTTTGAAAGATTTTCCAAAGATTTCACCTCTCTTTCATTTATTTCCACTTTGTCCTTGCTCAGTTTACCGAAAAGCACAACATTTATCGAAATGCGAGTCTCAGAATATCGTAGGAATTTTGTTTCAAAAATATTTTGAAAGAGGGGGTTTTAAGATCTAAAATATTTTTTGATCAAAAGGCTTTGGTCCAAAAAGGGGGTGTGAGGTTTATATTGGACGCTCTCCTTGCCAAAGAAATCGAACATTTGCACTGCACATCTTTCATCACTAAGCAAACGATCAGTAGCGCCCAAGTCTTAAGGGCAGTCAAAAATGGGTTGTCTACACACGCACTCTAGAGGAAGACAACGTGTGAAAGTTAATGTCATCTAGTTGACGTCAGTAAGCGTCACGCGAACGCCAAGCCGAGCCGCAAGTTGATGCGCAAGCCGAGCCAAGCCAAGTTGCGCCGCACATTGACCGAGCTGTTAACATCATCTGATGTCAACCTGATGCACGAAATTCAAAAATTAGCTGGTGCTTCATGGCCCAAAGTGTTTCTAGCAAATCTAAACCGTAAAATTTATTTTGGCTATATCTAAGTCATCCGGAGTTTAATCACAACTATCCAATAGTGTTTTCTAGCTATTTGGACGATTTCAGACTCAAACAAATGGTCAGATTTTGAAAATTCTAAAAATATTTGAAGATTAAAGCAAGCTATTCGATGGGATCCACAGAAAACTTCGTCTAACCTCAGTTTCCAAAATTAGACAAAGGCAATTATGAGTATTTGAGTATACAGATGAAGGTACTCCTATCATTCCAAGATTTGTGGGATTCAGTGGAGCATGGATATAATGAACCAGCATCCAAAGAAAATAAAGAAAATTTGACAGAAGCCCAAAAGACCGCACTTAAAGATGCAAAGACAAAAGACATGAAAGCCTTATATTTGATGTATCAAGGCATATGTCCAACTACTTTTGAAAAGATCTCCACTGCAAGCATATCAAAAGAAACATAGGAAACTTTTCAAAAGGCAAACATAGGAATTAAGAAAACCACAAGGATTTGACTCCAAGTCTTACGGGGAGAATTCAAATTATTGCCAATGAAGGACAATGAGTCAATTTTTAAATACTTTACCAAAACTTTGACTATTGTTAACCAAGTTAAAATACTCGGTGACAAGATTGAAGAAATTCAGGTTATTTAAAAGATACTTAGATCATTTAGTTCAAAATTTGAACATGTGGCTGTTGCCATTGAAAAATCAAAGGATTTTAACAACTTGACATTCGATGAATTGCAAGCATCGTTAGAAATTCATGAGCAAAGAATCAATAACAAGACTGCATAAAGTTCCCTTGAGCAAGCACTCCAAACAAAGCTTTCAATAAAATGAAGAAGGGAAATCTCAAATCAATGAGGAGGGGGAAGATATTCCCAGTATAGTAGTACAAGACATCCACAACAACAATGTCCACAACAACAACAGGATTATGGAGATCGCCGACCACCAACAACAAACTGTCAAAGAGGTCAAGGAAGATGTCGATACATAAGACCACAAAGGTATGACAAATCTCAAACACAATGTCATGTTTGTCAAAAATTTGGACATTATGCTATGGAATGTTGGTATCGAAATAGCAACAATGAATAAAGGGAAGTCAATTATGGTGAAGTTAAACAAGATCACTATGCTACTGACATATAATGATAGCGGTGAAGCAAATCAAAACAACTTATGGTACCTTGATTCTGATGCTAGCAATCATATGTGCGGTAAAAAAGAATTGTTCACAACACTCGACGAAATTCAGCAAGGAGAAGTCACCTTTGGAGATTCAACAAAGAAACCAATGAAAGGCAAAGGGTCTATCGACATTAAGTTGAAGAATAGAGAACAACAATATATCGGCAATGTTTATTATGTGCCAGATTTAAAGATTAACATTCTAAGTTTGGGTTAGTTGAAAGACTATAATATCCACACAAGAGAGTTGGGATTATCCATCTGCAATTAACACAACAGATTGATCACTCATGTAGACATGACTAAGAATCACATGTTTCCTCTATATATACAAGCCAACAATGCTATTCAATCCAATTGTTACAAAGCCAAAATCATAGATGACAATACATTGTGGCATCTTAGATTTGGTCACTTGAACTTTTAAGGATTGAACATTATGTCAAAGAAAAACATGGTGACAGGGTTACCATCGATCAAGCTTCGCTAAAGAAATGTGACGGATATCTCATCGGCAAACAACACTGAAAGAGCTTTGGAGATAGAAGAATAAATTGAGCAACCCAACCTCTCTAGTTGGTCTACACAGATGTATGTGATCCAACACAACCCATGACACTTAGTGGAAATAGGTATTTTCTTACTTTCACTGATGATTTTACTGGCAAGACATGGGTTTATATCATGAAGGAGAAAAGTGAAATTTTTCAAAAATTTAAGGCATTCAAATCCTTAGTTGAAAAACATAGTGGATATTTTATCAAGACAATGAGATCTAATTATGAAAAAGAGTATTCCTCAAAGGAATTCGAAAGATTTTGCCAAGAAAATGGGATTATTCATCAACATACTATCCTATATACACCTTAACAAATGGTGTCTTAGAAAGAAAGAATAAAACGATCCTAAATATGGTTCACTGCATGATCAAAGAAAAAGCTATGCCAAAGGAGCTCTGAGGAGAAATTGTTGTTTGTGCAATATATTTGCTCAATCATTTTCCAACCAAGAGATTACTAAACAAGACCCCTAAAGAAGTATGGAGCTTGAGAAAGCCAAAAACTGATCATTTGAGGATTTTTGGATGCATAGCCTATGTAAAAATTTTAGATGAGAAAAGAACGAAGCTAGAAGATAAAGGCTAGAAATGTTTTTTTAACGGCTATGGAGAAAGTGGATACAAGCTTTATGGTCCCATCAAAAAAAGAGTATTATATTCAAGAGATGTTGAATTTGATGAAGCATTAGGTTGGAATTGGCAGAGCCCAAGTCAAGAACTAGTCCCAATAATCAATAATGAAGATAATCCAGCTATTGGAATTGAAGTCTGCAATCACCCGCATTCACCTCCAGGGGGGACAAGAACAAGAATGAGTACTTCACAACATAGTACGTAACAAGAAACTGCCAACTCTTCATTAATAACAGAGAATATAGTAGGCAAGATTAGAACCATTCAAGATCTATATGATGTTACAAAAAGACTTGAAAATAATGAAGATTTCATGATGTTTTGTTTATTCTCTGGAAGTGATCCTATTCACTTTGAAGCAACACAAAGGAAGACATATGGAGATAAACCATGAATGAGAAAATTCAAGCCATAAAAAAAAATAACACCTGGGGACTTACATCCTTACCAGAAGGGCACAAAGCAATTGGTATCAAATGGGTGTATAAGACAAAAAGAAATACTAGAGGAGATGTTGAAAAATACAAAGCAAGATTGGTTGTGAAAGGCTACAAGCAACAATATGGCATAGATTATGATGAAGTTTTTGCTCCAGTAGCATGTTTAGAAATAGTATAACTTTTTATCTCTTTAACAACCCAGAAAAAATGAAATATTTACCAAATGGATGTCAAATTAGCATTCTTAAATGGTTATCTTCAAGAAGAAGTGTACGCTGAACAGTTGTTAGGCTATGTAAAGCCAGACCAACAAGATAAAGCATATAAATTAAAGCAAGCACTTTCTGGCTTGAAGCAAGCACCATGGGCATGGAATACAAGAATCGACAGGTATTTTGTCGCAAATGGGTTTGTTAAATGTCCTCATGAACATTCCCTATACTTCAAGACAAACAAGGGGGAAGATTTTCTATTCGTTTGTCTTTACGTTGATGATCTAATATTCACAAGCAACAATCTTGACATGATCCAAGATTTCAAAGCATCCATGATGCAAAAGTTCGAGATGACAGATATCAGACTCATGACATATTTCTTGGGCATAGAAGTTAAGCAAAGTAACTAAAACATTTTTGTTTCACAAGCTAAGTGTGCTAAAGAAATCATAAAAACGTTTGGCATGGAAAATTGTCAAGCTGTCGACACATCGACAAATGGAAGTAACGATGTTCAAGTATGATGAAGGAGATAAGGTTAATCCAACGTATTTCAAAAGTCTAGCTGGAAGCCTAGGACATCTCACAGCCATGCTACCTGATATATTGTTTGCAGTAAGCTTAGTTAGTCGGTATATGGAGGAACCCAAGATGCCACATTTGAAAGCAGACAAAAGAATCCTACGATACGTAAAAGGTATAATAAAGTACGGATTGTTTTACTCATCTACTAAAAAGTCCAAATTAGTAGGATACAACCACAGTGGCTGGGCAGGAAATGTGCATGATTGTAAACGTACTACCGAGTTTGTGTTTCGTCTCGGAGATACTGCTTTTACGCGGTCCTTAAAGAAACAACCGATAGTAACTCTATCAACATGTGAAGTAGAGTATGTAGCTATTGTTGCAGAAGCATGTCATGCTATTTGGTTAAGAAATTTTCTAAAAGAAGTTTAAGAACCACAACAAGAAGCCATAGAGATATACATAGATAACACGTCAGCAATCCAGTTAGAAAAGAATCCACTCTTTCATGATAAAAGCAAGCACATCGACACAAGATTTCATTTCATACAAGAATGCATAAGAAAAGAAAAGATCTAGTTGATACACATGAAAAGTGAAGATCAAGTTGCATACATATTTATGAAGCTATGAAGAATGCTCGGAGTGATTCAAGTTAAGGAGAGATGTTAGAGAATAAACTTGACTCTTCAAGTAATTTCTAGAAGCTGCTTGAAGTTGGAAGAATAGATTAAAGAGACACCCATGAAGCTTCCTTGAAGTTCACTAAGTTAGAAACTTAGAAGGTAAGAAACTGAATTCAAATTCACAGCTATAAATTCACACATGGTTGATACACGGATCATAAACCTATAAATAGATTGTTAGGTTGTTGTTATAGATATCAATCAATCAATCAATAAATCAAGAAACCCATAAGAGGTTTGAGAGATAGAGAGGTGGGAGATAAAGCCCACAGATTGTATTTGTTTGAAAATAAATTTATTCATTTATTTGTGTGTGAGACATCATAAATTTCATACAAAATATAAAGAATCCCACCATCATTCATCACACACTCTCTCTCTACAACTCTAATCCACGTTGACCTAACCGACCTCATTTTCTCCTTCTTTCGATGGCTTTTGATCAAGACCGCACCACCGTTTACAGTGGACAAGACCTCAAAGGAAACGACCTCACACTCACCATCTCCTTCTCTATTCCTCACCCTAACAACACCTTGGCGACGACGTTGAAGAGGAAAATGACGAAACTTCCTCTTTCGTCACTTTAGTCACCGTCGCTGTCACTGCCTCCCTAACGATGATCCTGCCACTAGCATCGCTGATTCAAGATGTCTACCCATTGAGCACATCACAATTGCTGCCGTAGTTGAAGAGAAAAAGTCTTTGGTTGCTCTCAGTTGTTTCGACAGTTATGGACTTGTGTGGTTAAGAATGGCTCCATCGCCTCATCTCTGCCTTTCCCTCTGCCCACTACTCTGTCTACTCCAACTCCTTCCATTTTTTTGCCATGGCCACCGATCTTTGCTCAATAGCCACTATATAACGCCACCTCTTTCCCAACTAATCTCAATTAACTATCTACTCTCCATAACTCTCTCTCTCATACACTATTGTTCTGATCGTCCAGTTCGATGGCTAGTGTACTCAAAACCCTAATTGTTTAGGTGTTTTTATTTCTAGATCGGGTGCTTCTCTCAACTAATTCTCACATTCACAATGTCTTTCCGTAGAAGAACACTTCTCAAGGTCATGATCTTTGGTGACAGAGGGTGAGTTATCTCTGTGCTAGCTTTGATCTTCAATTCTAGGGTTTTCAGACATAGATTTTTGTTTTGATCTTTCGACATGTAGATTCAATTAAAGCTTTTCAAATTCTGTACCAAGAACGAAAGAATCAAAAGCTCCGTTCCTCTCATGGTCATGATAGCAATGTGAAATGTTACTGTTGTGACTGATTTCAAAAAAAGTGTTTCACGAAAACACTTTCTTGAATGGATTATTTTGCTTTGCTTGGATGATCTATTTTCTGTTACTGTCGTAGCAATGAGAAATGAAGGAATTTCGTGAGATTGCTTTTGAAAAGTGTTTTTGGAAAATAGTTTCTTGAAATGATTACTGTTAGTTTGCTTTGCTTTGCTTTGGTTGATCCCTTTGTTGTTGCTTAGCTGCCTTGAAATCATTACTCATTTTTGAGAATTTGTGATGTTAAGGGACTCTATTTTGAACATATAAGAAAAAATTTGGGCAAATAAAATTTGTACAGTTAAAAATTTAGATAAGAATTTCAATAGATAGAATTTCACACAAATAGAATTTCAACATATAGAATAAAATTTTCAATAGATAGGTTTTAATAAAAACTAAAAAAGAAAACTAAAAACAAAGACTGTGTTTGGTGCAACTTTGAAAACTTAATTTCACCCCTCTATTTTGCATGCATTGTTTGGATGGAGCTTTGGAATTGTAATTCCATCACACATTTCAAAACATATTTCTTTTTTCTGTTTGGCTATCCTCTCTTTTGTGTTCTCCATTCTGAAAATCAGAGGATTTTTGAATTTTGGGTCTACCCGGACGTCCTCCCGGATGTCCAGCCAGTTGACCGGAACAGTGTTCGTTTTTTTTTTTTTTTTTTTGCACTTGTTATTTTTATATTTTAAGTAAAAAATATTTTGGAAATTTTTAAAATTTTTTTTATGAGCTTTAAATAGAATTTTGGATTATGTGTTTGGTTATGAGTTGTAAATTTTTAAATCAAATATCATATGTCACATCACTCAATTCAAAACTTTTTTCAAAACTCATAACTAAATAAATTTTCTACACTTAAATCATAATTTCAAAACTTACAAACTCAAAATACAATTATATTCTCAAATTATAATTCTAAAGCTCTACTCAATGCAACCAAAATGTTCTAAAAAATAACGAAGCATACTTCTTACCACAATAATTCACAAATAGTACAATTCTCACACACAAAAAAAATAAAATAAAATAAAAAATAGCCAGCGGACCTAATGCCTTACACTCTCTTTAAATTGGACTTTTCATCAATTAATCCAAAAAAATAATAGTATTTGATGAAAAATATTTATTTTTGACAAATTTAAGATGAAAAGATCACCGAAGGTTATATCATTAACAAAATAATTATATTTTTTTATCAATAAATTAAACCATTACAAATATTTCACTAACTCAAATCATGTAACTCTTAAAGTAATATAAATTTTTTATTGATGGATGATACCATTGTCTAGTATTACATTTAGGGGTGTTTTAGAAAGTTAATAAAAAGTTAACTTTTGTCTTTTTTTAGCAAAAAAAATTAATTTTTTGAATAATGACTTGAGTAAAAAAATTAGTTAAAAGCTAACTTTTTACTAGCTCGTGAAAGCAAGCGTTAGCGCTTGGAAGACAACTTTACAAGCTTAAAGACTGCATAAAATTCTCTATTTTCATTTTCATTTGAAATGTTTGTAGCACCATTACCATCAAAGTATCAAAATGGTTCACATATATAGACATACTACTTTTAGGTGTAAAGTACATAGACTTTTTCATATATTAATATCTACATTGAAACTTTGCTTCTTAATTTATGGCTGCATGCAAGGTTACAGCTCATTCAAAAGTTAAGTTTTAATTGTTTTAGTTAGGGAAGTGAATTTCTAAATAAATTAATCAAACTAAAAAAATATTCAAATAGTAACCAACATTTTTTATTCAAATGATCTCAAATTAAGTTCCTTTTTGAATTTATAATATTTTTTTAACTCATTTTTTTTTTAGCAATCAAATACAAAATGGAATTTAAGATGAGAATAATGCCAAAATTAGAATTTTAATGCACTTTTCGTATATTCTTATATATTTGTTTAATACATTTTTTATGTATATTATCCATAAAAAAAATTAGTTTGATTAATTATCGTAACTTTTTCATTTTATCACATTTGTCTTAAAAAAAAATAGATAACAAATACATTTTTAAAAATAAATAGTTTATTTTTTTAGAAACAAACACGATAAAATGAAAATATTACGATTATCGAATCAGTTTTATTTTTTAGGGATGATTTATATTAAATGGTTTAAATTATCAAAATGAGATCTATGATAAATTTCACGAGCCTCTCAAATTCACTTGTATTGAAATATTAATATGAAAGAAGTCAAACCTTTTATTAATTCAAAATCACTTGTGGTTGTGGTTGTGGTTAGGGGTGTAAAAATGGCTCGCGATCCGGGGTGGGCCCAGGGCCGAGTCCAGCCCAAGACCCTAGGCCTAGGCTGGGTCAGGCCATCACTTTGAAGCCCGATTTGGCCTGCCTGGCCCAACTCGTGAGTTGCTCATCGGCTCGCTCAAGGCTCACACCAGAGGCCTAGTTTCATTTTTAGTAGAAAAAAATAAAAAAAATATGTTTAGGCTTGCCCAGGCCCGGCCAAGTCTGAGCCAAGTCCTAGGCCTGCTGGCCTAGTTCGAGGATCGCCGAAGGCCCAAATACCTCATGGGCCTAATTTTTTGACCCGTGAGTCGACCTAACCTGACCTGACCCGAATTTTGGTAAGGGCCCGCGCGACCCAACATGGGTTGGCCCCGAGTCGGGCCAAATTTACACCCCTAATTATGATGTACGTGGATGTACTTTGAACCTTTCATGAAGTCTTGGAGTTTTCAAATAATAAATAAAATGAGATGTTACAATCTGCACCAACAAAACGATATATATGATATGTCTTTTATAAAATTTCATAACTTAAACATAAACATTTTAACTATTTTATTACAAAAGGCATAACATTTTTCTTTTTACTGAAAAATGTTATGACAAATCCCCAAATTGTCATTACAAAAATTATAAAAATGCCATAATATTATCATCCCTAATTTAGGGTACACATTATAAATTTGCTATTCAAAATTTTACTACAAAATGTAATAACAAATATCATAAATAATCAAAACATTCATTATAAAAAATCATAACTTTTTTATGATGTACACTATTTTAAAAGCTTCCCATTGTAGATTTCTTCATTATTAAATGACTGAAAATCTAAATTAAAAAAAGAAAAAATTATAAAACCAAAAAAAGAAAGTGCAAGATTTTAAGAATTTCACCTTTTTTACTTCTTGGTTTGTCAAAAGATGGTATAAAATAAAAAATAAAAAGGAGAGGAGAATATTGCATGGAAATATGAATTTATAAAATTGACCAAAACTATCATGGAGAATGTCAAAAAAAAGTCTTAAAAATTGTTAAACTATCATGGAGAATGCTAAAAAAGTCTTAAAAATTCCTATGTGGAAAAGGAAAAAAAAAAAAAATACACATAGCTAAAAATTTGGAGAGCTAATATTATAACAATCCTGAAAAAGTAGATCTACATCTTTTAAATTAAATCAAATGCATGCAAAAAATTCACATATTTTTTTCTTTTAACTCTTTTCATTTCACTTTCCAATATCATTTTTTTTTCTTCTAATCAAATAGGCCCTTACGCATAGTTTGGATATTGGATTTATAAATAAATTTATGAAGCTAAAAGGTGAGAATAGAAAATGAATAAAATTTTAACTTTTACTTTATTGAAAAAAATAATTATAGAATTGATAACTGAATTGGATTGAATCATTTTTTTACATATTCAATTCATTTAATAATCAGATTAAATAGATTCGAATTATTGGATCGAATTTTTTTAAAACAGAGTTGAATTTTCGGATTGGATCAAATTAATTCCAATTCATTGATAAATGATTATTTTACTACCATGTTAAATGATACTGTAAGTAAAATAATATAATATTAAAAAAACACGCAACATTATTAACAGCGAACTGCAACGAGATATCCGAACTTGAAACTGTCGCATCAAAGTGCCGTACAGACCATGCAAACCTTGACTGAACCAGAAATGGGTTTCCATGCCTGTGGGCACGTGGTTTTAATATGTCTAATTGTTCAACACCTCTCTCTCTCTCTCTCTCTCTGGTTTTAATATGTCTAATTGTTCAACACCACTCTCTCTCTCTCTCTCTCTCTCATTGAGTATGTATTAGCAAGAAGACAACATGATGGGTGGTGTTTGGGATTTTTTTAGGAAAATTACACTTTAGTGTACATTTTAAAAAAATTTAAATTAATGATAAATTTTATAAATATTAAAATATAAAATTATATACTTTTTTATGTATTTGTAATTCATATTTTGAACCCCACTGACATGTGGTTTTTCTTGTTCGTTTTTTTTTTTTTTTTGTGATGTTTTTAAAAATATATTTTATATTTTTTTACAGTTTTGAGTTTTACTCGGTTAAACAAATTGAAAAGTAAAATCTTAAAAAAAAAAATTGAAACAAAGCACCGAGAATATAATAATAAAAAATAGTCGACGTTTTGGACTTTGTTTATGTTGTTGTTGAATTTTTTCAATATATTTTAAAAAAACTTTTTAGACTGGTGTCTACACAATATGAATTGAAAAAGTATAAAATTGATATAATTTTGCAAAAAGATCATTAAAGATAATTTAAAATATATATATATATATATATATATATATATATATATATATATAACTTTTTTAACTATATGCCAAATACTCCTAAATCAGAGAAAATTATATGAGGTCCTATGTCACTAGACTGATTTAAGTGGTTTTTTCTTGTTACACAGTCTATTTTAAAGAAAATTACAATTTAGCGGTGTTTTCATAAAATAATTACAAATTCATTAAAAATTTGACAATTTTAATTATTAATATTTATAAAATCTATCACCGATCTAAAATTATTTTAAAAAACCTAGACTAAAATATAATTTTCTTATTATTTTAAATTGAATATTTGACGACTGTGCAAAAAAGTAATTGAAGGTCTGATGATAAGGGATTGACAATGGAGTCTGCATCTATGGTTTTTCACGAGCTTTGGTAATAGGACAAAAACAAAAGACTTAGAGCTTTAGTTAAAAGACAACCCTCTCGGTTCTCTAATAATACGAAAATATTTCAAAATACATAATTACAAAATCAAACACAATTCTCTCGCTTACTTGATGCAAGTCCACACCCATATTATAAGGTTATGTTTGCTTCTATAATTTATAGTTTATGTATAAGTAAAATAATTGTTTACATACCCCATTGCTGCTAGTTAGCACTGCCAACCCATCTTTAAGAGCATTTTAATGGAATAATTAAATTTGTGTTGAAATATGTGGTGAGGAAGGACAAAATTTAATCTTTACAGCCAAGCAGCTAAAACAAAACTCAGTTGAGAGGATGACAAACACATCACTAAGCAGAAGGTGGGTGTTTTGCTAAATTCAAAAGAGACAATTCCTATATAATGGGGGGCCAGAATTGTTTGGACAAAAAGTCTTCCAAGGTGGGCAAAGCATATGGGAACAGTGCTGCGGACCCAACTAAGCATTTGGAGGGACCTCAAACATAGCAAATGCAATTCAAAGGGAATAGAGTTATATATCCACATGCCTCCCTCCCACCTTCTTTGTCCTTACAAGTTGATCGAGAAATTATTATTATTATTATTGTTTTTTGACATCTCTCATGGCCTCCTTCAACAATTGTGGATGGCTTTGGACATTTTTTGGTTCAACACTAGATTATACAAACATATGAGTCTTTGTAGATACAATAATAGTGCTTTCAAGAATACAAAATTGTATTATCATTTCACTTGAAACAAAATTTTTATAACTAAAATGGGCATTGAGAAATTTCAATTTCGTCATATTAGTCATCATTTCCTAATTGAAATGGACATATCATTCTTTTCATAAATGCTTATAAGAAAATTTTTGCAATTCGTTTCCTAATTGAAATGGACATATCATTCTTTTCATAAATGCTTATAACAATTTTTTTGCAATTCAGAAGGGTATTAAGAAATTTCAATTTCATCTTATTGGTTATCATGTCCTAGCCTAAATGGACGTTTCATTCATTGCACAAAAGTTTGTAAGAAAATTCTTGCAGTTAAGAAAGCTATTGAGAAATTTCAATTTCATCTTATTAGTCCTCATTTCCTAGTCCAAAATGGACAAGTCACTCTTGGTTATTCTTTCCACTAATGCCTATAAGAAAATTCTTACAGTTCAGAAGGGTATTGAGAAATTTCAATTTAAATCTTATTACCATCATTTCCTAGTTAAAATGGACATACCATCCTTTTCACAAATTGCTCAAGTTTAAACAGAAGATATTCTCCTCAAGCTCAATTACTTTTATGGGCAGAAGGATTCTCCCCCATGAAAGTTTGATGTTAAAAGCATATCAAAGGCAAGAATAATTTCCTCCCCACTACTATTTATCTTTTCTTTCCCATTTTCTCTTTCCATTGTTCCACTTGTGATACCCATAAGATGTTAATCAGCCACCAAAAATCCAGATATAAAACGATCAAACAAATTACTTTCCCTTTTTCAAAATTAAGAGAGCGAGAGAGCATATGTGCCATATTACAAACAAATAGATACAAGTGAAAGAAAACAGACAAACTCACTTACTTCAGAGACTTTGGTTGCGGGGAGGAAATTCTAGGAGGAAGAAGAGCTAACTTCACTTATGCAAGAGTACTTGCATCCCTACTCTCTTTACCAACACTACGGTAGTCCAAGGAGACAAAAGCCAAACGGGTAATTCCTCACGTGTTACAAGCTCACCTAGAGACCTAGTCAACAGAACGTATGATTTCAAATACATTAACCAAAAACAACTGTACAGTCATTGAACATATACGTGTAAATATCGAGTCCCCAAATCACTGCCAAACCATTTGCATCATCGACCTTTCAATGAAATGAAAATCAGCTTTTGTCAAAGGTTCATTTGATTCATTTTGTAAAGAGTGGGGAAGCAGATGGCCTGGGATAAGCAGCTGCAATGTTTGCATTGCTAGCATCTCCTGCGCTTCGTCTCCGAGGCCTTCGTGCACTGCTTGGATCGCTGCGAGCATTTCCTGTTTCCTTCAAATCACGAAGTTGTTCCAATTCTTTCACCACCTCATCCATGTTTGGCCTGAATTTGGATTCTGTTGACAGGCATCGCAATGCGAGGTTCGCTGCCTTATAGGCTATATCCAACGAGTACTGGCCTTCGAGACGGTTGTCGAGGATGCGAAAGATTTTACGTTTGCTGGCCAGGTAGGGTTTGGCCCATTCCACCAGGTTGTGTTCACCGGATGGTCTGTTCTTGTCCACAGCTCTTCGGCCAGATAACATTTCAAGGAGCACAACTCCGAAACTATAAACATCACTCCTGGCAGTCAAATGACCTAGAATAGGTGAAAAAAGTTGAATGAATACCTAACAAAAGAAAAATATACAACAAATACATGGAAACCATGAATGGACATTTATAGCAGATAGAAGGTTTGAAATGAATGGTCTTTTAAAGTGGAATCGGAGAAGCTAATTAGAGAAATTATGTCAGTTAAGTCAACAGTGTTTTGCCAAAGGCATCACTCCCTATCAAGTTCAGTCCCCAAGCAAAAACATCGAGGTCCAAAAACACAGTCGAAGAGAGAAGTGGCATTGATCCACTACTCTCACTTTACTCTGCCCTAACTTCATCTTTTTAGGGCCATTTTGGGCATGTGTGCATAGGGCACAAAGTCAGGAACTGGTGGACCTTTACCCTATAATCTCACATGCACAAAATAAGAAAATCTTCTTGCAAGTAACATGGAAGAAAACTAGTTTAGTTGTAGTGTGCTGGTGCTTTACTCTTATAATAGAAAGTAAAGGCTCTTCTCATGTTCCATGAATCTACAACTCTGTCTTTTGATCTGCTTTGTCTGAAAATATGTTTGATTTACTATTTCCACAGAAAAGACTGGTTGAATTAGGTTGATGGCTAGCTTACAAACTTAAATCGCCAAATATGTTGGAGGGTGTACTGTAATAAGGAGGGTATTCTGATATGAACTGATAAATGGTCCATATCAGTGTCCCTTTTGGATTCAAAAAATGAAAGATTTTCAGAGGGTAAGCAAGGTGGGTCATAAGAAAAGAGAAACATGAGTCGGAAACACCATATATGGAGATCTTTAAATAATAATAAAAAAAAGCCACATGTATTGAGAATCATACCAGTTGCTAGATATTCTGGAGCTGCATATCCATAGGTTCCCATGACCCTTGTGGAGACATGGCTCTTGTCACCTGTCGGCCCATCCTTGGCCAACCCAAAATCAGAGAGCTTTGCATTGTAATTCTGACAATATATGATAAAAAGTTGTATCAGAACAGTGCGCGATGATAAATAAGCTTTCCGGAATTGGAAAAATGCATGGTAGCAAAAGTTTGCTCCACAGATACATACTGAATCAAGCAATATATTAGAAGTTTTGAAATCCCGATATATGACTTTTGTTTCAGCACTGTGAAGAAAAGCAAGCCCCTTTGCAGCACCAATTGCAACCCTTAAACGAAGGTTCCAAGAAAGAGGTTGGAAGTAAGAACCTCCTGTTATACAACAATTTGATGTCTCATTACAAAAATTTTCATATAGAAAAAAAAAATGGTTTAGAATTCCAAAGAACTCACTCCTGAACAAATGATTTTCCAAGCTGCCCCTAGGCATGAATTCATACACCAGAAGCCGGTGCTCATCCTCCAAACAATAGCCAATGAGTTTCACAAGGTGAGGATGATAAAACTGCCCCAAATAATTCACTTCCGCCTTCAAGACCAATATACGACAGATAAAGAAACATGCATATCAGAGTGGCATACATGAGAAAAACAAGCTGACATGAATAAATATAATTCTAATTGGCAGCAAAAAAATAAACTCACCAACCACTCCTTGTGACCTTGGAAACCTTCTTGGTTAAGCCTTTTCACAGCAATGATTATGCCTGTCCCTGGCTTTGAAGCCGTAAAAGAGTTCTCATCGATCCAACCTTTGAAAACTGAACCAAAACCACCTTCTCCTAACACACTATCCGGGCGGAAGTTCCTTGTGGCCATTTTAAGATCAGAAAAACTAAAGCTCTTCAAATTAGTAGACTGCAAGATTTCGCCCTCACTTCGAGGAGTCGGAGGCACAGAAACCGCCGAGCCTTTACTGACCGAACCACTTAGATCAGTCCCCTCTGTGCTAACATGTTTTGAACTCACCCCTGGACAAACCAATGTATGTCAGCTCTCTTGGTGACATTTGAATTACAATTGCCTCTATCAAGGGCATCTCTAATCCTTCACCAATAATTTGATGGATGACGAGATAAAAGTGAGCTCCAAACATATCATCAAACTAGTATCAAACCAAGGGATAGGCCAAATATTCACCAAATTAAAGATAAACCAAATCTTTCACCAAATTTCTAACTTAATATTTTTACTCAAATTTGAAGAAATGATAAAAAGAAAGGATTGGAGATGATTTTGTTTCATAAAAAATGGTTAAACAGGTTTCTAGGATAAAAAAGTTAAGGACTGGAGTGTTCCATACCAGATCAAGCATTTAAGCAAATTTTCACTGAAAATTGATGGGGGGAAAAACAAAAGAGAGGGTAAGGATTGGAGATGCTCTTATACACTTAAAAATAAATAAAAATAAAAAACTTCGCAAATTTGTAAAAAAATGAATGTGTAGGTTAAGAATCTCAGCTGGAAATGTTAAGAGAAAACAGAAAAGTAACATTATAAGGCTTCATCACCACACAACCGATCTTGTTATATCTCAATTCTCAAACAAATCAACAATTTAAATCTAACCATACCAAAACCCAACTCAACATTTCAAAATTAATAGGAAAAAGAAATCAAGAAAAATTGCCAGAAAAACGAAACAGAGACACCCAAACGAATTAAATTGTCACAACAACAAAATCAACAATTTAAACCTAACCATACCAAAACCCAACTCAACAACTCAAAATCAATAGGAAAAATACAAATAAAGAAAAATTGCCAGAAAAACGAAACAGAGGCACCCAAACAAATTAAACTGTCAGAACAACAAAATCAAGCAAATATTAGTATTTATCATATATATATATATACATATATATATGGATTATAGTAGGAAAGTGAGAAGTTTGTGAGTACCTGTGTGACAGGGGCTCTCAGCTTTGATACGAGCACTTAAGCAAATCCCCATTTGGTATGGAACCAAGCCAACAAAACGAAAAAACCCCTTTGGTTTCTTGATTCCGCCAGACCTCTGAATCAAAGATTAGGGTTTTCAGCTAAAAAGAAGTTCAAAAAAAGTAGCCAACAAAAGCAGATCTAGGTTGCCAAAAAGAAAACAAAAATATTTTTTGGAAAAGAAAACTAGCTTTGCTTCTTGTATAAAAAGCTGATGGATTTTAAAAGGGTAAACAAACAAAGAAAACCCACCTCTTATTCTGTGAGCCAGACACTGAATTACAGTATGGGCAAAGAGAAGAAAGCAGACAAAGAGAGAGAGATGGGTTTTCTGTTGTTTTGTAGCTTTCACTGGACACACAGAAAGAGGGAGACTAGAGAGAGTTGACCTATCTATAGCTTCAGCTTGGATTCCTCATTACTAGTGGATTGTTGCAAGTTGAGAGAGAGAGAGAGAGAAATAATGGAAGGGTTGGTCCCGCACCAACCTCTTAACGTTAGTCTGGGTTTGTTTCTCTCTCTAAAAAGACACGCACACACACTCTCTCTCTAAAAGAAAAGACTGGTGGTGTCGTGTAGAGTATATGGACTTGGAACCGAGGAGGAAGGAGGAGATGAGTTTGTGGAAAAGGCGGCATCTCAGCCGTATTATGGGTCGGGTCCTCGGGTCGTCCATTTACTGGCAAATTGTAAGGAGTGTTTGATAAAATTTTAAAATTATGATTTGAGAATAGAGTTATATTTTGAACTTGTTAATTTTAAAATTATAATTTAAAAAATAAAAATTTGTTTAGTTTTGAATTTTGAAAAAAAAAATTTGAATTGAATTTTGAATTTTTGATATGACATATAAAATAAGAAAAATTGTTTGATTATGAGTTTTGAAAAGAGTTTTTAAAACTTAATTGTAAAATTTATAACTCATAACCAAATACCTAACTCAAAACTCTATTGAAAATTCTATTCAAAACTCATAACCAAACTTTTTTAAAATCCTATTCAAAAAATAATTTGTTATTTTGGTATAAAAATAATTTTTATATTTAAAAAATATTAAAAGCAAATATAATTTTTTTTTTCTAAATAAAAAGTGGTGATTGGAAATTGTAAAAAAAAAAAAAAAAAAAAAAAAAGAGTGCATTGTTCCAGTCAACCGACTGAACGATCAGGTAGATCAAAAATTCAAAAATTATTTACTTTACCAAACATATTTTTAAAATGTATTTTAAAACTGATTTACAATTATGATTTAAAAATTCAAATCAAACATAATATTAAAATGTAAGGGTGGGATAAATACATGCCTTGCTTAAAATCCCTTCTCCTCAAAACCTAAATAAGAGAAATGATTCAGTGTTCTAAAATGGGGTATTAAAGCCAGCTCTAGTGAGTTGGCAATGCAAGAAAACAAAAATAAAAAAATAAAAACAAAATAAAAACAAAATAAAGGCTAAACTATCACATTAGTGGTGGGATCCACATAAGGTCATATCATTAGTGGTGTTGAATTAGTGATATGAAGCATTTTTTCCTAAATAAACATGATCTTGATTACAATTTTTTAATTGATGATAAAATAGGTGTCACTTCATGAATGGTGTGGAGGATACATTGGGAGTGTTTGGCAAAGATTATTTTTTAGCTTTTTGGATTAAAATTTACAAAAAGATAAAATAGATTAAAATAATTAATAAGACAAAATGTCACATCAAATTCACAATCATTATACTTTTTCTCTCATAAACATCACATCTAACTAAAAAAAATTCGACTATCTTTTCAAACAAAATTTTTTTAGTCTATTAAAATAGTCAAAAACTAAAATAATTTACTAAAATAGTAACTTCCCAAACACTCACATTATTCTTCTTGCTATGGATAATATATAAGAAGTTGGAATGGCTAAGACCCAGGAAAAGGGCGCTGGTTTTCGCTCTGGCAATTTTCAGTATTTCTCCGATAACTTTTTAGCGACTTTTGGTAAGATGTAAAAACACTTTCAAAGTATAAATATAGAATTTTTTTTTATGCCCTGAAAGATGGGTTTGAGAGCTTCTCTTTCAATTTCTAACATATTTTTAGATTTTTAACACTTACAATGGTCCCATTTTCTTTCAATTCTCCACCTTCACTATTATGGACATTGTCTTGTTTAACTTTGGCTTCCCACGGTGACCAATCTACAACAAGGCAGCAGCAATAGTAGAGATGACAACGATGGCAACAAGAATGCTGAGATTTTTTTAAATGTAAATCTTATTTTTCAAACCACATCTATGTTGTGGGTTCAGTAAATTTTTATTATGATTTAGTCCTTGGTGTATTATTATTATTATTATTATTATTATTATGTATGATGTTAACTTTATTTTAATATAAGTGATTTATAACTTTTCTATAAAAGAAAGAAAGAAAAAAAGTTAGAATATTACTTTTTAAGTTTATGTTTTTTGATTCTTGACGTGCCCATACAATATGTCACACAATCAACCATCAACCATTTAAAATACCATAATTTCGGTGAACCTAAATAAAATAGGATGCTTAATCCATAAATTTAAATTTAGATTTCTTTTGACGAAAAGTCTACACTCTAAACTATTAAATCTATAAAGACATACTTCTGTAAAATGATAAAACTATCCATATATATACATATCGTATACACCTCTCTATTTTTTGTTCGATCTGTTTGGTGTTCAATGTTGGAGAAAAAACTTGACTCTTCAAGTAATCTCCAAAAGCTGCCTGAAGATGAAATAAGAGATTGAATAAACAACCATGAAGCTTCCTTGAAGCTTACCAACTTAGAAACTTAGAAGGTAAGAAACTGAATTCAAATTTACAGCTATAAATTCACACATGGTTGATACACTGATTAGAAACCTATAAATAAATTGTTAGGTTGTTGTTATAGATTTCAATCAATCAATCAATAAATCAAGTAACCTATAAGAGGTTTGAGAGATAGAAAGATAAGAGATAAAATCCATAGATTGTATTTGTTTGAAAATAATTTTATTCATTTGTTTGTGTGTGAGACATCATAAATTCCATTCAAAATATATAGAAGCCCAACATCAATGATACCAGAGCCTAGGAAGATGAATTTCTGCAAAAAAACAGAGGCAGAGTAGAGTAATTTTCAGAATTTTCCAAAAATAAAATTTGTCGAAATCAACTTTTGATCATACCTGCTTGAAGGTCTCATCGAGACGATCATATAGGAAAACACCGCATCAAAAACCGTGCACCGAGGAGGCCTTACGTGCCCCAAGCGCCGAGCACTGCTGTAACCACGCTCAGGCCATGCGCCCCATGCACTCTAGAGGAAGACAACGCGTGAAAGTGAACGTCATCTACTTGACGTCAGCAAGTGCCACACGTACGCCAAACCGAGTCGCAAGTTGACGCGTAAGCTGAGCCAAGCCAAGCCAAGCTGCGCATCTACCGAGCCATTAACGTTATCTGATTTCAACCTGATGCACGAAATTAAAAAATTAGCCGGTGCTTTGTGGCCCACAGTGTTTCTAGCAGATCTAAATCGTAAAATTTATTTTGGCTATATCTAAGTCATCTGGAGTTCAATCACAACTATCCAATAGTGTTTTCTAGCTATTTGGACCATTTCGGACTCACCCGAATGGTCGGATTTTGAAAATTCTAAAAATATTTGAAGATTAAAGCAAGCTATTCGATGGGATCCACAGAAAACTTCTTCTAACATCAATTTCCAAAATTAGCAAAGGCAATTATGAGTATTGGAATATATAGATGAAGGTACTCTTGTCATTCCAAGATTTGTGGGATTCAATGGAGCATGAATATAATGAACTAGCATCCAAAGAAAATGAAGAAAATTTGACAGAAGCCCAAAAGACCGCACTTAAAGATGCAAAGACAAAAGACAAGAAAGCCTTATATTTGATATATTAAGGCATAGGTCTAACTACTTTTGAAAAGATCTCCACTGCAAGCGAATCAAAAGAAACAAGGAAACTTTTCAAAAGGCAAACATAAGAATTAAGAAAACCATAAGGATTCGACTCCAAGTCTTACGAGGAGATTTCAAATTATTGCAAATAAAGGACAATGAGTCAATTTCTAAATATTTTACTAGAACTTTGACTATATATTGTTAACCAAATTAAAATACTTGGTGACAAGATTGAAGAAATTTGGATTATTGAAAAGATACTTAGATCATTTAGTTCAAAGTTTGAACATGTGATTGTTGCCATTGAAGAATCAAAGGATTTTAACAACTTGACAATCGATGAATTGCAAGCATCGTTAGAAATTCACGAGCAAAGAATTAATAACAAAACTGCACGAAGTTCGCTTGAGCAAGCACTCCAAACAAAGCTTTCGATAAAAGGAAGAAGGAAAACCTCAAATCAACGAGGAAGAGAAAGAGGAAGATATTCCTAATACAATAGTACAAGACATCCACAACAACAATGTCCACAATAACAATAGGATTATGAAGATCGCCGACCACCAACAACAAACAGTCAAAGAGGTCAAGGAAAAATTTGGACATTATGCTATGGAATGTTGTATCGATATACCAACAATGAAGAAAGATAAGTCAATTATGGTGAAGTTAAACAAGATTTCACTATGTTACTGACATAATGATTGCGGTGAAGCAAATCAAAACAGCTTATGGTACCTTGATTCTGATGCTAGCAATCATATGTACAGTAAAAGAGAATTGTTCACAACACTCGACAAAAGTCAGCAAGGAGAAGTCACTTTTGGAGATTCAACAAAGAAACCCATGAAAGGCAAAGGGTCTATCGACATTAAGTTGAAGAATGGAGAACAACAAGATATCGTCAATGTTTATTATGTGCCAGATTTAAAGATTAACATTCTAAGTTTGGGTTAGTTACTTGAGAAAGGCTACAATATCTAAACAAAAGAGTTGGGATTATCCATCTGTAATCAACACAACAGATTGATTACGCACGTAGACATGACCAAGAATCGCATGTTTCCTCTATACAAGCTAGTAATGCTATTCAATCCAATTGTTATAAAGCCAAAATTGTAGATGACAATACATTGTGGCATCTTAGATTTGGTCACTTGAACTTTTAAGGATTGAACATTATTTCAAAGAAAAACATGGTGACAAGGTTACCATCGATCAAGCTTCTGTTAAAGAAATGCAACAGATATCTCATTAGCAAATAACACTGAAAGAGCTTTGGAGATGGAAGAATAAATTGAGCAACCCAACCTCTCTAGTTGGTCCACACAGATGTATGTGATCCAATACAACCCATGACACTTAGTGGAAACATGTACTTTCTTACTTTCACTGATGATTTTACTGGCAAGACATAGATTTATATAATGAAAGAGAAAAGTGAAATTTTTAAAAAATTTAAGGCATTCAAATCCTTAGTTGAAAAACATAGTGGATATTTTATTAAGACAATGAGATTTGATTATGGAGGTAAGTATTCCTCAAAGGAATTCGAAACATTTTGCCAAGAAAATGGGATTATTCATTAACATACTATCCTATATACACCTCAACAAAATGGTGTCTTAGAAAGAAAGAATAAAATGATCCTAAATATGGTTCATTGTATGATCAAAGAAAGAGCTATGCCAAAGGAGCTCTGAGGAGAAACTGTTGTTTATGCAATATATTTGCTCAATCGCTTTCCAACCAAGAGATTACTAAACAAGACCCCTAAAGAAGTATGGAGCTTGAGAAAGCCAAAAACTGATCATTTGAGGATTTTTGGATGCATAGCCTATGTAAAAATTTCAGATGAGAAAAGAACGAAGCTAAAAGATAAAGGCAAAACATGTTTTTTTAACGGCTATGGAGAAAGTGGATATAGGCTTTATGATCCCATCACAAAGAAAGTATTATATTCAAGAGATGTTGAATTTGATGAAGCATTAGGTTGGAATTAGCAGAGCCCAAGTCAAGAACTAGTCTCGATAATCAATAATGAAGATGATCAAGCTACTAAAATTGAAGTCTGCAATCATCTGCATTCACCTCCAGGGGGACAAGAACAAGAATGAGTACTTCACAACATAGTATGCAACAAAAAACTGCCAGCTCTTCATTAATAACAGAGAATATAGTAGGCAAGACTAGAACCATTCAAGATCTATATGATGTTACAAAAAGACTTGAAGATGATGAAGATTTAATAATGTTTTGTCTATTCTCTGGAAGTGATCCTATTCACTTTGAAGAAACACAAAGGAAAACATATGGAGATAAACCTTGAATGAGGAAATCCAAGTCATAGAAAGGAACAACACCTGGGAACTTACATCCTTACCAGAAGGACACAAAGCAATTGGTATCAAATGGGTGTATAAGACAAAAAGAAATGTTAAAGGAGATATTGAAAAATACAAAGCAAGATTGGTCATGAAAGGCTACAAGAAACAATATGGCATAGATTATGATGAAGTTTTTGCTCCAGTAGCATGTTTAGAAATAGTATAACTTTTTATCTCTTTAGCAGCCCAGAAAAAATAGAAGATTTACCAAATGGATGTCAAATCAACATTATTAAATGGTTATCTTGAAGAAGAAGTGTATGCTGAACAGTCATTAGGCTATATAAAGCCAGACCAACAAGATAAAGTATATAAGTTAAAGCAAGCACTTTCTGACTTGAAGCAAACACCACGAGCATGAAATACAAGAATCGACAGGTATTTTGTTGCTAATGGGTTTGTTAAATGTCCTTATGAACATTCCCTATACTTCAAGACAAACAAGGGAGGAGATTTGCTATTTGTTTATCTTTACGTTGATGATCTAATATTCACAAGCAACAACCTCGATATGATTTGAGATTTCAAAGCATCCGTGATACAAAAGTTCGAGATGACAAATATCAGACTCATGACATATTTCTTGGGTATAGAAGTCAAGCAAAGTAATTAAAGCATTTTTGTTTCACAAGTTAAGTATGCTAAAGAAATCATAAAAACGTTTGGCATGAAAAATTGTCACCGACAGATGGAAGTAACGATGTCCAAGTATGATGAAGGAGATAAGGTTAATCCAACGTATTTCAAAAGTCTAGTTCGAAGCCTAAGATATCTCACAGCCACACTACCTGATATATTGTTCGCAGTAGGCTTAGTTAGTCGGTATATGGAGAAACCCAAGATGCCACATCTGAAAGCAACCAAAAGAATTCTACGATACATGAAAGGTATAATAGAGTACGGATTGTTTTATTCATCTATTAAAAAGTCCAAATTAGTAGGATACTGCGACAGTGACTGGGCAGGAAATGTGGATGATCGTAAAAGTACTACCGGGTTTGTGTTTTGTCTCAGAGATACTGCTTTTACGTGGCCCTTAAAGAAACAACCAATAGTAACTCTATCAACATGTGAAGTAGAGTATGTAGCTATTGTTGCGGGAGAATGTCATGCTATCTGGTTAAGAAATTTGCTAAAAGAAGTTCAAGAACCACAACAAGAAGCCACAGAGATATACGTAGATAAAACGTCAGCAATCTAGTTAGAAAAGAATCCACTCTTTCATGATAAAAGCAAGCATATCGACACAAGATTTCATTTCATACAAGAATGCATAAGAAAAGAAAAGATCCAGTTGATACACACGAAAAGTGAAGATCAAGTTGCATACATATTTGTGAAGCTACGAAGAATGCTCGGAGTGATTCAAGTTAAGGAGAGATGTTAGAGAATAAACTTGACTCTTCAAGTAATTTCTAGAAGCTGCTTGAAGATGGAAGAATAGATTGAAGAAACACCCATAAAGCTTCTTTGAAGCTCGCTAAGTTAGAAACTTAGAAGGTAAGAAACTGAATTCAAATTCACAGCTATAAATTCACACACGGTTGATACACGGATCAGAAACCTATAAATAGATTGTTAGGTTGTTGTTATAGATATCAATCAATCAATCAATAAATCAAGAAACCCATAAGAGGTTTGAGAGATAGAGAGGTGAGAGATAAAACCCACAGATTGTATTTGTTTGAAAATAAATTTATTCATTTATTTGTGTATTTTTGTGTGAGACATCATAAATTCCATACAAAATATATAAAATCCCACCACTCTCTATAACTCCAATCCACATTGAGCCAACCGACCTCATTCTCTTTTTCTTTCGATGACTTTTGATCAAGACCGCACCATCGTCTACGGTGGACAAAACCTCAAAGAAAACGACCTCACTCTCACCATCTCCTCCTCTATTCCTCGCCCTAACAACACCTTAGAGACAACGTTGAAGAGGAAGATGACGAAACTTCCTCTTTCGTCGCTTTAGTCACCGTCGCTATCGCTGCCGTCCCTAACGATGATCTTACTACTAGCGTTGCTGATTCAAAATGTCTGCCCATTGAGCACATCACAATTGTTGTCGTAGTAGAAGAGAAAAAGCCTTTGGTTGCTTTTAGTTGTTTCGACATTTATGGACTTGTGTGGTTAAGAATGGTTCTGTCGCCTCATCTTTGTCTTTCCCTCCGCCCATTACTCTGTCTACTCCAACTCCTTCCCTTTTTTTCCATGGCCACCAATCTCTGCTAAATAGCTACCGTACAACACCGCCTCTTTCACAGCTAATCTCAGTCAACTATCTACTCTTCACAACTCTCTCTCTATTTCTCTCTCATATACTATCGCTCTAATCGTCTAGTTTGATGGCTAGTGTACTCAAAACCCTAATTGTTTAGGTGTTTTTATTTCTAGATGGGGTGCTTCTCTCAACTAATTCTCACCTTCACAACACCTTTCCGTAGAAGAACACTTCTCAAGGTCATAATCTTTGGTGACAGCAGGTGAGTTATCTCTGTGCTAGCTTTGATTTTCAATTCTAGGGTCTTCAGACATAGATTTTTGTTTAGATCTTTTGACATGTAGATTCAATACAGCTCTTCAAATTCTGTACCAAGAACGAAAGAATCAAAAGCTTTGTTCCTCTCATGGTCATGATAACAATGTGAAATGTTACTGTTGTGATTGATTTCAAAAAAAAGTATTTCACGAAAACACTTTCTTGAACGGATTATTTTGCTTTGCTTTGGATCATCCATTTTTTGTTACTGTTATGGCAATGAAAAATAAAGGAATTTTGTGAGATTGCTTTTGAAAAGTGTTTTTGGAAACTAGTTTCTTGAAAGAATTACTGTTAGTTTGCTTTGCTTTGCTTTGCTTTGGCTGATCCCTTCGTTATTGCTTAGCTGCTTTGAAATCATTGCTCATTTTTGAGAATTTGTGATGTTGAGGGACTCAGTTTCGAACATACAAGAAAAAATTTGGGCAAATAAAATTTGTACAGTTAAAAATTTAGATAAGAATTTCAATCGATAGAATTTCACACAAATAGAATTTCAACATATAGAATAAAAATTTCAACTGATAGGTTTTAATAAAAACTAAAAAAGAAAACTAAAAACAAAGGCTGTGTTTGGTACATCTTTGAAAACTTAATTCCATCCCTCTATTTGCATGCATTGTTTGGATGGAGTTTTGGAATTGTGATTCCATCACACATTTCAAAACATATTTCTCTTTCCTGTTTGGCATTTCTCTTTCATGTTTGGCTATCACTACAAGAAAATACACCTTTGGCGACTAAATTTTTAGTCGCCAAAGGTCCTTTTTTAGTCGCCAAAGGTCGAATTTTCACTTTTCCCGACAAAAACTTTTTGTCGCCACTGTTGTCGCGAATTCATGGTCGCCCATTCCTTTGGCGACTAAAAACCTGTTAGTCGCCAATTCACAGGTCTTCAGCGACGAATTTTTTTGTCGCCAAATGCAATTCCATTTTTTGAAATCATACATTTAGCGACTAAATTTTTAGTCGCCAATAGTGATTTTTTTTATTTATTATTTAAACATTTCCCGACTAAGATTTTCGTCGCCAAAAGGTATACCTTTCGGCGACCAACGCCTTTAGTCGCCAAAACCATATTTCAAAAAAAAAAAAATATTACCTCTGCTGGATGTCCCAATGTTCGAACTTGTGTTCCCAACTTGCACCCCACTACACCTTCCCAAGGCTTGCTCCCCCACTACACCACTCCCAATTCATATGAATATTATTGCAACAAATATTATTTATATACTATATTCACTGGCATCAATACAAAATTGTATATATGAAAATAATTTTTTTTATTTAATATATTTTATGTAAAAAATAAAATATTTACAAAAAAAAAATAGGGTAAGCACTTTTGGCGACTAAAGTCAGTTTTAGTCGGCAAAACCTCTACTTTTAGCTACTAATTTTTTTTTAGTAGCCAAAAACAGCCACTTTTGGCGACTAAAGTCAGGTTTAGTAGCCAAAACTCCTCCTTTTAGCTACTAATTTTTTTTTAGTAGCCAAAAACAGCACTTTTGGCGACTAAAGTCGGGTTTAGTAGCCAAAACTCCTCCTTTTAGCTACTAATTTTTTTTTAGTAGCCAAAAACAGCACTTTTGGCGACTAAAGTCAGGTTTAGTAGCCAAAACTCCTCCTTTTAGCTACTAATTTTTTTTAGTAGCCAAAAACAGCACTTTTGGCGACTAAAGTCGGGTTTAGTCGGCAAAACCCCTCCTTTTAGCTACTAATTTTTTTTAGTAGCAAAAAATCTGCACTTTTGGCGACTAAACTGAATTTTAGTCGCCAAAACCCTTACTTTTGGCTACGAAATTGATTTTAGTCGCCAATAACTATGCATTTGGCTACTAAATTGTCTTAGTCGCCAAAAGTGAACACTTTTGGCGACTAATTCCATTTTAGTCGCCGATTGTCCTACTTTCAGCGACGAAAATTCATTTTTTAGTCGCCAAAGCTGGATTTTCTTGTAGTGTATTCTCTCTCTTTCATGTTTTCTATTCTGAAAAGCAGAGGATTTTTGAATTTTGGGTCTACCCAGTCATCCTCTTGGACGTCCTCCCGGATGTCCGGCCAGTTGACCGAAATAGTGTTCGCTTTTTTTTTTTCTTTTTTTTTTTGCACCTATTATTTTTATATTTAATAAAAAATATTTTGGAAATTTCTTAAAACTTTTTTGTGAGCTTTAAATAAAATTTTGGGTTGTGTGTTTGGTTATGAGTTGTAAATTTTTAAATTAAATATTATATGTCACATCACTCAATTCAAATTTTTTTTAAAATTCATAACTAAACAAATTTTCTATACTCAAATCATAATTTTAAAACTCACAAACTTAAAATATAACTCTATTTTCAAATTATAATTCTAAAGCTTTACTCAACGCAACCAAAATGTTCTCAAAAATAACAAATGTACTTCTTACCACAATATTTCACAAATAATGTATTTCTCACACACAAAAAAATAAAAATAAAAAATAGCCAGCGGACCTAATGCCTTACACTTTCTTTAAATTGGACTTTTCATCAATTAATCCAAAAAAATAATAGTATTTGATGAAAAATATTTATTTTTGGCAAATTTAAGATGAAAAGATCACCGAAGGTTATATCATTGACAAAATAATTATATTTTTTTATCAATAAATTAAACCATTACAAATATTTCACTAACTCAAATCATTTAACTCTTAAAATAATATAAATTTTTTATTGATGGATGATACCATTGCCTAGTATTACATTTATCTAATATTTAGCGCTTGGGAAGACAACTTTACAAGCTTAAAGGCTCCATAAAATTCTCTATTTTCATTTTCATTTTCATTTGAAATGTTTGTAGCACCACTACCATCAAAGTATCAAAATGGTTCACATATATAGACGTAGTACTTCTTTTAGGTAAAGTACATATCATATATTAATATCTACCTTGGAACTTTGCTTCTTAATTTATGGCTGCATGCAAGGTTACAGCTCATTCAAAAGTCAAGTTTTATTTGTTTTAGTTAGGGAAGTGAATTTCTAAATAAATTAATCAAACTAAAAAAATATTCAAATAGTAACCTACATTTTTTATTCAAATGATCTCAAATTAAGTTCCTTTTTGAATTTATAATATTTTGTAAACTCATTTTTTTTTTAGCAATCAAATACAAAATGGAATTTAAGATGAGAATAATGCCAAAATTAGAATTTTAATGCACTTTTCGTATATTCTTGTATATTTGTTTAATACATTTTGAAGTATACTGAGACTAATGACCCTCATTAATTGTTTATTAAACATTTTTATTAAGGGTTGAGCTTCTCTTAGGTTTACATCTCAACATGAGATAACTTGAGGAGCTCATAACTCCCGTTTCGAAGATCCAAATTGTTCATTTTGTAGGGCTCTTAATGTATGTTATCCATAAAAAAATAGTTTGATTAATAATAGTAACTTTTTTATTTTATCACATTTGTCTTCAAAAAAAATAGATGACAAATACATTTTTGAAAATAAATAGTTAATTTTTTTTTAGAATCAAACACGATAAAATGAAAATATTACGATTATCGAATCAATTTCATTTTTTATGAATGATATATATTAAATGGTTCAAATTATCAAAATGAGATCTGTGATAAATTTCACGAGCCTCTCAAATTCACTTGTATTGAAATATTAATATGAAATAAGTCAAACCCTTTTATTAATTCAAAATCACTTGCGGTTGTGGTTAGGGGTCCAAAAATGGCTCGCGACCCGGGGTGGACCTGGGCCCGAGCCCAGTCCAAGAGCTTAGGCCTGGGTTGGGTTGGGCCATTACTTTGAAGCCCGGTCTGGCCTACTTGGCCCAACTCGTGAGTTGCCCATCGTCTCGCTCAAGGCCCACTCAAAATTCGGCCCACCAGAGCCCCAGTTTCATTTTTAGTAGAAAAAAATAAATTTTTGGTGAAAAAAATAAAAAAATATGTTTAGGCCTACCTAGGACTGGCCAAGCCTGAGCCCAGTCCTAGGCCTGCTGGCCTGGTCCGAGGATCGCCTAAGGCCCGAACACCTCATGGGCCTAATTTTCTGACCCACGAGTCTACCTAACCTGACCTGACCCGAATTTTGGTGAGGGCCCACGCGATCCAACATGGGTTGGCCCTGAGTCGGATCAAATTTACACCCCTAGTTGTGGTGTACGAGGATGTACTTTGAACCTTTCATGAAGTCTTGGAGTTTTCAAATAATAAATAAAATGAGATGGTACAATCTGCACCAACAAAAAGATATATATGATATGTTTTTTATTCAATTTTATAACTTAAACATAAAATATGTTAACTATTTTATTACGAAAGGCATAACTTTTTTTTTTTTACTGAAAAATGTCATAACAAAATCTCAAATTGTCATAACAAAAATTACAAAAGTGCCATAATATTATCATCCCTAATTTTAGGGTGCACATCATAAATTCGCTGTTCATAATTTTACTACAAAATGTATAACAAATATCATAAACAATCAAAACATTCATTATAAAAAATTATAATTTTTTTACGATGTATACTATTTTAAAAACTTCTCGTTGTAGATTTCTTCATTATTAAATGATTGAAAATATACATTAAAAAAAGAAAAAATTATAGAACCAAAAAAAGAAAGTGCAAGATTTTAAGAATTTCACCTTTTTTACTTCTTGGTTTGTCAAAAGATGGTATAAAATAAAAAATAAAAAGGAGAGGAGAGGAGAATATTGCATGGAAATATGAATTTATAAAATTGACCAAAACTATTATGGAGAATGTTAAAAATAGTCTTAAAAATTGTTAATATTGAAAAATGTGTAAAAAATATATTAAAATATGTAAAATATATATATATATATATAAGAATATTTTAAAATATGTAAAAATTATATTAGGAAGTATAAATAATTTGTCATTTTGTTCGGACTGTCATTCGTAGAACCCAACCATTATTTCAAAAATATGTAAGATGATCCAAAATAAATTAAAAAGATTACCTCATTTTAACCCATAATGTCAATTGTCAATATATTACAAGAAAGAAATAAAAACTAGTGACATTGGTAAAGTTTTGTAGTCATTGTTGCACTATCAACTAGATGCCTAACAAATTTCACAACACTATTGGGTTTTACATATGCATAGAGCTAAATTACAATCAATTTATTTTCCACATAGCCCATGATAAATTATTGTGATTATTCCTTCATACCTCACTTTTTTTGTTTTTGTTTCTTTTCTAAGCCATTAAAATTAGAGCCAAGAAATCAATATATAATTACAAATTATCGTTAAAATAAGATATCAATAATATCAGCATCTTTTTTATTCTGAAACCTTTTTTCTAACACCCTTATAAACTACTTTCTCCAAAAATTGTTCAATAAGATGAAAGAGTTTAACTTTTATTTATTTATTTATTTTTTTTTTTTTTTATCTATCTAGCCATCTAATTATCAAAGTTGTCATCATATTTCACTCCACAATCCAATAACTTTTCATGAGAAAGCAAGAGTTTGAAAAAAGTAAAAGAAATGAGTTAGGGAAAAGCCAAAATCATAGGAAAAACAACGTGAAGTGATTGTTGTAAAGAGGAAAATGAAAAAGGCAAAAAATGAGTTGTAGAAAAGCCAAACTCATGAGAAAAGTAGGGAGTGTTAATCAACATCAGCAAGTGATGGTTGCAGGAAAGAAAAAAAAAAAAAAAAAAAGGTAGAAAATGAGTTGGAGAATAGCCAAACTCAAAGTGGGGAGTGTTGATCAAGATCATCAAGTGATGGTTGCAATTTGCAAAGTTGAAAAGGAAAAAATGGTAGAAAGTGAGTTGGAGAAAAGCCAAACTCAAAGCAGGGAGTGTTGATCAATATTAAGCCCGTTTGGTGTAACTGTTAAAATAGATTATGAATTATAACTTAACAGATTATAAATTATAGTTTAACAAATTATAAATTATGACTTTAATCAGAAACTGTTAATCTGTTTGGTGTAATTTTTGAATTATAGATTTAAGTTGCTAAATAGTATTTGTTAAATAAGCTGTGAAATAGCTTTTTCAATTAACATTTATTTTATTATTATTCACTACTTATCTACATTTCTCATAAATAATAATAATAATAATAATAATAATAATTTATAGTCTATTTGAGTTATTTTTTATTTTTAAAAAAATAAAAAAAAATAAAAATAAAAATCTAAGAGTATAATCGTAAATTAATATATCCATAGCAGAAACTAATAATAAGAAGTAAATGGTGAGCAGCTTCTCAGAATTAACTTTTTTGAGTTAAAATAAGTTGTTAAAATCAGAAATTATTTGAAATAAGTTTAACCAAACAGCCTAAAATACCCTTTTCAAAACTAAAAGCTTTAAGAGGGCTAAAAAAAACTCAAACAAACACCCTCACAATTTGCAAAGTTGAAAGGAAAAAAAAGGTAGAAAGTGAGTTGGAGAAAAGCCAAACTCATGGACAAAGCGAGAGTGACAATCAAACAATCAAGCAAAAGAGAAAAAGAAAAAAAATTCAAAATTGTTATGAGTATTTGTGGGAGCCGAATAAAATAAATCTAAGTTGGCAAACAAAGTGCATTCAAGCCGAGGACCAAATTCAATCAAAACCTATTGGACTCAAAGTCATTACTGAGTAGAAGCATAAAGAGCGTGCTGAGTTAAGGGTATTCGGGCTGCACATTTGAGCCGAATATATTGGATAAGTCGGCACACTCAGCATTAACATAATAGAAGGAACACACTTGCAGTTGAACTTATACTTCCTGATGAACTCATATTACTATAACTATTAACACAATAATTTGTGAATTTTTTCACTTCATTCAAGTATATAATTTCAAAATAATTATATGTGAAAATCAAATATTTAAATAACAATTTAAAAATATTAATATTATGAAAATAACAATGAAATAAATACAACAGTTTGTCAACCCTAACATCTAATTGTTCCTCCTTTTTTTTTTTTTTTCACTTCTTCTTCTTTCTTAGTTTTTAATTTTTTTTATTTTATATAGGCTTCGTTTGGGAAGTTGCTATTTTAGTAGGCTATTTTAGTTTTTGGCTATTTTAATAGGCTAAAATTTTTGTGTTTGGGAAGATGATTGAATTTTTTTGTGGTTGGATGTGATGTTTGTGAGAGAAAAAGTGAAATGATTATGGGTTTGATGTGATATTTTGTCTTATTAGCTATTTTAGCCTATTTTATCTTTTTGTGAATTTTAGCCTAAACTAGGCTATTTTTTTTTTGCCAAACACCCCCATAATTCTAATGGTCTAGTACAAGTAATCAAAAGAGGGCAAAGTTAATAAAGAGGGGTGGTTCCAAATTATTATTATTATTTAGATGGACGAAACCATTTTGTTTTATACTTTGAGTTTTTGTGGTGTATGATTGCTTGAAACTTTACATTCACAATCACATGTTCCATATACTAATGTGTGGTGTAGGATTAATTTTGGGACATTACTGGAGTCAAGCAACAATCTTTCTACCATGTGACTTGACTTTTTTATCACTACACAAACATCATTATCATCAAATTAATCCAAATATTTACTTTTTGAAAACCTGACGCACGGTCTCGATCATGTCTTACGTACTCCTGGTCAACATCCCTAACCCAGCCTAGATCAAATCCTGACCGTTCGATCTACCGACTTTTTTTTTTCTTCTTTTATCTCCATCAAATCATTCTCTAAGGACATGTTTGCTAGCTGTGAATCCCCAACCCAACTCCAACTGTGTTGTTTGACTATTTAGGCAAAGAAATCTTGAAAAGTGGGACCCAATATATTCCTTACCCGGATCCCCTGCATGCACGCCAAGTGTCCACTATATGGGGCCAACATGAGAGCCGGCTCGGCTTTAGAATCCGGCTTGGCTCGTGTCGGTGAATCGTATTGGGAGTCGTGTCATCGAGCGTCTACTTTCAACGTCATGTTTTGAATTTTGATTTGATAATCCTCTTATAAAAGTGAGATTAGTAATTTCGATGTCATACGTCAACTATGTCTAGTTGTAAAAGTTATGGATTTGTGTGGAGTTTAAATGGCTAGAGACTATTTTATTCTTACTTTATAAATACAAAAATTTTATTTTATGTAATTTTATAAATTAATCATAATTAAAGTCAAGTTTGACATGATTGAAAAAAGAAAAAAGTCAAAACGTTACTATCTTATTTAAGTCACATCATCTTATTTAAGTCACATCATCTCTCTAACACATCACTTCAAATCGGGTAATACTAGGGACACCAAATTTTCTACCAAACAAATGACCAATCACTTTTCTACCAAACAAATGACCAAATGTCTCACATGGGTGTGGGGTCCGCAATTTTGTGGGCCCCACACCCATGTGAGACATTTGGTCATTTATTTGGTAGAAAATTTGGGATCTCTAGCATTTTCCCTTCAAACCCAACCCAAACCCAACCAATATTTCATAAAAAGTCAAAAAGTACACTTATTTAATCTTTTCAACCCAAGCCTAAGTAATATCATTATACTAGTACACAAATAAATATAATTAATCTTATATTTTTAATCATACCGTCGTACTAATAATCTCATTACATAATTTCAGTATATTTATAATTTTCAAACGACCTAAACCAACAACTCAACATGACATTTGAATGTAATTATTTTATTATACAAGAGCACTATGTATTAATATTTACATACTTATGTGATACCCCCAACTTATATTGTAGTAAAAAAAATAAAAAATTATTGACAAAATAATATTAACTTGTTTGTAAAATGCTATTCTATATAATTGATATATTAGAAGGTATATCTCTCCATTTCACATATTTGTAAGTTTTATTATAGATTTCACATCTATGTGAGAGAAAGAAATATAGCATTGTGAAGTTTATATATATATTATATATTTGTTACACAAAATATTGTCTATATTTTTATTAAATAGGTTAAATATAAGAAATGATTCACTTAATCTACTTTTTAAATTTTTTTTTTACTTATTAAGGACAATGTTTCATAATGTTATGACACTAATTATGAACTTTGAACCCATATTATGCTTTGTGACAAGGATAAGGAGAAAAGTAGAAGTACTAATTAGAAATCTTAGAACATAGAAAAGTAATTTGACCCTACTTTATAATATAATATTAAGAGGGTGTTTAAGGTGATTTAAATAAGTATATTTTTTGATTTTTTATAAAAAAAAATATGTAGAAAAATAAAAAGATGATATGATTTAAAAAAAATACTAATGTAAAGGATGCCAAATGGTGCTTAAATTTAACTTCTTTGTGGTAACAATTATTTCATGGGTTGATTTAAAGAGCTTGTGTTTTTGGGGGTTTTAACGTTAGAGCATCTCTAACGGTTCATCTAATTTTTCAATAAATTTGAGTAAAAAAATGACCATCTCAATTTGATACAGAATGCTTCAATGGTTGATTTTTATCAAATCTGTTCCAGGGACAACCGATTGGTCGACCGGTAAGGCAAAAAAATTTTTTTTTTTTTAATTATTTGAACCTATCTATTTGAACTGTTTGAACTTTTTAGTGGTCGACCGGTAAGGCAAAAATATATTTTTTTTTGAATTGTTTGAACTAACCCATTGAACTGTTTGAACCTTTTAGTGGTCGACCGGTTGGTCAACCGGCCGAGCAACCGGCTGGTTGACTGGTTCCTCTCCTCCAACGGTCACAAACAGTGATTTGCTAAAATCTGTATCATGTTCTCAGTTTGATAATTTTTTTGTTCAATTCTCAATTTGATACCAGTTTGGTGAAACCGTTAAAGCTTCAAAAAGTGCCTTTTTCACTAAATTTTAAATTTAATATTAGATTTAATGAGCCGTTGAAGATGATGTTAACAAACCTTCTAGTACTATATCTATAAATGCAAATATAATACTCCATAAATAATATAATAGTCATATGAATTAGATATAGAAAAAAGTTTTTAGTGAGGCACTATGTAGTCAAATGTATAGCGTGGCAACTTGTCGCTTACGAACGAGATTGGCGCTCACCAAACCCTATTTCGTCTTCTGATATAAATATAAATAAAATAAAATTATTTGATTTACTTATTTTCATAGTTTGTTAAACAAAAAAATTAATTGTTCGGCAAATATAAATTTGACTTTTTTGTTATCATTTTTCCAACCCCCCAAAAAAAAATGTTACTTTGTTATGTTCTTATATTTCATATTTCATCCGTTTTTATTCATAAATTCAAAAGTTAAACATAATTTGTAAGTATAATGTTTTGAATGATTCAAAGAGACTATTTGGTGTAGTTTATCTAAGTTGTTTATATATATATTTGTCATTATGGAAGTTTGTATCAAATTATTTAGTACAATTTCTGTTTATGACTTATTGGCAAAAATAGTTCAAGTAAATGAAAAAAATTATTTGAAAAACGAAAGAAGTGTGTTTGTTTTGTTTTGCTTTGTTTTTTTAAATTAAAATTTCCATTTCAAATGCGTAAGGTGTAAAATGAATTAATTTATTTGAGTTCTAATCATGTTCAATTTGTTAAAAACTTATTTTAGATTTACTCGTTATACAAACAAATCAAGTTTAAATATATTTAAAATTTATTAAGTTTTAAAATTAAATTTAAATATATTTGAAAACTCATTCAATGTGTTTGGTTTCAATTTTCTAGATTCAATTTTTTGAAAATTGAGTTTTTTATTTTTTGTATTTTTTTTGTTTTTAGTGAAATTTTTTAAAATTTTAAGTAATTTTTTTTACTTTTTTAAATGTACCTTATTTAGATGTATTTAAAAAGTAAAACATTTGTGAAAAAATATTTAAAAAAATTAATAAATACACAAAAATATAAAAAATATATTAAATTTTTGTATTTTTATTATTTTGGTATTTAGTGAATTTTTTAAAGATTTTTTTCACAAAAATTATACTTTTTAAGTGTATTTATGTTAAGTGTGTCTAAAAATTAAAAAAAAATGCTTAAAATATTTTTAAAAATCAATAAAAATTAAAAAAAAAATACGAAAATAAAAATGTAGAATTTTCTAAAAAGTGATTTCTAGAAACCAAACCAAGGTTTTTGAGTTAAACTTAATAATCTATTATTTACTTTTAAGTAATATTACACAATAGAGCCATTTAACCGTGTAGCGGTTCTACTATTTACTTCAACTCAATTTGTTAACAATTCCAAATGTGTTATATATATTTTTAATTCATTTGAGTGTTTAATACAACATTGGTTTTCTTACCACAAAGGTCTCTAATAAGTATATGGTTATTTTTTTATTTATTTTTCTAATGTGTTTATGATTAGTGCATGCCAACTTCACACTATGTTGGGCATAAATTTTTTTTGTTAAAATAGTTACAAAAAAAAAAAAAAAGATTAAAAATTAATAGACAAAATGTCACATTTAAATCATAATTATTTTATTTTTTCTCTTCCAAAAGTCAAAAAAATTAAAAAAACCTATCCCAAATAAAACTTTTTAACCCCAAATTAAAATAGTCAAAAAAATCAAAATGCTAAAAAATCAACCTCCATCCCAAACAAGGGCAAAAAGTAAAAGGGGCTTAGAAAAACTAAAAGGAGATGCCACACACCCTTAATACTATATAAAAATATAAAAAAATACATATATAAAATTTGTATACCGACTAAAATAACGTGACTATATTAGAACTTATCATTTCAAAATTAAGTATTCATTAAAAATAATATTTAATTATAAAAATATTACTATCACAAAAATTTTGTTAGAGCATTTGTTTGGTTTGATTTCCATAAATTGTTTTCGAAAAAATAGAAACTAAGATACAAAAACAAACACCAAAAAAGATATTTTAAAATTTTTAAAAATTGTTCATGCTTTTTGAAAAGATAAAATTTTATGACAATGATAAGTATTTTTTATTTTTTAATCAAAATAATTTTTATTTTTTTTTAAAAAAAAATCTTAAAATAAATCCTAAAGATCAAATCAAACAAAGCTTTCTTTCCCCTAGTTATATGGCATTCACATGCAGCTAATCTGTGTACTGGAATAGTATTATATATATATATATATATATTGTACGGGGAGGAAATAATTCTCCTCGTATAATCCTGTTGACCAAGTTCACGCTCCTCCGTACGACGTCGCTTTGTCACCTGAAAACACAAACGTGAGCTAGCCGGCGGGTGTGTGCCGGAAACCTCTTCGATGCCTAAGTCAGAAAACTTGACAAATAGACAAAGCTCTATGTTCTCAGAAAGAATTATATTCAATTACCTCCTCCAAGGTGATGCTTGTGAGCTTTTATAAGTTTCCCGTGGCACAATCCTAGTAGGACTTGTATTTCTCCATGCAGAGTCCTCCTAGGATTCATTCTCCTAAGGATAATGCTTATCCTTTTACACCCTCCCCCACTGCTTAAACCAAGTGGGATGGTTTTCTTTGTGGCCGAACTTCCATTTGACCGAAGTAAAATTGGCTATACCGAGCCACAGAGGGCCGAACTATCCTTAACTCGGTCTTCTCCTCTAACTCCTTACTTCGGCTACCCTGTTCAACCTTGGTGTGCTTAGATCAAACTTCCAAGTAACCAGTTCTGACCGACATAACCATTGTAAGTCACGACCGGACTAATTCCGAAACCGGCCTTCCCAGAACATACTGTGACCGGACTAACTCTGAGACCGGCCTAACTCCGAGTTGCCTCCGGACCGGAGTAGCTTTATTCTTCCTTGGGCCGACGCAACTATCTCTTCTTGAGCCGGAGTAATCTCACCTCCTTGGGCCGGAGTATCCATTACGGCCTTTTTACTTAGTCCTTTGCGTTTTGGGCCTCAAAGCCCAACTCGCAGCTCGGCCCAATTTTTCTCAAAAATTACCCTCTCAATTGCCCCTTAATTCCATCTGCGCAACATGATTGGGATTATCAGTCTACTGGCCGAGCTAGAGTTTATTAAGCCTTTCCAGCCGAGCTAAAAACCCTTTAGCCTCTTCAGCCGAGCGTAAAACCCTCAGGCTCTCCAACCGAGCTAATTTTACCTCGGGTATCACTATGTCCGGTCAAAACGTCCCTTCAATCACAGCGACTGTAACGCTTCCCATTCCAGTGACACGTGGCAAGCTCTGATAAGCTGCGGCCAACTGTCATGCCGCCCTTCAGAAATTTTGTACTGTTCCCGCCTCTTTTTGCCGCCTTTTTCTCTCCCTTCTTTCACAAAACAACCTTTCTACCTCTTGAATCACTTACTCTACTGTTTTCATCTTCTCTGTGCCTCTACTCCTTCCATACCCAAGCTTGAGTTCTTTACTTGCTGCCACTGTTTCCGACTCCAGTCTTCTTTCTCTCTTCTCTGGTAAGAAAATCTAACAATCTTGCTTTCTATGTTTTCGTGCTTTACTTTCCATGCTTTGTATGTTTTTTGCAAACATTTTTCAAGTGATGTTGCTTTACTTTCGTACTTTTTATAAAAAAACCAGTAGAACTCCATGTGTGTATGAACTGTTATGTAGAAAACCACTTTTAGATCCAAAATCACATAGCAACCGAACTAGGATCCTGTTTGCCCCCAAATAGGTAGATCTTTGTAGTCAATAACCGAACTCGCTTTAGCCGAAATAAGATCACCAAGTTTTGAATATAGCAAACTAGGAACCTCGGTGGTCAACCGAACTAAGCTTTTTGGGGCCAAGTCGGCTCTCTTGGTTCCTAAACCGAACTCAGAAAGCCGCCCCCAGAGGCTTAATTGAAGTAACTCTATTCACACCGTAGCCGATTTAGGCCTTGGGGCTAAACCAGCTCTCTTAGTTTTTTAGACCGAACTCAGAAAGCTGCCCCTAGACGTTAAACCGGTCTACCGAGCAAACTGCTCAAACCGAGCTGCCAAACCTTTAGATGAACCGAGATAGAACCAGCTAATTTGAGGCCGAAGTAGGGCTCTTATACCTTGCTTTTAAATTGTAGCACGGTCCACTGATCAGTGCTTTAACCCCCTGTTTTCTACTTTGCAGACTTAGGTTGCCCAGGCACTCCTGCGTGTGCTCAACCGAGCTACTGAGCCAAATTTTTGTACCGACATAAATTATAAGTAATTTATTCACCAGATGGGTAAGTATAGATATCTAGTTGAGACCCCTGGTGGCCTGGCCGAATTTAGGGAAGATTACCAAATTCCTGACGACGTCCATCTGACGTTGGCCAAAAAAGATGCTACTCCCTGGGACAATGAAGGCTTCGTCCTTTTTACCCTTCAATCCATAATAGAAACCGGACTACGGTTTCCTGTCCAACCGCTAATCTGCGAATTTCTTAGACAGACTAGGTTATGCCCCACCCAACTGTCCACCAATACATATCGTATTATAATGGGAATAGCCGCACTGAACCACCAAACCGGACTAAACCTTGGTCTGGCCGAAATCTTTCATCAGTACTCCATTGGCTCAAAGAATGCTGGGTGGGTCTATTACCTTAGGATTCGCCGTCGCCGAGAGAAGATAGTTAAACACACACCGGATAAAGATCTTAATGATGATGATTTCTTTTGGGTCTCTGGGAACTTTGAGGATTTTCAAGCCCAAATTCCTGGCCGACCTATAAATTGGAAAATGGGAGAGCCTGGTAATTCAACTTCGGTCTTCTTCCTTGTACGTTTATATCGGTTTTTCTAGTCTGTTGACCGAACTAACACTTTTTTTTTTTTTTGGCAGATTTTGCCCACCTCCGTTCTCTATATAGCTATCCCAACCTTGCAATTTTGCGAGCCGCACTACGGTGCCAAGAGAGGAGTTGGGCTAAGCTTCTGAACTTTGAGCCGACCTACCGGTACAGCGGTCGCCGAAAAGCAAGGGTAACCGATTTTCTTCTTGAGGAAGACCCAGAACCGGACCCAACTTTGCCCGAAATAAGACTTGTTCCATTAACTGCTGAGGAAGAAATGGCAAAGAAGAGCAGAGTCAGGGCCCTTCTAACTTCAACAACCAGAGCCGAAGTACAGCCATCCATCGAGGCACAACCTGCCGTTGTGGCCCTCCCTTCTCAGCGGCCTTCTTCATCTCGCCCTTCCAAACGCGCCCGACCTACATCGACCGAACAGCAACTTGTCGATGAGGTTGAATCCATCCCCCAGAGTCCTCAACCTTCCCCCCAACCGGAGCAAACTGACTGACCTGAATCTCCGAAGTGGGCCCCGTTGTTGACTTTCAACAACCGAGACATCAAAGCTACTGACTCGGTCGTGGCTGAAAAAGATCACCAATTGGCCTTTAACTTGGCCAAAAGTGTGTGCCTCCCCAAGGACATGGAGCACCACTTGAAACAACTGAACACCGAAATGAAGTCGATTCGGTCTGCCTCCAAGTCCATGATCTTGGTAAGTAACTCTGTCAGTTTTTTCTGTCTAAATTTTTCCAACTTTTACTTCGGCTGAGAAGAAATCTTTGTTTTGCCAGGCCTTGCAAAAGAACAATATCACTTATAGGAAAGTCCAAGAACTCCGCAAAACCACAAGGCAAGCGATGGCGGAAGCCGAAGCAAAGGCGGCCGAACTAGTGGAGGCCGAAAGGAAAATGACCGAGCTTCAAGCAGAGAACGGCCGACTTGCCGATCTGGTTAACTCGGCTGAAGCGGAGAAGCAAAAAGCGGCCATTGTAATGAAAGACAAATATCTGCGTGAGCTGCTGAAGCTTGAGAAGAGAAAAGACACCGAAATAAACGAACTAAAAAAGAACATGGAGGCGGCCGAAAAGGAGGGGTACAAGCGAGGTTACAAGGAGGCAGAGGAGGCCTATGTCAAACAATGCGACGCCGCCAAGGAGCTTTTCTTCAAGTGCGGCTGGAGGGCGGCTGTGGAGAAGCTCGGTCATGATGAACAGACCGAGGTCTTCGACCCTCCAGCGTACTTTATACCGAAGTCCCTTGCGGCGTATGCAGATGCCTTGCAACAAGAGTTCCTGGAGGACTCTGACACTGATGACTCCTCTGCTCCTGAAGACATTCCGGTTGTTGGTGCCGACCCATCACTTCGGTTGGAACCCATGGTAGAGGACCTTCCTAACGAGCAGCCGAATGAAGACGTGGTTCCAACCGAAGGAATCATGGCAGCCGAGAGTGAGCTTCCTCTTGAGACCGGTCTTTGAGTTAGTGATGATGCGGCTTTTGATGCTGAAATTGATGAACTTTTCTCTTAATTTTTTCTTCTCTTTGTAACCGAAGTATGCCCCTTTGTAATGACTTTTCTTTTGAATGAAAATTTTACGCTACTCTTTTTCCGGTTGTTGTGTGTATGCTTGCATTTTGTAATGTCTTCTATTACTCCAACTTCTATTTCGGTTTTGGCTTTTTAATCTATGCTTACCAGCCAACCACTCCTTAGCCGATATACTTACTTCGGCTAAGGAGTACAAAGTGTTGGTTAATTCCAGCCAACCACTCTTCAGCCATGCACTTACTTCGGCTGAAGGGTAACAAGAGTTGGTTTATTCCAGCCAACCACTCTTCAGCCATGCACTTACTTCGGCTGAAGGGTAACAAGAGTTGGTTTATTCCAGCCAACCACTCTTCAGCCATGCACTTACTTCGGCTGAAGAGTAACAAGAGTTGGTTTATTCCAGCCAACCACTCTTCAGCCGTGCACTTACTTCGGCTGAAGAGTAACAAGAGTTGGTTTATTCCAGCCAACCACTCTTCAGCCATGCACTTACTTCGGCTGAAGAGTAACAAGAGTTGGTTTATTCCAGCCAACCACTCTTCAGCCGTGCACTTACTTCGGCTGAAGAGTAACAAGAGTTGGTTTATTCCAGCCAACCACTCTCCAGCCATGCACTTCCTTCGACTGAAGAGTAACAAGAGTTGGTTTATTCCAGCCAACCACTCTTCAGCCATGCACTTACTTCGGCTGAAGAGTAACAAGAGTTGGTTTATTCCAGCCAACCATCGAAGTTAGTTTTTCCAGCTAACTTATAGTATTTGGTTATTCCGACCAAATGTCCTGCAGCCTGGATCCTTATCCTGGGCTTAGGAAGGGTGTTGGTTTATTCCAGCCAACCTCTGAGTTAGTTTTTCCGGCTAACTTAGAATAATGTTTGGTTATTCCGACCAAACGTCCTGCAGCCTGGATCCTTATCCTGGGCTTAGGAAGGGTGTTGGTTTATTCCAGCCAACCTCTAAGTTAGTTTTTCCAGCTAACTTAGAATAAAATGCTTGTAATATACTTGAGTTTTGAAAGCTAACTTTTACAAAGAGTAATTTGTGCCAAAAAGAATTTCTCATTTTATTGAAGGAAGAGAAAATTACATATGTTTGAAAAAGAAAAGCTAAAAGTAAAATAACTTGAGATTGGCCGTATTCCATGGCCTGGGGATTGCCTTGCCATCCTTGTCTTCTAGGTGGTATGCCCCTTTGCCTGCTAACCCAACCACCTTATAAGGACCTTCCCAATTTGGGCCTAACTTGCCGTCTCCTGGGATCAAGGTATTTCCCATTACTTTGCGTAGTACCCAATCCCCAATCTTGAATTGTCTTGGATGGACCTTTTTGCTGTATTTTCTGATTAACTCTCGTTGGTATGAGGCGATGTGGACCAGCGCTCTTTCTCTTCTTTCTTCTGCAAGGTTGAGTTCTAAGGCTATGGCTTCTCCATTTAAGTCTGGATCAAAATTTTCGCTTCGAATTGTGGGGAGGCCAACTTCTAGTGGGATCACCGCTTCCATTCCATATGCTAAGGAGAATGGTGTTTCTCCAGTTGATCGCCGGGGCATGGTGCGATAAGCCCATAAGACGTGAGGGAGTTCATCTGCCCACTTGCCTTTTGCTTTCTCTAGCCTTTTCTTTAGTCCATCCAAGACGACTTTATTTGAAGCTTCAGCCTGTCCATTAGCTTGAGGATATGCCGGTGTGGAATTGTAGAACTCTATCTTGTATTCTTCACAAAAGCTTCTAAAGATTCTGCCGTTGAACTGAGTTCCATTGTCTGAGATTAATGCTTTTGGTATACCGAACCGAGTGATGATATTCTGCCAAACAAACTTCTTCACGTCTTTTTCTTTGATTGACGCCAATGCTTCTGCTTCCACCCACTTTGTGAAGTAGTCTGTTGCTGCAAGAAAGAATTTTCTGCCCCCGGGTGCTGTTGGAAGTGGTCCTACTATGTCCAAGCCCCACATTGCGAAAGGCCATGGGCTAGTTAAGGGTAGGAGTTCTCTTGCTGGTTGATGTATTTGGTGCGCGAATTTCTGGCATTCTATTGGGATAGTCATTATGATCTTGGGGGGCCGGTTGCGCTCCTCCTTCAATGTATTTGTCCAAGTGGCCTGCTGCCACCAATTCTTCCAAGTGCTGTCTCAGTGGCGTGCAATTCTCAGTTCGGTGCCCCTTTTCTTTGTGGAAGGTGCACTGTGATCTGTCGTCGTAATTCTTCTGAGCTTCCCCTAGCTTGGCTGGCCACTTCACAAATGGCTCGTCTTTTATTTCGCTCAGAATCCGATATATTGGTTTTTTGAACACCGTTGTTATGGCAGTGCGGATTCTCAACCATCTTTTGTCTGGGTCTTCTCCGTTATCTTGTCTGCCACGCCCGTTTTTATTCTGCCGATCTACTGTATTGACCTTTGCTGAGGTCTTCTTTTCTGGTACTACGGTCGCGCTAGATTTTGCTTTTGCACGTGCGTCATCCTCTTCTACCTTGATGTGCTGATGCACTCTCTCCATCAGGGCCTCCATGGTGAGGGGTGGCGTCATGGTAATTGAATCCCTTAGTCGGTTCCCTACTGGTAGGCCTCTTTTATATTGCGCGATGGCTAGATTGGTGGGGCAGTCTCCAATCTGGTTGAATGTCTCCCAGTAGCGACTGTTGTAAGATCTGAGGGTCTCTTTTTCACCCATGTCGATGGAGAGTAACTGGTCTATCTCCACCGGTGTTTTAGTATTTGTCCGAAACCTCGTTACGAACGCTTCTGCCAATTGGGCCCAGGAGGCTATGCTGCCCTCTGGGAGCTTCTCGAACCAAGTCAAGCCTAGGTCGCCAAGACTTGACGGGAAGAGTATGCACATTAAGGCCTCGTTTCGCCTGTACACAGCCATGACTTGGCGAAAGTGGCTCAAGTGTGAATACGGGTCCGTCTTCCCTTCATATGTATTGAATTTCGGCTGAAGGAAGCCTGATGGTAGGGGTGCGTTTTCGATCGCTGGGACAAACGGCGAAGTCTGTAGTCTTGCCAATGCCTTGTCCGTTGGTTCGTAGGCCGGTTGCGGTATTGGCATTCCAACCTCGATGCTTCCATGCGTCCGAGGAGCCAACCGTTGTAAGGCCGAAACTCGGTGTGGATCTCTTGCCCTGGCATCCTCCTTGCATCGTGCTTTCTCTTCTAGCACGGTTCGTAAGTCGGATGACCTGGGCAGCTCTGTTTGTCTAGATCTGGTTTGGTGTGAATGTGAAGGCCAATACGTGCTTCCTTCAGTGTATGATCTTTCGGATCTCGTCCTCTCAGACCTGGAGTGACGAGTTCTTGAAGACAAGGAGTGAGTGTCGCCTGTCCTGAGGCTTCTGCTCTCTCCTTGGGAGGGCGTAGTATTCCTACTACGATTCTCTGAGTGGCGAGGGGGCGTCTTATGCTTGCGCCCCTCTCCTGTCGCCACATCTTTAGTCTTCATCTGGCGTTTTAAAGCCTCCATGTCCGCCGCCATCTTTCGAATTAGTTCATCTTGTTCCTTCACGCGATCTTCCAGGGCTTGAGGATCCATCCTCCTCCTTTGCCTGTCAGGACTCTGAGAATGTCGAGGGCTGCTATTCCGCCTTCCCCTGCCACTCCTCCTGGAGTTATGTTGTTGGGGCTCCAGATCTGCCATAGGAGGGACAGAGGGTAATCCTTCGCGCCTTGCGCCCCCCTCTGGAGTTAGTCCGTCGACGGCGGACTGCGGCAAGTCTTCAATGTGTGCCATTGAATGAGAAAAGGAGAAGCTTAGTCAAGAGGTTTTTGTTCTTGTCTGTTCTTCCCACAGACGGCGCCAATTGTACGGGGAGGAAATAATTCTCCTCGTATAATCCTGTTGACTAAGTCCACGCTCCTCCGTACGACGTCGCTTTGTCACCTGAAAACACAAACGTGAGCTAGCCGGCGGGTGTGTGCCGGAAACCTCTCCGATGCCTAAGTCAGAAAACTTGACAAATAGACAAAGCTCTATGTTCTCAGAAAGAATTATGTTCAATTACCTCCTCCAAGGTGATGCTTGTGAGCTTTTATAAGTTTCCCGTGGCACAATCCTAGTAGGACTTGTATTTCTCCATGCAGAGTCCTCCTAGGATTCATTCTCCTAAGGATAATGCTTATCCTTTTACACCCTCCCCCACTGCTTAAACCAAGTGGGATGGTTTTCTTTGTGGCCGAACTTCCATTTGACCGAAGTAAAATTGGCTATACCGAGCCACAGAGGGCCGAACTATCCTTAACTCGGTCTTCTCCTCTAACTCCTTACTTCGGCTGCCCTGTTCAACCTTGGTGTGCTTAGATCAAACTTCCAAGTAACCAGTTCTGACCGACCTAACCATTGTAAGTCACGACCGGACTAATTCCGAAACCGGCCTTCCCAGAACATACTGTGACCGGACTAACTCTGAGACCGGCCTAACTCCGAGTTGCCTCCGGACCGGAGTAGCTTTATTCTTCCTTGGGCCGACGCAACTATCTCTTCTTGAGCCGGAGTAATCTCACCTCCTTGGGCCGGAGTATCCATTACGGCCTTTTTACTTAGTCCTTTGCGTTTTGGGCCTCAAAGCCCAACTCGCAGCTCGGCCCAATTTTTCCCAAAAATTACCCTCTCATATATATATATATATATAATAGATAGTTTAGGAAATGGTGGAAGCTACATTTAAAAGTCTTTCGAACCAAAATAAAAAAATCTTATACTCCAATGCAGCCCGTACAATAGGTTTCAAAATTGCACCACAACAATAGGTTGGGTGGTCCTTAAGGGTTCGTTTTGGCAAGTGAATTAGTTTTTTGACTTTTTATTTTTTTAATTATTTTAGTTTGGGATTAAAAAGTTTGGGATTAAAAAATCTTGTTTGGGAATGATTTTTTGGCTTTTTTGATATTTTGTGAGAGAAAAAATGTAATGATTATGGGTCAGATGTGATGTTTTGTTTTATTGAATTAAAAAATCTATTTTATCTTTTTGTGACTAAAATAACCCCAAACCAAACCCAACCCAACCCATCTTTCTAAGCCTCCGTTTGGGAAGTGGGTTAGCTTTTTGTTTTTTTTGGCTATTTTAGCCTGGGCTAAAAAGCTTGGTTTGGGAAGGGCTTTTTGGCTTTTTGGACTTTTTTTGTGAGGGAAGAGTGTAATGATTATGGGTTGGATGTGATGTTTTGTTTTTTGTGGCTAAAATAACCTATTTTGTCTTTTGTGGCTAAAATAGCCAAAAAAGCCCGAAAAAGCCCTTCCCAAACGAACCCTAAATAGAGGCTAAGGGATTCGTAGGTCAGTTCAGTTTGGTTTGACATTAATTTTGAGATTAATATAATTATGATTGGTTTTATATTTTTGAATCTAGAACCAAACAAATCCTACACTAGAATCAATCCAGACCAATTCAGTGTACCTCGAATTGGTTCGGTTTGGAATCACGGTTCCGTTATATTAAAAATAATTAAATCAACATTTTCTTTTGATTTCTTTACCTCTGATTTCCTATCAACATTTTCTTCTTCTTCCAAATGCTTTAAAAATTTTGATTGAAGAGACTTCACATGTTCAAAATTCTGATCGAAGATACTTCACATGTTCACCACAATTACTTGGCTTCGTTTGGGAAGTGGGTCGATTTTCTAGCTTTGTAGCTATTTTAACTTTGGCTAAAAAGTCACGTTTGGGTTGAGCTTTTGATTTTTTTAACTTTTGTAAAAGAAAAAATGAAATTATTATGTTTTTTTTTTAACATAAAATGATTATGATTTAGATGTGACATTTTGTCTTATTGATTTTTTAGCCTATTGTAACTCCTCGAAATAATAACCATCATTTACCCCATGACAATTATTAAATAACAATACATTTTCTCGAACATACTATCATTCCATTTATATGATTCCATTTTTTTACAAAAGTGTAACACATGCAGTAACACGTTCATAAGTCCTAATCCTAAATCTATAGCATATGCCATAAGCAAAATTAAAAAAAAAAATAAATAAAAAAGAAATAAAAGTTAAACAAGCAAATGAATGCCTTAATAGTTACAACTTTCCAAGTCAATACTTGGTTACACAAAAGTGAGTTTGAAACTCAATACAAGTTAAACCCTAGGCTTGTACAAAATAAATACAACAAAAACAAAACAAAAAGCTCTCGGCTCCAAGTCTTCCCAAGCTACGGCCTTTGCAGGGGCATATTATCAACACCTGAAAATAGTTTTCCACATAGGATGAACCAAAGTCCAGTGAAGATACTCTAACACAGTATATGAACCTTAATTGTCACAACCCAAATCAGCCCCTATAAGTTTAGCGTCGTAACCGGCCAGTAATCCTGAGATTACCGAAAGCCTTTGACCTAAAAATCATATAAATAGAGGGGCTGCGAAAGCAAGTATACAAAATATAACGTCTATTGAGCTGTGCAGACATACATGAGATAGATAATTTAAAACCTTATCCATATGTATGACGTCAAAAGTTCATAAGTCATGCAACACTGTACAGGTATCATCAAAAGGGGATTGAGCCCAAAGTACATTTAAACAAACAAAACAAAAACAAAAACATCCTTAACATGATTCACAAAACTTGACTTTTTCAAACGAGAACCTCCCCGGGAGGCAGGGTGGCTGGTTGACCCAAACTCTCCAAGCAGCAGCTTAGGCCTGATTACGTGCCTGCTCACTTACATACATAATATAAATAGTGAACGAAAATCTAGTGATAATAACAGAGTAAAGAGTTTAATGAATGATGTCTCATATCAGATTCAGAAAGCAAAAACGAATTCATATTGTTATTCAGAGATCAGAATTATATATTTATTCAACTTCACAGAGGATCATATGTGGTACACCCGTTAGCACTAACATATTAGATACAGAGCATTAAGGGTCATACTTGACCAATTCTATAAAAAAACCTCCAGTACCGGGAACATATAACATACTTGAGCCACGATATTGTTACCCCTGGGGGAGGGCCATGAGACCACGGTATTATTACCTTTGGGCAAGGGCCTTACGCTCATAGACCATGGTATTGTTACCCCCGAGCTAAGGCCTTATGCTAAGGATGCCACGAGTACTTGTCAGAAACTGGATAATTATTCATTGTACAAAATATAACATTTCAGAAAACAGATCTTATAAAATTGAACATAGCTTTACTAAGTTATTACTCACAGATGACTCCAGTAGCAGATATACAGAGTAGACAAATCAAATAGCTTATGGCGCGTGACCTACATAAACATAACAAACATACATATTGAAACACACACTCAGATAGTACTTAACTTATTTCATTTCGTTTTTAGTGTGTTTCTAGTCTTTATCCTCATTATTATGTCTTAATCATGGCCTAGGAATGCCTAGGATGGAATGAGGATGCGAAAACATGCTGTTCAACACTTGGTAAATTTTGCTGAAAATAGGGTCCTCGCTCGAGCATAACTTTCTTCGCTCGAGTAGAGGGTCAAAAATAAGGGTGGTCGCTCGAGCACAACTTTTGTTGCTCGAGCGATCTGTAAACTCTACAAAAGTTCTGGTTGTGTGAATTTTTCACTTGACGATCGCTCGACGGTCGCTTGAGCGTAAGATTGAGGTCTTCACTCAAGTGCAATTCTCGTCGTTCGAGCGGTCTGCAAAAATAGTAAACTTCTGGAAGCATGCATTTTACGCTCGAGCCAACTTTTGGTCGCTCGAGCGAAAGTACAAAATAAAGAGTGGTTGCGCGAGCGCAGAATCTGTCGCTTGAGTGGAAAGGCAAAATTCTGAAATTTCTAGATTTGCTTCCGAGCTTCAAAACTCAACTCAAAGCTGCAAATTATGTTCTTTTGGGCCAAAAACTGAACGAAACTTGTGTAAATTTGCAAAGCATCATGAATTCAAAACCATTTCGCAAAATCAAGGTCCAAGAGTAAGTCAATTATTCAACCCAAGTTTGAAATTTTCATGTATATAACATGTATGCAATGCTATGAACTCAAACTTGTCCAAAACATGATCAATTTAAATAAAATGGTGAGAAACTCGATAAATTCTCAAACCAAAGCCAAGATAGACACAAGCATATGAGGTTTGTTTGAAATTCAAACTTAAAATGTGATGAAAATGCATGCATGCATGGTATGGCTTAAATTCAATCATTTCTAGCTCAATTCTTACATTACTCAACTTAATTCTCTAGAATTCATGTCCTAGATATCATATTGATCAAGTCTAAGGGTTGAAGTCTTACCTTAGATGTTCAATAATGCTCTAGATGGTGAATACACTAAGATTCCAAGCCCAAATCCTTGACTTCCAAGCTAATTTCTTCCAAATTCTAGCAATTCCCTTGATTATCTCAATTCTCTCTCTCTCTCTCTCTCTCTCTCTCTCTCACAAATTTTTGAGCTCAAAATATGAGAACGAGAGTGTAAGTAATGGCCATTAAGTCATCAAGTTGCCTTATATAGGCTTAATAATGAAACTTCATTAGTGACTAATTAATTAACATTATTTATTCTAATTATTTTGGTTCTGAATCGAATTCCAATTAAATCTATCATAAATTTCTAAAAATCTTAAACAACACGTAATTTTAGTCAATTTCATGTTTGGATGCCGATAAGGCCTTCAATTCGCAGAACAGAACAAACACATAGACATATATTTCTACGATAAATAGATAGAAACACAAATAATACACCACACATTTAATTAATTCAGAATTTCATCTTAATTACTTATTAGGCATACTTAATCATGGTTTAGCAGTTAATCACAGGTCGGGGTTGTTACATTAATAGAGTAATAAGGTGAATGTATATGAATTGCTCGTGTCAAACATTTTATATCTCTTTCCAAAAATCATGCAATGCCAAGCTTATATCACAGTTCATGAAATCATATATTTACAATACAAAACAGAGCAGTGGATACAACACTGGGAATCTCTATGATATATCTGCAAGTAGGCTACAAGCATTGCCAATTGTCATTTTTACTAATACTAACCGAAAGACTCGGCATCTATTAGCGCGGGTTTCTGGACTTTTACCAAGGACACACATGCCAACTTAATATCACAACTACACACCCTACCTAGATTCACTAAGGTATTCACCCATTTTTTAATGTGTCAAATATGTTACAATGCTCAATGCAAATGGATGAGAAATCAGTTTCAATTCACCTAATTCTCATGTAATTTTTACAACAATCATAGCTATCCTTCGCTGATAGCCCAAAATAGATATCTTTAAACAGATAAATAATTTCCAACAAAGATATACTTTCCAACATTTCAAGAGAGGAGTGATAATTCATATCCAACTCCACCACCATCATCATCATCGTTCCAATTTCATAAAACCAATATCAATTTCATTTCCTTTTTACGAAACCAAATATCCAAGATTTTAGTGCAAAAATCCATTTTTCTTTATAAATCAATTCCAAGGATCAAAATACATCATTTTATCACAACTCAACCACATTTACATTCCCACAATCATTTCCAAGAAACTATTTTGAAAACCTCTCTTTTGATTTTAAAGCCAAAACCCTAAGTTTTATCAAAAAATCTCTAATTCAGAATATCCTTTTTAAAAGACAAATAACTAAGTTAAAAATCACAAAAAGAGTCAAAGTAATCCCTACCTCAAAGAAGAAGACACAAAGGAAAGATGGGTAGAACTTGACAGTACCGAAAATGCAAACTTCTCCGATTAAAACGAAACCCTCGACGTGCTCTAGCTTTTTATCAAAGGGAATAAGGTGAGAAAATGTATGAATCTAGAGTATTTGGGTCAAATGTTCAAGAACTAGAGAGAGAGTGTGTAGATCTAAAGTTTTGAAATGTTTAGAGAGAGAGATATGAAAATGTGACTAAAAAAGTGACTTTTCGGAACTGATATACTCGCAGACCACTCGAGCGACCAGACACAAAAAGTGAGACCGCTCGAGCGCACAATGACAAACTCTCAGAAGTTTTGCAGACAAAGGCTAACCGCTTGAGCGCAAAAATGATCGCTTAAACTAAAACCACCACCATCCCAGTAGTTTTGCAGGCCTACAAAAGTATTGAGAGTTCTAAAAGACCGCTCGAGCGCAAGGAACACCGCTCGAGCCAAGATTGCTCAAGCGCAAGAAACACTGCTCGAGCGAAGAATGTCATACTCCTAATAGTTTTGCAGACTTGCAAAAGTACTGGAAGTTTTCAAAGTTCGCTTGAGCGAACGAGCAAAAATCTGGGCAGCAACAATTTTGAAAAACTAACTCCCAACTTATTTCAAATACAACCAAGACATTCCGATAACCAAATTCAATAAGGAATAGGATGGAAGAAAACATGAGCAACTATCAAGACAAGAAATTTCGAATTCAAAACAATGAACCAGTCGAGTTTAAACTAGAATCGTTATATCTATTTTGTCTTTTTGTGATTATTTTAGTCTGGTAGCCCCGTGCCAAACGAGGGCTATTAATGAGCTCATCAACTTCAATTTTATTTGAATTTTGACTCATCCTATTTAAAGAATAACTTGAAGTAGAATATAGTATTTCATAATGTACATACATACGGTTTATGAGTTCTCTTATTCTCCATACTAAATCATTTACCTTGTCAGTAGGCTAAAACATTTAACTTGAAGCATAGTCTATTACTGTTGGACCAATAATTTAAAATTTGTTCAATTGCACAAACTTCATGAAAATGGGAATTTTGAAGTAACATACAAGACTATGATAATATAAAGACACATCAATATAAGAAAAAATAAAAAAAAATTATATATACGTATAGAGGTTTGATTTTCAAGTTGGTTCGGTTTAGATAAGGTCTAAAGCAAAAACCAACTCAATCTTATCAGTTTAACAATTTGAAGATCCGGAACCAAATCAATGTACTAAAAAACCAAACCAAACAAACCCAAAGAGATCAGTTTGGTTCAGTTCTTCGGTTTTCTGGATATTTTGAACACCCCTAGTTAGGAATGTAATTGGTTTGGGATGGTCGGTATTTAGGTAAAATTTTATACCAAACTGATAATTTCAGTTTTATTATATTAAAAACCGATACAGACCAAATTTTTTACCAAATCGCACCAATTCAAATGATTTAGCTTAAAGCGGTTTAATCGGTTTAAATACTTTCAAAATGAGTCATTTCTTAAATTTGCAGTATAATAAATAATTTATAAAAAAAATATTAAATTAGCCAATTGTACACAATTTTAACCATATCCAATCCAACCATTCACAAAAATACAAACAAAAAATTAATAAATACTAATACTTGAAACTTTTACTGAATTAGAATTAGAAATAAAATATAATCTAAGAATCAAAATCTTCACATCAAAACAAAACCAAAACTTAAAACAATAATTTTATTATATGTAAATATTTATGGTCGGTTTTGGTGGACATCAGTATACAATATGTCAAAATTGGTACCGAATTGAAAATAAAAAATAAAAAAAATCAAAACTGAACAAATCGAATCGTATTTAAAAAATTGACCAAATATGACCGGTTCGATTTGTTCAATCGGTTTAGTCGATTTTTTTGATTTTTCTTACCTCCCTATCATTAGTGGCTATTGGTGGTGGTGGTTCAGCCTCAAGAAATTGATTAAGTAGTCGAAATTTAAAGATAAAATTCAAGATTTCGAATTTGAGTTATTCTAAAGCAGTATTAGGAATCTGTTCGATTGTTCAATTCAAAATCACGAAATTAATTGAAGTAATGCACAAATTGACGTACCGGAGCACCTGGTTATTTTATAATAAAAAAAAAAGTGTTGGTGGTGGTGGTCCAAGCCCAAATGGGGTTTAACATGGATAGGACCTTTGGTCAGCTTAATCATGCAACATGATGCCTGTGGGAAAGCGAAGTTTAACTTGATCAAATCAGTTTCCTTAAAAAAATAAAAATAAATAAATAAATAAAAGGAAGAGTAATTTGCACTCTGGCCCTTTATTTCCATTTTGGTCTGTTTAAGGTTTACTTTTTTACATTAGGCCTAATATCTATTTGCTCTCATTATGTACCAATAACCATTGTCTATCAAAGAAGTAGACAAAATGAAGATAGTGTTATCAAAAGCTTAGTGAGACATGTTTGATAATCATTTCGTTTTTAATTTTTAATTTATATTTATAAAAATTTTGAAAATTGTTATAAAAATTTATTTGATAATTTTTTTGATTTATAAATGATTGTCTCAGCTTATAAATTTTTAAAAAAAACTGAAATTCAAAAAATGAGTTTACGTTGATTTTTAAACATAAATTTAAAATTTTGACTAACAAAATTTTTTTTCAATTAATTTTTTTTCTAATTAATTTTTTTAATTATTTTTTTTTTCAATTATAATATGTATGATCCCATTGTCAGAAATAATAAAAAATAAATATAAATATTTTAGACCTGAACAAACATAATTTTTAGTTTATATTTTTTTAAAATTTTCAAACATTTTGTTCAAACTAAACGCGTTTGTAATTTATGTTTTTTTTAAAATAAACAAAAATCAATTTATAAAATTTTTGTAAATATAAATTAAAAACGTAAACGTTACCAAACGGAAGCAACTCCTTCAACTTTCAAAGTTTGATTTTAAAAAAAAATTACATTAGTAATTCTTGCATTTTCTTATTATATCAATTTAGAAATTTACAATTTTTACCAAATAAGCACAATCTATGACCATTATTCTATTTTTGGTCATAAATTGCTCATGTGTGCAAGGTGTGACCATTTTATAAATTTACAAGTATAAAATAGACAAATCACACACATTCTCTCTAAAACAGTCAAAATCGCACATCTGCCTCTCTTCCATCCTCCAAACCAAAGGATGACATGATAAAAAGCACAATTGAGAGTTGATCAATTTCCTATAGGCTGTACCATTTGAGGAAGCATTATAACATGGTATCATACCAACTATGATTTTGATATTTTCATTGGATTTGACATAGCTCATAAGGCATTAAATTAAGCTTCCGTTTGGGAAGTTGGTTGACTTTTTGACTTTTTTAATTATTTTAGCCTGGACTAAAACGCTTGGTTTAGAAATTTTTTTTTTGACTTTTTGACTTTTTTAGTTTTATTTGTGAGAGAAAAATATAATAATTATGGGTTAGATGTGATATTTTGTTTGTTATAGTTAAAATAGTTTATTTTGTCTTTTGTGACTATTTTAACTATAATCTAACTTGCCAAACAACACCTCTTATCTTTTCAATCATTATTGGAAAGAAAAAAAAAAAAAAGAATAATTTCATAGTTAGCCATTCAACTTTATAAATAAAGGATCTGACTCCTTTCTCTGGTTTGATTGTTGGGTCGTGGTAGACCTTGATCTGGATTTATTTTGATAATTTAAATTATTTAATGTGTAAAATTTGTTGAGTATATTATTTTTGTAAAAAGTTATATTAATTAAATATTAATAGTTATTTGATCATATCATATTTTTGTCACAATTTATTTTAAAAATTATATTTACCATTAATAAGAATTGTAATATGATAAAATGTTTGTCGATAATCATAATTTTTTAACAAATAATATATTCCACGGGCTCTATATATTGTATAACTTGAATCACAAAAATATAGATTCAGATTAGAAGCCACTACAGTCCAATTGTATCCTCCAATCCGATGGTGGAATGGCGAGACACCAAGGATCCTCTAGAGTGTTTTTTTCCTAAAGTTTCCTAGAGTGGTGCATTGTGTGGTTGAGATTTAATGTTGAAAAATTGATGTGACTTGTCATTAAATCTCAACCACACAATGCACCACTCTAGGAAACTTTAGGAAAAAAATACTCTAGAGGATCCTTGCTCATGGCGAGAAGCCAATCCATATAAAATAAAAGGGCACAAAATTCACAACCCATCAGTTCAAAAAAATAAATAAATAAATAAAATTCTCATCCCCAACTTGATTTCATTGTTTCTTCTCACATTGGTGGGCCCTTATACAATAAAAAAGTCAAGTTTGATTGCAGATTTATCCAAAAAATAAATAAATAAATAAAAATCCATAAAAATAAAAATGCAACTTTTTGTAAGTTTATATAGCTTCTGTTTGGAAAGTGAATTAACTTTTTGGCTATTTTAGCCTGGTTTAGGAAGAATTTTTTGACTTTTTGACTTTTTTGACTTTTTTTTTGTGAGAAAAGATTGTAATGATTATGGGTTGGATTTGATACTTTGTTTTTTGTGGCTAAAATAGCCTATTTTGTTTTTTGTGGTTATTTTAACCAAAAAAGCCTGACTTTTTTCTTCCCAAACGGAGCAATAGTATATAATTTTTTTCATTTTTAATAAGTAAAATGTTTATATGTAAGTTTAATAATTTAGCTTATTTTCAATTTTAATAATTTTTTAAAAAATTGACTCAAATTTTATTAAACTTTTAGAATTCAGACAAAAAATAATTTTTTTTACTCAAAAGTAGAAAAAAAATTTTCAAAAGACAAAAAATAAATAGAAAAAATAATTTGACTTTATAACTTTAGCCAAATGAAAGATGAACTGAAAATTACTTTACTTTGTACTTAAATTATTAACTTTTGACCCAAAATTGCTACTATTAAGTATTGTAAATCAATTATAGCATTTAATTATTTGACAAATTGATGTTGAAACTTGGGGAATGTTAAGAATGGTCAACCATTGGGCCAAGCATAATTGTTTTTTTAATGGTATGATAAATATTTTTTTACCTTTGCATAGTGTGAGTCAACTGCAGGTACAATATTGATGTTTGTCGTCATCTAGAAGCATTGGATTTTTTTTATTATTCAAAATATAAAAATATAAAAAAAAAATGTACTTTGTTTGCTAATAATGACTTTAAAGAAGATGTTTTCATGGGTCTTTATTTTATTTCATTTGTGATAAAACTTTAACTAATTGAGCAGTCTACTGGGTTGAATTTTGGATTTGGTAAGTTGGCTAACTAATATATCTAATTTGGATATTGGTTTGACATTGATTGAGATTGTATTTACAAAATTTGGCCAATGTCAACTAATGTTGTGTTTGGTTAGGGGATTTGGGGAGGAATTTAAAAAGAGAAAAGGAATAGGTGTGTGAAACTAAGTGAAATGTAGATATATTTTATTCACATTTCACCTAATTTTTCCCTTTTCCTTTCTAAATCTCTCCTCAAATCCTCCAACCAAACACAGCGTAAATATTTTTGGTTTTGCTCATATTTTCAAATAAGGGTCATGTTTTACAAATATGAAATTTATTAATATTTTTATATAGAACAATATGACTGAATTATGACCTTTCACTTTAATTTTTCTTGGTTCGACATGGATGTTGTTGGTTGTGTAACAGGAAAGGGGAGAAGATGGTATAAAATATACTTTAGCTTTTAACCCATTTTGAATAATATCACCTCTCATATTTTTTACACACAAATGACAAAAAAATCAAAAAATCAACTTTTAACGAATTTCTCAAATAACTTTGGAGCAACCAATATACACACAAAAATAAAAACAAAATAGGTTTAGGTTTTGAATTTGTAAAATAAATTTGTGAAGAGAAAGAAAAGAAAAATGAAAAATGGATGAAATAAAAGTATTTTAATTTTTACAAGTTTTTTCTTTTATAAATCCAAAATCTAAACATAATCTTAATTTATTGTAAATATGGTATCAAAACACATTCAGTTGTGCAAATGAAATTATTTTTACTCAAAATCAACTAATTCAATTTTTTTTTGAATTATTTAATAAATGAACACGATTCAGGTTTTTCCTGCGCACAAAGCATAACAATTTTGTTCCCTCAATTTTAGATTGTTATCCTATCTCTTAAAAAATTTACCAAACTTGAACCATCAAGAAAATCATAAATTTGCTTATTATTTTAGATATTCCATTTTACAATCGTATTAGTGCAATTATATAATTCATTCAATTAAATTTTTTTTTGAGACAATTAAACAGTATTAGCGTACGAAAGACTTCCATTAAATCATTAGAAAAAGTTTGGGACTCCCAATTTGAGAACTCCATGACCTCCAAATATGTGCGACTGTTCTATGTGTGTTTTTGTTTTTGTCTTTGCCACTCTCTCACATAAGATGATGTGAGGAATGTGAAAATCTCAATCATTACTCAAATCATTATCACCAGAAAAATAGGGCTTTCAGTGTACGAAAGACTTCCATTAACTGTGACCCTTCACCAAAATGTCAAACCCTATCTATTTTACAGCAATATGAACAAAATTTCATGAAAATATTGATCTAAAGTCAACTGTATAATTGAAATGAAAAAAAAAAAAAAAACAAATAGGGTCAAGTGTTTAATTGTAATCAGGAGCCCTCTCTCCCTTTCCCTTTGTATCGGGAGAGGTTGTAACTAAGCTCTTTGGATAATGGACTTGTTTGAAAACTTGACTATTTTAATTGATTTTTTGATAAAAAAGTTATGTTTAGAATGGCAGTTAATTTTTTTTTTAATAATAGATTTGATATTGTGAGGAAAAAAAATTAAAAAAATTAAAATTTAAATGTGACATTTTATCTTATTATTATTTTAATTTATTTTATCTTTTATCTTTATTAGCTAGAGCCAGCCAATTTATGTATTTTTATGAAAAAAGAAGTGTTTCTACTAGTATTTCAAGAACTCTATGGTCCATTTGATTAGAGTGACAAATATGATAAAAGTGGAAGTGAATCTGTAAAAGAAAGAAAAGTGAAATATATATATATATATATATATATATTTGGTTAATGTGATTTTTTGTGAGAAAATAATAACAATTGACAACTTTCAAGAAAGAAAAGGGAAAAAAGAAAAACATTATCACATGGAACATCTAGATCATTGCCACTTCCAACCCTGGTCCGAAAATAGAATTTAAACCAGTAACCAAACAACTCCATTGATAAATGATACATATAAAATCATCATGTCCAACGAAAGAAAATAAAAATAAAAATAAAAAGATGGTCACATTTAAATACATGAAGCAAGTATGCACAGAAAAGGTCTCTAATATATTTCACACACAACCACAATGGTTAAATGTTTAGTCCAAGGATAACCGCAAAATTATTACTCAAAGTAGCTTAAAAGACATTCTAGGAAGGAGCTACAAGGTATGATTGCACCATTACCTGGTTTCCAACTTCTTTAATTCTTCTTCACGGTGGCCGACTTGATGATGTCAATGAATTCAGGCTGGTAAGTATGAAGGGGGTAAAAAGAGTCAAGTAACCGAATTCAGCGAAAAAGAACCAATTGATAACAAGTAATAATGCTGTAATAAACCAAAAAAAAAACACCTTTAGGGAAGCTCCTCCAACCAAAAATCCATCCACATCTGGCTGTGCTGCCAATTCTTTGCAGTTTGCTCCATTCACAGAACCTGCAATTAGCATATAAGAGGACATTCATGAGAGAGAGAGAGAGAGAGAGAGAGAGAGAGAGAGGGAAGGGGAGGGGAGAAGCAAGACCACAAGCCTATTCTGGGACAATGAATCATGGAGGGCAGTGGAATTAGCCAGCTTTTTTTTTTTTTTTTTTTCTGTTATTGCAGTGAACAGGGTTGGATCAAGAATTCGAGGGAAGGCAAAAACACAAGTAACTTTTCAATGAAAAAAATTATTACAAAATTTTAAATTTTGATTTATGCCAGAACAAAAAAATAAATAATATTACTATTACACATTCTTCGTCAACATAATTAAGAACAAAAATATAATTGAGCATATTTCTTTTGTCTGCATTAGCTTAACAAAAATATTAACTATTATCATGTCTCCGTCAACTAAAGTTAACTATTTAAAAATGTTATAATCACTACTTTTATAATATATATACATATAAACATTTATAATAGACTCGGCATCAAAACCTTAACCATCTTTCTCAACAAATATGATCATTTAACTTGTTACAAAATTTGCTTCCATCTTATTGGTTTAGTTTAGTTTTGAAGAGTTTTACATTGAAAATGTATGTTTTTATGAGTATAATGATAATCCGTTTTAATAAGTGGTATTAAAATTAATGAACTTATTTTTAAGAATGCTATGTTGAAGTAGAAAATATTTTTATTTCCAGATAATATTCTTATTTCTAAAGAATTAACAAATAAGAATGAATATAAAATAAGATGCATAAACAAATTAAAGTGTGATTTATAAAAGGAAAAAAAAGAACATAAATCACATATGAACAAAAAACAAAATTAGTAATAAATAAAAACAAATAAAAGACTATAAGTAACTCTAAACAATATAAAAATATAACAAAAATACAAAAAACAAATAAAATAGATCAACATTTCATAAAACTTGATTTAGAAACTATTTTTATAATTTTGTAATGTGAATAATTTTGAGGGTGCAAATTATTGAAATTTTGGGGGTGCGAAATACCATAGTTTGAAATTATTTTACTAATTACTAGTATAATATACTTAATTTTTAAAGCTTTTGGGGGTGCGACTGAACCTGCCCGCATCCCCCTAGTTCCATCCTTGGCAGTGAACCCCCCAAGCATAGCTACTAACCCCTGCAATCCTTAATTTATTAGCTTCCCAAACAGGAGAGTTGACCTTATAATACCAATATGGAAACCATGATCAGTTAGCTGAGACCCTAAAAAACCTAACCACATTTAGTTGGTGAGTACCATAATCACAAAACCAAAGTCCAGGCTTCAACTTTCAACATCAAGAACTGACCAGAATTGACTCAAATAGTCCAGGCTTCAACTTTCAACATCAAGAACTAACCAGAATTGACTCAAACAGTCCAGGCTTCAAATAGTCCAGAATTGACTCGAGAATTAACCAGAATTGACTCAAATGGTTGATATTAAATTGGCACCTTACAGTTAGTATATAAAACAAAGTAAAAAATATGTAAAAAAGGGTATTGGATTAGCAAATTGATAGCAAAAAGGACAAGAATACCTCCATAAATAATTTGGGTTGACGCCGCAACTTCAGCACCAGAATTATCCTGAAGCCATTTCCTCAATTCAAAATGGACCTGGAATAAACGTACACCATTTGTTATGAATAGACTATGTCAAAGAATTACTTGAAGTATCAAAGTAATAAGAAAATAAACATACAAGAATTTAAAAAGTGATAAAGGAAACATCATGAATAAGTATTCAATGTGGATGCAATAAAATGGGATTGCTTAGCAACAAAAATGTAGAAGTGGCTCAGCCCATACAATAGGGTATTGCTACCCTTTTTTGGAGTACAAGAAGCTACTATTGAGGTATCAAATGGTCAAAATGGTTGCCTCAGTACATTGGTGAACAGTCCAGAGGAAAGGTAACTGCCTAGCTTAATGCTGTGTTTGGTTGGGGGATTTGGAAAGGAAAAGAGAAAAAATAAGTGAAATATGAATAAAATATACCTACATTTCACACACCTTTTCTCTTTCATTTTCTAAATCCCTCCCCAAATCCCCCAACCAAACACAGCGTAAAAGAATTCTTATGATAAATAACCTAGCTTGAATAGTAATTATCAAGTTGCACAAGCAAAGCTAGGTGATGGCCCTGGTAGTAGCCAATGAAACAGCCCATAGATACTTGCCAAGGAGAAATGTGTTGTATAACAGACATTTCATAACAAAAGGAAAAACTCTGATAGAACCTCTGCTACGTATAACAAATCAAAAAAGAGTTATTGCGTAGTGCATAAAGTTGTGAAAGACCCAAAAACAATTGGCTACATAACTGAGATACAGGAAGAATCAATACTAAAGCAACAAACCCTTTTAACCATTCCAATGTGGAATCGGAAGAATAAGCTTTATTAACAGAAATTAACTTCAAGTGCAGATTGTCCACACTATCAAAGCAGAAATGAACTTCATAGCAGTAGCTTGATCCATCACAAACATCCACAAAAAACTTCAAAATTAATAGAGACAGAAACCACTTGGAATATTTTCTTTTGCCAAAAAGCTGACTCACATTGACACCATTCTTTGAACTAACACCAGAGCAGCATCTCATGGTTTAATGAAAAGGGCTAAACTAAAACATGATTGCTTGTTTAAGGATCCCTGGTAATAAAACATTGAACTCAATAAGACAACCGCCAAGACAAGAAGGAACTTACTTCCTGAGCCTGAGCAGGGGTCGCAACCTTTCCCGTTCCAATGGCCCAAACTGGTTCATAAGCTATAACAACATTCGACCAGTGTGATATTCGTTCTGCAAGAGAACAGTTGAAAATTATTCGAGATGTATTTATGAAGAAATATAGAATTTTTTCCAGCAAAAAATAACTATAAAATAAAAATAATAAAAAACTGATAAGTGTAAAACCAATAAAAAATATTATATCTGGAAGATCCAGAACCAAAACAACTAAAAGAAACTTGTATTTCTCAGAAGCTAACAGTAGACAATAGATTTTTTCCTTTTTTTTTTTTTTTTTGATAAATAACAAGAAAATGCTGGTGGTAGGAATATCTCTAGAACCCACATTAAAGCAAAGTACCAGACTACCATATAATTGCTTGCGTATTTTGGTTTCAGGACGGTAGATATCTATGTACCAGCAATTGCGTTCGTTTGTGCGGCAACTACAGCCATTGTAGATCCTGATTCTCGCTGCTCAAGGGTCTCCCCAATGCAGGCAATCACCTTCAAGCCCATTGAAAGAGCATATGCAACTTTATCTCCAATGAACTGCATTAAAATTCCAAGTGAACCAGATTCTAAGAAATAAATGGCAGATCACTCCATATAACAAAAAACAAAGCAATAATCACTGATGTGTGACACAACATTTTGTGCGGCACAGCATTTTTCATATATAAGAAGGTACAAAAGTTACCTCACTGGATTCATTTAATATAAGTCTTCTCTCAGAATGACCAAGAATGACCCAAGGAATGCCCAAATTGACAAGCATCTCAGCACTGTCACAATAAGAGAAATCACTTTAAACACAAAAAAACAATTAAAACCCACATATTGCAGCAAGTCAGTTGTTCATGAACAAAGATCCATCTTTGACTCAAGCAAATAGCAAAAGAGAACAAATTGATTTTCTGCATTACATTAAATTAAACCTCATAATTAATAGTATCACACAACAAAAGGTTCAAATGTTTAAGTGATTAATTGTCAAATCGGTTTCTATTTCCTTTTAATAGCCTCCTCAATGGATAAGAACTATTATGTGAAATATTCAGCTAAAAGATAGTAGGCTCCAGACCACCTTAGAACATTACACAAAGTTGAGCAAATGTAGCCCCAAGTTGAATTCAGTAAGTAACCAAACCAAACCAAGCCTTAAGTTGAATTCAGTAGGTACACCAAATTATTGAATATCCACAAAAATAATGGAAATTGTATATGGAACATACAAGGAATAGGTTGGGTAAAGACGAAAAGAAATGTCCACGTGTAAACTCCAGATAAGGAAGCTTAAATTCAAGTCAAAACTATAAGGAAAGAACACTACACGAATCTTCCAATAACTAGAACAGATGACAATGACAAAATGGATAACAATTTTACAATACAAATGACAAGCTTTTATGCAATGAATCCATAATCACTTGTCACAAAGAATTTCAATCTAAAATATGACAAGGCAAGGATTCCAATGAACTGGACAATAGGAGCAGATCATGACATACCTAACCTCACCGGTAAAAGCACCTCCTTTCCGAACCCAACAGTTTTGTGCGGCAATTTGGAAATCAGAGCGCAATAAATTTTTTACCACAGGAAGAAACACAAATGGAGGGCTTACAACAACCTCTGCAAGCAAAACACGTCCATGCCATATCAAAACCTTGAAGACAAAAAATAGTTAAACTACAAGAACATATAGATACACCCGTGCAAAAGTCCACAAGAGAGAGAGAGAGAGAGAGAGAGAGAGAGAGAGACAATACAACACCAGGAAACTCTGGCAGAATTATTATTAATTTTTATCGTTAACTTCTTAACGAAGAAATGTATTCATTGAAGCAAATCAAGCTTAAAAACTTCAAGGAAGTATCCATTGTAAATAAATACAATAGTTTAGATGAACTAAATGGAAGCAGGCTACATGACATAAGTTGAGCAGGAACGTATAACTTGCAATAAGGGGTGTGCATGCCTATTTCCCCTGTTTAATCTAATTGATGAATCTATAGTTTTTCCAACATAAGTATTCAATGAGTATAATGCACAAATCAAACCTTCTGTTATATGGTCAAAACACTTCTAGAAGATGTAATACGAGTACACTACTATGAATATGCATAGGTGGGTCCTCGTAAGGTCAGGTTGCCTGTGCCTCGAGAAAAGCCCAAACCAACTGTTAGCAGATTCTGAACCAAGTGCAACCGTAATTTTAACACAAGCTTGTTCTGGTCAATCTAGTTCAAGCTCAACCTCCAAAAATTTGGCCCCAAATGAACTTTATGTTTACCAACATAAACTAATATAAATTGTGTACTAAAAAGCTCGACCAGTACATAAAGATTTGCAGTCGATGAATTTAATAATTTTTTCGATATTGCAAAATCTGAATTTATGAATATTATGCATATCTCAATGTTTCGCAAGAGGACGCATATGCGTTTATCCAGCAGAACGTTACATGACATTGGGCCCAAGTGGACATCTCATTTATATTCTTACAGTGGGGAGTGCAATCATAGCTCTCACCATAGCACCCAAAATCAGAGGGAAAAAAGCAAACAACTTAGTGAGTGAATGAGCTAATTTAACATTCCTCTGTAAAAACAAGCATAAGACACCCAATGCATTACTCTCTCATTGCCAAATTACGATCTTTCGAGAAAAGATCTTCTAAACTTTAGGGTATATAGAGATTGCATATCTAACATCCAGAAAACATGACGATTTCCACTGTGGGGGAGTGGTTTGGAAATACTCTTCAGATCCTGGGGGACGCTCATAATTCCCAGCTAGTCACCTGAAAAGGAATGAACACTCCGGTCAGGGGTGCCGGAATTAGCACTCCGATAGATAAGTCAGCATATACTCTTTTGATTACTTGTATCTTAAGTTAAGTATACTTCTCACATACCTTTCTTTGACTGATGATCCAGTATTTATATTATTCTCTTTGGGCCCTAGGGTCAGGCCCATCCTCGATCCTTTATATATACTTCTACTCGGCCTTTGTTCACTAGTTGGAATGCTGATTATTTTATTCGACTCTTCAATTGACTAGGATCAATGCCGAATAAATATTATGTCCCGGACTGGACTCGTCCATTCGTCCCTATTGCTCCAATGAAATTCGGCTCCCACAATTGCCCCCCAAACACCCCACTAGCATCAGTTAGTCGGTGTGTTTGGCTTTGAGCCTGGAAAGTCAAAAATTCAGCGGTTAATCCTCTTTCCGATGCATTCAGAACGCGCATACGCTTTTTGGTCACTATAACGATTTTCCGCCCCTTCGTACTCTGCCTCCATTTAATGTGATTTAAAATTGTCTCTTCGAATGCATGTTTTGAATACTCAAAAATACCCAGTTCACCTTCTAGTGCAACTCCTTCACTTCGCGGCTTCTGCAACTCCTTATTCCTCATTTTTCCCTTCATCTCCTGTAAGTCTTCTTCTCCTTCACTTCCGATCCCACTTCCTTGTTTGCTTTTAGTTTCCCATAATCCTTGGGCTGGCCAGTATGGCGAAACATCTAAAGGAGCTCCTTTCAGCGGATCAAATCTCCGGCTTTCGATGCCGTTTTTCCATCCCCGACGACATCCATCTGTCATTTTTGGCAGACAGCACCACTGATATGGAGAGGGAAGATGAGAGCACAATCGGTTTTCCTCTCCTGTCAATTGCTGAGGGCGGAGACCGCTTTCCCCTCCACCCATTTTTTAGGGCTATTTTTCAATACTGGGGTCTAATCCCTTCCCAGCCCAATGTGAATTTTTTTCACATCATAATGGGGATTGTAGAGCTAAACCGGCGTCTTAGGATTAATTTAGGTATACCCGCCATTCGGCATTGTTATGTCCTAGCCAAATCTACTGGCCGGCTAGGACGCTACTTTCTTAGAGCCAAGGACACTGATCATCACTTAGTGACCATGCTTGCCAGCTCTCTGGCAAGCGTGTCGATGACGTGATGGTCGTTGTCTGAGGCAATTGGGAATTCGGCGAAGGTGAAGATCGCCTAAACCCCGTGCCAAGGCGAAAAGACGAACCAGGTAGCCGATTAGATCACTTTTGTTTCTGTTATTACAATATCTGTATTCGACACTATATACATCTAATCGCTTTGTTTATGCAGGCAACGACTTGAAGAGAGTGTTGGTTTCAGGCGACGACGCTGTGCTTGCAGAAATTAAAACCGTGTTACGGTTTGTCGGCCGTCCAAACCTTCAAAAACAAGGGAGGGCGGCCCACATTCTCCTGCGGTACGAGCCAACTTACACGACATTCTCGGCTGCAGACAACATTTCGATCCCGCGAGGCGACAACCATCTTACAGTCCTTATCTTCCCCAGCTTCAAGAACTTAAGACAGATTGGTTTAGAAACATCCGATTTTGAACACGTAGAAGAACAAGTGGCCGAACCAATCGCCGAGGATCCGGACCAGTTGGCAGTGGAAGTTGACAAAGCTCTTAACTCGACCTTTGAGGAAGCCGGACTCAACTCGTCCAACCCTCCGTCAACGTCAGGCTGAGGGGACGCCTCCTTCGAAGATATTTTCACAAATTTGGGAGACCTTCCTGGCGCTTATTCTGAGGGTATGGCTGGGGAAAATCTCACGTAGTTGGCAAGAAAGAGAAACGCCAAATGCATGGCTGCCCGACGAAAAGCCGAGGCCACCCGTTCTATTCCTGCCCCGACTGAATCTTCCGAACCTATTATTGTAGAAGAGACGGCTCAAGTTCATGTGGCCGAGACGGAGAAGGCAGAAGAACGGCCGATTCCAGAAGAACGGGGAGAAAAATGTGCCGCCGAGAGCGAGGCCGGCTCTGAGGAGGACTTCGTTGATAAACGGCCACGTTTAGAGGAGTCGGGTGTGGTTGCTCCTTTTGTTGTTGAGCCAAAGATAAAAAACATGCCGATCTCCTCTGAAGCGTCGGCCTTGACAGATCCGGTTGTGGCGTTGAGCTTGGCTGCCTCGGTCTCGTTGCCGGCTGATAAGGCAACCTTTCGTAAGGAGCCGGATTTGGTAGCAATAGCATTAGCTGCCCAGTCGGCTCTTCTGGTAAATGACTTGATCCTAACTCCTTGTTTTGGTTCGGTTTGCAGACGGTATTTCTTGGTATGTGACAATCCTAACTTCTTGTTTTGCAGACGGTCGGAAGGATAGCCGAAATAGGCTGCCGCCAGCATGATGCCATTGAAAGAATTGGCCGTTTGAAGTCGGAAGTCAAGGGTGAAAGGAGCAGGGCCGAGTTTAAGGCGACCAGAGCGACAATGGAAAGTGCACGGGCCGATGCTGAGAAGGAAAGGGCGTGGACTGCTGATAAGCTCAGATCGGAAGCCAAGGAGAGGGCAAACGCAAGCGAGGAATCGCTCAAGTTAGCCGAGGAGGCGCTTGTCAAGCTGGAGGCCGAATTGGAGGAGTCGAAAAAGGCAAAGAAAAAGCCGACTCCGAGGCTTCCGAAGCGTTCGAGGCTGGGAAGAGCGCCGCCCTTGCAAACTACGTAGAAGAAGTCCCCAAATTCGAGAATCGGGGATTCAAACATGGCTGGCTCAAAGCCCTTGCTGCCGCTGGAGTGACATTGGCTATGCCAATTCCATACGTGCAAGTGGACGTTGAGCCGCTTGAGTCTGATTTCGAGGATTGATTTGGGGGACACTTTAGTTTTGTTAGGTGTTTTGAATGTATGTTCTTTGTTAGTTGATTTTCATCTTTTTTGGATTTTCATGTGTAAAATGTCCGCTGTTAGCGCCCAATTTATGAATGAAAATTTTCTATGCTCTCAAGTTATTGCTTGTATTGTTTGTTATATGAGTACAGAATTAAAAGAATCAACAGTTAAAACAAAATGTCACGACTACGTGAGACGACAAACTTATTAGCCTATTAAATTAATGAATTTGATTTATGACTGAATAAAATGAATTCATGAGGTGCTGATAGGTCAGCTCATAAGGCAGCTAGGGTACATAAGCTGATTAGCTTGACGAATCTGTCCTTAGCTGGTTCATGAACAAGAACGCCGAATAACTGAGGTTCATGAACTAGAACGCCAAATTAAATGAACTTATGAATATTGTATTGATAAATCGATTCTTGGAGCGGCTGGGGCACTCGAGCCGACTGGATTGATGAATCTGCCCTTACCCTAGCTGGTTCATGAACATAGAACGCCAAATAATGGAGGTTCATGAGTATTGTACTGATAAATCGATTCATGGAGCGGCTAAGGCACTTAAGCCGACTAGATTGATGAATCTGCTCTTGCCCTAACTGATTCACAAACTTAGAATGCCGAATAAAATGAACTCATGAATATTGTACTGATAAATCGATTCATGGAGCGGCTGTGGCACTCAAGCCGACTAGATTGATGAATCTGCCCTTGCCCCAGCTGGTTCATGAACTGGAATGCCGAATAACAGAGGTTCATGGGGCGATTGGGACACATGACTCAATCGGCGCCGAGCTGTTGAGGTTTTAATATTAATAAGATCGCCTCGGAGGTGCTGCCCCCGTAGGGAATAAATGGGCGTGTACTTCGTGAATGAAGGTCCTATTTATATGCTCAGAGTCCAGTTCTTTGAGGAAGGTTAAACAAGTGCGAATGTCAAATAGACTTTTCTTTAACAGCAGAGGGGAAGCGAGGGCGCTAGCTTAGCTGGGAGGAGATATGAGTCGAAGTGGTGAACCTTCGCGCACGGGAAGTAGGACTTCGAGGGATCGGGAGAGACACCAATCTCCTCGTCGTCGAAGTAGGTCGCCCAAGAGGGACAAGCAGCCACAGGGCAAATCTCCTCAACCCCGTTCTGGAAGGGAATCCGATGCGACTCTGCGCCCATTGAGTTTTGCGGTCTTCGTGGGGAATAGACCAATGACAGAGACGGATTCGATCGTTCGAAATCCAAATGTGGCAGTCGAGTTTGCTCGACAGATTTTTCCACCCAAAGTCCAGCAATCGATGGTAGGTCGGCAAGATTTCAAAGTGTTTCGTGAAGGCGTTCACGGGGCGGTGAAGGAGCTGTACACCACTTATGAAATTAGCATGCGTCTTCGCGCCACTCGGCGCGATATAGAGCAGAGAGATGAACGCATTCGGAAGTTAGAAGCTCGCGCGGAGAAGGCTGAGCGTGAGCTAAGGAAAATCAAGTCTGCCTAGTCTCAATCGGCCAACCATCCCAACCCGGTTGTGGAAGAGAGGGTGACTCAAAGGCTGATAAGTGATGCTATTGCCAATCGGAACACGGATAGCATGTTCGCGATTGAGACTGCAAGGACCACGGCCTATGAAAAAGGCTTCCATGACGGCCGAAAGGTCGGAATACAGAAGACCATGGAGAAACTCGTCGAAGAAGTTTGCCGATGTGAAAATCGTGGGTTTAAGCACGGCTGGATCAAGGCACTTCAGCAAGCTGAGGCTCTCCAGGCAGCAGGTGTGAATTCTGCGTTGCCGTTGTACCAACAGAATGATTTTACCTTTTCCGCTTTCGAAGTTAAGAAGAGTGATGATGAGGGAGCCGCCGAATAGAAGCAGACCTTGTAATGCTTATGTAGATTGAGAGCGAAATTATGTATTTATTGGCTAATTTTAATAAAACACTTCGTTTTCAATTTGTAGTGTACTTTTTATTTATATTAGTGCACTTGATGCCAATAGATTTATCTAAGGACACATTTTATTTTGAATGTTCGCACGTTTTAGCCTACGTTTATGCGGCTTGAACTATTTCATTTTGAATATTTGCATATTTCAGCCTTTGTTTACACGGCTTGTACGAAGGCCATCCGAATTAGGAGGATTATTCGGCCCAAACGTGTCATGTACTACTAGGGCTCTGAATTCGGAGACTTGGCCGATCGTGATATTCACAAAGGTTGCTCCGAATCTAGAGGCATAATCGGCCCAAAGGCATCATGCGCCGATATGGCTCCGAATCCGGAGTCTTTATTTGGCCAATCGTGATATCCACCGTGATATCCACAAAGGACGCTCCGAATCCGGAGGCTTAATCAGCCCAAAGGCGTCATGCGCCAATGGGACTCCGAATCCGGAGTCTTTTTGGCCAATCGTGATATCCACGAAGGGCGCCCCAAATCCGGAGGCTTAATTAGCCCAAAGGCGTCATGCGCCGATGGGGCTCCGAATCCGGAGGCTTAATCGACCCAAAGGCGTTATGCGCCGATGGGGCTCCGAATCCGAAGTCTTTTTGGCCAATCGTGATATCCACGAAGGGAGCTCCGAATCCGGAGGCTTAATCGGCCAAAAGGCGTCATGCGCCGATGGGGCTCCGAATCCGGAGTCTTTTTGGCCAATTGTGATATCCACGAAGGGCGCTCCGAATCCGGAAGCTTAATTAGCCCAAAAGTGTCATGCACTAATGGGGCTTCGAATTCGGAGACTTTATTTGGTCAATCGTGATATCCACGAAGGGCGCTCCGAATCCGGAGGCTTTCGTTGGAACACTTTTGAACTGGACTTTGCAATGAGTAAACAGGGATCTTTGCATTACAAAAGTGGAGAGTGTACATGGTGAACCATTCAAAACTAGTATCATTCCCTACAAGTCGGGTTCAATGATAGAATTTACGCAAGTGCGTTGAATTCCAAGGCCGTGGCAGACTCCTTCCGGACATGTCTTTGAGCCGATATGCCCCTACTCCTACAATCGAATCGACCTGATAGGGGTCGTCCCAGTTAGGACCCAATTTTCCATCAGCCGATTTCCTGGCAGCTAGAAGTACTTTCTTCAAGATCAACTCTCCTGGTGTGTAGCGGCGCAGCTGAACACGTTGATTGTACGACTTAGCAAGCTATTACTGGTATCATGCCATAAACGCAAGGGCACGGTCTCTTCGTTCTTCGATCAGAGTCAAATCCAAAGCCAACATCATGTCATTTCGGCCCATATAAAAAACTTGCGATTTCAGGGTTGGGTGGCCGATCTCCAGGGGTATGATCGCCTGGGTTCCAAAGCATAAAGCAAACGGCGTTTCTCCAGTGGATCGCCTCAGCGTAGTTCTATGAGCCCACAATACACTCGGCAATTCTTCAACCCATTTGCCTTTAGCTTGCTTCAGCCTCTTCTTAATGCCGTCCAAGATGGATTTGTTAGAGGCTTCGGCTTGACCATTGCTTTGGGGGTAAGCTGGCGTGGAAAAGTAAGGCCGGATACCATACTTGCTGCACAGCTCTCGGTAGACGCCACAATCAAACTGGGTGCCGTTATCTGAGATAAGAGCTCTTGGAATGCCGAATCGTGTTATGATATTTTTCCATACAAAGCGCTTAACATCAGCATCTCGAATGTGCGTTAATGCCTCCGCTTCGACCCATTTTGTGAAGTAATCTGTCGCGACGATCAAGTATCGCTTGTTCCCTAGGAAACTCGGCAATGGTCCTACGATATCAAGTCCCCACTAGGCGAACGGCCAGGGACTGGTAATAGAGCTTAACTCTTCAACAGGCAGATGAGCTAACGGGGAGAACTTCTGGCACTATTCACATTTTTTCACATAGCATTCGGCATCAGATCTCATTGTCAGCCAATAATATCCTTGTGTTATAGCTCGATGGGCCAAAGAGCGCCCGCCAGAATGTGCGCCACAACTGCCTTCATGTATTTCAGTCAGAAGCTCTTCGACTTTGTCCGGATGCACGCATTCCAGGTATGGACCAGAAAGCGATTTTTTATAAAGCTTTCCTTGCGGATCCAAGTAGTATCGCAGGGTTTTGTTTCGCAGCTTGTGCGCTTCTTTCTTGTCCTCTGGGAGCTGTTCGGAAGACAAGAATGCAGCAATGGGATCCATCCAACTCGGTCCAGATTCTATGACATTGACCTGCACTTCCTCCGAAGGACCAATGCTTGGCTCCCGGATGAAACCCACCTCGATGGTCCGTTTAATCTCTGAGTTAATGGCGGAGGCTAGGCAAGCTAGGGCATCTGCATGTGTGTTCTGATTACGTGTTATCTGATTCAATTCATAATGGTCAAATTTTGCCAGCAAGGAGTTAGATGTTTTCATGTAAGCCGCCATACGGTCATTTCTTGCCGCGTACTCTCCTTTTAACTGATTGATCACCAATTTTGAATCGCAAAATACAAGCAGACGCCGAGCACCCAGAAGATGTGCATTCTACAGTTAGAAGGGCTTCGTATTCGGCTTCGTTATTTGACGCCTCAAAGCCGAGTTTGACGGCCTACTCAATTATTGCGCCATCGGGAGCTATGATTACTACTCCAGCTCCACTGCCCCGCTGATTGGATGATCCATCACAGTACAACTGTCAAATGTCCCCAACATAAATTCTCCAGTTCGGCTTAAGTCGAATTTCATCAGACTTGAAATCGACAAGACCACCAGTGAATTCGGCCACAAAGTCGACAAACACCTGTCCCTTGATTGAGGTTCTAGGTAGAAACTGAATATCGTACTGGCCAAGTTCAAGAGCCCACTTTGAAACGCGTCCTGATGTTTCCGCACTACGTAGTACTGATCGGAGGGGGTAATCTGTTAGCACTCCGATGCTATGCCCCTGGAAGTAATGCATCAGTTTTCTTGCTACCATGACTAGGGCTAGGATGAGTTTTTACAGCGGAAGGTAACGTGTTTCGGCGTCGACCATTGCCTTGCTCACATAATATACTGGCCGCTGCTCCCCCAGCTCTTCCTTCATCAGTACGGCGCTAACGGCCTGGTCAGAAACTGCCAGATACAAAATGAGCGGGTCACCTGCCGAAGGTGTTGTCAAGAGTGGAACTGATCAGAGGTAGGTTTTGAGGCCGTTGAGAGCGGCTTCGCACTCGGCGGACCATTCAAAAGCCTTGCCCTGCCGTAGTATATGGAAGAATTGTCGACAGCGATCTGTAGACCGACTGATGAACCTGTTGAGTGCGGCGGCCATCCCCATTAACTTTTGAACCTCTTTTACTGAACGAGGGGAGCCGAGCTCCAAGATTGCTGTGATTTGCCTCGGGTTGGCTTTGATTCCTCGGTGGTTGACAATGTAACCCAAGAATTTGCTAGAGCCGATCCCAAACGCACATTTGGAAGCGTTTAGCTTCATTTTGTATTTACGTAAAATGCTGAATGTATCTTCCAGATCGGCTAGATGAGTTTGTTCTTCTTTGGACTTGACCACCATGTCAGCAATGTACACTTCCATAGTGTGGCCGAGTTGCTCCTTGAACATGGCAGTGACCAGTCTTTGGTAAGTTGCCCCTGCATTCTTCAGCCCAAAAGGCATAACCTTATAGCAGTAGGTTCCTCTTGGGGTGAGGAATGCAGTTTTGTCTGGGTCCTCCGGATGCATGGTGATTTGATGGTAGCCTCTGTAAGCATCGAGGAAGCTCATACGCTGATGGTATGCTGTCGCATCTACAAGTTGGTCAATTCTGGGTAGGGAAAAACAATCTTTGAGGCAGGCTTTGTTTAGGTCCGTGAAATCAACGTACACTCGCCAAGTCCCATTTTTCTTCTTCACAACCACAGTATTAGAGAGCCACGTAGGGTAGGTCACTTCCCTGATTGCCCCCGCGTCAAGCAACCTGTCAACCTCTTCAACAACGGCGGCAGTGTGCTCTGCGCCTGACCGTCGGCTTTTCTAAATGATCGGCTTGCATTTAGGGTCAACATTCAAACGGTGCTGCGAAACAGACGAATCTATACCCGGCATCTCATATGGAGTCCATGCAAAGACATTAAGGTTGCTGAGCAGGAAGGAAATCAGCTACTGTCTGTCGGCTTAATTCAGGGATGCGCCGACCATGAAGAACCTGTATGGGTTTCCGTCGATTTCAACTCGATCTAGGGCTTCCGTGGCCTTTTCACTTGGGGGCTGCCCAACATCATCGAGGCTCTCCCGATCCGGCACCTTAATAGAATTCACTTGCAACTCCTTTGGCGTTTTTCCAGCAAAGAGATAGCATGCTTGTGCCGACTTCTGTGAGCCACGGATTTGCTCAACGCCGTGCTCTGTCGGGAAGCGTAGCCGTTGATGATAGGTGCTTGGCACGGCCTGCATAGAATGCAACCAAGTTCGCCCCATGATGAGATTATACGGCGATGGCAGCTTGACGACCAAGAATTCCACATCCACTGTTCGGGAGCCCGCTCGAACGGGTAGTGTAATTTTCCCCAATGGGTATTCTGGATTGGCGTTGAAGCCGAATAGTGGATAAGGGGCCGGAGAAAGATCCGATTCGGAGAAGCAGAGCTTGGTGAATGTCTTGTAATACAGAATCTCCGATGTGCTCTCGGGATCAATGAGTATGCGCTCAACGGTGAATCGGTTTACGCGTAACTCAATTACCAAGGGATCGATGTGGGGAAGTGTCACTCCGGCCAAATCTGAATCATCAAAAGCAATGCTCGCAGCTTCATGGGGCCGTTTTGCCGGAGTGAGTTGATTTTGAGGGTCAGGATTCGACTGAATCATATGCACCGCAGATGACATTGGCATGCTGTATATCACGTGGATCACGCCGAGTGGAGGGGAATCCTGTCTCAAGGCTATTGCTTTGGTTGAGTTGCCTTTTCAGACGTACTGTTGTAGCCTACCATCTTGTACCAATTTCTCTAGGTGATCCTTCAATGCATAACAACTCTCAGTATCGTGGCCATGGTCCTTGTGATACTTGCACCGTCTATCCCATCTTCTCGTGTCGGGAGGTCCCACCATTTTGGACGGCCATGTGAAGAACGGAAGGTGTTGGACTTTGGACATAACCGCGCTGATCAGCTCTGTCAACTCCATATATTTCTTGTCGGCGCGCCTTAAGCGCCTGCTATCAACTTGCAGTTGTTCATTTTCTCGGTGGGAGCATTGATCGCTTGGCCGGCGAGAATCCCATCTCTTGTCTCGTTTAGCCCGATGCCGTGGTTTAGGGCTCTGAGGTGGTACAAAATTTAACGGCTGAGCAATTTCAGAAGGGGTCGTTTTGTTGGCCACGTTTCCGACTTTAACCCGCAAGGCGTCATCCTCCACTTTACAATATTCCTCAACTTTCTTCATCAGCGACCAGACTGTTTTGGGAGGTCGTCTAGTCAGGGAGTTGCGGAGAGCACTGTCATGATGCAAACCCATTTTGAAGGCGGTTATGGCCATGAAGTCGTTGCAAGCGTCATCAACAAGATTAAAACACTCCCAATAGCGCGCAGAGTACGCTCTTAGTATTTCTCCTGGCTGGATCTGCATTGCCCAGAGAAAGTCGGCTTGTTTCGGCTGGACCTCGTTGGTGATGAATCTGGCCCTGAAGGATTTCTGTAATTGATGGAAGCTTTTGATCGAAGCCGACTCCAGTTTATAATACCACCTGACAGCCAATGGGCCCAAACTGCTGGGGAATATTCGGCACATGAGGGCCTCGTCGTCTGCATGCAATGTCATGGCTTGCTTGTAATGATGGATGTGATCGGTGGGGTCTAATTTTCCATCATAGAGAGTGAACGACGGAGCTTTGAACTTTTTGGGCAGAACAGCCCTTACGATCCGTCGCACGAAGGGATCATACTGGTCTTCTTCATCTGAACTGTTTCCTCTTCGCTTATGCCTTATACGTGGACTCTCTTCAGAGGAACTGGACGCTTCGAGTCGTCCCTTCTTCTTGGGCTCTGGGGATAATGAGTCGGAGTCGCTATCAATGTCTTGTTGTCGGGCTTGAGGTCGTCGACCACCTGCCCTCAGAGGTCGTTCCGAATCTTGGCATACAGCTTGTTTGGACTTCGCCACCTCCAAGGCCAAATCCTGACGGAGACGTTCGTTCTCAGCGATTATGTTCTCCAACCTCTGTTCGTTTTGCTTTGCTTGTTCCATGATCGCTTGCATTGTCTCATGCTCTGAAGTCGAGGGTGAGGCGAAGTTCAAAGCGCGTCTTGCGGCGATAGTCTCCGGTCCAAGCATGTTTGTTGGGGTGAGGTCGTCTCTCTGTGTGGTTTAGTCAGTGACTGTCGGAGGGTCTTCCGTTACGCCCGCTCTGGATGTTCTTGAGTATTCCCACAGATGGCGCCAATTGTGGGGGAGTAGTTTGGAAATATTCTTCAGATCTTGGGAGACGCTCGTAATCGTCAGCTAGTCACCTGAAAAGGAATGAACACTCCAGTCAGGGATGCCGGAATTAACATTCCGACGGATAAGTCAGTATATACTCTCTTGATTACTTGTATCTTAAGTTAAACATACTAATTCAAGCATACTTTTCTCTGACTAATGATCCAGTATTTATATTATTCTCTTTGGGCCCTAGGGTCAGGCCCATCCTTGATACTTTACATATACTTCTACTCGGCCTTTGTTCCACTAGTTAGAATGTCGATTATTTTATTCGGCTCTTCAATTGACTAGGATCAACGCCGAATAAATATTATGTCCCGAACTAGACTCGTCCATTCGTCCCTATTGATCCAATGAAATTCGGCTCCCACATCCACATAACACTCATATGAAACTTCCATTAAAAGCATCAGTAAAACTAATTTAAAAAGTTTTCCATATTTACTAATCTTATTTAGAATGAGGTTCTCAATCAAGAATGATAACCACCAAATCTTATTTAGATTTCCCAAAGTAAACTAAAGAAATCATAACAGCATGAAACATGGTTAAACACACGGCTAAGAGCATCTCCAACATTTACCCTTTGTTTTCATCAAATTTGAGTAAAAATTTCATTTGATATCGCACGTTCCAACAGAACAATTTGGAATTTCATCAAACCACCGGCCAACGTAATTTTTCCATAGATTTTTGTAAGGAGGTGGTCGTTCGGGGGACAACCGGCTGGTCATGAACAGTAAATTGATGAAAGTAACAAGCCAACCTCAATTTGATGAAAAATTTAAGATATCCTAGGTGGAAGGGTTGGAGCAGCAAAAGGCTTCTCTTTAAGTAGCTTTAAATAAAATAATAAGAAAGGAAGTTAACTCTTAATACTCTTTGCAAACTTACCCACATCATCTTCTGAAGGGACTTCAGCTTCATTTAAAGTGGTAACAATCTTCTTCACCTCCTCAGTTGTTCCATTCTGCAGGTACAATTATCAACCTAAGTGAGTTTAGAATGTATGCATAACTAATAATTCGCTCGTCTCATAAGTTGTGTCTGAGATGCAGACTAGGAAATAGGCCTAGAATAAAAAGCAAAGCAAAAATTAACTAGTGGATGATTCTGGACTTGTGAGTGTGCCCACTAGTCCAAATTAAGTTAAAACCAGAGATACGTACGCATTTCCAGTTGCCGCCGACGAAGAATTTTCTGCTCATTTTGCGTTTCAACTACAAAATCGATAATGAAGAAGAGATCGCCAAGACAGGGCGATGATTTTTTATAGCGCGAATGAGCCAAGAGGAAAGCCAAGTCCGAGCTTACACTTTTAGGGTTAGTTGTTTTTTTTTTTTTTTTTTTTTGCCTCTACCCGACCAGACGGACCACAAAAATATAAAAATTAAAAATTTTTTGACTTATTTATTTATGTTTTTAATGAATTTTTTAATTTTTTTTTAATTATTTTGTTTTTTAGAAATGTCTCTGACAGACTTGAAAAATAATTTTTTAAAAATTATTAAAAACAAAAACTAAAAATAAAAATATATATATTTTTTAGTTGGATGTAACTTTGTACAGGAAAAAAAAAAGTGCAAAAATTAAAATCAATGAGAAGGAACCTTATTTGCATTTTTTTTTCTCTAAAATATAATATAAAGATAGAAAATATTTGTTTATTTGTAATTTTTTTTAAAAATTAAGTCATATTTATCAAATTTAAGATCATTATTTGGGTCAAAGGCATCGTGACCCAGTCCAAGCTCTCTCGAGCCAAGCCCATATCGCAAGGAGCCTAGCTAGAAATGAATGACATTGGTGTGGGTCTCATATTTGAAGCCCATCCTGATCCATGAGGCATAGCCCATTGGCATGTGAGAGGCAACCCGTTGGCCTGCCCATAAACTCCACAAAAAAATTTGAATCTTGATTCGTTAGGCAGAGTCCATGGGTTGGCTTAGGACTTGGCTCATAAAATAAAAATCCCTCTAAAGGGCTTGGGCAACATTCTCACAAGTCGACATAGTTTGGTGTCAATTCTTATGTCAAACTACTTAAATAAATATCAATGATAGGGGATTGAAAATAAAATAAATTGTATCAGTTTTTTTATTGGGGATAGACTCCCCATTCATATCTTGATCTCCATATCTCTTTTTAGGTCCCTAATTTGGATTCGTACTGATGATTCGAATTATTTATCTTGTAACTTTCGTAATAAAGATTATACATGCAAAAAAATAAACTCTATCGAAAAATGATAAATACAGAAGAAAAAAATATTTTATTTTATAAAATGGATAGTTTAAATTTCTAATCACATTTGTCATTCATTTTATCAAACAAAATGTAATTTTTTTATTAAGCTTATAATTTTCTAATAAAACTCATTTTTTGTAACGATAACATTTATTACAAAACTTACGAGATAAATGGTTTGAATTATCAATGTAGATTTGAATTGAGACATAAAAAAAAGTTATGGAAAGGTATAGAGAGATCAAATTATGGTGGAAAGCTCATCCCTATTAGCCCCAATGAAGAAAAGTTCAAGAGGCGTCATTGAAGTGAGTTTTAAGTCAATCATAAACTAAATTCGAGTAATTTAAATTTTATATAATTAATTAATGCATATAAATTTATTAAGTTGAGTTAAAGTCAAACTATAAAAGTATTAACTTTAAAAATATGTTGTATTCACTTTATTTACTTAACCAATTAATTTTGAATAGTATTTTAGTCAAATTTAATTGAAAATATTGTTAGATACTCTTGACATATTATTATATATATTATTAGGCAATGAGAAATTACAATATATATTAAATAAAGAGAAAATTGTTGAAAAATTTATTTTGGCGATTGTCTAAAATATTAGATCTAGTGAATTTTTTTTTATTGGTGAAAGATTCACCTCTTCTGAAATAATTTGATGAGATATTCCTTTATTTGTTTTGAAGGACATGTTTTCAATTTTACCCCTTAATTTATCTGTTGACTTTTTTTTATCGGTTAACTTTTGTTGACTAAATGTTCAAATTTATTCTATTTGTTTAAAAAAAATTCCTTATCTGTTTAAATTTATATCTATCTGTTTAATTTTTTTCCTATCTGTTCACATTTTATTATCTATTCATTTTTTTTCTATCTGTTGAAATACCAAGCCAAACCAAATTCTATATGTTGAGATACTAAGCCAAACTAACCCTTATCTGTTGCAATACCAAGTCTCTATCTATTTTGAACAAATCTATTCTATTATCTGTTCAAAACAGATATATTATCTGTGATTTTTTTTCAATTTGTTTAATCATTATCATCATCATCAACTATTACAAAAAAAATAAAAAAAAACACAGATCACAATGATGTATTGAACAGAAATCTGAGCCTATTTGTTCATTTTTTTCCCTAAAATTCTTTTATCTATTCAATTTACAAAAAATAAAAAATAAAAAAATGAACATTTGAGAAATATACCATTGAATAAGAACTATAAAAATAATAATAATAATAATTTTGAGAATCTCTTCATCAATCTGCCCCATCCTAACAATACCACTCCTTAGAGAAACAACGAGACTCCTCATCTGTTCAACACAAAAATAAATAATAATAATAAATAATAATGTTCCATCATCATCAACAACAACAATAGAGTTTTGAAAATCCTTTAGTTCTGAAACATTTTCTAGGCAACCAAACAGGGTCATCGACAACAACAGTACCTCAATTTCCACAAAGTTCTGGTTCGAGAGCTCTAGTTTAAGATCACCACTGCGAGATCTTGGATGATGGATCTCAGGTCTTGGATCTGTTGAGATCTTCACTCCGATGCAATTTTGAAAGTCAATTTGAGGGGGTTGTTGTGCAAGGGCATAGCAGCTACTGTTGTGCAACTAAATGGGCTCATTTCGATAATTTGAACCGCTTACATTTTAGAATATATGAAGTAGAACATGCCTGTAAAAAAAATTAATCAGATATCGTTTTCTCATTCATCGACTCACATTTATATCTATTAAATACTTTAAATCACAATTATTATTTATTTTTTAGATACAAATGTAGGTGGATAAATGGATAAACGAAATATGATTAACTTGATTTTTTACAGATATGTTGAACGGTTCGGATTATCGAAATGGACCTTAAAATGCGCCCATTTTGCTACATACCACCCCAAACCCTTCGGAAGTCCACCGTCGGTGAGATCTTCCCTCTAATGCCTCATTTGGCTTTTTTCCACGGTGGCTCCGGCGGTGGCAATGGTCGATGAGTCTGTTTTTGCAAATGTCGTGCTACAACAGCTCTCGGCGGCAACGACAAAAATGAATGAGAGGGTTTGAATGACTCGAACGCCTTATATAGCTCAAATCGAGACAACGCCGTCGTTGTTCAGATCTAGGGCAGTGAAACGCTTGTCGACGCTCTTTTTGAACTATTCATCGTCTTCCACAAAGAGAGATTTGTGGACGACGGAGTCAATGTGAAGGTGGAGTGGAAGCAATGACAAGAAGGGGAGGAGGCGACAGAATATGGTAGTGACAACGATGAGTCGACACTGGTGTTTGGGTGAAAGCAAAGAAGAGAGAAAAGATGGAGAGAACTTTGGTTTCGAACTACCGTATGTATGGAGAAAGAGCAATGCTAGGTATCATGAAAAAACTTTCATGAAAATGATCATGAAAAATTTATGACCTTTGGATTACACTTAAAATAAAGCACTACACACTAATCAAGATAATCCAAGAGTCATAAATTTTTCATGACCAGTTTCATGAAAGTTTTTTCATGATCCCTATCTTTTCTCATGGAGAAAATATGTTGATCATTTTACTTAAACATGTTTTTATGGACAATATATTTTAAGCTTTTCACTAATAAAGTTAAATTTTAGATTTATAAATCGAGTATCTTTAAATAAATTATCACTTATTTTTTAATTATTTAATAAAAATGAGTTACACCTTAAACAAAGTCATGTTTGGTTTCATTCTCTGAAATCTTTTTCAGAAATTTTTAAAAAATTTATAAACTCTTTTGATAAAAATAAATATCATAAATATATTCTTAAAAATTAATTTTTTCCTCAAAAAATATTAAAATATTTAAAAATGATAAATTTTTTAAACTTTTTCATATTTTTTTACTAATCTAATTTTTTTTTATTAAAAAAAAAATTGAAACAAGTTTAAAACCAAACATGGCCTAAGTCAACAGTGTCAGTCCAGATAGCAAGTTTACCTTTAGGTCCCGTTTGTTTTGGGGTATGAGAGAAGGATTGGGATTAGGATAGCTGTGGGCCCCATTTAATGTACTGTTTGTTTACAGAGTTGAGTAAAGGACTAATAAGCCAAAGGGCTTAAGATAGGCCTTGCAGATGGGATTTAGATGGGTCTCAAGGACTTGGTATTAGAAAAATAGTCCGGCGAACTAGAAGTTTTTTATTTTTTACATGTTGGGCATTTTTTTTAACATTAATGTTTAATTTTTTGTATTTTTTGTTAAGTAAAAATTATTATTTTATTTATTTTATTTTTTTCTGAAATTTTTTTATTTTATTTTAATTTTTTTAAAATTTTTTACGTGTTGGGCATTTTTTTTTTAAAACATTAATGTTTAATATTTTTGTATTTTTATTTATTTATTTTATATAAAAATAATTTAACAATCCTTACACTAACAACTATTATCAAAACAAACACAATTTTACTTAATTCCTTCACTATCAATCCCTTCACTATTAGTTCTCTCACTATCAATACCCTTCATTCTACCTCTGAAAACAAACCAGGCCTTACTTTAGTACAGAGCACTTTTCGTGATCTGAGAGCATCTCCAACCACATCCTCTTCTCAAGAGGATGAAAATAATATTTTTTATTTAAAAAGTAAATATAGAGGAGGTCACTATTCATTCATACTCCAACCACAAACCTTCATTTCCTTCATTCAAACTCCAATTAAAAAGTAATTTTTGTTCATTAATAAATATTTAATTTTAAAATTTTTATAAAACGTATTTAATATTATATTCATTTTAAAGGTATGATTTCATACTTTTTATCGATGTCAATTTTATAAAAATTAAATTTACACATTAAAAGTTATTTCGAATATAATTAAGAAATATAGAGTGAATAGTGTTTTAGAGTCTCCTCCATTTTTTCATCCTCCCTTTATATTTGGAGGATCCATTCATCCTCCTCCATTTGGGAGGAGGATATAGAGGATGGGTTGGAGTTGTTTTTGGGAGAAGATCCTCCATATTTGAAGATATGGATGATGGGTTGGAGATGCTCTGAACGTTAATGGGCGCTGCGTGGGTCCCGCTAAAAGTAAAGGTAGCGTGATATAACGGAGGAGAGACCGCTGCGTTTCTATTCGTTATGCTTTTTCTCGGCTAGGAATGATATTTGGAAAGTTACAATTTTAGTAAATTATTTCAGTTTTTGACTATTTTAATAAGTTAAAAAAAATTCAATCATTTTTCTTTTTTTTTTCGATCAAAAAAAAGAAAGATGATTAAATTTTTTTTAGTTTAATGTGATGTTTGTGAGAGAAAAAGTGAAATAATTATGGATTTAATGTGACATTTTATCTTATTAATTATTTTAGCATGTTTTATCTTTTTGTGAATTTTAGCCTAAAGCCTCTTTTGGGAACAGACTATTTTTGTAAATTTTTGATTTTTTGGCTAAAATATAACATAAAAAAATTAATATATTTGAAATGACTTTTTAATTTTTTACAAAAATATGTGCAAAAGATAGAGAACAAATGAAATCTTTGACTTTTTTGTATAGGTTATAAGTTTTTTGAATTTTTTTAATAACTTTTTGACTTTAAACTAAGGAGTGGTTTGGAATGATCTAAATAAGTGTAATTTTTGACTTTTTATGAAATATAGATTGAGTATGGATTAGATTTGAAGTGATGTGGTAGAGAGATGATGTGACTTAAATAAGATAATGTGGCTTAAATAAGATAGTGATTTTTTGACTTTTTAACTTTTTTAGATTATGACAAACAAAGCCTAAAACAAGTACTTGCAAACGAGACCTAAATTAGGCTAAAATCCTACTTCCCAAACAGCTCCAAAATGACAAATGTATCCATACACCTAAAAATGTCAAATTGTTAAAATTAAAAGGGTTTGGTTAACTTAAGAAATTGGTCAACAAAATTTAGGGGTCGTGTGCCGGAACATTTTGGATTAAAATAGTCATATAAAATAAAATAGACTATTTTAGTTAAATAGGGCAAAATGTCACTCAAATCCATAAATCATGCTATTTTTTTCTCTCATAAAAGTCAAAAAAATCAAAAAATCTATCGTAAACAAGGCTTTTTAGCCTCACGCTAAAATAGCCAAAAACCTAAAAACCAACTTACATCCCAAACGAGCTCTTAAATAAATGAGAAAAATGATTGAAAAAATTGATCATAAAATCAAATCTCATTTGAGAATATTGTGTTCGATTCTATAATTAGTTTTTATATAAAATTAACAATTGATTTCATAGGACTCTTATCACATCTACATCTTAGGCCTCGTTTGGGAATAAGTTTTTTTACTAATTTTTTGATTTTTTAGTTAAAATATAATGTAAAAAAACTAGTATGTTTGGGATGACTTTTTAGTTTTTTACGAAAAGATGTACAAAAAGTAGAAAGAAAAGGAAATCTTTGACTTTTTGGTATAAGTTATTAACTTTTTAATTTTTTAATAACTTTTTACCTAAAATCACCACTTGCCAAACAAGACCTTATTATAGACAAGGCCGACCCTCACACCAGGTCTACCAAACTATGGCTTAGGGCTCCCAAAATAAGTTTAAAAAAAAAGAATTTTCTCCTATTATGGGTTGGTGTAACATATTATGTGTCTTTTAAACTGGTAAAGAAAATAAAATAAAAGTGTCACAATTAACTTAAAATAAACTCGTCCATTTGAAAATCTAAGGGCTCGTAAGCCCAATCTACCCAAAACGAAAAGAGTCTTCTACTTTAACCAGGTTGTATTTTCCTTTGGGATTGTTTATTTAGTCTGTAAGAACTATGTTTAGTTACTCTATATTGTAGTAGTTTATAAATTTTCATTGAATAAATAAATGAGAAGGCCCTCAAAATAATTAAGTGATACTTATTAGTTGATTATGGACTTCAGTCTCTATAAATCCTAAGACTAGGCCTAATTTGAAAGCTATCATCTAATTTTATTTTGTTTGTTTTTAAAAAAAAAATAGATTGACGAACTTAAATAATTTGGTGATAATTAATAAATGACACTATTATAGTAAAAGAGTTTTTTTGAATTCATAGGGTACAAACTTGTATTAATTAAAAATAATTAATAACTAATATTAATATACTAAAAAAGTTCTTTGAAATTGTAGACGGCTATCGGTTTGGTGTTAATTAATAAATGACACTACTATATTGGAGATAATTAATAAATCACAATACTATATTGATTTCGTGTGATTTTAAATAAATTTATCATAAAATAATTGACGCAAATCACAATTTATGCGAGGTTTTTATAATTTTTTATTTTAGAAATTTGTGCTAGATTATTTAACGCAATTTATGCTGGTAGCTTATTAGGTAAAAATAATTTAAACAAGTTAAAAATAAATTTTTTGAAAGCTGATTAGGTGGTGTTTTTTACTTTTACTTTTACTTTACTTTTGAATTATTAACTTAATTTTTAATAAATAAACTACACTAAAATCTGGACGTTCTTTCACTGTTAGTATTTTAATATTGGAATTAAAAAGAATAAACAAGCAAACTTAGCATCCATTTGAAATTTATTTTTTTAATTTTTTTTATAAAAAAAAAAACGCATAAAAGAGTGAAAAGATTAGGTAGTGTTTGGCCTTGTTTAGTTTGTCTCTTAAAATACAATTTAAAAAAAAAATCAAAATTACTTTTCTCTCTATTACACATTAATCAATTATTTTTTTTCTCTTTTCTCACATCCTACATATCAATATCAATCATTCATTTTTTCTACCACCAGGAGGGTGGTGGTCTAGTGGAGAAGGATTCTCCACAGGTGTGGCCCAGGTTCGACTCTTAGTGTGACCCAGGTTCGACTCTTGGTGTGAGTGAAATGCTGATCCTTCTAGTGGCTCACTCTGGTGACCTTGCTCTGTACTACGATCGAAACTTGGACTTGTCTGTGGCGTATAGTTGAGCTTCGTTGGTGCCTCGGTGATGGGTCCTTTCCTTTGGGTTGAGTTAAATCAGGCTGACAACCCGCTACCCCGAGGCCTAAGCCCACGAATGCCGTAATGACATCTCATAGCATCCTTTTTTGGAGTTCAAAAAAAAAAAAAAAATCATTCATTTTTTCTCCCACACCTATCTATTTAACTACAAAAAAAATAATTAAATCATCTTAAATTCCAAAACTATTTTTCAAAACATACAACCAAACAAAATTTCAAATTTATAAACTCTTTCCAAAAAAATATTTTTCAAAATTATTTTACAAATAGAAACCAAACATGGCCTTAGATTTTGGTTAAAATAACCAATAAAGACAAAAAAAAAAAAAGAAAAAAGAAAAAAAAAGAAGAAGTTAAAAAAGTTAATAAGATAAAATGTTACATCTTACACAACAATTAATCACTTTTTTTTCTCTTACAACTATATATTCAATTACAAAAAAATTCACAAATCATCTCAAACACAAGTTTTTTTTTTTTTTTTAATCTCATAAAATAGCTCAAAAATTAAAAAATCAACTAAAATAACAAAATTCCTGCTTAATTTTTTTTACTGACTTATTGACTAAAATATGGTCTATCTACCCAAAACAAAGGGTAATTCTATTTTCACACTCCTATTTATCTTTGTATACACATTTAATGAAACATAATTTTAATGACAACAAAATGTTCATAATGGATATTAAATCACACCCTTAATATTAAATCAAAATTTTCTCTGTACACATTTTAAAAACAAAAAATCTCAGGTCACATCTTTTGATTAAAAAAAGTTTTTAAACTCTAGTTTCTCCATTGTTTCCTACTTACTCTATTGTCCATTGTTTACTATACACTCTATTGTCCTCTCTTTCTTACAAAGCAATACTCTCATAGCAACACTCTCTGCCTTCATACTCTATGGTTATAACGTTTTCTTATTAGAATCTACCATTATTCTTGCTTTTTGTGATAGAAGAGTTGCAAATTAATAAAAGTTCAAATTCAAATAAGAATATGTTTAGTTATAACAATTACAATGATAAAAAAGTAAGTCTTTTTTGTACAAATTTTTTTTTTCCATTCGAGGAGAGAGTGTGATTGAGTGGTGGTGGTAGTAAAGTGGGCTTGTGTCACGACCCAAACCCGCCTCTGTAGGTTTAGCATCGTAACCGGCCAGTAATCCGTGGATTACCAAAGGCCTCTGGACAGATTAGCAAACAATAAGGGGCTGCGGAAGCAATAATCTAAAATAGACAAGGTTCAATGAGCCGTGATAAAATACATGTGACAAAAAATTTCAAAACTTATATATATATATACATAAGCATGCCAGTCAGAGGGCACCAATATTTACAAAGTATTTACATCCCAAGACCTGTCTTTACAAACCACATGTAGAGACTAACATGAACACAAAAACAGCCATAACATTAGACTTCGACCGGAACCTCCTCGGGAGGCACAATAGTTGGCTGACAAAACAGAACGGAAGGCCGTCAACTCTGACCCTGGTCATACGCCGGCTCACCTACATATATAATATAAACTGTGAGCGAAAGCCTAGTGAATAATAACAGAGTAAAGGGGTTATATGAATGAGTCCATACAGATTCAGAATTTATAATTCAGTTTCGTATCAAAATCATAACTTGTCTAGATCATATACAGACAGAAATCATAACCCTTGTTTAAGTTTACGTGATACGTTCTTTAGCACTAGCAGAAACAGTTGGCCCATAAGGGACGACCATAAAGGCATACAGTTGACTCACGTGCACGGAGACGATACAGTTGGCTCATGAGACGTACAGTTGACCCATAAAGAGACGTAAGGATCCATAACAGTTGGCTCACGAGACATACAATTGACCCATAAAGGGACGTAACAGAACGGATAACAATTATCATTTGAGGCTAAGAATGTCACGAATACATTTCAGAAACATTGGACAACCATTCATTCATACAGAAAATATCACATCGACAAACAGATCATTTTACATTACTCGGAAAATACTTATAATTGAACATAACTTTACAAAGTTATTACTCACAGTGGGTTTTGAGACAAATAGACGAAGTAAGCTTGGTCAAACAGTACGTGGCACGTGACCTACACAACACATAACAGATGCACACTTGAAACACACATTCTAACTGTACAAAACTTATTTCGTTGGGTCTTGGTGTGTTTCTAATCTCTTATCCTCATTGGCCCTGTTTGGTACAGCTTTTTTTTCAGCTTATTTCAGCTTTCAGCTTAATTTAAGCTATTTTGATGTGTTTGGTTTAGCTTAACAATGCAGCTTATGGCTTTTTGTAAGTCAGAAATCAGCTTATTCTTTGAGTGGGGAAGGAGAAGCTTAATTTATTAGTCAGAAATCAGCTTATGTTCATAGTTATAAGCTATAAGCTGTTAAGGCATAAGCTATAAGCACTTTCCCACAGCTCTACCAAACAGGGCCATTATGGGGTCTGAAACATGGCCTAGGAATGCCTAGGATGGAATGAGAATGCAAAAATGTATTGAAAACTATTCGTCAAATTTTGCTGAAGATAAGGTCCACGCTCGAGCGTGGCTTTCCCCGCTCGAGCGAACATGCAGACAATGAAACTTCACTCGAGCGTGGAATTCCCCGCTCGAGCGTACTGTAAACTATGAAAAAGTGCTGGATGCAAGAAATTCACGCTCGACGGGCGCTCGACTCTCGCTCGAGCGTATAACACAGACTCTCGCTCGAGCGTGGATTCCCTCGCTCAAGCGGACTGTAAAACACACAAACTTCTGGGTATACGCATTTCACGCTCGAGCGTGATTCTCGTCGCTCGAGCAGAAGTGCATGTATTCAGGCTTCACGCTCGAGCGTGAAAGTTCCCGCTCGAGCGTGGGTCAATTTTTTGGAAAATCCAGATTGACCTCCCAAGCTCAAATTTGACAATCAACCCTCCAAAACTCATTTTTTTGGGCCAAAACTTTGAAAAACCCTTCGTAACTCATAAAACAACAAGTGTAAAGCTTCAATTCAAGAAATCATGGCCCAAGAGTAAATCAATCATGCACAAATCCAACATGAAACTTAACATTAACTCATGTACATGACTAGTATGCAACTCCTTGAATTCAAATCTTCCAAACCATGACTAAACGCAAATGTTTATCCCAAAAACATGATCAATTATGATATTATGACATGGAACATGAAGAATTTCTAAACAAAGCTTGGATTATGACATGCATGCAAGGATTATTGACAATCAAACTCCAAAATGTTATGGAACATGCATGCATGCATGAATTCATTCTTAAATCCCCTTTTTAAGTCCAAATCACATGCTAACCCACCTAACACCATTAATTCATGATCTCGTCAACTAAATTTCAAGACTAGAGATTAACATTCTTACCTAGGGACCTCAATTCCTTATGCTAATGGTGGTCTCCAAGTTTTCCTAGCAAATCCTCTCCTTGTGAATTAAATCTTCAAGCCCTACACCAATTCCCCTTCTCTCACTCTCTTAGCCGTTTGTCTCTTCCTCTCAAAGTTCAAGAGTGATCAAAGAATGAATAATAGAAGGTGAGTGGGCTCAAATGGCCTATTAAGTGATAATTGGTCAAAAGTAACCAAATAACATTATTTTAATTGAATTTAATTGCTCCGAATCGAATTTTAATTAACCCTACCATAAAATTCTATAAATTCTAATAAGCACAAAAATCAAGTCAATTTCTGGTTCGAATGCCGATAAAGCTTTCAATTCGCTAACCGAAACTAAAACGTGAACAGATATTTCTACATCAAACATATAGAAACACAAAATCATGCAATCACACATGCAATTTAGTTCCAAATCCTTCCTAAATTATTGCTAGGCTTAACTAAGCATTATTAACGTTAATCTGAGGTCGGGGTTATTACAGTCTTCCCCCCCTTAAAAGAGTTTGGTCCCCAAACTCAAATTACCTTCATTCTAGGAGAACATCGGTTTTTATGGAAACAGTTTTGGATATCTTTTCATCATGTCTTCCTCGGTTTCCCATGTTGCATAGGTCCCTCCGTGGTTTTGCCAGTCAACTTTTACTAGTGGTATTTCTTTATTTCTCAGTCTTTTGATCCTCCGATTCATAATCTGGATAGGTCTTTCCTCGTAGGTGTAATTATCTTTCAAAAGTACGTGTGTTGGCTCAATGACATGGAGTGGATCTCTCAAATACTCTCGAAGCATTGATACATGAAATACGTTGTGCATGTGCTCCATTACCGGTGGTAAGGCTACCCGATACGATACTGGATTGATCTTTTCAAGGATTTCATAAGGTCCAACGTATCTCGACGCCAACTTGCCCTTATCACCAAACCGAGTTTGACCCTTCATTGGGGTCACCTTTATGAACACATGGTCCCCAATTTCATATTCTCTATCTCTCCTTCGAACATCAGCATAGCTCTTTCTGCCGACTCTGTGCAGTTTTCAGGCGTTGCTAGATCAGTTTCATTTTCTTAGTTGTTTCTTGTACAAGTTTCGGTCCCAACAAAGGTTTGTCACCTACTTCAGCCCAACATATTGGAGAACGACATTTTCTTCCATACAACGCTTCGAAGGTGCCATTTCAATGCTTGAATGGTAACTGTTGTTGTACACAAATTCAGCTAGAGGCAAATAGGTCTCCCAATTCCCTTGGAAGTCTAACACACACATTCTGAGCATATCCTCCAGAGTTTGGTTCGTTCGTTCAGTTTGGCCATCCATCTGTGGGTGATAGGCACTACTTAGTCTCAGTTCAGTCCCCAAAGTCTGTTGCAAACTCTGCCAAAATCTCAACACAAACTTTGAATCCCTGTCAGACACAATAGATACTGGCACTCCATGCAATCTCACAATTTCAGTCATATAGATATTGGCCAATTTGTCAGCGTTATAAATAGTTTTAATAGGCAGAAAATGGGCAGACTTAGTAAAACGGTCAACTATAACCCAGATAGAGTCCATACCTCGAGAAGAACGAGGCAATCCCACAATGAAGTCCATGGTAATGTGCTCCCATTTCCATTCCGATATTGGGAGTGGTTGTAACAACCTAGCAAGTCGTTGATGCTCAGCTTTAACCTATTGGTAATGTAGACATCTAGCCACAAAGTTGTAATACTCTTTTTCATTCCAGGCCACCAAAAACCCTGTTTTAAGTTATGATACATCTTCGTGTTTCCCGGATGCATAGCAAACTTACTACTGTGAGCTTCGGTCATAACACGTTTTCTCAAATCACCACAATCGAGTGCACAAAGACGGTTCTGAAATTTCAGCACATCATTCTCAAACACAAATCCTGGCCTTGGCTTCGAATCAAATTCCTCTATGATCTTCTTCAAGTATTCATCTTCACATTGTTTTTGTTTGATCTCATCAAGAATAACAAGTTGAGCAGAAATAGCAGTTGACAGCCCAACTTGTTCTAGGTCATTCAACAATTCTTTCCGATTAGATAACAGACATGACAAACTTTCCATTAATTTCCAACTCAAAGCATCTGCTACGGTATTAGCTTTCCCTGGGTGGTACATGATCTGCAAATCATAATCTTTGATTAACTCTAACCATCGTCTCTGTCTCATGTTCAATTCCTTTTGGGTGAAGAAGTATTTCAAGCTCTTATGGTCGGTGTACACCTCACAAGTTACCCCATACAAGTAGTGACGCCAGATTTTCAAAGCAAACACCATAACTGCTAACTCAAGATCATGTGTTGGGTAATTCTTTTCATGAGGTCGAAGTTGTCTAGAGGCATAGGCAATCACCCTTCCGTTTTGCATTAGTACACACCCCAAGCCTTTATAGGAAGCATCACTGTACACTTGAAACCCATTAGTACTGTTAGGCAAGGTTAAGATTGGTGCAGTCACTAACCTGGTTTTCAACTCTTGGAAAGCTACCTCCCTTTGTTCATTCCAGTCAAATGACACATTTTTCTGAGTTAACTGAGTCAATGGCATGGCAAGCTTATAAAAGTCTTTTACAAACCTCCGGTAGTAACCTGCAAGTCCCAGAAAGCTTCGGACTTCTGTCACATTTGTTGGTCTAGGCCAATCCACAACGGCTTCAATTTTCTGAGGGTCAATAGAAACTCCATCCTTGTTGATTACATGTCCCAAAAATGCCACACTGTCAAGCCAGAATTCACATTTGGACAATTTAGCATACAGCCTTTTCTCTCTCAAAATCTGCAAGGTAGTTCTCAGATGGTTCTCATGTTCTTTCCTGTCTTTAGAATAAATCAAAATGTCATCAATAAATACAACAATGAATTCATCCAGATATGATTTAAATACCCTATTCATAAGATCCATGAAAGCTGCAGGTGCATTGGTCATCCCAAACGGCATTACTAAAAATTGATAATATCTATATTTAGTTCGGAATGTAGTTTTCTTTATGTCCTCGGCTCTAACCTTTAATTGATGATACCCGGACCTGAGGTCAATTTTGGAAAACACTTGGGTACCTTGAAGTTGATCAAACAAGTCATCCATCCGGGGCAGAGGGTATTTATTCGTGATAGTCACTTTGTAAAGTTCTCGGTAGTCTATACACAATCTTAAAGATCCATCCTTTTTTTTGACAAACAACACTGGAGCATCCCAAGGTGAAGTACTCGGACGGATAAATTTCTTATCTAACAGTTCCTGAAGTTGGGTTTTCAATTCTTTCAATTCAGAGGTAGACATTCTATAGGGCGTCTTGGAAATAGGCTGTGTCCCTGGAAATACTTCAACAGTGAATTCAATTTCTCTATCAATTAAGTCCCCAAGTAAGTCAGTTGGAAACACATCGGAAAATTCACAAGCAACAAAGATTGTTTCTACAGTAGTACTGTCAGATGTTGCAGTCAGTATACAACACAAATAACCCCTAAATCCCTTCCTAAGGAGTTTTACAGCTTTCATAGCCGAAATCAAATATGGGGGAGAAACTACCTCATTCCCAATAAAAGTAAATTCAGGCATACTCGGTGGTCTAAACACAATAGTTTTATTTGCACAGTCAATGGTAGCACAGTATTTAGTCAACCAGTCCATCTCCAAGATACAGTCAAAATGATTAATGTCCAAGGGCAATAAATCAATATATAATACCATGTTGCCAATCGTAATATCACATGCAGGGTAAACATGAGTACACATCATAGAATCCCCAAATGGTGTAGATACAGATAACATGTATGTCATGAGTTCTAAGGTCTAGTCAATTTTTGAGAGAAAGCATGCGATACAAAAGAATGTGTAGAACCAGAGTCTATCAGCACACACGTATTTTGAGAACATATAGGGAGTGTACCTGACACCACAGTATAGGTGTTTGGTACGTCGCCGGGCACTAAGGCAAACACTCGACCTTGTCTCAGAGGTTCTTTCCCAATATTGGCCTTTGCATTTGTTTTGGCTACGTAGACGGATCCAACTGAACTTGCCGCAGAATGGCTAGCATTGTCATACCTGAATGGGCAATCTTTCACTACATGACCTGGCTGGCCACATCAGTAACAAGCACCAGATACTCGGTGGCACACACCCATGTGTCTTTTACCACAATCGGGACAAACCGGGTTAGACCCATTACTCTGACTCGAGCTGTTTGTAGATCTTGTGTTCTGTCTCTTACTAATAAAGGACCGGCCGTTCTTAAAACCAAACTCGGATCTTTTTCCTCTCCACTCAGTTGTTGTAGCGGCTGGGGCTTTACTTTGTTTCATGGCGGCTATGGTAGCTTCCGCCATTAAGGATCTGTCCAAGACTTCCACATAAGTAGGCAATTTCAACACGCTCACTCGATCAAACACCTCCAAATCCAATCCACCTTCAAATTTTCGTGCTTTCTTGTAATCAGTATCTACCATGTATGGAGCGAACCGTGCCAGTTCGGTGAATTTAGCTTCATACTCTGCTACAGACATTCTTCCCTGCTCGAGTTCCTGGAATTCAGATATTTTTCGATCCCTGAAACATTGGGGAAAATATTTATCATAAAAGACCGCATTAAACTGTGCCCACGTCATATTCCCATTGACATTTCTGATCAATAGCCACCACCTTCGGGCTTCATCTTTCAGAGTATAGGTGGCTAGGAAGACTTTCTGAGTTTTGGTACAAGGGAACACTTCATACAACTTCTCCATTTCACGTAGCCATGTCTCTGCTTTCAAAGGTTCAATTCCACCATAGAACATTGGCGGTTTCATTTTCATGAATTTCGGTGTCAGATTGATGATGCCATTATTATCTGCCTCAGCTTGTGCTGGTGGAGGCGGAGGGGGCAAAGGTTGTTGTCTCTATTGTTGTGTCCAGGCTTCAGTCAACGCTGCTAACATCTATTCCATTCGGCCCATACGAGCCTCTGAAGATTCACTTTCACCACTTCCCCTTGCATTCTCCATCTTACTATACAGATATCAAATGATAATAAACACATGCATAATCTTATTCGTTTTCTTTAATTCATTTAATTCAGATGTACATTCAGTTTTCATAATCAGTTGCATTACCACACACTCACACATGCAGATGGAATGCCCCTAACACTTACTAGGACATCCTAAGCTCATACGGACCTGTGTGTGCGGTAGAACACGTGCTCTGATACCACTCTGTCACGACCCAAACCCGTCCCTGTAGGTTTAGCACCGTAACCGGCCAGTAATCCGTGGATTACCAAAGGCCTTTGGACATATTAGCAAATAATAAGGGGCTGCGGAAGCAATAATATAAAATAGACAAGGTCCAATGAGCTGTGATAACGTACATGGGACAGAAAATTTCAAAACTTATATATATATATATATACATAAGCATGCCAGTCAGAGGGCACCAATATTTACAAAGTATTTACATCCCAAGATCTGTCTTTACAAACCACATGCAGAGACTAGAGTGAACACAAAAACAGCCATAGCATTAGACTTCGACCAGAACCTCCTCGGGAGGCACAACAGTTGGCTGACAAAACAGAACGGAAGGCCGTCAACTCTGGCCCTGGTCACACGCCGGCTCACCTACATACATAATATAAACTGTGAGCGAAAGCCCATTGAATAATAACAGAGTAAAGGGGTTATATGAATGAGTCCAAACAGATTCAGAATTTATAATTCAGTTTCGTATCAAAATCATAGCTTGTCTAGATCATATACAGACAGAAATCATAACCCTTGTTTAAGTTTACGTGATACATTCTTTAGCACTAGCAGAAACAGTTGGCCCATAAGAGACGGCCATAAAGGCATACAGTTGACTTACGTGCACGGAGACGATACAGTTGGCTCATGAGACGTACAGTTGACCCATAAAGAGACGTAAGGATCCATAACAGTTGGCTCATGAGACGTACAGTTGACCTATAAATGGACGTAATAGAACAGATAACAATCATCATTTGAGGCTAAGAATGTCACGAATACATTTCAGAAACACTGGATAACCATTCATTCATACAGAAAATATCACCTCGGCAAACAGATCATTTTGCATTGCTCGGAAAATACTTATAATTGAACATAAATTTACAAAGTTATTACTCACAGTGGGCCTTGAGACAGACAGACGGAGTAAGCTTGGTCAAACAGTACGTGGCACGTGACCTACACAACACATAACAGATGCACACTTGAAACACACATTCTAACTGTACAAAACTTATTTCGTTGGCTCTTAGTGTGTTTCTAATCTCTTATCCTCATTACGGGGTCTGAAACATGGCCTAGGAATGCCTAGGATGGAATGAGGATGCAAAAATGTATTGAAAACTATTCGTCAAATTTTGCTGAAGATAAGGTCCACGCTCGAGCGTGGCTTTCCCCGCTCGAGCGGACATGCAGACAATGAAGCTTCGCTCGAGTATTAAATTCCCCGCTCGAGCGTACTGTAAACTATGAAAAAGTGCTGGATACAAGAAATTCACGCTCGACGGGCGCTCGACCCCCGCTCGAGCATGTGACACAGACTCTCGCTCGAGCGTGGATTCCCCCGCTCGAGCAGAAGTGCATGTACTCAATCTTCACGTTCGAGCGTGAAAGTCCTCGCTCGAGCGTGGGTCAATTTTCTGAAAAATCCAGATTGACCACCCAAGCTCAAATTCGATAATCAACCCTCCAAAACTCATTTTTCTGGGCCAAAACTTTGAAAAACCCTTCGTAATTCATAAAACAACAAGTGTAAAGCTTCAATTCAAGAAATCATGGCCCAAGAGTAAATCAATCATGCACAAATCCAACATGAAACTTAACATTAACTCATGTACATGACTAGTATGCAACTCCTTGAATTCAAATCTTCCAAAACATGACTAAACGCAAATGTTTATCCCAAAAACATGATCAACTATGATATTATGACATGGAACATGAAGAATTTCTAAACAAAGCTTGGATTATGACATGCATGCAAGGATTATTGACAATCAAACTCCAAAATGCTATGGAACATGCATGCATGCATGAATTCATTCTTAAATCCCCTTTTTAAGTCCAAATCACATGCTAACCCACCTAACACCATTAATTCATGATCTCATCAACTAAATTTCAAGACTAGAGATTAACATTCTTACATAGGGACCTCAATTCCTTATGCTAGTGGTGGTCTCCAAGTTTTCCTAGCAAATCCTCTCCTTGTGAATTAAATCTTCAAGCCCTACACCAATTCCCCTTCTCTCACTCTCTTAGCCGTTTGTCTCTTCCTCTCAAAGTTCAAGAGTGATCAAAGAATGAATAATAGAAGGTGAGTGGGCTCAAATGACCTATTAAGTGGTAATTGGTCAAAAGTAACCAAATAACATTATTTTAATCAAATTTAATCGCTCCGAATCAAATTTTAATTAACCCTACCATAAAATTCTATAAATTTTAATAAGCACAAAAATCAAGTCAATTTCTAGTTCGAATGCTGATAAGACTTTCAATTCGCTAACCGAAACTAAAACGTGAACAGATATTTCTACATCAAACAGATAGAAACACAAAATCATGCAATCACACATGCAATTTAGTTCCAAATCCTTCCTAAATTATTGCTAGGCTTAACTAAGCACGAAGTAACGTTGATCTGAGGTCGGGGTTATTACAGCTTGTTGTTCTTGAGATGGTTGGTTAGGTTTGTATTGATGAGTGTCAGATGTTTGATGTTTGCTGTTTGAAAGAGTCTGTGTTTGTTTTGGTTTGGTGGGTTTGCTTCAATTTATACAATTTATACACACAATGATGTCCATGTCCAATGCAAGGAATTGTTATCTTTCTAGAATGATAAGGCCTCATTTGGATAGAGGGTATTTTAGTTAAAAAAATTAAAAATGCAATGTAGGTGGAGGGTTTTCAATGAAGGGGTCTTCATTATGTCTTTAATGGAGGGTTTTCCCAGAGTTTTCAATGTGGGTGGATGTAGACAACTCATTTTTGACCGCCCTTAAGACTTTGGCACCTCCGAATGCTCACCCAATGATGAAGTTATACATTGGACAAACGCTCGATTTCCTCAGCAAGAAACCTCAGTTTTGAGTCTCAGAAGCCTACAAACCTTAGACCACTTTTGGACCAAAATAGTATTTTTCTAAGCTTGACCATTCAGAGGCCTGCAGGCCAACTAGTGGCCGACAGGCCAGAAATGAGTGTACAACCGTCTCCTTTAGTGGCCGGCCAGCTAGTAATGCTGGTAGAACAGATATTTTCTTGCCAACTGTGCTAGTTGTTTCCACAGGTGCATGCACTGCACCAGCTGTCTCTAGACTGATATTTTCGAGATAATAAATATTTCTCTATATATACTTGACCCCCCTCTAGAATTTAGGTTAAAAAAATTTTGGTGAAGCAAATTCTTAGAAAATATTTCTCTCTCTCTACCTTGCAACATATACACAGCTTACCCAGACCTCCTAAACCAAAATTTTAGGGTTCTTTGTTGAGGTTATTGAGCTTGAATTCCAGCTCTTGAGGGTGAGAAATTGTTGGTTTATAACTCAAAGTGTTACTCCTCTTCAAGAGGTATAACTTCTAGCTTCTTTCCCTTACTTATTTCCTATCTTCATTTGTTATTTTTGGACTATTTTTCAACTGTTTTTTATGGGCTGAAATTTGTGGTTAAAAGCTATCTAAGGTAGAAGGGTTAACTACCTTTCTTTGAACCTTATCTCCTAAGCTTTTGCCCTTGTGTTTCTCATATCTTCCTCAACTTTTTTTCTAACTTTTTACCACTAATTTTCAAAGTTTTTTCGAGGCTAAAAATGTTGTTTTGAGGTCCCAAAAATGGAGGGGTTAACCACCCCTCCATATGCTTGTTTACTAGCTCAATTTCTCCATTATTGTAGCTAACTTTTTCAAGCTTTTCTCTTAGAATACTGTAGACACTCCATTTTTGACCGACCTTAAGACTCAGACATCATCGATTGAGCGCTCGGTGATGATGCATATTGTGCTCGTTCTGAGGTTGCGGAGTCTCGGCTGAGAGCCTTATCTCCAGACTTCGGGGCTCTTATGTACTTTGCCTCGGTTTGCGAACCAGGTCCTATTTTCTCTTTTTTCTCTTCCCGAAGGGAGGGAGAGGTCTCATAGACCATCTCTCAGTGGTCGTAGGCTACGTTTCGTGGTCGTAGGCCATTTTTGCTGTTTAGAGACCAGTTTCTAGTTTTTCGGAGCCGTCGACCGTGTGCCTTGGTTCGGGACTACTTAACTACCTCCGTTTGCTTCGGTTTTTGGCACACATCTTGTTTCCTCTCCTTAGAGGGACACTGTCGCCTGGGAGACCACCTTCGGGGTCGCACGACCAGCGTTTAACAGTCAGTTTTCGTGGCCCCCGGCTGCGCGTTTGACCCCCGAACCCTCGTTTTACATCGATTAGGGTTCATTTTTGGCATGGACCCTAGTTTCATTGTTAGGAAGGTGGTACAAGGGTGGGAGACCACCTTTTTTCCTTGGAAACCAGCTTTCTCCTTGGAGACCACTTTTCTCTCTCCTCCGGCCAGTTTTCTTGTTGGGAAACTGGTCTCCCTCACTTTTAGACCATAATTTATGGTTTCCTATACCATCATTGTGTTGCATTCACCTGGGAGGCCACCAATCTGGTGTGGCCGACCACCTTTTCAACCTGAACCTTTTGACCCCTGGTCGGCCGACCAGGGCAAGTGGTCGGTAGACCACTTGAACTGGTCGGCCAGCCATCTCCTTTTTTGTCTCCCTGAGTGCAATACGGCTGTGCTAACTGGGAGGCATTTGCCCCATCCTCCGAGATTTAACCCTTTTGTTTTGCCTTCTTAAGGAAGATTTGGTCCCTTTTGCTTAGCTTCTAAGAGAAGCTTGACCCCTTTGGTTTAGCTTCTTTTAGAAGCTTGGTCCCTTTGCTTGAGGCTTCTCCAAGAAGCCTTGGACCTCTTCTCCTATAAGAGAGGCCCTCCTCTTCATTTGCAAGGGTTGGAAAATTTGGCCAAGGCATTGCATACACCTCTTCTCCATATCCCTCTATTTCAAGCTTCAAACTCAATAGTTCTTGACCCCTTTTCCTACCACCTCCCCATCATCCATCTAAACATCTTGGAGCTTGTTTTCAGAGGCTAAGGAGTCACATTCTTGGTCCAGAGCTGCTGGAGTTGCTGTGCTACAAGGGTAACACATTTCTTCCCTTTTAAGCACTCTTTTTGCTTCATATCTTAGCTCTATTTGCAAGCATCTTTGGGTTTCGTCATAAACTGAATTTTTTTTTTTGAGCTTATAAACATGTTTGTTTAAGGTCATTTTTCTGTTGGGGGTCATCTACCCCTTTGCATGCTTCATTTCCTCATGTTTTGAGGTATGCATTAGAGCATTTGTGTTAGCCTTGGTTTGGCCTTTTAGCCACTGAAATCCAGCAGATTTTCAGTGGCTAACTTGTGTATTGGAGCCTCAAAATCAGAGAGGGGCGACCCTCTCACCCTTTGATTTGTTTACTAGCTTTGTTGGCCTTCCAAAGGGGCTCCTACTTACATGTTTCAAAGCCATATTTCAAGTCTTATTTGGTGAGTTTTAAGGTCTGCATAGGCTCTTTCTAGAGCCCATTTTGCCATATAAAGTGTCTATTATGCATGTGTAGAACAATCCTATTCAAGGCCTTTCAAAGGGGCTTTCACTTGCATGCTTCCTAGACTAATTTCAGGACCTTTTTGGTAGGTTTTAGGACCCTCATAACCTCTTTCCAAAGGTGGTTTTTCCATTTTGTGTGTCCATCATACATGTGTAGAATAACCCCTTGTATGGCCTTCCAAAGGAGCCTATCATTCTTGCATGCATTGACTGAGTTTCCGTGGGTTTTTGGGCATATTTTGGCATGGCATACTTGTTTTTTGGCTTGTATGGTGAGCTCTCATATGCTTCATATAGTTGTAGTACAACTCATGGTTCACTAGTTTTCTTTGCATGCTTTGTTGACCCGTGATTTTAGAATTTTTTGGCCATACCTTAAACTAATTTTGTGCATATTTTGGACTGCCTTAGCTCTTTTTTTGGGTCTCATGGTCGAATGATGCTTGTTTTGCATGCTTATAGTTCAATGTCCATGCTTAGCTTTGAGTTTTGAGGTCCACTACATGCATATACTGAGATGTTTTCTTGTTTTGGGGCCATTATACATCATATTTTAGAGCTTATGTGAATGCCATATTCCCGTGTTTTGTACTCTTTAAATGCGTTTGAGAGTCATGCTTGTATGCCTCATTTACTGACCATTGAATGAGCTCCATTTCTTTGCATTCCGAGCCATCATTTTAGGCCATTTCCCCACTGTTTCAGACTTGTCTGGGGTCTTTTTGGGATTGGTTTTTCCATTGGTACATTGCTTTGTGTACCTCTAGTGTAACCCGTTTCACTAGTTTCGGTACCTGGGCCATCTAGCATGCATTGTGTGACATATTCTCATGTTTTGGGATCATCTTTTATGCCATTTCAGAGCTGCGTCATGTGTGTTTGTATGCCATACTTCATCATTTGCCATGCTTAGTTAGAATTGCATGTTGTGCCTTAGGATTGGTCCTTTGCATCCGTGCATGTTTGCATGTATTTCGGTTGTCTCATTTTTATCATATGGCCACTGATTTGGGTGTGGTTGAGGCCTCTCCATTTTGGTATAAGTCCATCGTGCATTGTGTATGCCATGTTACAATGTGTTGTGCATGTTATGTTGTTTTAGGCATTGTGTATGCCATCTCATTTTCTTGCATTGCGTATGCTAGGTTGTTAGTCACATTGTGTATGTCATATGGTTCATAGCATTGTGTATGCTAGTAGCATATTTGCATCTCATCCTTGCATGTTTGCTTGATTAGGTCGCATTGCATTAGGATTGCATGCTAGTTGCATTTGTGCATGTCATGCCATCCTTATTTGTTACATTGTGTTTGGAGTAGGGTTTAGTCCAAACACGGGAAACGATGGACGTTTCGTACCCCAAGTGACGAAACGTGCCTCGATCTCGGTCGCCGACACTCTTGACTGTCCATGATAGAGTTGTTGGCTTTACTTGCTTATATGTGCATTCATTTCATATTGAGTCGTGCAATTCGACTCCTCGGTTATCATGCATTGAGATACGTGATTGGTGGCACGAGGATCGAGGATTACATTCCTTTGAGCTCGTGTAAGGACGGGGAGAGTGATCTTACACACATATGTTGAAAATACATTGCCTTCTCTCTCTCTTGCCTTTGTTGCAGAAAAAACCAGAATCCAGGGGCAGAAAGTGGTCGGCCGACCAGGTTTTCTGGCAGGCCGACCACTTTTTTTGGTTCCCACCACAAAGGGTGGTCGGCAGGTGTCTCCCAAGCCAATATCTGGTCGGCAGCCTTCCTAGGGTGGAGTTTTAGCCTCTTGGAGCCTTGTGCAAATTTCTAAAATCAGTTGCAAACAAAGGCGAGACGAGGCATCGCGATGGAAATTCCCGACGAGGCGACTCGAGCATGCATGCATGCATCCATCGTCACCCAAAACAGCGCCGAGGCAGTCACATTCATGTAGTTTACATGCTTACTTAGCTAGTTTGTTAATTAGTTAATGTTGTGTAATAATTAGCTGTAGCTGTTATTTATTCGGATTGTATCATTTATTCGGACCCCTCGAGGGGGGCAATGTTGTAATAAGTGTGTGTGTGTGTGATGTATGTCTTCCAACCCCACGTCTTTCTCCCTTTTATTTATCAGCTTATGATGGTTAGATTAGGGCATGTTTCAATTAGCATACTTATGCTCGCATGTTTGCATTCATTCATCTGTCTTGCATGCACCGGGCTCGGCGCATCATACTAACTGCATTGTATTTCAATTCCGAGTTGAATACGTGTTAGTTGTAGCATTTCACATGCCATTGTAGAATAGCCGAGCCTATTTTAGTAGCATTTTGCATGTGTTGCATTAGGCATTCCAGCATAGTTAGGATTTATGCATGATTTCTAATCAGCTTCTATTTTGGCTTGGAGTACTCGGTAAGTTTTATGCTTTAGCATCCTTGCATGCGTGTGAGTGACTGCCATGATAGCATGCTTACCATGAGGCTATTTGCTTATGTGATATACCTACCTGAGTGCTTGTGGGTGAAGGTTGGGTTATTTGAATTGAATAATGCATTGATTGTGAGTTTTAAGCCCACTAGATAGTGGCAAAACCATGTTTTTCTAAACTCACCTGAGGGTGGCAAAATCTGCATTTTAAGCCTACTTGCGAGTAGCAAACCGCTTTAAAAAATAAACATGAAATGTTTTGTTCTAATTCAGGCGATCCGGTCTATACTTGTATGCTGTACGCATCACGTAGTAAATCTAGGCTAATAACTGGAATAAGAGCACATAATGTTTTCAAAATTCGATATCATGGTTAGTAGAGGCCGATCTTTGATTGGGCGAGCAGGGGTGCTCACGAAGTGACCTTCCCCAATCGTACCCAAGTTCCCGAGCCGAGGCAACTTTGGTGATGACGGACACGTGGCCTTAGGCAAACGAGTCAGGGTTTCCTAAATTCTCCAAAATAAAATATTTAGGTGGCGACTCTGTATCTGGCAAAGCAGTCCATGTTTGGCACTTCTTTCAAAAAAATCTGTTTTCAAAAACGATTTGCCGGATTTGAACTCTTTGATGATTCATCGGTCTTGCATTGCACCCTGCAAGATTAGATACAGGGCCGTGACATTTGAGTCCTGAACTGTAGTGAGCCTATATGAACAGAACGGGATTTCCCTCCCGGGGCGTTCGGGGACGTCTACGAATACCAGCACTATTTTTAGCTATTTTAGGTTGTTCATTTCATTTATGCTTTATATAGCATGCTTGTAGTGTAGTGGTCCTCATAGGTTTGGGGTGGTTTAGTCATTAGACACCAACCTATTTGAATTGATAAAATTTATTTCATACTTTTCATACCTGTGTTCATACATAATCATTTCTGCAACCTCCTTCATTTCTTGGTTTTTTATTTCTTTGAGAGTTGCTTCAACCGAGTGTTGTTTAAGCTTGAGAAAGAGACCCTTCTATGCTTAATCGTTTAATCTCTTCAGAGGTTCATTACCAAGACATGACATCTCTCTCATGTCCAAAACAACTTCTTGTTTGACACTTATCTCCATTTAGTAGACATCTCATTTTTTGGACTAAAATGACTAAGGAATGGAAAGGTAATTAAAAGAGGCAATAACATTGGACTAAAATGCAATAGGATAATAAAATCAAGTTGGGTTCAATTGGACGTTAATTGAACCCATTGAGTCTTGAGCCATTTCATACTTGTTAGTGATGATAATGGTTCAAGAATCAATGTCAACTACTTTCCTTGATCAATTCCATGATAGGGAGGAGGTTTTGTAGGTCTTTTATTTGCACTTATTGAGCTTTTGTCCAATTGAGTTATAGATCATCATGCAACAACTTTGCAACCATTGATGATTTATGAATCAATTCTACCCCTTCTTTAAGCAATTCCATGATAGGGAGAAGTAGAGAGGATAAACATCCCCTGGAAACACTCTGTTTTTGCTCTGTTCCTTTTCTGCTGCAGCAGGACAGCACCAAGAATAGTGGCCGGCCGGCCACCATTTGCATCCGGCCAACCACTTTTACTGGCCGACCGGCCACCTCTTTTCAGCATGGCAGTGTCATTTTCCTACAAAATAGAACAGAAGCTGAGGTAAAAACAGAAGTATTTTCTGTAGACAAAATAGTTCTGGCAGCAAAACAGAGGCGTTTCCGAACGGATGTTCGCATTGGCATGCATGGTTCTTTAACCCTCGCTCGAGTTTAATTAGTTTACATAGCTCTTAGTTAATTAGTTAATTAATTAGTGAGTTAATTCCCTTGAATTTGTAATAACTTAGTTAATTCATCTTGTATTGTAATTAATTAGTTAGTTTAATCTTAATTTATAATAATTAGCTAGTATAGTTAATTCATTCGTTTTGGTATTGTAATAGCTAGTTAAATTGGTAATTAGTTAAGGCATTTATTCGGGCCCTCTTGTATGAGAGTGAACATGTAATAATGTATATGCCTTCCAACCTCTATTTCTTTCTCTCTTTTATTTACTCGCTTATGATGGATAACATAGAGCATCATGTTTTAATTAGCATTTTTCATGCCTTGCATCCATTCGTCTTGCACTCATAAGGTTTCAGCTCATCATACTAATCAATGTCAATTTCAAATTCCTTATTCGAATACGTGCTTTGTTGCATGCCTTGAATTGACTAACATGTCATGCTAGTAGCCGAACCTAGTAGTTACATTTTGTATAGCATTAGTCACTTGCATATTAGAGCATGCATTTTTTTAATTGTTTTATTCCTTTTGGCTTGCCTTGGAGTACTAGGTGAGCATTTATGGCTTTAGCTTATTGCATGCATGTGATTGTCGTCATATCAAGCATATTTTCCATGAGGCTAAGTACTTAGTTGTTGTACTTGTCTGAATGCTAGTGGATGAAAACTAATTGCTCAAATTGGGACAATTTGATTGATGTACATATGAGATCACTTTTTCGAGTGGTACACATTCAAAACAAATATCAAATCAAAGTGTTCCGACTTTTACATATTAGTCTATACTTGTGTGCATCACATAGTAAAGTTAGCCTAATAATCAGAACAAGAGCATATGATGTAAATAAGAATCACATCATGATTAGTAGAGGCCGATCTTTGATCGAGTGAGTGGGGTACTTAATTCATGACATTCCCCTCTCATACTTAAGTTCCTGAGTCGAGGCACTTTGGTGAAGATGGATAAGTGGCCTTTGGCACGAGTCTCTGGTTTCCTAAATATTCAAAAAAATATTTAGGTAACAACTCTGAAATCTGACAAAGTAGTCTATTTTTGGCATTTTGATTCAAAATCGATTTTCTAAAAGATTGTCGGATTTGGACTCATTTGTGTTTATCTATTTCACATTGCACTTGTGAAATCAGATCCAGAACCATATAGAGTCCAAAATGTAGGGCTATCGTATTCGAAAGTAACACGAAAAGCAAGCTACAATGGAATAAAAAATGAGTGTGCGGAAAATGGGTCTAGAATTTTGAATAGAAATGTGGAAGGAGGGTTTAGGTGGTGTGTGTACAAAGATATGAGTTAGTAGTATAATTGAAACATCTGGTGTGTAGATTGAGAACAATAATATATAACAAAATTAATAAGTGGGTGTACTGAGAAATGATATGCATAGAAATAAATAGGTGTGTGAAAATAGAATTAAGTAAGTTAAAAGTTGACTTTTTTGGTTTTTTTAAGATGATATGATCTAAAACAGCTAAAAAAAATTAAAAAAATTAACTTTTAACTCAAATGTCAAAATAGGCCAGTATCAATAAATTATTATCCTATCTAGAAAAAATTAATCAATTGTTAATTATATAAGGGCCGTAACCGTCATTTCAGTTAATTTAAAACTTTCAGGTAGTTTTATTTCTACATCCCATTTACACTTTGTGCACATCATTTCTTAGTTTACACACTTATTAATAGTTACATTATATTTTTCTCATTCCATACATCAAATGTTCTAAATATATCCCTAACTCATAATTTAAACACGCACCACACAAAACACATTTACACACTTTACAACAGTGACTCCGACATATCCAACAATTCACCAAAATCTCTAGAGCTAATCAACGATGAAATGATGAAAAAATTGATAGAAGTTGATGAAAACTTTTTTTTTTGGTTCGTGATCAACGATGATAGTAAATTTTCATCGCGATCAAAAAAAATCTTAAAACAAATCATATGAAAAGTTTCCATCATCGATTTCTTTTTCCCCGCAATCCTATGGAAGTTGAATTTAACAAATAATAGCAGTTCTTTTGCCTGCAAAGAAAAGAAAAGAAAAGAAAAGCCACTTCCATACGTAAAATATCACTTTTTCATTATTGCATTGGTTGTAAAGTCATATTCTTCTTTAAATTTAAACTTCTATGATTTTGTAAATCTTTCATTATACTGTAGACACCCCATTTTTTACCGCCCTTAAGACTTGGGTACTACTGATGGTTTACTTGGTGGTGAAAGGTGTGCAGGGCAAAAGTTCGATTTCTTCGGCAAGAGGAGAGTCAAATCATAACCTCACACCCCATTTTGGACCAAAGCTATTTTGAATGGTTTTTAGACCTTAAAACCCTCTCTTTCAAAACCTTTTTGAAAATAGGTTCTTACAGTGTCCCGACGCTCGCATTTTGTTAAATGTCACGCCTTTCGATAAACCGAGCAAGGACAAAGTGGAAATGAATGAAGGAGAGATGAACTCTTTTGAAAAATCTTTCAAAACACCTTGTTTAGGGGTTTGGAGTTGAAGAAAAGAGGAGAGGAGAGAAGAAACCCAATTGGGGAAGGAGTTGGGCATGAACCTTTAAGAAAGAGCCAAGCAGCCCTCGCTAAATCAGGCCTATCCATTTTAATACTTGGATTTCAGCTATGAGGCCACCACCGTTGGAAAGCTTACTTCTGGGGCTTCAATTTTCATTCAAGAATCTCCTCGAGCTGAGTCCGGATGGGAGAGATATGGTTGTTGGAAGTCGGGCATCAATCCGGTTGGACCGAAACTGAGCAGTCTTCACTAAAAGAGGGATATCTCTTCGTACACATGGAATTTTTAGGTGAGGCTTCCAAATTTGGAAAGAAGACTTCCGGGGCTACAGTTTAGGCTCAAGAATGACCTGAAAAGGCATCCAGATGAAGGATTTAGGCTTTCTTCAAAACAGGGACTAGGACTTATTTTTGTTGCCGGCCTCTATGGGAGTGTGCTGGCCATGATTGGCCAATGCCGGCCAAAAGTGAGGCCCTGACGGCCATCAATGAGCCACTGCTGGCCATTGATGATGGCCGGCACCCTTCCTGTCTTAACTGGTTTTCCTCCAGATCTTTTGAGCCAACTGGTTTTTTGTTTGCTCCCCTCCATACACGTGTATGGAGGGATAAAGGCCTTGCAAAGCTTCTTGAAGAAGCTTTGGCTTTTCATTCCTCTATATAAGGAAGAGGCTTCTTCCTTAGAGAGGTTTCTGAACTTTTGAAGAGGAAAAACTCCATTTCTCTCTATATTGCTTGAGTTTAGTGCTTAGAAATTGGATTTTCTTTCACTTTTACACTACAACACATAGAGACACACCACCACCATTGAACCAAGCTTCTTGGGAGGTCTTTTTGAGGTCTGAAAGCAAGCTTCCACCCCCTGAAATTGCTGGTTTCGAAGAGGGTCTTCAAGGGTGAGCATTTCTCCCATTTTTGCACTTTCTTGCACCTTGCTTTAGCCCTCCTTGCATATTTATTTAGGATTTGCTTATAACTGAAAAAGTCTTGTTTTTAAGTTCTTTTTAAGTTTGTTTAAGGTTATTTTGCTGTTTGGGGTGTGTAGCCCCCTTGCATGTTTTGTTTGGCTTTGTTTTAAGCCATATCTTGAGGCCTCCGAGCTAGTCTTGGTTTGGCCTTCCTACCATTGAAATCCAGTGGGATTTTGGTGGTAGAAGTGTGGTTTTGAGGTCCTAAATCAAGGAGGGTATTCCCCTCTCTTTGTGTTCCTCTTTGCTTGCATTTTTGGCCTTCCAAAGGACCATCCCTCTATGCATTTTTGAGGCATGGTCCAGGCCTATTTTTGTGACTTTCAGGACCTGCCTTGGCCCTTTCCATGGCTGGTTTGGTCATATTCTACTTGTATCTAGCATGTGTAGTGTAACTCCATTCATAGCTCATCAAAGTAGCATGTGTGCTTAGCTTGTGTTGAATCCATTTCAGTAGGTTTTTGGTGATGTTTTACCATGCCATGAATCTGTTTTGAGTTGGTTTTGTCACTCCATGCTTGCATAATACACTTGTAGTGTAATTTTGCTCCCTAGCCATAGCTTGTTTCATGTTTTAGCCTATCTTCCTAACATGTGCTAACTTAACTTTGGCCTGCAATAGTCCGTATTTTGCTGTGATTAAGCTCTATTTTGAGGTGTTAAAGTAGCTTGTGCATTGCTTTGCATGGTTGTGGTTTAAATGCTTAGAATGGCCTAAAGGAGAACATGCTTTTCTAGTTTGTTTGGACTATTTTCCAGCATGTTTTAGGCCCCAAATTAACATGTAGAAACTCTGTTTTGGGCTGGATAAAACTCTCATGCATTGCATTACATTGTTGTAGTCCATGTGCTTCAAGAGTCCATTGTTTGGGCAAATCATTTGAGCTTGTTTTGGTGTATGATCATGGCATTTTCAGCATCAATATGGCATGTAAGGTGACTGTTTTGAGGTGTTTGAGACCTGCAAGCATTGTATCATATAGCTCTAGTTTATGTGCTTCATTGGCCTCTTGCATGAACATGCTTAATCAGCTTGTTTTGGCCTTGCTTTCTTGCACTTTGGCCACTGTTTTGGGATGGGCTGAGGTCTGCCCCTTTATGGTTTAAGCCCACCAATGCATATTTGACATGTTGCATTACATTGGTCGCATGCTTGCATCATATCACGTTCGCACGTTTGCACGTCATTTAGCTAGTTGCATTGTGTATCCTTGTTGCATACTTAGTGTGTTTGCGTTACATTAGCTTAGTTTGCACACTCGCATGCTTAGTTGCATATTATTTGGCATGCCTTGCATATTTGAGCCTCATATTGCATATTTGAGCTACATAAAGCATACATGCATTGCATTGCTTGGATTAAGTATTAATCTGAGCACGAGGAACGAGGGGCATTTCATACTTCAAGTGATGGAACGTGTCTCAATTCTCGGTCACCGAAGCTCTTGATGATTCATGATAGAGTTCTAGGCTTTACTTGCTTTATTTGTGCATTCATTTTCATATTGATTTGCACAAGTTGGATCTTTGGCCATCATGCATCGGGATGCGTGATTGATGGTCGTGGATCCGACTAGGCCTCTCCCTTGATGTTTTGAGGTGATTTGGAGTGCCATGGTGCGTACATGTCCTTGGGAAACCCTCATTTTTCTCTATTTTGTGCTTCGTTACAGTTTGGTGTCACAGCACACCAGTGGCCGGCAGCCTGCCATTGATGGCCGGCAGTGTGCCATCTTTGGCCGGCAATGGACCATCTTTGGCCGGCAGATGTCCTTTCCTGGCTGATAGGCCACTAGTGACTTCCCCTGTAGTATTTTGGTAAGGTCCAGCAACAAGCACTAGAAGACACCCTGTAAATAAAGCCTCTAAAGAGCAACCAAAAGGCCTTCCAAAGCAAGGAACCGAAGCGAGCATGCATGCCTCCCTTCTTTAAACAGAGCTGGAATAGCACCGTTTACTGTTTTCCCTACTTGCTTGTTGTCATTCATTAATTAGTTACTTGATTCGTTAATTAATTAACTTGTGTAATAATTAGTTGTAGCTAGTTATTCAATTTGGTTCTGTAATAATTAATTAGCTTGTGAGTTAGTTAATTAGGTGGCTTGTATTATTTATTCGGACCCTCCGAGCGAGGGCACAATTGTAATAAGTGTGCGTGCGTGTGATGTATGTCTTCCAATCCCACGTCTTTCTCCTTTTTATTTACCCGCTTATGATGGTTAGATTATGGCATGTTTCAATTAGCATACTTATGCTTGCATGTTTGCATCATTCATTTGTATTGCATGCACCGAGCTTGGCGCATCATACTAACTGCATTGTATTTCAATTCCGAGTTGGATACTTGTTAGTTTTAGCATTTCGCATGCCATCCTTAGAATAGCCGAGCCTACTATAGTTGCATTTTGCATGTGTTGCATTAGGCATTTCAGCATAGTTAGGATTCATGCATGATTTCTAATCAGCTTCTATTTTGGCTTGGAGTACTCAGTAAGTTTTATGCTTTAGCATCCTTGCATGTGTGTGAGTGACTGCCATGATAGCATACTTACCATGAGCCTATGTGCTTATGTGATATACCTGCCTGAATACCTGTGGGTGAAGGTTGGGTTATTTGGATTAGAACAACTCATCGACTGCGAGTTTTAAGCCCACTAGAGAATGGCAAAACCATGTTTTCAAAGCCTACCTGAGGGTGGCGAATCCACATTTTAGCCTACTTGCGAGTAACAAACCGTTTTCAAAACAAACATGAGATGTTTCGTTCCAATTCAGGCGATCCAGTCTATACTTGTATGCTGTGCGCATCACATAGTAAATCTAGGCTAATAACCGGAATAAGAACGCATAATATTTTCAAAGCTAGATATCATGGTTAGTAGAGGCCGATCTTTGATCGGGCGAGCGGGGGTGCTCATGAAGTGACCTTCCCCAATCGTACCAAAGTTCCCGAGCCGAGGCAACTTTGGTGATGACGGACACGTAGCCTTAGGTAACGAGTCATGGTTTCCTAAATTTCTCAAAATAAAATATTTAGGTGGTGACTCTGTATCTGGCAAAGCAGTCCATGTTTGGCACTTCTTTCAAAAAAATCTATTTTCAAAAACGATTTGCCGGATTTGGACTCTTTGATGATTCATCGGTCTTGCATTGCACTCTGCGAGATTAGATACAGGACCGTGACTTTGAGTCCTGAACTGTAGTGAGCCCAATGAACAAAACGGGATTTCCCTTCCGGGGCGTTCGGGGACGTCTACACATACAAATCAAGAAGGATGGAAGTAAAATAGAGTGCAACAATGGTGAGAGTGAAAAACAATAAAAGAACAATGTAGGCCTTAACATGATATTTTTGTTTTCAAAAGATATATACTGAGAATTTTTGCTCCTAAAAATGTGTACAAAAAAATTTAATCTTAAGATTTGTTGTATATTAATATTTATAGTGATCATTTTATTTTGGGTAAATTACAAATACACTCTCTGAGGTTTGCTTAAAATATAGATTATTCCTTTTGGTTTGAAAAATTACAAATACTCCTTTATTAGAATTTTTTATTTAACAAAATTAACTAAAAAAATGAAATTCATAATTGTTATCTTATATAATAATAAAATTACCTAAATTATTAATTGAAATATATTTTTAATATCATTAAAAACTATTAATTAACTTGATGATTTATTAATAAAATGGACGATTTATTATGAAATTAGAAATCTCATAAGGTGGAATGTAATTTTCAAAACTATAGATGGCGATTTATATTTTAATCAAATCTCAAGAGGCGTATTTATAATTTACCATTTTATTTAATGATAAAATTATAATAGAAATTTAATTCATTAAATACATGTTTAGTTTTGACTTTTTGGCTTAAAAAAGTACAAAAGACAATGTAAAATTAATGTATATTATTAATTGATATCTATTTGATTACAAATTACAACTTCTATAAATAGAAAAGAAGGTGGTAGTAGGTGTAGTGTAGTGGGTGATAGGAGTGAGTGGTGGAGGTAGGTTTGGTGGAGTGTGTAGTAGTAATTTACATTTACATTAACAGCCCCCCTCAAACTCAAGGAGGATAGGTACTAGCCAACTTGAGTTTGGAGAGAGTAACAAAACAGAAAAATAAACTGATAAATAAAACAGGATAGGAGACACGGTATGGTCGTGTCAGACCGATGTAGCAGACAGTTGATGGGGTCATGTCGGACCGTTGTAGCAGACACTGTGTGGTCGTGTCAGACCGATGTAGAAGACAGTTTACGTGGTCATGTCGGACCGTTGTAGCAGGACAGTTTACGGGGTCATGTCGGACCGTTGTAGAAGACAGTTTACGGGGTCATGTCGGACCTGATGTAGCAGACACTGTGTGGTCGTGTCAGACCGATGTAGAAGACAGTTTACGGGGTCATGTCGGACCGTTGTAAAAGCTGACAGCTGACCGGGATCAATGTCGGGACAGTTTACGGGGTCATGTCGGACCGGTGTAGAAGACAGTTTATGGGGTCATGTCGGACCGATGTAGCAGACAGTTTACGGGGTCATGTCGGACCGATGTAGCAGGACAGTTTACGGGGTCATGTCGGACCGTTGTAAAAGCTTGTGGTGGTGCACCAAGGGGGTGACTTAGGGAGTGCGCCATGGGCGACTTATACATTATACTGGTATAACCCCCCCTCAAACTCAAATAGGTGTAAAGATAGAAACCTATTTGAGGTTGAAACAAAGGGATTGATAAAGCTGACCGGTGTAGAAGACACTGTATGAGTGGGTAGATAGGCTGCCCAAAAAATATACATGCAGATATATATCGAGCCCTCAAAAGTCGTGCCCTCAAAAGGTGTGCCCGCACCCTCAAAAGGCGTGCCATCAAAAGGCGTGCCCGAATGCATCAAAAGGCGTGCCATGAAAAGGCGTGCCAGTTTGTCGGCGAGAAGAGGCGCGCGATGCGCGTGGCTGCCTCGGCTATTTAACCAAGACAGAGCTGAGGCAGAGGCGAAGACAAACAATTGGCGAAAATCCTCTGAAAAACTCTTCGTTTTGCGGAGAAGGTTTTGCTGAGAAGATACTCTGTAACATTCTCTATAACACTCTGTTGCCCAGAAAAAATGGCTTCGTCTTCCCGCGGGCTGCTTACCCTCTTTCCCGACCTCAACGAGTCCACAGGAGAGAGAACTGGTGCGGTGGCCAGTGAACCTCAACCAAACACTGCTGGGTTCGCTCCGCTGAACTTTCCGATGCGGTCTGTGGAGCAAAAAATGGCAGTGCTGTCAGATGTGGAGGCCAACCAGTATACTTTGAAGGCATGCGTGGAAAGCATGACGGCGGTCACAAACTTGTCGAACCGGCTGCAGAGCAGGACAAATGAGGTGCAGCAGTTAAATTCCCAGCTGGCTCTGCTCCAACGCATGTATAAGGATGCGCGAGCAGAGATAAGCGTGCTAAGGGCAGAAAACAAGGAGCTGAAGCGGAAGGCCACCGTGATGTTCCGATTTGGAGGGCCACCATATGCTGCAGTGGAGGAGCAGGGAGGAGGCAACTTGCTTGGTGGTCTAGGAAGCACGGAGGCAACACCGTCAAGGGCCGCCCAGGATGGAGGCAAAAAGAAGAGACCGGCGGCAGAGTAGAGAAGGGATACGGAAAAAAAATCCTTTGGTTGTTGTGATGGTGGTCTTGGCTGTTTTTTTTTTTTTTTTTTTTTTTTTTTTTTTTGTAAGTGTGATCGGGGTTGAGCCTGGAGATGAATAAAATAAGGTAAAGTTTGGCCTGCCATTGTGTTTTTTTTTTTTTTTTTTTTTTTTTTTTTTTTTAAAATACCCATGGTCAAAAGATGGAGTAAAAAAAAAATTGAGTGGGGAACATCAGTGTGTAAAAAGAATGAAAAAGAAAAAGGATGGGTTGGATTTGTATAAAATAATAATAAAATAAATGAGTGGAGGTGGTGTGTGTAAAACATGAATATATTGGAACCAAAAATATATTGAGGAGGAAAATTGGAATCAACCCACGTGGGTGGAGGTGGTGTGTAAAACACTTTATGAAAAGATGTGGGTATTGTTTATTGTATGATGATAAATAAATAAGAAAAGATGTGTGTGCAGGTGTATGCATGATGGAGCAGTGTGCATAGCTATATATGTTTTATATTTTTGGTTTTTTTTTTTTTTTTTTTTTTTTTTTTTTTTTTGTATTGTATTGTATGGTGAAAAAGGGAACACAAAAAAAAAAAAAAAAAAAAATAATAATAAGAGAAATAAATAAAAATTCTATTTTGTGGTGAAAGAGGTGTAAAAGGTGATTAAAAGAAATAAATAAAGAAAGTGTAATAAAATATGAGGGAGTGGGTATTCAATCCTGCCAAAAGGAAGAGAGAGAGAGATGGGGGTGTCGTGATTACCTCAGATCATCATGGATTAAAATATGAGTGAGTGGGTGTATGGTGATAGTGGAATAAAATATGAGTGAGTGGGTGTGTGGGGGTTGTGGAATGGGACAAAGTAAAAAAAAAATGAGAATCAGGAGAGGGGTGCAACATTTCGCTCTCTGTGCGTCTTTATTCTCCGTAAGAGAGAGAGATCTCTGGCACCGACTTGATGCGGTGGCCGCGAGCCATGACGAGGGAGGGAACGGCGGAGCGGTTCTGGTTGATGGTGATGCGGCGGTGCCAGCGGTCGCCAGATCTTCGTCGGAGCGAACATGCGGCCGCTGCGACACATGGTTCCGAAGGCACCGGGGAGACGGCGTAGGGCTGGCGACTGTGCTTGGACATGTTGGTGTGGACGAAGGTGATGATATCGGGGCGGATCGAGGATTGCATGACGTCCGGCAAGGGGAGGGTGGTGGTGGCGCCGTCGGCGACGATGTCGGAGTCGAGGTTGTGAACGGAGACCCGAGGGCGGGCCGCGGCCATTGCTGGTGGCGGAGAGGGAAATGACGTCATCGCCGGAGAGAGAAAAATGGGTGTGCAGAAGTGGGGTGGGTGTGCATGAGGAAGTGAGAAGCTGAAGAAACCTCCATTTAACCAGAGAACAAGAGGCTTGGAAGGTGGATCTATTTCGGCTTCAACAAAATAGTAGAACATGACTTTCATTGTGAAGAAGATGGCATGACTTTCAGTAGTATAAAGAGGAAAGAGACTACAGAGAGAGAGACAGGAATTTGAAGGTATGTGTGGAAAATTCCAGCGGGCAGCAAAGGCAAAGTTGCCGGCCGGCTGCCCGCCGGTGGCAAAGAAATACAGGCTTAAATCTTATCTCTGCTCTGATACCATGTAAAATTAATGTATATTATTAATTGATATCTATTTGATTACAAATTACAACTTCTATAAATAGAAAAGAAGGTGGTAGTAGGTGTAGTGTAGTGGGTGATAGGAGTGAGTGGTGGAGGTAGGTTTGGTGGAGTGTGTAGTAGTAATTTACATTTACATTAACAGACAAAATCAACTGTATAAGTTAATGATACAAAATATCGTATTTAAATTATAATCTTTACACATTTTTTTCTGAAAAAAAAAATTACAATAATTAAAAAATCAAAAAAACCAGACTATTTCTAAAAGGACACCACACAATAAAAATAGAGAATTATCTAAAGAGAAATGGTAGAGAGCTCTAAATTTAGAGCTCTAATTTGAACTCTAGTGCAAAAAATAAATAAATAAAATAAAACAAAACACAAACATCACATCAGGTGAATCTCACCTTCCCATTAGAGTTATCAGAGCTCCTTGTATTAGTGCTACCCAAAACCTTCGGCGCCTGCGGATTGCATTTCACCTTCCTTTCGTCTTTCTCCGCGTTATTATCGTAGAAGTAGAACCCTCCACGAACCAACCACACATCGAAAGAAGCAAACCGCCTTTCTTGAATGAATTCCCGCTGGCTATATTAAAATTGAAATTGCAGCAGCCTTCCCAAATTTCAAATTAGGCCTTCAATTCTTTTTTCGGAAAACTATAATTTAGTTTCTTTGTCGAATCGATTTTGAGATAGATTTAACCTATCGAAATCAGGATCTCGAGTTTCGAGTTCGGAGGCGGCGATGGATCGGCAACACCGAGCTCCGGTCGCCATTCACGGCGGTGGAGGAAGAGAATTGGCTTCGAGTAGTTGGCTTGGAGGATTTGGTGGTTGCAGCAGTGGCGGAGGAGGAGGAGGAGGACAGTTGGCTGGTTTTAGCCACGAAAGCGAGCATGATTTGTCTATTATGGTCAGAGATTTCTTGGAGAATGGTAGCAGTGGAAACGAATCTTGGTGTAGCAGCGAGAGCGATTCTGGTTCCTCCGATCTCGCTTCTCTCGCCGATAAGATTTTGGTGCCTCTCTCTCTCTCTCTCTCTCTCATCTAATTTTGTCTTACTATGTCATTTTTGGAACCCTAGTGAGGTATTGATGTAGTTTCTCTAGTTACTATTATTCTAAACATGGCAATAGTTGCATTTGAAGTCCCTTGGTTTTAGAACCAAATTAGGTCATAACTGCGAATTCTATGTCCTACAAATCATACAGAAATGAAAAATATTAGGGTTCCCAAATATTTTACTAAGGCACACAATAACAAAGTCATAGGAAAAAAAGAAAAGAAAAAAAATTAAATGTGCATTAACCTGGTTCTTGCAAGCAAGGACATGTTAACTTGTGTGAATTTGCGTAGCATTGTGTAATGTGTGCCATGATAGGACTTTAAGTTGGAGGTCTAATAATGACTTCAACCCACACGGTAACTGAAGAGACAAGATCTGTCTATAAACAATTGTTAAATTTGGATTATTGCTGTGAAGCAATTTCCATTTCTTTGTACTTTGAACTGCAAATCATGTCATGAATATTAAGATACACGTCGAAGTTTCAGAAATATTAGGCAGGAAATGGTAGTAAAACATACACATTACAAATGTATTTGAAAAACGAAATATATAGTAAGATATAACTCATTTTCTGATCTGATTGTTTTATCAAATGCGTAAGACACTGTGTAGTCTCACCTTCCCCTTTTTTGCACCTTGTTTTATGTTTCCTGTTCTTTTCAAAACACTGCACCTCAGCATCACTACCTGCTATCCTTTTATTTTATTTTCTTCAAAGACTTAAAACATCTTCCACAACGTGTATACAATTATTAACACTTTGTGAGTTTTGATTGGGTGTTACTTGATTTGAGTGATGCCCATCCCTATTTACATCCTTGCAATAGTCTACTCTCAAATGTATTTTAGTATCACCGCCTTAACACCATTATTGCATTCCAAGTGGGATGTTTACTATATTTTCTCTCAAGAACCATGTTTTAATAAAGAAATCAACATACCTAGACACTATATTACATGCTTGACATGTTAAAGGGCATTGCTTATTCAAACACTTAATAGTTGCCTCCTTTGCGAGTGGCAACTGGAAATGTACTTCAATGAAGTTTTTACAATTTTATAGAGAAAAATACATCTTCCTTAGAGATTTCCAATAGAATATATAAGAGGGAGGGAGGGAGGGAGCTATTCCACTTACACTCTTTTACTATTGATGGCCTCGAAGTCCAAACTCAGTACTCGACATTGTAAATGTATGATCTTAGGCATCTTACTTTGTACAAAATATTGAGTGACTGTGACACATAAACACGGGTAGACATGTGATTATTGTAGGCCAATCAAGTGTTGAAGGTAAAAATGAGAAGGTGTTAGAAGAGTCATGATTTATGCAATAGATGGCTTCATATTTAAAGAACAATAGGATAATGAGCTTAGTGGAAGAAATGATGCTAAGATGGGTGATTGTTAAAAGGGGTATAATTTGAAACAGTAGAAGTACGTATATGAATAGGTGACGAGATGAGATGAAAGGATGGTTGTCTATAATGATGGCGAAGATTCATCTAGCCAACTTTTGTTGGCATTTATGATATGTATTTGTAAATGCATCGACAAAACCGTTCAAATTTCTGGTTAATATAGTTACGGCATCTTAAGAATGAAGCGGGTATATGTAGTTTAGCATTGATTAATTTTTGATGTCTTTAGTTACTTCATTTATCATCAATGATTACTTGAAAAGACTTATTATTTATTGCTAGTTAAAAATAATATCTAATTTGTCTCAATAGAATAAATGTTCTTGGCAGTCAAGAAGCCAAGGAACTACCTAATAAAGTGAAAATAGTGCTACGCACAGTCCAAGTATGTTCCGTTTCTCGAGATCCATGCTTAGGATGCAGAGTTGGCCGAATTTCCCGTTAATTATTGATATTTGTAGTTATGTCATTTATTATCAACGATGGTTATCTATAGTGATGGCGAATATTCATCTAGATAGCTTTTGTTAGCATTTATGATATGTATTTGCAAATGTGTTCACAAAACCGTCCAAATCTCTAGTTAATATAGTTACATCTTAAGAATGAAGTGGGTATATGTACTTTAGCATTAATTAATTATCGACATCTTTAGTTACTTCATTTGATCATCAATGATTGCGTGGACTTATTGTTTATTGCTAGGTAAAAATAAATTCTCGTGATACTGCCAAATTTTTTCCCAAATGATTAATTAAGGTCCTATAGTTGGATTTACATCAAAATAGAAGTAATGTTCTTGTTGCTCAAGAGGTCTAGGAAATCTCTGGTTAATATAGTTACATCATAAGAATGAAGTGGGTATATGTACTTTAGCATTAATTAATTATTGGCATCTTTAGTTACTTCATTTATCAATGATTACTTGGACTTAATCGTTTATTGCTTGGTAAAAATAAATTCTTTAGATACTGCCAATTTTTTTTTCCCCAAATGATTAATTGAGGTCCTATAGTTGGATTTACATCAAAATATAAGTAATGTTCTTGTTGCTCAAGAGGTCTAGGAACTAGGAATTACCTAATAAAGTGAAAATTTCTCGAGGCCAATGCTTAGAATGCAGAGTTGCCCAAAGTTCCCTCTGCTATCTTTAGCCAAGGAGGTTGAGCCACCTGACCCCCCATGATTTGGCCACCCTATATAAGGGGATGCCTTCCATGTATGCAATGAACATATCCATCACCTTTTGCTTCCCGGTACTACACAGTGCTCTTCATGGCCACACCATCCCCTGGTTAAGGTTGCCTTTACTCTCTCCTCCACCTCTGGTTATCTCCAGCCAGCTCAGTGCCTTCCATCTTCTAGAGGGTATCCCTTGGCCAACTCATCTTCCATCATCCATAGTATGAAAAGTGATTTTGGGAGATGCCGTCGCTAATGTAGGTGTTTTTGATGGGCACACTTCATCCAAGTGTACGCATGTTTGGGCTGCTAATATGAATATGCATCTCCCTTTATTAGTTGTGTTGCATGGACATAGGCACACCATAGGTTCTTAAAGACAAACATTTATACTAAGGTAAATTCTTAAAGTAGAAGATATGCACACAACCGTGAATATGAGAATATATCTACATACGTAGGTTCATGACGTCAAATTCACAATTAGGACTTCCCCCAAAAGTGAGTTTTTTGTTAGAAAATCTCAACTAAATCTCACTTCTCATGTTTTAGTTGTACTGTAAATTTTAGGTGGCCACTCTTTGCTGATTTTCAGCTATTTTGCAGTTGTATAAGCACTCAGTGGACCAGTACGAGAGTGATCTTGTAACAGTGGTTCAATCCTCAATTCTCTCTATTGATGAGGCCAACCATCAGTTCGACAAATCCGACTCGTGTAGTGCTAGCTGCATCAGGCTCTCCCTTGTAAAGCTCTTGCAATCTTCTGGTTATGATGCAGCTATATGTGCAACCAAGTGGCAGGTTGTTGGCAAAATTCCTGGAGGTATGTTTGCATTTTTTCTGTGCTTTGAATTTATTGTTTCCATTTCCACCATAAAAGCTGTTTCCATATATATTTTTTATTTTAAAAAGCTGTTTTTATTACTTGATAATTTTTTTGTATATAAATTGTGTTTGTGTATCATTACTCAATATGGCTTGATTCTTTATAAATATTTTTGTGCTGCTTATGATGAAGGTGATCATGAGTTCATTGATGTGATCAACCATTGTGAAGACGGCTGCTCAGAACGTTACATCATTGACATTGACTTTCGAAGCCACTTTGAAATAGCAAGAGCCGTTCGATCCTATGATGTGGTTTTGAGAGCTCTTCCACCGGTTTACGTGGGTTCCATTTCCAAGCTCAAACAGCTCCTTCAAGCAATGGTGGAAGCTTCAAGATTGTCTCTCAAGCAGAACTCAATGCCTCTTCCTCCCTGGCGGTCGCTTGCATATTTGCAAGCGAAATGGGAATCTACCTGCCAGAGAGTGGTTAGACCATATGAGCAAAGCACCAAACAAATCTACTCTTCTGCTCATCAGCAGTGTAGCGGGCTATTAAGGAGGTTGAAATCCTGTATCGCATCAGAAATCAGAGCAGGAATGCTGAGAAAATCTCCAAAAACCGATAGAAAGCAGAGGCTTGAGCTCAAAAGATGGAGGAATTCTTCGTTCAACGATAGATGCAGAGATTTTGGTGGGATGGTATGAAATTACCTTATTAGATAGCAGTTCAGAAGATCAAAATGCAATTTTCTTCCTTTCATTTGATATCTTAGATATAATATAGTAGCAATACTAACAATATAGTCATACCAATATAGCTGATCAAAAAAAAAAAAAACTGGGGTATGCCAATTTTATTTTATTTTTTGCTTGGATTGTGAACAATGAGGTCATGTCACGAAATTTTGTTTCTCTCAATATGTTTATTTTAAATCTTGATGTAATTGATATGTATACCTCGGTTTTCTTTTGGTTATCATGTGTTGTATACCTGTACTCAATGCTAGGTTGTTTTAATGTTTTTATTTATTTTTTATTTTTATGATAAGCTGTTCCTTGAACCTTTTATAATTGCATCCTTTATCTGTAGAATATATCAACTATGTTTGCATTGAGTCTCTCTCTCTCTCTCTCTCTCTCTCTCTCTCTCTCTCCTGTATTTGCATATTCGATTTTTATTTTTCTATTTTTCGCATGGCCTTGACCGGTAGAAGACAGACAGAATGTCTCAACAATGTCAGCTTTAAGAGCTTCCACAGCCTCAAAGACTCTGAACAGCCTCAATAGCTTCCAAATCTGAAGTGAGGTCCAACCACGCTACATGACTTACCTTTCTATTTTTCTTTCTGTTCCCAGTAGATTCTCTTCCTATCGATCACAGTATTTCCTTGCTCTCCCACCACTCAAATTCCCAGGTCTTTATTTTCCAACAAGAAATTTAATTTGTCCGGTTTTAGTCGTCATTAATTCATCTTGACTTGTTTTATCTTTAATTTAGTAAGAGATTTGTGTAATTGGGTTCTCAAATGTCAATATCTAAACTAAATCTGGTTGTACTAATTTATTTATTTTGATCACCTAAGAAATTTTATTACCTTGAGAAACTGAATTACATTCAGATAATAAGGGTTTGACGGATTATATGTACTAATTTTAGCATGCTTTGGTTCTAACCTGCCTGGTAGGTTTTTATAGAATTACTTAGCATATCCTACTTACGAGCAATGGAAGCATAACATAACTAAGGCCAAGTTTGACATACATAAAATAATCAATCTTTTTATCTTTTTTCCATCACATCACCTCTCTACTTTTCTGCACATTTTTTCGTAAAAAGACAAAAAGTATACTTATTTAATTCATCCCAAACAAGCCCTAAGTGTGTATAAGCATAACGTAACTACATAATCTCTCTCATATGGGAGATGTTACAATGTGTACTCTTAAAAAGGTGCATATGGTATGCCTTTCATAGCTTTTTCACAAAATATAATAACTTAAACACAAAATATAATAACTTTTTCACTACAAAAGTCGTAACTTTTTTCACTAAAAAATGTTATAATAAAATCTCAAAATGTCTAACAAAAATTTTCTATTAATAACTTTACTACAAAATGTTATAGCATACATCACAAACAATCATAACATTTATCATAAAAAAATTTAACTTTTTTACAATGTGCACCATTTGAAAGGGTGCACATTGTAAATTTCTCCCTCACATATGCCAGTATATTTCTAATTTTTGTTTTGTTTGGGTTACATGAATTTCCCTACCTTGTCCTTTATAGAGAACTAAGATATTCTGTTACAATCACTGTTACAATAATCTTACAACAGTAGTTTAAGTCGATGGTTTAAGCCCAAAATACAATCAATCATGGTTTAAGCCCAAAATAAAATCATCTTTGCAAGAAGATTATTGTAGAGAGAAATTTCATGTAGATAACCATATCATATTCCTATGCAAATCTACTCAATACATTCCTAAAACAAAAATAATTTAAACAAATGTACAACTCAGCATAAATGTCTAGAAAATTGTGAATTACTATTTTCAACAACTTAAACCTTAAGGACGTTTGAAAAAAAAAAAAAACTCAAGGGCTTTGAACCTTTTTCATCAGACGAGGTCAAGAAGAAAGAAATTTTTTTTGGGTGAAAGAAAGAAAATTACTACAAGAAAAAAAGACTTTTCTAACATTTATAAAAAGCTACCATATAATATAATTCCTTGCATTTTCCATAAACACCGTTTTATTATTATTATTATTCCCGGCGTTAGTAAATTCAAGGAATATTTGCGACACTACTTTATTGGGATTTGTGAAAAATGCATCGAAGGCTTTTGCCGACATTTTTGTGACTTTTATTAGGATAAAATAAAAAACGCTGGGAATTTGAAGTTGTTATTCCTTGTAGTGAATTGATATTAAAGCTCAAATAATCAAAAGCATGACTCTTATGTTAATACACACACGCACACGCACTCAATAATACAAAATCAGAAATAAAGAACAGTTTTAATTATTTCATAAAGAGAAAACAATCATTGTCTAACCTTCCCAAAATATATAATCACTATGGTTTCAACACAACAAACCATCTTTTGTATTATTTAAAAGGCTTTGCTCTCAAATTCTCAACGCCATTGTATGCAATCAACAACTACGGCACATTTTGGCTTACTCATCGCAGGAAATGCCTTGACTGCCATTGCCCTTATCTCCTTCATCCGCCTGCAAGAAGCAATTATTATAGGTAATTAGTCATATAATTAAATCTCAACTTACAAATTATTCGAAATGTAACTCGATTAATGTTACATAATAATCAACTATCAAAAAATGATTAGTTATTACAAATAGGAGCAGTTAAACCTAGTGGTGTTGTTAAATATAGTGAAGGACCTAGCTGCAAAAGCGAAAAAAAGTGAGTTTCTAAAAATTTCAAGGAAAGTGAAATAAGTATGGTGCAATTCAGTGAAATGAGCAGGTATTCGAAGCATTGCGTATGCCTGCTCATTTTGTTGCTTGGAAGTATACTGAAGCACCTCTTTTTTAGAGCGACATTGGTTTCTAGTGCTCAATTCAATGAAATACTGCGCAAGCGGAATAATACACACAAAAAAAGGTCAAAGTAAAAATAAAAATCACTAGTTTCAATGATAATCATAATACAACAGTAGTTCAATATTTTCTTTACACAATTACAATTAAAGGCTTGTGTACAAATAATGCGAATAACTAAGATGTTGAGATCACTTTTTTTCTGTGATTAATTTACTATTTAACTCTGAATAATTGTATAAACTTTGCAACTCATCTGCTTCTCCTGATGAATAACAAATGCAAATAAGGGAGAGAAGGAAAATAAAAATCAAATGGAGTTAATGCAAGCACAAAAGGAAATATTTCGGGCAATTCTCTGTACCAATGGGAAAATGCAATCAAGGCCGGCGTGCATTTCTAGTTTTGTGGATTGCTAAAGAAAACCTAAAATGTTGCAAACTTCCCAATCTTTAAACCAAAAAAAAAAAAAAAAATGTTGCCCTAGCCCAGGAGAAAAAGATTTTTAATTTTATTTATTTATTTTTATGCAGATTGAAGTAGCTTACACTCATTAGACACTTTCTAACACTTAGATACATACGAAATATCTTATAAGTTTGAATAAAATAATTTCGAATTTAATGATAAAATAAAAATAATATAAATTTATATCTATTATCTTTTTTTAGACTTTAAAAAATATTATTTTTGAATTAAATATTCATATATATGATATATAATAATTATTTATCATTTTCTATGATATAATACATATAAAAAATTATATATTTTGCATGGAATTACAACTTCTTGACATAATATATGATTATATTTTGCAAAATTATATATATGATATATAACTTCTTACATGTTTTGAAATTTTTTTTGTCGATGAGTCCGCTTTGTACCTGTATCGTGTTGTGTTCGTGCATCTTAGGAATTAATCAAGTGAATAAAATAAAAGAATCATTCAAACTTTGTTGATCAAAATTCTTGAGTAAAGTTGAGAGTCAAGAAGTTATAATTCCATCAGTTCAGTAGATCAAATAGACGTTAGCCACAAAAATCCTAAATTCATCAAAGTTAATTCAGAAACATTGACTCATCAACAGTGAGTAACTTTGATAAATTAGTGTTTCTGAATTCAAAGAAATCCCCCCCCCTCCCCAAAAAAAAATAATAATAAAAGAGAAGGCAACTTTCCAAAAATATAAATAATAAAAATAGAATAAAAAGCAAAGACAACTTTATGAATAAATTAAACACAAATCAGTTGCTAGAATTGCACAAAGTTGTCTTTGATTTTTATTATTTTTTAAAAAAATTTTGGAGATCTTTTGAATTCAGAAACACTGATTCATTAAAGTGACTCTTTGTGCAATACTAGCAACCGATCCATATCTACTCCATTCACAAAGTTAGAATCTATGATTTGTGTTTCGCAAAACACATAAATGTGAAAAATCAATGGATCAAAGGTATAATCTCATTAGGGAAATTACTAAACCCTATTCCACTTCAAGCAAAAAAAGATAGAGCAACACAAGTCATAGATATCCAAAAATTTATATATACATATTAGAAATAGATCCAATGCTTTTTTTTAGATCCATTTTCATGGAAGGCACATAGATCTATCTTCTTTGCTGATTAAAAAAAAAAAAAAAAATCTTGAATTTACCTTGTCAACATGGTCTGCACTTCTACCATTCACTCGAGTATTTCTCAGTATAACCCAACCTGAGGGTAGCCAACTAGGATATCCCTCGAGCTCTAATTGTTCTTGCAGCACCACCATCTTTGGTGGTCTTCCCTTTCGTTTTCTAGGGTTTTCTTCTAGTACTGCCGATGGTGGGGGTGGGGGTGGAAGTGGAGGTGGGGGTGGATTTTCACTTGTACCCTTTGCCACATTTTTCTCAGCAAGTGATCTAAGAGAAGATTGTGCTTCATCAGGTTCATTTTTTGCTTGATCTTTGGATTTTGATTTAGATCTCTTGTACTCAGCTTGTAAGGCCTCAAGCTCTGGATCAGCTGATACATCAGAGCAAATTGGTGAGCAGTCAACAAAGATAGAAAGATCATAGTCATCTGCCATTTCACTGAGAGAGAGAGAGAGAGAGAGAGAGAACAAGTTTTATGTAGAGTGAGAGAGGGTGAGATAACAAGTTTTCTGTGGACTGACTAGTTATAGAGAGTAGAGAGTTACAGACCATACACAAATATGAAGAAAACAAAAATCTGGAACTGGTTTGTGTGTTTAATTAGGATTAGGATAACCTAGCTGTTGGATTAGCTATTAAGGGAAGGTTAAATGGTGATGTCCATATTGGGTTGCCCTATTAAAAAGGCCACCATGCAAAGATTTGAACATGATTCCCCAACAAAAGTCACTCCGAGGTGACACCAGTTTGACTCTTGTATTTTTAAAAAAATAAAAAAAATAAAAAAAATTACATTTTAGTTCCTGTGATTTTAATTTTATCAATTTAAATATTACACTTTTGATTATATTTCAATGTATTGGCCATGTGCAACTCATGTGTCAATTTTTTTGCAATTCTAGTATAAGAAAGAAAAATAGATAAATTACACTGGTGACTCCTATAGTTCCTTTTAAATTTTTTGTTCCCACACTTCTAATTATATTTTAATGTGGTCCTTCTATCCATTGTTATTATCACTTTGGAAGAAAAAAGACTACATGCAACTCATGAGCAAATTTTTAGCAATTCCCACACAAGAAAGAAAAATAAATAAATTACTCTAATAATTCCTATAGTTTATTTTGTGTGCGAGTTTACGCTGAGTTGTCATAATTAATATGGTCTAATGAGGTTTATTGCAAGGTTAGAAATGATTTATCCAGTAATGGTAACATGTGGATTACTAGAATCTCCAACATTAACTGCACTAATGGTGTTCACATTATGGGCATGAATTGATTAGTGAATTTGTGATGGGATTATGGTAATTATCCTAGCAATGACTATTTAAACATGTTATTTTTAAAATTCCGTTCAAGCATTTTAATAATGTGTTGTTTATTATGTCAAATTTAGCCCGATATTTGCACGATAAATGGATAAATGTTTAATTATTAACTTCTTTCAATTTATTATACATATTTTTATTTTTATTTATTTATTTTTTAATCGGCAAAAGTTAATTGTTAATTATTAGATTAACACCTATGGGAGTTAGCCTCCTAACCTTTGCAAAGCACCAAGTGTTTGTCTTATTAATTCAATTTTCCCTTAGGAAGAGTTGAACATATGATCTCCCCCTAATACTAAGCCCTTAGGAGAATCATGGTGGACTAAGTCTATAAATTTATTATATCGTCCCTTCTAAATGTCATATCATGTATTTTTTTAATATAAATTCAATAAAATAATTTAACAAAAATATTTTTGTTTTAAAAATACTAACCGTCAAATTAAAATAATTTTAATTGGAAATACAATTTGAAGATATTCTATCATAATATACTAACCATTTAATTTTATTTGACTTATATAATATTTTAACATTGACACAATTAAAATAGCATGATCTACTGATATATACATCAAAGAAATTGGTGAGCAATCGACGATGGCCTTGTGGCCAAATGGCATGGGTGTAGTGCTTAACCGCTTGCAAGGGTGAGGTTAGGGGTTCAACTCTCCCAGCGTGTTAATCTAACAATTTACAACTAACTTCTACTAATAAAAAATAAATAGTGAGCAATCAAAAAAGATAGAAGATCATAGTCATCTCTCATTTTTGAGAGAGATGACAAGTTTTTTTTGTTTTTTTTTTGAGAGAGAGAGAGATAACAAATTTTATGTGGACTTGTTACAGAGAGTAGAGAGTTACAGACCATATACAGATATGAAAACAAAAATAAAGAATTGGGTTGTGTAGGTTTACTTAGGATTAGGATAATCTAGCTGTTGGATTAGCTATTAAGGGAAGGTCAAATGGTGAAGTGGTGACACAAATTCCACTCTCTTTCATTCTAATGTATTCTTGAAAAAATAAAAACAAAAATTACATTGTTGGTATCTCCAATTTGAGTTAAATTTTATTTTGGTCATTGTAGTTTCAAATTTTATCAATTTAAACCTCACACTTCCAATTGCATTTCAATGTGTAGGCCATATGCAACTCACGTGGGAATTTTTAGCAATTCCCACACAAGAAAGAAAAATAAATAAATAATACTAATAATCCCTATAATTTTTTGAAATCCATTACGGTCTCTTAAGTTTTGCATGTGTTACTTTTTTTTTTTTTTTTTTTTAAAATCTAAAATGTTAATGATAATTGACAAAGAGACCACATTGTAAAAAAAATTAAAAGTGTAACATATAAATTGATGAAATTGAAATTATAGGAATCGAATTATAAATAATATGATTATTTTAGTTATGATGCAAATTACAATAATGGTTGTTCTATCTATTGAATTTAAATGACAGCTTATAGAATTAGCTAATTTAATGTAATTTTTTTTATCTAAAATATATTCAGCATCCTTAGAAATGACTAATGCAGTAATGGTAACCCTATACATTGCTAGATTCTCCAACACTAATTAACCACACTAATGATGTTCACATTTTGACTTGAATTGATTACTGAATTTTTTAGATGGGATTATGGTGATGAGCTCTTAGAATTATTATCCTAGGAAGTAATTCATTTCAAAAATAAAAAATAAAAATAAAAAATTCAAAATTCCACCACTATGGGCTTTTCTCCACAGAATTGGTGTGCTCCAAAACAATGTGTAGACGTCCCCGAACGCCTCGGGAGGGCGAGACCCCCCCCCCCCGCGTTCTGTTCATATTGGGGTTACCACAGTTCAAGACTCTCTAATTGTCACGGTTTTAAATCTGAACCAAAGAGTCCAAATCCGGTAAATCGTTTTGAGAAAACAGATTTTGAAAGAAGTGCCAAACATGGACTGCTTTGCCAGATACAGAGTCGTCACCTAAATGTTTTATTTTGGAAAAATTTAGGAAACTCTGACTCGTTGCCTAAGGCCACGTGTCCGTCATTACCAAAGTTGTCTCGGCTCGGGAACTTGGGTACGATTAGGGAAGGTCACTTCGTGAGCACCCCCGCTCGCCCGATCAAAGATCGGCCTCTACTAACCATGATATCTATTTTTGAAAACTTTATGCGTTCTTATTTTGGTTATTAGCCTAGATTTACTATGTGATGCGCACAGCATACAAGTATAGACTGGGTCGCCTGAATTGGAACAAAACATTTCATGTTTGTTTATTTGAAAATGGTTTGATGGTGCTACCCGCAAGTAGGCTAAGATGTGGATTTGCCACCATCGGGTGGGCTTAGAAAACATGATTTTGCCACTATCTAGTGGGCTTAAAACTCACAATTAATGAATTGTTCCAATTCAAATAACCCAACCTGCACCCACAGACATTCAGGCAGTTATATCATATAAGCACATAGCCTCATGGTAAGCATGCTATCATGACAGTCACTCACACGCATGCAAGGATACTAAAGCATAAAACTTACCGAGTACTCCAAGCCAAAACAGAAGCTAATTAGAAATCTATGCATGATCCTAACTATACAAAAATGCCTAATGCAACACATGCAAAAATGCAACTAAGATAGGCTCGGCTATTCTAAACATGGCATGTGAAATGCTACAGCTAACATGTATTCAACTTTGGAATTGAAATACAATGCAGTTAGTATGATGCGCCGAGCCCGATGCATGCAAGACAGATGAAATGAATGCAAACATGCTATCATACTGTATGCTAATTGAAACATGACATAATCTAACCATCATAAGCTGGTAAATAAAAGGGAGAAAGACGTGGGATTGGAAGACATACATCACACACACGCACACTTATTACAACATTGCCCTCGCGCAGAGGGTCCGAATAAATAATATACAGTCCCAATTGAATAATTACAGTCCAAATATGTACAAAATCCTAATTAATTAACAAATTAAATTGGGAAAGCAATAAATTGGCATGCAAGCCAGGGACTGCCTCAAATCTGCTCCGGATGATGAATGATGCATGCTCGGGTTGTCTTGTGCGGAGAATCCCTCGCGATGCCCCGGTTTGCCTCTATTTGCAATTGTTCTTGGAATGCGTGTCAAGCTCCGGAAGGCTGCCGATTTATGATTTGCTGCAACAGAGAGCAACAAAGGGACATGGTAAAGTATTTTCACATATGTATGCATGACTACTCTTCAGGGAGTGTAGTCATCGATCTTCGTGCCACCAATCACGCATCTAGATACATGATGGACGAGGAGTCGAATTGCACGACTCAATATGAAATGAATGCACACGAAAACACAACACAGCCTAGACTCCATCATGGATAATCCGGAGTGTCGGCGACCAGGAATTGAGACACGTTCCGTCACTCAGAGTACGAAACGTTCCTCGTTTCCCGTGCTCGGGCTAACTCCTATCCCAAACGCAATGCAATATGCATGACATTCATGAATGCAATTCTAACATGCAACCTAGCATACACAATGCTATGAAATGGCATACACAATGCACGATGTAACAAGGCATACACTATGCTCTAACATACAACCTAGCATACGCAATGCTATGAAATGAAATGGTATACACAATGCACAATGGACTTACACCAACATGAGTGGACCTCAGCCACACTCACATCAGTAGCCATTAGATGAAAATGAGACTCTCGAAACGCGTGCACGCATGCACGCAAACCGATGACTGAACCTACGGCATAGTATGCAACTCTAACAAGGCATGAAATGTGGCATATAAGCATGTAATTCCAGCACTGAAATATGATACAAAACAGCCCCGAAACATGGAAACATGGCACCCGATGCATGGAATGAACCCCGAAACTCGAAACTAGGTACACAGAATGACTTACAGCTATACAAAGCATGCATTATTTGATCATGAAGCATGAAGACAGAGGCAAGATAGTCCCAAAAAATGCATATTTCCAGTTTATAACAAGTCTAAAAAATGAACACAAATAGGGCTAATCTATCATGCAAAAATGGCCCTAAAAGCGAGATTAAACACAAAGGGACAGCAGCTGGCCCCAAATGGCAAAGAGCCCTTCAACAAAGTTTAATAGGGGCTCAAAACAAAGCACTTTACAGTTTACATCAAGCCACAAAAATAATCAAAAATAAGGCCAAACTATCATGCAAGAAAAGGGCCTAAAAAAGGGGTAAAGAGACAAGTGGTAGCTTCTGTTCTCAAACAGAGGAGAGCCTTCAACAAAGTTAAAGAGAGGCTCAAAAAACGATATTTTACAGTTTATGGAAAAGTCCAAAAAAGCTCACAAATAAGCCTAAAATACTATGCAAAAATTGGCCTAAAAGAGAGATAAAGAGGCAAGTGATAGTAGGAGATCTCAAACAGAGGAGATCCCTTCAACAATGTTGAAGAGGGGCTCAATAAAAGTTATTTTACAGTTTATGACCAAGTCCAAAACAACTCAAAAATAAGCCTAAAATACTATGCAAAAATTGGCCTAAAAGAGAGATAAAGAGGCAAGTGGTAGTAGGAGACCTCAAACAACTGGAGGTCCTTGATCAAACATGAAAAGGGGGTCAAAATATGACTATTTACAGTTTGGGTCGGGGCCCAAAAAAGCTTGCAAGTATGGCTTAGATAGCATGCAAAACAAGACAAGAAAGAGGGAAAAAGGGATTCACCCTTGTAGAGCCAAGCTTTAACAACTTTTACGCCAAGTTTGGGAGCTCTTCACCTCTGGAAAGCAGCCTCAAGTTGCTGGAATGGAGTGTAGATTGATAGGCTAGGAGTTGATGTAGAAATGGTCAAGAACCAAGGTATTTTGAAGCTTGGATGAGAGGGATAGAGAGAGATGTGTATACCAAGCTCAAAACAATTTTTCTAACCCTCTCAAATGCAGCTGGAAGTGCTGGTTTTATAGAGGGAGGAGGGGAGCAAAAGGGGGGAAAAACTAATTCAAATTTCCCTCCAAAAGGGAAGACCTTCGGACAGTGGGTCAAATACAGAATAGCTGGCACAGCTGGAACACACTCAGGAGGGCAAAAATGGCCGGCCAGGTTCAAAAGGTTCAGGTGGCCGGCCGGCCAGGCAAGGTGGCCGGCCGACTAGTTCAGGTGGCCGGCCGACCAGGTCAAAAGGGTCAAAGTGGCCGGCCACCACCTAGGATGAAGCCCTAGAAGTTAGCTTTCCAATGCTGCAAACCTTGCATCAAAATTCCTCCTGTGCAAAAAGTTATGCCAGTTTTTGTGAAGCCGCGCAGATTCGGTCCAAACGGACTTCAACCAACCATATCTCCCCCACCCGGACTTGTCCTTAGGATATTCTTGAGTGAAAAATGAAGCCCCGAAAGTAACATTTCCAACGGTGGTGGCCTCATATCTTAGTTCCTCCTGTGCAAAGAGTTATGCTCGTTTCGGTGAAGCTGCGCAGTGTTTGGTCCTCCCGGATTCATGCTGAACCACTTTGGACCACCTGATTTTTCTGGTCTGCCATCTGATTTTCTGGTCAGCCATGTGGCTACATTGAAGCCCCAAAAGTTAGCTTTCCAATGGCATCAACCTCGCATCAAAATTCCTCTTTTGCAAAGAGTTATGTCCGTTTCAGTGAAGCCGCGCAGATTTGGTCCTACCCGAATTCATGCCGAACTTCTCCCAAACTAGTTTTCCTTTCTCTTCTCCTCTTTTCTTCAACTCCAAACCCCTAGACAAGGTGTTTTGAAAGATTTTTCAAATATTTCATCTCTCTTTCGTTCATTTCCACTTTGTCCTTGCTCGGTTTACCGAAAAGCGCAACATTTGACAAAATGCGAGCCGAACATCGTAAAAACTTTATTTTCAAAGAGAGGGTTTCAAGTCTAAAATCTTTTGATCAAGATTGTTTCGGTCCAAAAAAAGGGTATGAAATTGAGATTTGACTCTCTCCTTACCGAAAAAACCGATCCTTTACACTGCATAACTTCCAAAACCATCAGTTACATCCAAGTCTTAAAGGCGGTCAAAAATGGGGTGTCTACAGTTGCCCCTCTTTGACAGAAATCGGAAGTCAAGAAGTGACGGGAGTGAGTGTCAAAGCCCAGAGATGACCCATTTTTGACAAGGCCGAAGACTTGGACAAACAAACAAAATATAGATAAACAAATGGTTGTGCCCGCAGGCTGCCTACGTATCCCTTTGCAAGGAATCAAACCAGCATAGTTCAGGGGCAGGATGCAAAATGATATGCAGAAAGATTTTGATAATTGGACTTATACGCTACGCGAAGCCGGTTTGAAAATTCAGGATTTATGCAATGCACTGTAATGACTAAAATGCAATGTGATAGCTAGGAAAAGGGAGGTACCTTACAGGGGCAATTGGCAATGACTTACCTCGGCAATGTCCTATCTCATGCTGATGTGGGAATCTTCCTCTTCTTCTTAGTTGAACTACAGGTACTACTTTTCTCCTTGACTGTGGTCGCAGCTTTCCCTATTCTCCAACAGGGTGACAGACTAGGTTGGTTCAGTATCCAGAATTGAGGCGCATACACATGGTATCTCAACCTATGGGGCTGCCATACAGATTTCAAGCTGAGGATATACCCCTGGGTATTTAAACCAGACTTTAGTCTCGGAAATCCTGAACCTTTGCGTTCTAGGCATAAGCCATTCGAACTCTAGTTTCCACCGTCTCAGTTGATCTCCTAGGAACTCACCTCTAACACAGGCAGGTGGCTATACCAGACCACCAGAAGTCGTTCGGGCACGACAAACACCAAAGGAATTGCACCTTTAGAGGATTTAAGGTCTCCTAGACCGGAAAGTGCACAAGATAGTGCGAATAAAGATGCAGGATTTAAGGTCTCTTAGACCAGACGATAAAACAGATATGATGCAATGGATGTAATAGATGTGATGAAATAGATAATAGATACGATGCAACAGAGAGTACAATAGATGCAAAATGGTGATATACGTCAACCACGCTGGACTCCTGAGTGGAGGAAGAACAAAGAAAACAAATTAGGAGCGCGTTCCACGCAACCTAAGATAAATTCCAAACACGCTGAAATCGTGTGAGGAAGGGGAGGCTCCAATCACACTGAAATCGTGAGAGGAGGTCCAAAAACAACCCACCCAGCGCGTCTACAACGCAACCTGGGATAAATTCCAAACACGCTGAAATCGTGAGAAGAGGTGCGAAAACAACCGCTCGGGCTCGCGCTTCACACGTCCCGAGATAAATTCCAAACATGCTGGAATCGCGTAAGGAACGGGACACTCAAACCACACTGAAATCATGAGAGAGGGTCCAACAACAACCTGCCCAGCGCGTCTACAACGCAATCTGGGATAAATTCCAAACACGCTGAAATCGTGTGAGAAAAAGAACACTCTAGCCACGCTGAAATCGTGAGAAGAGGTCCGACAACAACCGCTCAAGTGCGCGCACGACGCAACCTGAGATAAAATCCAAACATGCTGAAATCGTGTGAGGAAAAGAACACTCTACCCACGCTGAAATCATGAGAAGAGGTCCAACAACAACCCGCCCAGCGCGTCTACAACGCAACCTGGGATAAATTCCAAACACGCTAAAATCGTGTGAGGAAAAGAACACTCTAACCACGCTGAAATCGTGAGAAGAGGTACAAAAACAACCGCTCGGCCTCGCGCTTCACGCGTCCCGAGATAAATTCCAAACACGCTGGAATCGCGTAAGGAACGGGACACTCAAACCACGTTGAAATCGTGAGAGGAAGTCCAACAATAACCCGCCCAGCGCGTCTATAACGCAAGCTGGGATAAATTCCAAACACGCTGAAATCGTGTGACGAAAAGAACACTCTAACCACGCTGAAATCGTGAGAAGAGGTAAACAAATTCCAAACACGTTGAAATCGTGTGAGGAATGAACAAACTCTAACCACGCTGAAATCGTGAGAAGAGGTCCGGTAACTCACGAGCACGTTCCACGCATCCTAAGTTAAGTCCCGGGGGACCACGATCCTAAACGCTGCCCAGCGTAAAAGGATAAACAATAAGAGATAATACAAGATGCAAATGAATGCAATAAGTGCGATGATACAGTACATGTTACAAGCGATGTAGAGCATGACGTTTGGGGAATGCAATAAACAAACAAAGTGACACTTTAGAAAGCACCTCATGGAGTGAGTGGCGGTAAACCGCTTTACTCTGACGGGGAATGGTATTCAAGGAGAGTACTTCTGATCGGCATTCTGGCTTGAAACAGTGAAACAGTCAACACAGTATTCTGTTCACTTTGAACACACAGCTCGTATCAGCACACTGCTTATTCTGAACACGCAACTCATAACACAGTGTTCGGTTTACTCGGCACACAGCTCAGTCTGAACAGACAATCTGATCTGAAAAGACGGGATGCAAAAACGAAACCTGTAGAAGTTGAAACAAACTCGGATGCTCCAAATTTTTCCTCTTTTCTTTTGCTTTGCAGTCTGGAACCCATATAGCTTCAGATAGGTCCTGGTTTTACTGTTCTCACATGACCTGGGTAGAACCCTGCGGTTTTTTGTTTTGAAAGAACAAAATCTTGTTTTGCACAAATGTGGAGAACGACACAGCACTTCTAAGCACAAAACGATTCATTTTGAAATTGAGAAATGAATTCTTAACCGGGTATTGAGCCTACAATTGACCACAGCCAAAACGACTCAACAACGGAAAACACAGGTAGAACAACCTAAACACAACTCAACAAAGGAAAAACAAGGTAAAACAACCTAAACACATTTATTGACACTCAAACGCCTCAAAACAAGAATCGAGACAAACAAAACACACAGACACAACACTCAGCTGTGTTACAAAGGCAAGATACCTCTTGCTGCATGAGGAGCCAGTTTCTTCGGGTATTGTTTCCCGCCCTTTCTTATTTGTGATTCGTACATCACTCGGCCCTCAGGCTCAACTTTTCTCACAAAACCCTTTTCCTCACTTTTTCTCTCAGCGCACATCTCTCTATTCCTTAATCTCTCATTTTTTATCCCTTCCCTGGGTGGTTGATGGATAAACAAGAAGTTGCGGGCTCATGCCCATAGCGTTCTGCTAGATTCTCTTTCTTCTGCACACAGCTAGTGAATTCCTCCCACAGAGGCATTGCGCTACAACTGGGTGTATAGCAAATCTGCAGCTGACATCGGTTGATGATGCTCTGCTGGGGAGTTTGGACGTGATTAGATCTGTCCAGATGAGGGAGCGTAATATCTTGCCCCATTCCAGCTCGTGCTTCGCACTTGGCTTGATGCCTCGTTTCTTGGAGGATGTGAGAGCTTTCTACCCTTTTGTGGTCAGCTTCAGTGGTCTCGTTTCTAGCAGGTAGAGTGCCCTTCTTGGCAAGTATGGTGCCTTTTCTGGCATGTATGTTGACAATGGGGAAAAGACAGAACACCTGACTCAATTGTGCCCTTAGTTCATCATTTTGACCATTTTTGTTTTTGGCTTTCTACTAAAAAAATTTCAACCAAAATGAGAGTTAGATTAACACGCTTGTTCAATTTTCTGATTCAAAATCATGCAAGTTAGGTTATGAGCACTGAAATTTTTTCTTTTTCGGGTCCAAGAAAAAGGTCCAGTTTTGGAAAAATGGAATAGTTTTCGAGAGAAGATTAGTCAACCTTAGTAAAAATTCCTAAAAACTGTTTTTTCAAATGGCCACTGCTCAACAAGCATAGAACCCACTCTCGAGATGCACAACCTCAGATTCGAAGGAAAATTGCCCCTTGCTTGAGGGGAACTGCATGGCAATGGAAAGTTGCCCCTTGTTTGAACGGCGCTGCGGCGCATTGAATGGCAACGGAAAGTTGCCTCTTGTTTGAATAATGCCATAGCGCGTTGTATGATAACGGAAAGTTGCCCCTTGTTTGAATGGCACTGCAGCGCATTGAAGTCAGTCCTCAGAGTGACAAACACAACCAAATTCTCGGATACAGAGAAAGCGAAGATGATCAAAACCATTACATGGGCATAATCAATTTGAAGTGTTTTACGGTTGGACTTCAGAATGAAGTTGCCTACGTATCCCAAAGATGGGAATCAAGCCTTACGTAGTTCAGGGTTAAGGTACACTCGGGTATTAACCTCTCCTTTTGCGCTCTAACTTTTGCCAAGGACGCCCTTTCGGGTTTTCAACCTTGCGAGCTATGTTCTTCTTTTCTTTTCTTTTCTTTTAATCTTTTTTCTTTTTCTTCTTTTCTTTTTTTTTGTTCTTTGCATTTTTCTTCTTCTTTTTTTTTTGTTCTTTTTCTTGCTCTAACTTTTGCCTGGGTCGCCCTTCCGGGTTTTCGGCCCAGCGAGCCTCTCAAGGGTAAAAGTGTAGCTTGGTCCATGTCAAATGGTTCTGAGATCTCGAATCCGTCTGAATCCAAGAGAGTGGCTGCTGTTCGCTAACGATGCATGAGTCCATCCCGTGGAGGCTGAATTTGCCCTTAGTGTTGTAGATCGGAACTCAGTTTTTCTTTAGCAATACTTTTTTCTCTCTTTCCCTCTGGGATTTGGCATTCTTTCCGATCTTTGTTAGCTTGAGAAACATCCCAATTTTTTGACTCTTCGAGCACATTTGATAGTTTTGCCCCTAGTTTGAGGGCTTTTGATCTAGCTTCGCAAGCTTCCTTTGAAAACACTTGATCTTCTTGATCTAACTTTTCTTGCCCCTAGTTCGAGGGCTGCTTCGAATCTGGCCACGCAGGCCTCACATTATGGTTGACCTTTGAACTTTTTGAGTCAGAGTTCGAGGTTTGAAAGCAAGGGGTCGAGTCTCGAGGCTGAGAGCGATCCTAGGCTGCACAATCTCAAGAGCGATTCTATACAGGTCTTCGCAGGACCGCGCAAAATATTTTTTGAAATGTTTTAAGAAAGCGACTAGTCGCTTGCGCTGAAGACAATATAGAACCAATCTGGATCAAGCCAGGATCCTTCCCAGTATTCACACTAACAAGCATGATTTCATTCATTAAGGGCTTAGCATGCCTCTCTTTCTCTCAATTGATCAAATTTTTGCAAAACCCGAGAAATTCCGTCCTATTCGTTTTCACCGCAGTGTTCAAAAAAAAGTTTTGAAAAACTTAGGTCAATGCAATAATTTCAAGGCACAAGAGAGCAGGTGGAATGCACTGTCGTTTCATTCAAATCCCGGCACAACTAGCACACGGCAGAAGCAAACACAAGAGTGTGAAAATCACTGCTATTTCAATCAGAATCTGTTGGCACAACTGGCTCCAAGGCAGAAACAGACTCAAAAGAAAACAAAAAGACAAACACAAAACAAGTAAGTGATGTCCGAGGTAACACCCCTGAAATCACTCGACTCCAACAAAACAGGACTGACTCGATACACCAAGACAGACCCAAAACAAAAAGACTGACTCTATACAAAACAACAAGACTGACTCAATACCCAAGTTAGAAAGCACAAAAACTGGTGTTTGCATATTGCTCAGAACAGTGCATGCCATTCCCACGTCTGGAGTTAATCGAGCGCCACCCGCAGCTGGTTCATCCTCTGATCACATCATATTATCCCCCAAGTTCACCGATCCAGTGCCGATAGACTTTGCTGAGTTCGGCGGGAGGATGACCACGTTGTCGAACAGATCCTGTACTTCGTGGCGAAGACGAAAGCAGTTGTCGGTAGTATGGCCAGTTTGCTGATGGTACGCGCAGTACTGGGTAGCATCATGTGTAGCCGGAAGAGGGTTCGGGAGAGGCCGAGGCTCAAGGGGTTTGAGATGGCCTTGTCCAACAAGGATTTGGAGAGCTTTGGACAAAGGCATATAGAGGGCATGGAAGACCCTCCGACCTCGAGGATGGTACTTCAAGGTTTGTGGATTTTTGCTGGGCGCACCAGAAAAGAGATTGGCAGGTGCTGGCCCAGCTTGCTGATCTCTTCCGAGTGGAGGATTAGAGCTAACAGGATCGTCTCTGGTATGACGGCCCTTCTCCCGATTTTCCCTTTGATTCAGACTGCCCCCAACTTGAGTAGTGAAAGTGTCATCCACAGTCTTTGCAACAACTGCAATCACTTGCTGTTTGTTCAGTCCTTCGGCTTTCAAAGCCTCAACAGCCCACATGAGGTGTTTATGGGGATCAATGTCTACCCCTACCTTGTTCTTACCACTGGCCTCCACTTTATCAAAGGATCGGGTCGCTATATCCGAGCGGAGCCCAGTTGTTGTCGACACGCCAACACCCAGATCTGAGATGGTTTCAGGTTGGCCCTTTTCAGTTGCAGCTTGCTCTAAGATTAAGGAGCCTTTTGGATTGAAACTTCTAGCCTATGATGTGGTCGATGATGGAGCCAAAATTCCAAAGGCTAAGTCTGCCACAGTTTTCTGAAGATCTTCGATCATTCTCATCAACTCAAAAGTGATGGGCTCACAGGTTTGAGATGATTGGGGTTCAGATGCACCCATCATGCATAAGTCCATGCTTTCTGGGATAAACACCTCAGGCTTGGGTAGATGGACTGGGGTGATGTATATGCTGGGGTCGTAAGGGACGGCCAGTGTATGGATTAGATTGAGATATGGATGAGGTACTTGGTCATTGGGGTCTAAAGGTGGAGCTATTGTCCGGTTGTCGATGAGATTTTGGACCTCGTGACGAAGGCGGTAGCAACGGTCGGTGCCATGACTGCCCTGCTGATGGTACACACAGTACTTGGAGGGGTTATGTCTGGCTGGGAGTGGGTCAGGCAGAGGTTGAGGATCGAGGGGTTTGAGATGGCCTCTTTCCATCAAGACTCTTAGTGCGCTAGTCAGGCTCATATAGAGAGGGGTGAAAGTTCTGCCTTGAGCTCGGCCTGGGCTGCCGGTTTGTAGGCTTGGATTGGCAAAAGGGTTGGCTGTGGCAACTGTATTGATTTCTGCGGGTTTGGGAATAGCGCTACTACCAGCATTGGCACTCCCTGAAATCACCCTCCTTGTCGCTTCACTTGTTCTGGGAATGATCCCACTGTTGAACGCATTCTCGATCTGAACCCCCAGTTCACGCAAACTTTTGAAAGTGAATAGCGGAGCGACTATCAGCTTTTGCAACATATCATGCTCGAGGTTTCGCACCATCATCTGCACTTGATCTCTCTCAGAAGGGCGATGATCTGTCATTTGTGCTGCCTTTGCTCTCCACCTCGCAATGAATTCCACAAAAGGCTCTGTTGGGTTCTGGCGAGTTGCTTCAAGCTCTTGGATGGTCATTTCAACTTGGGTATTGTAGGAATACTGATCGACAAAGGCCTCAGCCAGTTCTTCCCAGTTTTGCTTCACTGTATCCTCCAATTTGGCATACCCAGTGGCTGCTACACCCGACAGGGTTCTTCCATACAGAGAGAGTTTATGTGGCTTAGTCAGACCCATCGGCTTCAGGATATCCAAGAAAAGCCGGATATGTACCATAGGATCTCTAGACCCATGAAACGGTCAATATGTGGCATTTTGAATCTGTCTAGGAGCCGTACGGCAATCTCGGTGTACCCATCTTCAATGTCGGGAATGGAGTTAAGGCCATGTACCTTTTTGAATTGCTTCTCAAGGTTTGCAATTTTCACTGCGGTCAGATCGAGCTCATTAACATCAAGGGGATAAAGCCTCTCATTAGGCTGCACCAGGGGTTTGAAAACTCGGGCTTGAGCCAACCCTTCTTGAGGATCTGGACCCTGCAAATCTTCAGTTGGCGGAAGTGGGTCAAAGTTCGGCTGGGGTCCTAAAGCTGGATGTGAGGCAGATGCCCCAGATGGGCGCTGCATTTCAATACTGGTCTCAACCTGCATGGCAGTTCCCTGATTTAGCGCTGCTATCACGACCACAAATTCTTCCGAACCCTGTACCATCACGGTCTGCTGAGTCTGAACAAAGGTGATGTGACTGGTGACTGACGGATCAGATGAACCGGTGAGCCCTGACTGGCTTTTCTTTGCCTTGCCTCAGCGAAAGAACACTGGTTGCCCTTGAATTGAATTTCTGACCTAACAAAGTCTATTAGCACTAGTCCAATGTACCCGGGGGGATATCGAAGCCTTCTGAAGCTATAGTTCCAGGACTATCTAGCAAAAGAGAAAACATGCAGCATCTCAGCCTGATTTCACCAAAACAGATATGAGCATAACAGGATGACTGTGCCTCCTACTGAATTCTACCCCAAAATTCTGCCTGTAAACTGATACCCTCAGGTAAAACTGATTCCCTAAATACTGATCCTGATGCCCACAGGCCTGATACTCAAACTTGCAAACTGATACATGCATTCCCTGTAGAGACGCACTCTAAAAGCACATAGCAGATAATTGAGAGCCAAAACACCCCTATGTTGGGGGAGGGTTTCCCTGTCCTATTTTGTCAGGAGCTAGGGTTTCACTACGCACGCAGCGGTTTCAAACAACCTAAATCGGGTAAGCAACTTGTCCTAACTTGGAATGGTCACTATGGATTCCGAATATGCACTAGGTCGAATGGTCAAAAAGGGTGCCCCGGTAAAACTGGGGTTTGTGTTCCCATACTGGCAGAGCCCATAACCGGTCAGCCTTATGGTCATGCCTTGACAAGACAAGCCTCCGGCAAACGGTTCAGGAATAGCAGATGGCAAACACGGTGTCCTAGGCGCACCAATGCACATGCAATGCAAAGAAACACACAAGTGTAGTCAAAACAAGATATCATGAGTTCGAGTCAAGTTCTCTAACTCCCCAGCAGAGCCGCCAGAAACTGTAGACGTCCCCGAACGCCCCGGGAGGACGAGTCCCCCCCCGGTTCTGTTCATATTGGGGTCACCACAGTTCAGGACTCTCTAATTGTCACGGTTCTAAATCTGAACCAAAGAGTCCAAATCCGGCAAATCGTTTTGAGAAAACAGATTTTGAAAGAAATGCCAAACATGGACTGCTTTGCCAGATACAGAGTCGCCACCTAAATGTTTTATTTTGGAGAAATTTAGGAAATCCTGACTCGTTGCCTAAGGCCACGTGTCCGTCGTCACCAAAGTTGCCTCGGCTCGAGAACTTGGGTACGATTGGGGAAGGTCACTTCGTGAGCACCCCTGCTCGCCCGATCCAAGATCGGCCTCTACTAACCATGATATCTATTTTTGAAAACTTTATGCGTTCTTATTTCGGTTATTAGCCTAGATTTACTATGTGATGCGCACAGCATACAAGTATAGACTGGGTCGCCTGAATTAGAAAAAAACATTTCATGTTTGTTTATTTGAAAATGGTTTGATGGTGCTACCCGTAAGTAGGCTAAGATGTGAATTTGCCACCCTCGGGTGGGCTTAGAAAACATGATTTTGCCACTATCTAGTGGGCTTAAAACTCACAATTAATGAATTATTCCAATTCAAATAACCCAACCTGCACCCACAGACATTCAGGCAGTTATATCACATAAGCACATAGCCTCATGGTAAGCATGCTATCATGACAGTCACTCACACGCATGCAAGGATGCTAAAGCATAAAACTTACCGAGTACTCCAAGCCAAAACAGAAGCTAATTAGAAATCCATGCATGATCCTAACTATACAAAAATGCCTAATGCAACACATGCAAAAATGCAACTAAGATAGGCTCGGCTATTCTAAACATGGCATGTGAAATGCTACAGCTAACATGTATTCAACTTTGGAATTGAAATACAATGCAGTTAGTATGATGCGCCGAACCCGGTGCATGCAAGACAGATGAAATGAATGCAAACATGCTATCATACTGTATGCTAATTGAAACATGCCCTAATCTAACCATCATAAGCTGGTAAATAAAAGGGAGAAAGACGTGGGATTGGAAGACATACATCACACACACGCACACTTATTACAACATTGCCCTCGTGCTCCGAATAAATAATATACAGTCCCAATTGAATAATTACAGTCCAAATATGTACAAAACCCTAATTAATTAACAAATTAAATTGGGAAAGCAATAAATTGGCATGCAAGCTAGGGACTACCTCAAATCTGCTCCGGATGATGAATGATGCATGCTCGGGTTGTCTTGTGCGGAGAATCCCTCGCGATGCCCCGGTTTGCCTCTATTTGCAATTGTTCTTGGAATGCGTGTCAAGCTCCGGAAGGCTGCCGATTTATGATTTGCTGCAACAGAGAGCAACAAAGGGGCATGGCAAAGTATTTTCACATATGTATGCATGACTACTCTTCAGGGAGTGTAGTCCTCGATCTTCGTGCCACCAATCACGCATCTCGATACATGATGGCCGAGGAGTCGAATTGCACGACTCAGTATGAAATGAATGCACACGAAAACACAACACGGCCTAGACTCCATCATGGATAATCCGGAGTGTCGGCGACCAGGAATTGAGACACGTTCCGTCACTCAGAGTACGAAACGTTCCTCGTTTCCCGTGCTCGGGCTAACTCCTATCCCAAACGCAATGCAATATGCATGACATTCATGAATGCAATTCTAACATGCAACCTAGCATACACAATGCTATGAAATGGCGTACACAATGCACAATGGACTTACACCAACATGAGTGGACCTCAGCCACACTCACATCAGTAGCCATTAGATGAAAATGAGACTCTCGAAACGCGTGCACGCATGCACGCAAACCGATGACCGAACCTACGGCATAGTATGCAACTCTAACAAGGCATGAAATGTGGCATATAAGCATGTAATTCCAGCACTGAAATATGATACAAAACAGCCTCGAAACATGGAAACATGGCACCCGATGCATAGAATGAACCCCGAAACTCGAAACTAGGCACACAGAATGACTTACAGCTATACAAAGCATGCATTATTTGATCATGAAGCATGACGACAGAGGCAAGACAGTCCCAAAAAATGCATATTTGCAGTTTATAACAAGTCTCAAAAATTAACACAAATAGGGCTAATCTATCATGCAAAAATGGCCCTAAAAGAGAGATTAAACACAAAGGGACAACAGCTGGCCCCAAATGGCAAAGAGCCCTTCAACAAAGTTTAATAGGGGCTCAAAACAAGGCACTCTACCGTTTACATCAAGCCACGAAAATAATCAAAAATAAGGCCAAACTATCATGCAAGAAAAGGGCCTAAAAGAGGGGTAAAGAGACAAGTGGTAGCTGCTGTTCTCAAACAGAGGAGAGCCCTTCAACAAAGTTTAAGAGGGGCTCAAAAAATGATATTTCACAGTTTATGGAAAAGTCCAAAACAGCTCACAAATAAGCCTAAAATACTATGCAAAAATTGGCTTAAAAGAGAGATAAAGAGGCAAGTGATAGTAGGAGACCTCAAACAGAGGAGATCCTTTCAACAATGTTGAAGAGGGGCTCAATAAAAGTTATTTTACAGTTTATGACCAAGTCCAAAACAACTCAAAATTAAGCCTAAAATACTATGCAAAAATTGGCCTAAAAGAGATATAAAGAGGCAAGTGGTAGTAGGAGACCTCAAACAGCCGGAGGTCCTTGATCAAACATGAAAAGGGGGTCAAAATATGACTATTTCTAGTTTGGGTCGGAGCCCAAAAAATCTTGCAAGTATGGCTTAGATAGCATGCAAAACAAGACAAGAAAGAGAGAAAAAGGGATTCACCCTTGTAGAGCCAAGCTTCAACAACTTTTGCGCCAAGTTTGGGAGCTCTTCACCTCTGGAAAGCAGCCTCAAGTTGCTGGAATGGAGTGTAGATTGATAGGCTAGGAGTTGATGTAGAAATGGCCAAGAACCAAGGTATTTTGAAGCTTGGATGAGAGGGATAGAGAGAGATGTGTATACCAAGCTCAAAACAATTTTTCTAACCCTCTCAAATGCAGCTGGAAGTGCTGGTTTTATAGAGGGAGGAGGGGAGGAAAAGGAGGGAAAAACTAATTCAAATTTCCCTCCAAAAGGGAAGACCTTCGGACAGTGGGTCAAATACAGAATAGCTGGCACAGCTGGAACACACTCAGGAGGGCAAAAAATGGCCGGCCAGGTTCAGAAGGTTTAGGTGGCCGGCCGACCAGTTCAGGTGGCCGGCCGACCAGGTCAAAAGGGTCAAAGCGGCCGGCCACCCCCTTGGATGAAGCCCTAGAAGTTAGCTTTCCAATGCTGCAAACCTTGCATCAAAATTCCTCCTGTGCAAAAAGTTATGCCAGTTTTTGTGAAGCCGCGCAGATTCGGTCCAAACGGACTTCAACCAACTATATATCCCCCACCCGGACTTGTCCTTAGGATATTCTTGAGTTCAAAATGAAGCCCCGGAAGTAAAATTTCCAACGGTGGTGGCCTCATATCTTAGTTCCTCTTGTACAAAGAGTTATGCTCGTTTCGGTGAAGCTGCGCAGTGTTTGGTCCTCCCGGATTCACACTGAACCACTTTGGACCACCTGATTTTTCTGGTCTTCCATCTGATTTTCTGGTCGGCCATGTGGCCGCATTGAAGCCTCAAAAGTTATCTTTCCAATGGCGCCAACCTCGCATCAAAATTCCTCCTGTGCAAAGAGTTATGCCCGTTTCGGTGAAGCCGCGCAGATTTGGTCCTACCCGAATTAATGCCGAACTTCTCCCAAACTAGTTTTCCTTTCTCTTCTCCTCTTTTCTTCAACTCCAAACCCCTAGACAAGGTGTTTTGAAAGATTTTTCAAAGATTTCATCTCTCTTTCATTCATTTCCACTTTGTCCTTGCTCGGTTTACTGAAAAGCGCAACATTTGACAAAATGCGAGCCTCGGAACATCGTAAAAACTTTATTTTCAAAACGTTTTGAAAGAGAGGGTTTTAAGTCTAAAATCTTTTGATCAAGATTGTTTCGGTCCAAAAAAAAGGGTATGAAATTGAGATTTGACTCTCTCCTTACTGAAGAAACTGATCCTTTACACTGCACAACTTCCAAAACCATCAGTTGCATCCAAGTCTTAAAGGCGGTCAAAAATGGGGTGTCTACAGTTGCCCCTCTTTGACAGAACTCGGAAGTCAAAAAGTGACGGGAGTGAGTGTCAAAGTCCAGAGACGACCCATTTTTGACAAGGCCGAAGACTTGGACAAATAAACAAAATATAGATAAACAAATGGTTGTGCCCGCAGGCTGCCTACGTATCCCTTTGCAAGGAATCAAACCAGCGTAGTTCAGGGGCAGGATGTAAAATGATATGCAGAAAGATTTTGATAATTGGACTTATACGCTACGCGAAGCCGGTTTGAAAATTCAGGATTTATGCAATGCACTGTAATGACTAAAATGCAATGTGATAGCTAGGAAAAGGGAGGTACCTTACAGGGGCAATTGGCAATGACTTACCTCGGCAATGTCCTACCTCATGCTGATATGGGAATCTTCCTCTTCTTCTTAGTTGAACTACAGGTACTACTTTTCTCCCTGACTGTGGTCGCAGCTTTCCCTATTCTCCAACAGGGTGACAGACTAGGTTGGTTCAGTATCCAGAATTGAGGCGCATACACATGGTATCTCAACCTATGGGGCTGCCATACAGATTTCAAGCTGAGGATATACCCCTGGGTATTTAAACCAGACTTTAGTCTCGGAAATCCCGAACCTTTGCATTCTAGGCATAAGCCATTCGAACTCTAGTTTCCACCGTCTCAATTGATCTCCTAGGAACTCACCGCTAACACAGGCAGGTGGCTATACCAGACCACCAGAAGTCGTTCGGGCACGACAAACACCAAAGGAATTGCACCTTTAGAGGATTTAAGGTCTCCTAGACCGGAAAGTGCACAAGATAGTGCGAATAAAGATGCAGGATTTAAGGTCTCCTAGACCAGACGATAAAACAGATATGATGCAATGGATGTAATAGATGTGATGCAATAGATAATAGATACAATGCAACAGAGAGTATAATAGATGGAAAATGGTGATATACGCCAACCACGCTGGACTCGTGAGTGAAGGAAGACCAATGAAAACAAATCAGGAGCGCGTTCCACGCAACCTAAGATAAATTCCAAACACGCTGAAATCGTGTGAGGAAGGGGAGGCTCCAATCATGCTGAAATCGTGAGAGGAGGTCCAAAAACAACCCACCCAGCGCGTCTACAACGCAACCAGGGATAAATTCCAAACACGCTGAAATCGTGTGAGGAAAAGAACACTCTAACCATGCTGAAATCGTGAGAAGAGGTGCGAAAACAACCGCTCGGGCTCGCGCTTCACACGTCCCTAGATAAATTCCAAACAAGCTGGAATCGCGTAAGGAATGAGACACTCAAACCACGTTGAAATCATGAGAGAGGGTCCAACAACAACCCGCCCAGCGCGTCTACAACGCAACCTGGGATAAATTCCAAACACGCTGAAATTGTGTGAGGAAAAGAACACTCTAACCATGCTAAAATCGTGAGAAGAGGTCCGAAAACAACCGCTCAAGTGCGCGCACGACACAACCTCAGATAAAATCCAAACATGCTGAAATCGTGTGAGGAAAAGAACACTCTACCCACGCTGAAATCGTGAGAAGAGGTTCAACAACAACCCACCCAGCGCGTCTACAACGCAACCTGGGATAAATTCCAAACACGCTAAAATCGTGTGAGGAAAAGAACACTCTAACCATGCTGAAATCGTGAGAAGAGGTATGAAAACAACCGCTCGGGCTCGCGCTTCATGCGTCCCGAGATAAATTCCAAACACCCTGGAATCGTGTAAGGAACGGGACACTCAAACTACGCTGAAATCGTGAGAGGAGGTCCAACAATAACCCGCCCAGCGCGTCTACAACGCAAGCTGGGATAAATTCCAAACACGCTGAAATTGTGTGACGAAAAGAACACTCTAACCACGCTGAAATCGTGAGAAGAGGTAAACAAATTCCAAACACGCTGAAATCGTGTGAGGAATGAACAAACTCTAACCACGCTGAAATCGTGAGAAGAGGTCCGGTAACTCAGGAGCACGTTCCACACATCCTAAGTTAAGTCCCGGGGGACCACGATCCTAAACGCTGCCTAGCGTAAAAGGATAAACAATAAGAGATAATACAAGATGCAAATGAATGCAATAAGTGCGATGATACAGTACATGTTACAAGCGATGTAGAGCATGACGTTTGGGGAATGCAATAAACAAACAAAGTGACACTTTAGAAAGCACCTCATGGAGTGAGTGGCGGTAAACCGCTTTACTCTGACGGGGAATGGTATTCAAGGAGAGTACTTCTGATCGGCATTCTGGCTTGAAACAGTGAAACAGTCAACACAGTATTCTGTTCACTTTGAACACACAGCTCGTATCAGCACACTGCTCATTCTGAACACGCAGCTCATAACACAGTGTTCGGTTTACTCGGCACACAGCTCAGTCTGAACAGACAATCTAATCTGAAAAGACGGGATGCAAAAACGAAACCTGTAGAAGTTGAAACAAACTCGGATGCTCCAAATTTTTCCTCTTTTCTTTTGCTTTGCAGTCTGGAACCCATATAGCTTCAGATAGGTCCTGGTTTTACTGTTCTCACATGACCTAGGTAGAACCCTGCGGTTTTTTGTTTTGAAAGAACAAAATCTTGTTTATCACAAATGTGGAGAACGACACAGCACTCCTAAGCACAAAACGATTCATTTTGAAATTGAGAAATGAATTCTTAACCGGGTATTGAGCCTACAATTGACCACAGACAAAACGACTCAACAACGGAAAACAAAGGTAGAACAACCTAAACACAACTCAACAAAGGAAAAATAAGGTAAAACAACCTAAACACATTTATTGACACTCAAACGACTCAAAACAAGAATCGAGACAAACAAAACACACAGACACAACACTCAGCTGTGTTACAAAGGCAAGATACCTCTTGGTGCATGAGGAGCCAGTTTCTCCGGGTATTGTTTCCCGCCCTTTCTTATTTGTGATTCGTACATCACTCGGCCCTCAGGCTCAACTTTTCTCACAAAACTCTTTTCCTCACTTTTTCTCTCAGCGCACATCTCTCTATTCTTTAATCTCTCATTTTTTATCCTTCCCCTGGGTGGTTGATGGATAAACAAGAAGTTGTGGGCTCATGCCCCTAGCGTTCTGCTAGATTCTCTTTCTTCTGCGCATAGCTAGTGAATTCCTCCCACAGAGGCATTGCGCTACAACTGGGTGTATAACAAATCTGCAGCTGACATCGGTTGATGATGCTCTGCTGGGGAGTATGGACGTGATCAGATCTGTCCAGATGAGGGAGCGTAATATCTTGCCCCATTCCAGCTCGTGCTTCGCACTTGGCTTGATGCCTCGTTGCTTGGAGGATGTGAGAGCTTTCTACCCTTTTGTGGTCAGCTTCAGTGGTCTCGTTTCTAGCAGGTAGAGTGCCCTTCTTGGCAAGTATGGTGCCCTTTCTGGCATGTACGTTGACAATGGGGAAAAGACAGAACACCTGATTCAACTGTGCCCTTAGTTAATCATTTTGACCATTTTTGTTTTTGGCTTTCTACTAAAACAATTTCAACCAAAATGAGAGTTAGATTAACACGCTTGTTCGATTTTCTGATTCAAAATCATGCAAGTTAGGTTATGAGCACTGAAAATTTTCCTTTTTTGGGTCCAAGAAAAAGGTCCAGTTTTGGAAAAATGGAATAGTTTTCGAGAGAAGATTAGTCAACCTCAGTAAAAATTCCTAAAAACTATTTTTTCAAACGGCCACTGCTCAACAAGCATAGAACCCACTCTCGAGATGCACAACCTCAGATTCGAAGGAAAATTGCCCCTTGCTTGAGGGGAACTACATGGCAATGGAAAGTTGCCCCTTGTTTGAACGGCGCTGCGGCGCATTGAATGGCAACGGAAAGTTGCCTCTTGTTTGAATAACGCCATAGCGCGTTGTGTGGCAATGGAAAGTTGACCCTTGTCTGAATGGCACTGCAGCGCATTGAAGTCAGTCCTTAGAGTGACGAACACAACCAAATTCTCGGATACAGAGAAAGCGAAGATGATCAAAACCATTACATGGGCATAATCAATTTGAAGTGTTTTACGGTTGGACTTCAGAATGAAGTTGCCTACGTATCCCAAAGATGGGAATCAAGCCTTACGTAGTTCAGGGTAAAGGTACATTCGGGTATTAACCTCTCCTTTTGCACTCTAACTTTTGCCAAAGGTGCCCTTCCGGGTTTTCAACCTTGCGAGCTATGTTCTTCTTTTCTTTTCTTTTCATCTTTTTTCTTTTTCTTCTTTTTTTTTTTTTTTTTTTTTGTTCTTTGCATTTTTCTTCTTCTTTTTTTTTTTGTTCTTTTTCTTGCTCTAACTTTTGCCTGGGTCGCCTTTCCGGGTTTTCGGCCCAGCGAGCCTCTCAAGGGTAAAAGTGTAGCTTGGTCCATGTCAAATGGTTCTGAGATCTCGAATCCGTCTGAATCCAAGAGAGTGGCTGCTGTTCGCTGACGATGCAGGCGTCTATCTCGTGGAGGCTGAATTTGCCCTTAGTGTTGTAGATCGGAACTCAGTTTTTCTTTAGCAATACTTTCTTCTCTCTTCCCCTCTGGGATTTGGCATTCTTGCCGATCTTTGTTAGCTTGAGAAACATCCCAATTTTTTGACTCTTCGAGCACATCTGACAGTTTTGCCCCTAGTTTGAGGGCTTTTGATCTAGCTTCGCAAGCTTCCTTTGAAAACACTTGATCTTCTTGATCTGACTTTTCTTGCCCCTAGTTCGAGGGCTGCTTCGAATCTGGCCACGCAGGCCTCACATTATGGTTGACCTTTGAACTTTCTGAGTTCGAGTTCGAGGTTTGAAAGCAAGGGGTCGAGTCTCGAGGCTGAGAGCGATCCTAGGCTGCATAATCTCAAGAGCGATTCCACACAGGTCTTCGTAGGACTGCGCGAAACATTTTTTGAAATGTTTTAAGAAAGCGACTAGTCGCTTGCGCTGAAGACAATGTAGAACCAGTCTGGATCAAGCCAGGATCCTTCCCAGTACTCACACTAACAAGCATAATTTCATTCATTAAGGGCTTAGCATGCCTCTCTTTCTCTCAATTGATCAAATTTTTACAAAACCCGAGGAATTCCATCCTATTCGTTTTCACCGCAGTGTTCAAAAAAAAGTTTTGAAAAACTTAGGTCAATGCAATAATTTCAAGGCACAAGAGAGCAGGTGGAATGCACTGCCGTTTCATTGAAATCCCGGCACAACTAGCACACGGCAGAAGCAAACACAAGAGTGCGAAAATCACTGCCATTTCAATTAGAATCTGTTGGCACAACTGGCTCCAAGGCAGAAACAGACTCAAAAGAAAACAAAAAGACAAACACAAAACAAGCAAGTGATGTCCGAGGTAACACCCCCGAAATCACTCGACTCCAACAAAACAGGACTGACTCGATACACCAAGACAAACCCAAAACAAAAAGACTGACTCTATACAAAACAACAAGACTGACTCAATACCCAAGTTAGAAAGCACAAAAATTGGTGTTTGCATATTGCTCAAAACAGTGCATGCCATTCCCACGTCTGGAGTTAATCGAGCGCCACCCGCAGCTGGTTCATCCCCTGATCACATCACATTATCCCCCAAGTTCACCGATCCAGTGCCGATAGGCTTTGCTGAGCTTGGCGGGAGGATGACCCCGTTGTCAAACAGATCCTGTACTTCGTGGCGAAGACGAAAGCAGTTGTCGGTAGTATGGCTAGTTTGCTGATGGTACGCGCAGTACTGGGTAGCATCATGTGTAGCCGGAAGAGGGTTCGGGAGAGGCCGAGGCTCAAGGCGTTTGAGATGGCCTTGTCCAACAAGGATTTGGAGAGCTTTGGACAAAGGCATATAGAAGGCATAGAAGACCCTCCGACCTCGAGGTTGGTACTTCAAGGTTTGTGGATTTTTGCTGGGCGCACCAGAAAAGAGATTGGCAGGTGCTGGCCTGGCTTGCTGATCTCTTCCGAGTGGAGGATTAGAGCTAACAGGATCGTCTCTGGTATGACGGCCCTTCTCTCGATTTTCTCTTTGATTCAGACTGCCCCCAACTTGAGTAGTGAAAGTGTCATCCACAGCCTTTGCAACAACTGCAATCACTTGCTGTTTGTTCAGTCCTTCGGCTTTCAAAGCCTCAACAGCCCACATGAGGTGTTCATGGGGATCAATGTCTACCCCTACCTTGTTCTTACCACTGGCCTCCACCTTATCAAAGGATCGGGTCGCTATATCCGAGCGGAGCCCAGTTGTTGTCGACACGCCAACACCCAGATCTGAGATGGCTTCAGGTTGGCCCTTTTCAGTTGCAGCTTGTTCTAAGATTAAGGAGCCTTTTGGATTGAAACTTCTAGCCTGTGATGTGGTCGATGATGGAGCCAAAATTCCAAAGGCTAAGTCTGCCACAGTTCTCTGAAGATCTTCGATCATTCTCATCAACTCAGAAGTGGTGGGCTCACAGGTTTGAGATAATTGGGGTTCAGATGCACCCATCATGCATAAGTCCATGCTTTCTGGGATAAACACCTCAGGCTTGGGTAGATGGACTTGGGTGATGTATATGCTGGGGTCGTAAGGGACGGCCAGTGTATGGATTAGATTGAGATATGGATGAGGTACTTGGTCATTGGGGTCTAAAGGTGGAGCTATTGTCCGGTTGTCGATGAGATTTTGGACCTCATGACGAAGGTGGTAGCAATGGTCGGTGCCATGACCGCGCTGCTGATGGTACACACAATACTTGGAGGGGTTATGTCTGGCTGGGAGTGGGTCAGGCAGAGGTTGAGGATCGAGGGGTTTGAGATGGCCTCTTTCCATCAAGACTTTTAGTGTGCTAGTCAGGCTCATATAGAGAGGGGTAAAAGTTCTGCCCTGAGCTCGGCCTGGGTCGGCGGTTTGTAGGCTTGGATTGGCAAAAGGGTTGGTTGTGGCGACTGTATTGATTTCTGCGGGTTTGGGAATAGCGCTACTACCAGCATTGGCACTCCCTGAAATCACCCTCCTTGTCGCTTCACTTGTTCTGGGAATGATTCCACTGTTGAACGCATTCTCGATCTGAACCCCCAGTTCATGCAAACTTTTGAAAGTGAATAGCGGAGCGACTATCAGCTTTTGCAACATATCATGCTCGAGGTTTCGCACCATCATCTACACTTGATCTCTCTCAGAAGGGCGATGATCTGTCATTTGTGCTGCCTTTGCTCTCCACCTCGCAATGAATTCCACAAAAGGCTCTGTTGGGTTCTGGCGAGTTGCTTCAAGCTCTTGGATGGTCATTTCAACTTCGGTATTGTAGAAATACTGATCGACAAAGGCCTCAGCCAGTTCTTCCCAGTTTTGCTTCACTGTATCCTCCAATTTGGCATACCAAGTGGCTGCTACACCCGACAGGGTTCTTCCATACAGAGAGAGTTTATGTGGCTTAGTCAGACCCATCGGCTTCAGGATATCCAAGAAAAGCCAGATATGCACCATAGGATCTCTAGACCCGTCGAAACGGTCAATATGTGGCATTTTGAATATGTCTGGGAGACGTACGGCACCCTCGGTGTACCCATCTTCAATGTCGGGAATGGAGTTAAGGCCATGTACCTTTTTGAATTGCTTCTCAAGGTTTGCAATTTTCACTGCGGTCAGATCGAGCTCATTAACATCAAGGGGATAAAGCCTCTCATTAGGCTGCACCAGGGGTCTGAAAACTCGGGCTTGAGCCAACCCTTCTTGAGGATCTGGACCCTGCAAATCTTCAGTTGGCGGAAGTGGGTCAAAGTTCGGCTGGGGTCCCAAAGCTGGATATGAGGCAGATGCCCTAGATGGGCGCTGCATTTCAATACTGGTCTCAACCTGCATGGCAGTTCCCTGATTTAGCGCTGCTATCACGGCCACAAATTCTTTCGAACCCTGTGCCATCACGGTCTGCTGAGTCTGAACAAAGGTGATGTGACTGGCGACTGACGGATCAGATGAACCGGTGAGCCCTGACTGGCTTTTCTTTGCCTTGCCTCAACGAAAGAACACTGGTTGCCCTTGAATTGAATTTCTGACCTAACAAAGTCTATCAGCACTAGTCCAATGTACCCGGGGGGATATCGAAGCCTTCTGAAGCTATAGTTCCAGGACTATCTAGCAAAAGAGAAAACATGCAGCATCTCAGCCTGATTTCACCAAAACAGATATGAGCATAACAGGATGACTGTGCCTCCTACTGAATTCTACCCCAAAATTCTGCCTGTAAACTGATACCCTCAGGTAAAACTGATTCCCTAAATACTGATCCTGATGCCCACAGGCCTGATACTCAAACTTGCAAACTGATACATGCATTCCCTGTAGAGACGTACTCTAAAAGCACATAGCAGATAATTGAGAGCCAAAACACCCCTATGTTGGGGGAGGGTTTCCCTGTCCTATTTTGTCAGGAGCTAGGGTTTCACTACGCACGCAGCGGTTTCAAACAACCTAAATCGGGTAAGCAACTTGCCCTAACTTGGAATGGTCACTATGGATTCCGAATATGTACTAGGTCGAATGGTCAAAAAGGGTGCCCCGGTAAAACTGGGGTTTGTGTTCCCATACTGGCAGAGCCCATAACCGGTCAGCCTTATGGTCATGCCTTGACAAGACAAGCCTCCGGCAAACCGTTCAGGAATAGCAGATGGCAAACACGGTGTCCTAGGCGCACCAATGCACATGCAATGCAAAGAAACACACAAGTGTAGTCAAAACAAGATATCATGAGTTCGAGTCAAGTTCTCTAACTCCCCAGCAGAGCCGCCAAAAACTGTAGACGTCCCCAAACGCCCCGGGAGGGCGAGTCCCCCCCCCCCGTTCTGTTCATATTGGGGTCACCACAGTTCAGGACTCTCTAATTGTCACGGTTCTAAATCTGAACCAAAAAGTCCAAATCCGGCAAATTGTTTTCAGAAAACAGATTTTGAAAGAAGCGCCAAACATGGACTGCTTTGTCAGATACAGAGTCGCCACCTAAATGTTTTATTGTGGAGAAATTTAGGAAACCCTAACTCGTTGCCTAAGGCCACGTGTCCGTCATCACCAAAGTTGCCTCGGCTCGAGAACTTGGGTACGATTGGGGAAGGTCACTTCGTGAGCACCCCCGCTCGCCCGATCAAAGATCGGCCTCTACTAACCATGATATCTATTTTTGAAAACTTTATGCGTTCTTATTCCGGTTATTAGCCTAGATTTACTATGTGATGCACACAGCATACAAGTATAGACTGGATCGCCTGAATTGGAACAAAACATTTCATGCTTGTTTATTTGAAAATGGTTTGATGGTGCTACCCGCAAGTAGGCTAAGATGTGGATTTGCCACCCTCGGGTGGGCTTAGAAAACATGATTTTGCCACTATCTAGTGGGCTTAAAACTCACAATTAATGAATTGTTCCAATTCAAATAACCCAACCTTCACCCACAGGAATTCAGGCAGTTATATCACATAAGCATATAGCCTCATGGTAAGCATGCTATCATGGCAGTCACTCACACATATGCAAGGATGCTAAAGCATAAAACTTACCGAGTACTCCAAGCCAAAACAGAAGCTAATTAGAAATCCATGCATGATCCTAACTATACAGAAATGCCTAATGCAACACATGCAAAAATGCAACTAAGATAGGCTCGGCTATTCTAAACATGGCATATGAAATGCTACAGCTAACAGGTATTCAACTTTGGAATTGAAATACAATGCAGTTAGTATGATGCGCCGAGCCCGGTGCATGCAAGACAGATGAAATGAATGCAAACATGCTATCATACTGTATGCTAATTGAAACATGCCCTAATCTAACCATCATAAGCTGATAAATAAAAGGGAGAAAGACGTGGGGTTGGAAGACATACATCACACACACGCACACTTATTATAACATTGCCCTCGCGCAGAGGGTTCGAGTAAATAATATACAGTCTCAATTGAATAATTACAGTCCAAATATGTACAAAACCCTAATTAATTAACAAATTAAATTGGGAAAGCTATAAATTGGCATGCAAGCCAGGGACTGCCTCAAATCTACTCCGGATGATGAATGATGCATGCTCGGGTTGTCTTGTGCGGAGAATCCCTCGCGATGCCCCAATTTGCCTCTGTTTGCAATTGTTCTTGGAATGCGTGTCAAGCTCCAGAAGGCTGCCGATTTATGATTTGCTGCAACAGAGAGCAACAAAGGGGCATGGCAAAGTATTTTCACATATGTATGCATGACTACTCTTCAGGGAGTGTAGTCCTCGATCCTCGTGCCACCAATCACGCATCTCGATACATGATGGCCGAGGAGTCGAATTGCACGATATATGAAATGAATGCACATGAAAACACAACACGGCCTAGACTCCATCATGGATAATCCGGAGTGTCGGCGACCAGGAATTGAGACACGTTCCGTCACTCGGAGTACGAAACGTTCCTCGTTTCCCGTGGTCGGGCTAACTCCTATCCCAAACGCAATGCAATATGCATGACATGCATAAATGCAATTCTAACATGCAATCTAGCATACACAATGCTATGAAATGACATACACAATGCACGATGTGACAAGGCATACACAATGCTCTAACATACAACCTAGCATACGCAATGCTATGAAATGAAATGGCATACACAATGCACAATGGATTTACACCAACATGAGTGGACCTCATCCACACTCACATCAGTAGCCATTAGATGAAAATGAGACTCTCGAAACACGTGCACGCATGCACGCAAACCGATGATTGAACCTAAGGCATAGTAGGCAACTCTAACAAGGCATGGCAAGGCATGAAATGTGGCATATAATCATGTAATTCCAGCACTGAAATATGATACAAAACAGCCCCGAAACATGGAAACATGGCACCCGATGCATGGAATGAACCCCGAAACTCGAAACTAGGCACACGGAATGACTTATAGCTATACAAAGCATGCATTATTTGATCATGAAGCATGAAGACAGAGGCAAGAAAGTCCCAAAAAATGCATATTTCCAATTTATAACAAGTCTCAAAAATGAACACAAATAGGGCTAATCTATCATGCAAAAATGGCCCTAAAAGAGAGATTAAACACAAAGGGACAGCAGCTGGCCCCAAATGGAAAAGAACCCTTCAACAAAGTTTAATAGGGGCTCAAAAAAAGGCACTTTACAGTTTACATCAAGCCACGAAAATAATAAAAAATAAGGCCAAACTATCATGCAAGAAAAGGGCCTAAAAGAGGGGTAAAGAGACAAGTGGTAGCTTCTGTTCTCAAACAGAGGAGAGCCCTTCAACAAAGTTGAAGAGGGGCTCAAAAAATGATATTTCACAGTTTATGGAAAAGTCCAAAACAGCTCACAAATAAGCCTAAAATACTATGCAAAAATTGGCCTAAAAGAGAGATAAAGAGGCAAGTGATAGTAGGAGACCTCAAACAGAGGAGACCTTTTCAACAATGTTGAAGAAGGGGGAAAAAGCTTGCAAGTATGGCTTAGATAGCATGCAAAACAAGACAAGAAAGAGGGAAAAAGGGACTCACCCTTGTAGAGCCAAGCTTCAACAACTTTTGGGCCAAGTTTGGGAGCTTTTCACCTCTAGAAAGCAGTCTCAAGTTGCTGGAATGGAGTGTAGATTGATAGGCTAGGAGTTGATGTAGAAATGGCCAAGAACCGAGGTATTTTGAAGCTTGGATGAGAGGGATATAGAGAGATGTGTATACCAAGCTCAAAACAATTTTTCTAACCCTCTCAAATGCAGCTGGAAGTGCTGGTTTTATAGAGGGAGGAGGGGAGGAAAAGGGGGGAAAAACTGATTCAAATTTTTCCCTAAAAGGGAAGACCTTCGGGCAGTGGGTCAAATACAGAATAACTGGCACAGCTGGAACACACTCAGGAGGGCAAAAAATGGCCGGCCAGGTTCAAAAGGTTCAGGTGGCCGGCCGGCCAGGCAAGGTGGTCGGTCGGCCAGGCAAGGTGGCCGGCCGACCAGTTCAGGTGGCCGGCCAACCAGGTCAAAAGGGTCAAAGCGGCCGGCCACCCCCTAGGATGAAGCCCCAGAAGTTAGCTTTCGAATGCTGCAAAGCTTGCATCAAAATTCCTCTTGTACAAAAAGTTATGCTAGTTTTTGTGAAGCCGCGCAGATTCGGTCCAAACCGATTTCAACCAACCACATCTCCCCCACCCGAACTTGTCCTTAGGATATTCTTGAGTGAAAAATGAAGCCCCAGAAGTAAGCTTTCCAACGGTGGTGGCCTCATATCTTAATTCCTCCTGTACAAAGAGTTATGCTCGTTTCGGTGAAGCTGCGCAGTGTTTGGTGCTCCCGGATTCAAGCTGAACCACTTTGGACCACCTGATTTTTCTGGTCTTCCATCTGATTTTCTGGTCAAACATGTGGCCACATTGAAGTCCCAAAAGTTATCTTTCCAATGGCGCCAACCTCGCATCAAAATTCCTCCTGTGCAAAGAGTTATGCCCGTTTCGGTGAAGCCGCGCAGATTTGGTCCTACCCGAATTCATGCCGAACTTCTCCCAAACTAGTTTTCCTTTCTCTTCTCCTCTTTTCTTTGACTCCGAACCCCTAGACAAGGTGTTTTGAAAGATTTTTCAAAGATTTCATCTCTCTTTCATTCATTTCCACTTTGTCCTTGCTCGGTTTACCGAAAAGCGCAACATTTGACAAAATGCGAGCCTCGGAACATCGTAAAAACTTTATTTTCAAAACGTTTTGAAAGAGAGGGTTTCAAGTCTAAAATCTTTTGATCAAGATTATTTCGGTCCAAAAAAAAGGGTATGAAATTGAGATTTGACTCTCTCCTTACTGAAGAAATCAAACCTTTACACTGCACAACTTCCAAAGCCATCAGTCGCATCCAAGTCTTAAAGGCGGTCAAAAATGGGGTATCTACACAATGCATCAACTTTGTGTGTGTTTTGTAAAGCTGAGATTGAAACTGTGAACCATGTCATGGTGTCTTGCCTATTTGCGTCAATTGTGTAGATTTAAATGCTGAATTGGTGGGATGTTCAAGAGGCCTTACCTGGAGCTGTTGAAAGGTTACTTCAATGGTGGGATAGCGAAAAATTTGGGGGGGGCATACCTCTGGTTGTGCTGTGGTCCTTGTGGAAGCTTAGAAATGATGTTGTGTTCAATGCATTAGTCCATAATGTGGCTGAGTTATGTGAAGTGATAAAAGTCAAAGTTGCATTACGGTTGAGACCGTATTACTCAGAGCATAGTTTTACAGTTTAGAATTTTGTGCTTAATCTTAGGCAAATGAGAATGTGCATTTCAGGAAGAAGAGTGTAAGGTTCTTGCCCTGTCTTCTTTGTCTTTGTTGCTGTGTTTTCTCTAGCTTTTATTATTCTAGTTGGATCCTCTCCAACTGGGTCTTTATTGATGTTATCTGTTGTAATTGTAATGCATTTTGATCATCAATAAAGTTTTTTGCTGAAGAATTCTTGAAGTAGTTTGTATTTTTTCCTTAGATTATAATGAGAGGTTACAATCTATATTTATACAATATTTCTGTAACAAACTAACAACCTAACTATACCACTAACCAACTACACATTATCTAACTAATCAACTAACCAATGCTGTTACAATCTAACTAAAGCTGTTACAGAGTATTACAGTATACACCTGCAGTACATTATACTTCATGGACCTCTTCCTTATCATGCCCCCTCAAGCTGAGAGGGGGAAGACCAACACGAAGCTTGGAAGTGAGGAAGGAAAATCTGGCAGTGGATAAGGACTTTGTAAATATGTCAGCCAATTGATCTAAAGAGGGAACATATTTGAGAAGGAACTTGTGACCTGCAACCTTTTCTCGGATGAATTGGTAGTATACTTTAATGTGTTTAGACCGATTGTGGAAGGCTGGATTAGCAGCTAAGGACAAGGCAGGCAGGTTGTCGCACCAAAGAACCGGTGGAGATGGTTGTGGAATGTGAAAATCAGCAAGAAACATTTGTAACCAAGTGATCTCAGCAGCAATGTGAGCTAAGGACCGATATTCAGCCTTGGTCGAGGAGCGAGACACAGTGGATTGTTTCTTGGAGGACCAAGAAATGAGATTGGAACCCAAGAACACACAGTAACCAGAGGTGGATCATTTATTAGTGGCATTACCAGCCAAATTGGAGTTAGAGTAGGCAGTGAGATTAAAAGAACTAGGAGCAAACAGAAGACCATGAGAAATGGAGCCTTTAATGTAGCGCAAGATACGTTTAACAGCTGAAAAATGACCCATAGTAGGAGCATGCATATGTTAGCAAACTTGGTTGACAGTATAGGAGAGCTCAGGTCGAGTGATAATGAGATACTGAAGGGCATCCACAAGGCTGCGATAGAGAAAATATTGAGAGAATGAGAGAGAATTAAAAGCAGTAAGAGAGGGTTTAGCTGAGGTAGGTGTGGCACATGATTTGCAAGTAGTCATACATGCTTTAAGAAAAAGCTCAGAGCATATTTTTGCTGGGAAAGAAATAAGCCTTGAGCAAAGGACTGAACTGAAATGCCTAAGAAATGGGAAATATCCCCTAATTCTTTCATAGAAAAGACATTGTGCATTTGAGTTAATAGAGAAGCAAGATAGGACTGATTAGAGTCAGTGAGGAGAATATCATCCGCATAGATAAGAAGAAAGGTAATGGAAGAAGAGGTAGAATGGATGAAAAGAGAAGAATCACAATGACTCTGAATAAAACCTTGAGAGAGGAGAAAGGGGGAGAAAGTTGAATGCCATGCCCGAGGGGTCTGTTTCAAGCCATAGAGGGCCTTGTGAAGTTTGCAGACAAGAGTATGCTGAGAAGGATCAACAAAGCTAGGAGGCTGCTCTATGTAAACTTCTTCATCTAACTTGCCATGTAAAAAGGCATTAGAGATGTTCAGTTGTTTGAGAGGCCAATGATTATAAAGGGCTAAACGGATGAAAATGCGAATAGTTGGTTGTTTGGCCACAGGGCTAAAAGTATCATGAAAGTCAATGCCATGTTGCTGATGAAAACCCTTAGCCACAAGTCTGGCTTTGTGCCTTGCAATAGAGCTATCAAAATTTTTCTTCACTTTGAAGACCCATTTACATCTTATAGCTTGTTTGGAAGGAGGTAAAGAAACAAGAGTCCATGTGCCTTGGTGTCGAAGAGCAGCATACTTATCAAGCATTGCTTGGAACCAGACTGAAAAAGTAAGAGTAGACTTATAAGAGAAGGCTCAATATCAAAAGAAGAAAATGAGTCAGCAAAAGAAGCGAGGGTAGAAAAAAAACAAGTAATATGAGATTTGGATCTGGTTTGCATAGGATAAGAATTGATAGCAGAATGGGAGGAAGAAGTAAAACAACAAAAAGAGAATTAATAGGAATGGAGGGATGTGAAGAAGGCTTAGCTGGTAGAGCTGACTGAGACAAGATAGAATGATGCTGGACAGAGCTAGGCTGTGTAGACCGGGCAGGTGGAACCTGAGCAGTAGACTGTGGTTGTGCAGATGTAGGCTGAAAATGAGGCTATGCAGATATAGGGAAAGTAAGAGAGGCAGAAGACTTGGTTTGTGTGGACTGCTGGGGCCAAAGCAGACTTGGATTGAGAGGAACTATGCTGAGGAGTTGGTGACCAAAAGAAATCCTATAATTGAGGAAGAGAAGAAACAAAAGAAAGAATAGTAGAAGAGGAAAAAGGAAATTCATGTTCATGAAATGTAACATGTCTAGATAAATGAATTTTGCCTGTCTTGGGATCTAAACATCGATAACCTTTAATACTAGGATAATAGCCTAGAAAAACACAAGGAGTAGATTTAGGAGCTGTAGACGTCCCCGAACGCCCCGGGGGGAATGAGGTTCCGTTCTGTTCGTATTGGGGTTCACTACAGTTCGAACTCAAATTGTCACGGTTCTTAATCTGAACCAAAGAGTCTAAATCCGGCAAATCATTTTGAGAAAACAGATTTTTTGAAAGAAGTGCCAAACATGGACTACTTTGCCAGATACAGAGTCACCACCTAAATATTTTATTTTGGGGGAAATTTAGGAAACCCTGACTCGTTGCCTAAGGCCACGTGTCCGTCATCACCAAAGTTGCCTCGGCTCGGGAACTTGGGTACGATTGGGGAAGGTCACTTCGTGAGCACCCCCGCTCGCCCGATCAAAGATCGACCTCTACTAACCATGATATCTATTTTTGGAAACAATATGCGTTCTTATTCCGGTTATTAGCCTAGATTTACTATGTGATGCGCACGACATACAAGTATAGACTGGGTCGCCTGAATTGGAACAAAACATTTCATGTTTGTTTATTTGAAAATGGTTTGATGGTGCTACCCGCAAGTAGGCTAAGACGTGGATTTGCCACCCTTGGGTGGGCTTAGAAAAACATGATTTTGCCACTATCTAGTGGGCTTAAAACTCACAGTCAATGCATTTATTCCAATTCAAATAATCCAACCTTCACCCACAGGCATTCAGGTAGTTATATCACATAAGCATATAGCCTCATGGTAAGCATGCTATCATGGCAGTCACTCACACACATGCAAGAATGCTAAAGCATAAACACTTACCGAGTACTCCAAGCCAAAACAAAAGCTATGTTAGAAATCCATGCATGATCCTAACTATACAGAAATGCCTAATGCAACACATGCAAAATGCAACTAAGATAGGCTCGGCTATTCTAAAGATGGCATGTGAAATGCTACAACTAACATGTATTCAACTTGGAATTTAAGATACAAATGCAGTTAGTATGATGCGCCGAGCCTGGTGCATGCAAGACAGATGAATGAATGCAAACATGCTATCATACTGTATGCTAATTGAAACATGCCCTAATCTAACCATCATAAGCTGATAAATAAAAGGGAGAAAGACGTGGGGTTGGAAGACATACATCACACACACGCACACTTATTACAACATTGCCCTAGCGCAGAGGGTCCGAATAAATAATATAGTCCCAAATAAATAATTACAGTCCAAATAAATACAAAACCCTAATTAATTAACAAATTAATCTAGGAAAGCAGTAAATTGGCACGCAAATCCATGGACTGCCTCAGCTCTGTTCCGAATGATGGATGATGCATGCTTGAGTCGCCTTGCGCGAAAATCCACTGTGATGCCCCGGTTTGCCTCTGTTTGCAATTGTTCTCGGGATGCGTGCCAAGCTCCGGAAGGCTGCCGATTTTTGATTTGCTGCAACAGAGAGCAACAAAGGGGCATGGCAAAGTATTTTCACATATGTATGCATGACTACTCTTCAGGGAGTGTAGTCCTCGATCCTCGTGCCACCAATCATGCATCTTGATGCATGATGGCCGAGGAGTCGAATTGCACGACTCAATATGAAATGAATGCACACATGGACACAACAGGGCCTAGACTCCATCATGGATAATCCGGAGTGTCGGCGATCGAGAATTGAGACACGTTCCGTCACTCAGAGTACGAAATGTCCCTCGTTTCTCGTGCTCGGGCTAACTCCTATCCCAAACACAATGCGATATGCATGACATGCATGAATGCAATCCTAACATGCGACCTAGCATACACAATGCTATGAAGTGGCATACACAATGCATGATGTAACGAGGCATACACAATGCTATGAAATGAAATGGCATACACAATGCACGATGGACTTACATCAACATGAGTGGACCTCAGCCACACTCACATCAGTAGCCATTAGGTGAAAATGGGACTATCGAAATGCGTGCACACATGCACGCAAACCGAGGACTGATCCTAGGCATAACATGCGACTCTAACAAGGCATGGCAAGGGATGCAAGATGGCATACAAACTCACAAATTCAAGCACTGAAATGTGATGCTAAACATCCCCGAAACATGGAAAAATGGCACCCGATGCATGAGATGAACCCCGAAACTCGAAACTAGGCACATGGAATGACTTATAGCTATACAAAGCATGCATTATTTGATCATGAAGTCTAAAGACAGAGCCAAGGAAGTCCCAAAACATGAACATTTCTAGTTCAAAGCATGGCCAAAAAGTGCTAGCAAGATGGACTAAAGTAGCATGCAACTTTGACTAGCAAACATGGTTTACATGGCAAATATGTGAAGCATATAGAATCTCACCAAACCAGAAAAAATCAGTGAACAAAACATGTGAAAATAGGCCCAAATAACCACTGAAATGAAGCCAACACATGCAAAAATGATGAGTTACTTTAGAGGGCCATGCGAGGAGTTATTAAGCACATGCAAGATAGACATTTAGCATGGCATAAACAACCATGAAAATCAAATATGATAGCCCTAAAACTTACCAAATTGACCCTGGAAAGTGGCTTCAAAGCATGCAAGATAGGGTCTCTTTGGAAGGCCGAAATGACCACCAAACAAGTCAAGGAGAGAGGGGGTCACCCCCCCTCTGATTTGGAGGCTCAAAACAGTGCACTAGCCACTGAAAATCCACTGGATTTTAGTGGCTAGAAGGCCAAACAAAGCATGCAACAAGAGCTTAGGTGTAAGGCTCAAAACAAGAGACAATCAAGCGTACGAGGAAGCATGAGACCTCAAATAAGAAAATTACCTTAATAAAAAATGAATATGATGTCAAAACAAGCCTTTTTCCAATTTATAACAAATCTCAAAAATGAACACAAATAGGGCTAATCTATCATGCAAAAATGGTCCTAAAAGAGAGATTAGAGGCAAGGGACAGCATCTGACCCCAAACAGAGGAGACCCCTTCAACAAAGTTGAAGAGGGGCTCAAAACAAGATACTTTACAGTTTATATCAAGTCTCTAAAATAAACACAAGTGAGGTTAAAACAACATGCAAGAAAAAGGCCTAAGAGAGGGACAAAGAGACAAGTGGTAGTAGCTGGCCTCAAACAGAGGAGAACCCTTCAACAAAGTTGAAGAGGGCTTAAAACAAGACATTTTACAGTTTATGACCAAATCCAAAACAGCTCACAAATAAGACTAAAATACCATGCAAAAATGGGCCTAAAAGAGGGATTAAGCACAAAGGGTGAGGAGAAGACCTCAAACAGCAAAAAGTCCCAATCAAAAATGAAGAGGAGCTCAAAATATTACTCTTTACAGTTCAGGTCGGAGCCCAAAAATGTAAGCAAAAGGGGGCTAAGATATAGAATAAAATAAGGCAAGAAAGAGGGAGAAGAGGACTCACCCTTGTAGCATAACTTTCCCGCAGCTTCTGGTCCAAGAAGAGGAGCTCCTAACCTCTGAAAAGCAGCCTCAAGTTGCTAGAATGGAGTGTGGAGGTTGTAGGCTTGGAGGTGGTGTGTAAAGGTCAAGAACAATGGGTGTTTGGAGCTTGAAAATGGAGAGCAATGGAGAAGGGAAGGGTGTATGCTCCAGCTGGTTTTCTAACCCTTTAAAATGGTGGTAGAGTGCTGGTTTTAAAGAGGAAGAGAGGCCAAGGAAAGGGGGGGGGGGAAAACAAATTCAAATTTCCCCCTCCAAAAGGCAGCCCCCCGGATACAAAATCTGGGAGAAAACAGAGGGTATAGCTGCAAGGCACTTGGAGAGAGGATCACGGCCGGCCAGGTTCAAAAGGTTCAGGTGGTCGGCCGGCCACCCCCCCTGGCCGGCCGGCCAGGGGTCAAAAGGATCAATTAGAATTACTGGCCGGCCACCCCAAAAAGGTGGCCTCCCATGTGTGCACAACACAAATATGTGGTCAAAACCCAGAAAATGTGAACCAGGAGAGAGAAAAGCCAACCTTTTAGAAGGGTTCAAAAGGGTCAAAGACAATTACTGGCCGGCCTATACATATTGGTGGCCTCCCAGGTGTGTACAACACAAACATGGGGTTTAGGGCTAAAGAAAGTGGCCCCGGGGTGGTCAACATTAGCTTTTTAGTGAGGAAAACGGGCGACGGAGAGCGATGAAGAAATAAAGATGGCTTTTCAGAACAATTGCTGGCCTCCCACCCTCCTACAAGCTTCCTAACAATGAAAATAAGGTCTCCACCAAAAATGAATCAAAACGGATGCAAAGCGAAGGTTCGGGGACTGAAACACGCGGCCCGGGGCCCCGAAAATGGGCTGTTAAGCACCGGAGGTGGCATTCGACCACGAAGTTGGTCTCTCGGGCCACAGTGTTCCTCAAAAGGGAGGAAATAAGATGTGTGCCTCGGTCCTGAACCGAGGCACACGGCCGTCGGCTCCGAAAAATCGGAAACCGGGCTCCAAATGGGAAAAATGGCCTACGACCACGAAACGTAGCCTACGGCCACTGAGAGATGATCTACGAGACCTCTCTCTCCCTTCGGGAAGAGAAGACAGAGAAAACAGGACCTGGTTCGCAAACCAAGGCAAAGCATAAAAGAGCCCCGAAGTCTGGAGGCAAGGCTTGCAGCCGGGACTCTAAAACTTCTAAACGAACACAATATGCAATATCACCGAGCGCTCAATCAGTGATGTCTGAGTCTTAAGGTCGGTCAAAAATGGGGTGTCTACAGGAGCCAACTTATGAGAAGTATAAGGTTTAAGCCATGGGAAACAAAGACAACCAAACACTATAAGTATAGAGTAATTAGGAGAAGTGTGATAAAACAACTCAAAAGGAGAGCAATTATCAAGAGAAACACTAGGTAATCGATTAATCAAATATGTGGCAGCTGCAATGGCATCAAACCAATAGAGAAGAGGCATAGAGGATTGATGAAGAAGAGAAATAGTAGTTTCAGTGAAGTGTAAGTGCTTCCTCTCAACCACTCCATTTTGAGATGGAGTATGTGAACATGAAAACTGATGGTGAATGCCATGAGTGTGTAAATAATGCTAGAGAGGATGATTCTTGTATTCACCACCTCTATCATTACGAAGAATTTTAAGAGGAAAACCAAATTGTTTTTCCATAAAAGCTTTGAACTCCATAAATTTGGCACACACTTCACTTTTATAAACAAGAGGATAAAGCCAAGTAAATCTGGTAAAATCATCAATGAATAACACATAATATTTGTAAGGAGAAGCAGAATTACTAAAGGGACCCCATACATCACTGTGAATCAAAGCAAGTGGATTATTGTCAGTGGAATTAGACAGTTTAAATGGTAGTCTATGACATTTGTCTATAGAGCAATGTACACAAGAAATTATGCTTTTATTGGAAACTATAGATAAAGGTAACTTGTGTTTATGCAAATAAAACTTAAGAAAGGATGGATGGCCTAATCTCTAATGCCAAATGTCAGTAGAAGTAGCAGATGTAACTGAACTATTGTAGGCATGTGATAAAGCAGTGGATAAAGTGTGAAATTGATATAATCCATTGGCATAAAAACCTCTATGGAGTATCGCCTTGGAAAGCTTGTTCTAAAGAGCAAAAGAAGAATGATCAAATGTGATAGAACAGTGATTATCTTTAGCCAAGTGATGCACAGAGACAAGATTAGAGTTAATGGAAGGAGCATGCAAAACTTTGTTTAGTTTGAAAGAATGGTGAGGAGTAGGCAATATACCTTGACCTGTGTGAGTGATAGGAAGTGAAGAACCATTACCAATAGTGACTTGATCACCAACAGTGTAGGGTTGAATGTAGTTAAGTTGGTGAAGATTATTAGTGATATGATCAGAAGTAGCTGAGTCCAAAAACCAGGGAGAGGAACAAGAACCATTGTCCTCAGTTAAAGAGGTAACATATGCCTTAGATGGCTGAGACTAGTATGGCTGAGAGTGAGACTGAAATTGTTGAGGCTGAGCCACTTGTGAAGACCGAAATTGAGTATCTAGCCTGTGCCAACAGTTAAGATCTATATGATTGGCTTTGCCACAGATTTGGCAAACAATGCCAAACATAGACCTTCCTTTTCCTTGAGATTTGCCACTAGAAGATCTGCTTGAATAGGATCGAGTGCCTCTATGGGAACCTCTATAATCACCACGAGAATAACCTCTGTTATGATGATAAGAAGTAAATCCTCTAGAAGAAGTAGTAGAAGCATTAAAATCTTTCACAGTTGCATAAGCAACAGTTAGATTTGAAGCTTGTTTTAATTTCCCTTCAATGTGAATAGCCTCTGAACAGAGTAGAGCATAAAGATCATCCATAGGAATTGACTCTACACGAGTTCGAATAGCCATTTTGACAACATCATATTCAGAAGGTAATCCATTTAGTATAAGAAGAACTATATCTTCATCTTCCACAAATGATGAAGCAATACTCAATTGATCAACAACACTTTTGATTTTGCTCGGATACACCTCCATTGAGTTTGATTCCTTTGAAATAGAACTCAATTTGTTTTTTAATTGGTGGATATGAGACCTAGAGAGAGAGGTAAAACGTTTTTCGAGAAATCGCCAAACCTGACCACTGGTGTGAAGATGCAATACTGAAGCAAAAATCGCAGGAGAGAGAGTAGCAGTTATGCAGCTGAGGAGATGTGCATCAGTCATCTTTCATTTAATATCTTATGGATTTGGAACTTCTATTCCTACAGCATTTCCCACTGTATCAACAGGACACTTCTTGGATTGATCAACAATTGTGAGTAGATCAGTTGCTCGAAGAAAATTTTGTATTTGATTCTTCCAAATAACAAAATTCGAGCTATCTAGCTTCACTGTCACAAGAGAACTAAGATTTGATATCAGTAGATTGAGATTCGAACGAATTAGAATAGAAGATGACTCCATTGATGGACCTTGAGGATTGCTCGTTAGAGCTTATTCAAGCTCTGATACCATGAAGAATTCTTGAAGTAGTTTTTGTATTTCTTCCTTAGATTATAATGAGAGATTACAATCTATATTTATACTGTATTTCTGTAACAAACTAACAACCTAACTAATCAACTAACCAATGTTGTTACAATCTACACATTATCTAACTAATCAACTACACATTATCTAACTAATCAACTAACCAATGTTGTTATAATCTAACTAAAGCTGTTACAACTATTACAGAATATTACAGTATACACTTGCAGTACATTATACTTCATGGACCTTTTCCTTATCAGTTTCAAAAAAAAAAAAAAGGGCTCAAAACTAGATGAAACTTTACATTGAGAAGTTTCCCTAAAATATTTCCTTTAACTTCACTTTTAGAAAGTGTTTTTGTTTATGACAAGAAGAAACCCTAACAAGCCAATGTATTTTTTTTTTAAAAATGTAACTGAATGAAAATTGATGATTTCTCAAGAACTAATTGGGGCATCTAGCAATTTTTAATACTTTTAGAGCAAGTCTCTCAGTTGCTATTCAATTGTGCTATCGTTAAGATTTTCTACCATGGACATGTAGACACGCCCTTGGGCCTCACTACAGTTCGGACTCAATTTGTGTCACGGTCCTGTATCTAATCTCGCAGAGTGCAATGCAAGACCGATGAATCATTAAAGAGTCCAAATCCGGCAAATCGTTTTTGAAAACAAATTTTTTGAAAGAAGTGCCAAACATGGACTGCTTTGCCAGATACAGAGTCACCACCTAAATATTTTATTTTGGGAAATTTAGGAAACCCTCACTCGTTGCCTAAGGCCACGTGTTTGTCATCACCAAAGTTGCCTCAGCTCGGGAACTTGGGTACGGTTGGGGAAGGTCACTTCGTGAGTACCCCCGCTTGCCCGATCAAAGATCGGCCTCTACTAACCATGATATCTAGTTTTGAAAACATTATGCGTTCTTATTCCGGTTATTAGCCTGGATTTAATATGTGATGCGCACAACATACAAGTATAGACTAGGTCGCCTGAATTGGAACAAAATATTTCATGTTTGTTTATTTGAAAATGGTTTGATGGTGCTACCCGCAAGTAGGCTAAGATGTGGATTTGCCACCCTCGGATGGGCTTAGAAAACATGATTTTGCCACTATCTAGTGGGCTTAAAACTCACAATTAAAGAATTGTTCCAATTCAAATAATCCAACCTTCACCCACAGGCATTCAGGCAGTTATATCATATAAGCACATAGCCTCATGGTAAGCATGCTATAATGGCAGTCACTCATACACGTGCAAGGATGCTAAAGCATAAACACTTACCGAGTACTCCAAGCCAAAACAAAAGCTATATTAGAAATCCATGCATGATCCTAACTATACAGAAATGCCTAATGCAACACATGCAAAATACAACTAAGATAGGCTCGGCTATTCTAAAGATGGCACGTGAAATGCTACAATTAACAAGTATTCAAATCGGAATTGAAATACAAATGCAGTTAGTATGATGCGCCGAGCCCGGTGTATGCAAGACAGATGAATGAATGCAAACATGCTATCATACTGTATGCTAATTAAAACATGCCCTAATCTAACCATCATAAGCTGGTAAATAAAAGGGAGAAAGACGTGAGGTTGGAAGACATACATCACACGCACGCACACTTATTACAGTTGTGCCCTCGCTTAGAGGGTCCGAATAAATAATATACAGTTCGAATAAATAGTACAGTCCGAATAAATATAAAATCCTAATTAATTAACAAATTAATCTATGAAAGCAGGTAAATTAGCACGCAAATCCATGGACCGCCACAGCTCTGTTCCAAATGATGAATGATGCATGCTTGAGTTGCCTTTCGCAAAAATCTACTACGATGCCCCAGTTTGCCTTTGTTTGCAATTGTTCTCGGAACATTGCGCAACGCTCCAGAAGGCCGCTGATTTCTGATTTACTGCAACAGAGAGCAACAAAGGGGCATGGCAAAGTATTTTCACATATATATGCATGACTACTCTTCAAGGAGTGTGGTCCTCGATCCTCGTGCCACCAATTATGCATATCGATGCATGATGGTAGAGGAGTCGAATTGCACGACTCAATATGAAATGAATGCACATGAAAACACAACAAGACCTAAACTCCATCATGGGTAATTCGGAGTGTTGGTGATCGGGAATTGAGACACGTTCCGTCACACGGAGTACGAAATGTCCCTCGTCTCCCGTGCTTGGGCTAACTCCTATCCCAAACACGATGCAAATGAGATGGCATACACAATGCTCGATGTAACATGGCATACACAATGCTCTAACATACAACCTAGCACACGCAATGCTAAGGACTGAAATGGCATACACAATGTATGATGGACTTACACCAACACGAGTGGACCTCAACCACACTCACATCAGTGGCCATTAGATGGAAAAGAGACAACCGAAATGCGTGTACACGTGCACGCATATCGAGGACCAAACCTAAGGCATAAAATGCCACTCTACCAAAGCATGGCAAGGGATGAAAGATGACATACAAACATGTAATCTCCAGCACTAAAACATGATGCTAAATGATCTCGAAACATGGAAATAAGGCACCCGATGCATAAAATAAGCCCCGAAACTCAAAGCTAGGCACATGTATTGAATTATAACTATGCAAAGCAAGCATTACTTGGCCATGAGGTACAAAGACAGAGCCAAGGCAGTCCCAAAACATGCACATTTCTAGTTTAAAGCATGGCCAAAAAGTGCTAACATGATGGACTAAAATAGCATGCAAATTTGGCTAGCAAGCATGGTTTACATGGCATGTATATGAAGGGTATGAGAACTCATCAAACCAGCCAAAAACGATGAATAAAACATGTCAAAATATGCCCAAATAACCACTAAAATGCAACCAATGCATGCAAAAATGATGCATTCCTTTAGAGGGCCATACGAGGGGTTATTAAGCACATACAAGATAGACATGTAACATGGCAAAACCACCTCTGGAAATGAGTTCCAAGGTGCTGGAATGGATGGTGGAGGTGTTAGGCTTAGAGGTGTAGTGTAAATGGCCAAGAAAAATGGTGTTTTGAGCTTTGGAGAAGAGAGCTATGGAGGATGGAATGCATAAGCCTTAACCAAAATTTTCTAACCCTTGCAAAATGAGCTGGAGGGTTGGTTATATAGAGGGAGAGAAGTAAGGCTTCTTGGAGAAGCCAAGAGGGAGGTTCAAAGCTTCTAAAAGAAGCTTGACCAAAGGGGTCAAGCTTCCTCAAGAAACTTGACCAAAAGGGTCAAACTCTTCCTACCAACCAAGCAAAGGGGTCAAAACCCCCTTTTAAGGACCAAAACAAGGACAAAACCCTCGGACAGTGGGTCAAGTGCAAAACAGCTGGCACAGCTGGAACACACTTGAGGTGAGCAAAAAGCAGAAAGCTGGCCGACCAGGGGTCAAAAGGGTCAAGCAAAAAAGCTGGTCGGCCTCCACAGAAAGGTGGCCTCCCAGATGAGTAGAATACAGCTGTATGGTGAAAAACCAGAAAATGTGACCCAAGAGAGAGAAAAACCATCTTTTTAGGGGGGTTCAAAAGGGTCAAGAAGAATTACTGGTCGGCCTACCCATATTAGTGGCCTCCCAGATGAGCACAACACAATGATGGTGTGAAAAACCAACTTTCTGTCAGAAAAACCAACTTTCTGTCAGAAAAAACCGGCTTTTGAAGAGAGAAAATGAGAAAACTAGTTTTTCAAGGAAAAAGGTGGCCTCCCACCATCCTACCATCTTCCTAACAATGAAAATAGGGTCTCTACCAAAAATGGACCAAAACGGATGTGAAACGAAGGTTCGGGGGCCAAAATACGCGGTTCGGGGCCTTGAAAACAGGCTGTTAGGCACTGGAGGTGGCGTATGACCATGAAGGTGGTCTCCCAGGCCACAGTGTCCCTCAACAAGGAGGAAGCAAGGTGTGTCCAAAAAATCGGAGCAAACGGAGGTAGTTAAGCGGTTCCGAACCAAGTCACACGGCCGACGGCTCCGAAAACTAGAAACTGGGCTCCAAAAGGGAAAAATGGCCTACGACCACGAAACGTAGCCTACGGCCACTAAGAGATGGTCTACGAGACCTCTCCCTCCCTTCGAGAAGAGAAAACAGAGAAAACGGGACCTGGTTTGCAAACCGAGGCAAAGTACAAAAGAGTCCGGAAGTCCGGAGGCAAGGCTCGCAGCCGAAACTCTGAAACCTCAGAACGAGCACAATATGCATCATCACCGAGCGCTCAATTGGTGACGTCTGAGTCTTAAGGTCGGTCAAAAATGGGGTGTCTATAGTTGCCCCTCTTTGACAGAACTCGGAAGTCATACGTGGCGGGAGTGAATGTCAAAGCCCAAAGACGACCCATTTTTGACGAGGCCGAAGACTTAGACAAACAGGCAAGATAACAAAGAAATGTGCCCGCAGGCAGGGGCAAAATGCAAGGGGCATGCACAAAGCTGAACATAACTTATGATCATGCAAAGGAAGCTGTAATAAAGCGCACACGCAACAGTTTTAAGCAAGAATGCAAAGCAGCAACTACATTTCATGCAGTTAGGATGTAAGAGAATTACTGCAATTCTCACTGCGAATACAGTGTGCATGTGTGATAGATACACAAAGCGAACGTGTGATAGATACACAAAGTGAGTAAGCATGTGTGATAGATACACAAAGGGTGAACACAAGGTGTGATAGATGCACTTAGTGATCAAAGTGTGATGGATACACAAAAGGTGAACATGAAGTGTGATAGATGCACTTAGTGAACAAGTAGGATAGATACACTAAAGGTGAACACGAAGTGTGATAGATGCACTTAATGAACAAGTATGATAGATACACTAAAGATGAGCACAAAGTGTGATAGATGCACTTAGTGAACAAGTGTGATGGATACACAAAAATTGAACACGAAGTGTGATAGATGCACTTAGTGAACAAGTGTGATGGATACACAAAAGGTGAACGCAAAGTGTGATAGATGCACTTAGTGAACAAGTGTGATAGATACACAAAAGGTGAACACGAAGTGTGATAGATGCACTATGTGAACAGAGTATGATATATATACTAAAGGTGAGCACAAAGTGTGATAGATGCACTTAGTGAACAAGTGTGATGGATACACAAAAGGTGAGCACAAAGTGTGATAGATGCACTTAGTGAACAAGTGTGATGGATACACAAAAGGTGAACACAAAGTGTGATAGATGCACTATGTGAATAGAGTATGATAGATATACTAAAGGTGAACACAAAGTGTGATAGATGTACTATGTGAATAGAGTATGATAGATATACTAAAAATGAACACAAAGTGTGATAGATGCACTATGTGAACAGAGTATGATAGATATACTAAAAGTGAACACAAAGTGTGATAGATGCACTATGTGAACGAGTGTGATGGATACACTAAAAGTGAACACAAAGTGTGATAGATGCACTATGTGAACGAGTGTGATGGATACACTAAAAATGAACACAAAGTGTGATAGATGCACTATATGAACAGAGTATGATAGATATACTAAAAGTGAACACAAAGTGTGATAGATGCACTATGTGAACGAGTGTGATGGATACACTAAAAATGAACACAAAGTGTGATAGATGCACTATATGAACAAAGTATGATAGATATACTAAAAGTGAACACAAAGTGTGATAGATGCACTATGTGAACGAGTGTGATGGATACACTAAAAGTGAACACAAAGTGTGATAGATGCACTTTGTGAACGAGTGTGATGGATACACTAAAAGTGAACACAAAGTGTGATAGATGCACTATGTGAACAGAGTATGATAGATATACTAAAAGTGAACACAAAGTGTGATAGATGCACTATGTGAACAGGTGTGATGGATACACTAAAGGTGGGTGTGTGTGATAGATACAGAAAATGAGAATATGTGTGATAGGTGCAGAAAATGAGAATGTGTGTGATAGATACAGAAAATGAGAATGTGTGTGATAGATACAGAAAATGAGAATGTGTGTGATAGATACACAAAATGAAAGAAGTGTGTGTGATAGATACACAAAATGAGAATGTGTGTGATAGATACACAAAATGAGAAGAAGTGTGATTGATACACTAAGTGAAGAGAGTGTGATTGATACACTAAATAAATGAAGTGTGATTGAAGAAAGTGTGATAGATACACTAAGGGTGAATGAGGTGTGATTGATACACTAAATAAATGAAGTGTGATTGATACACTAACTGAATGAAGTGTGATTGATACACTAAATAAATGATCTCAAACAGAACTTCTTTGAATGAACCGTACATACAATATCGTGCATGAATGAGAAAGAAACTTGATAGGTACAATGCAATACAACGCATGATGTTTAAGGAACGCAATAAACAAGCGTAGCGGCGCTTTAGAAAGCACCTCATGAGGTGAGTGGCGGTGAACCGCTCTTCTCCGACGGGGATCTCCCCTTGTGCTCTTCGAACACTTACCTTCAACTCACAGTACAAAGGCTCTGAAATACTGACAAGGGTTCTTCGCGTAGAACACTTTGGATGCTGCCTTTCTTTCTGATCATATTCACAACTTTCCCTATTCTCCAACGGGGTGACAGACTAGGTTGGTTCGGTATCCAGAATTGAGGTGCATACACCCTATCTCAACCTATGGGGCTTCTACACAGATTTCAAGCCGAGGACACGCCTCTGGGTATTTAAACCAGACTTTAGTCTTGGAAATCCCGAACCTTTGCGTTCTAGGCATGAGCCATTTAAACTCTAGTTTCCACCGTCATAGTTGGTCTCCTAGGAACTCATTGCGAACACAGCCAAATGCCTCTGGCGGGGAATAGTACTCAGGGAGAGCACTTTTGATTGCCATTCTGGCTTGAAGCAGACTTGATCTCGAGCTTGAGGTAGAGGCACACTCATACTTCGGAGCATTGGCAAGACCTGAAGAGGTACACATGGAATATAGTCTCGGAACTTACTGAAGTTGAAACAAACTCAGATACCCGACATTTTCCCTCTTTTCTTTTGCTTTGTAGTCCGGAACCAATATAGCTTCAGATAGGTCCTAGTTTTATTGTTCTGACATAGCCTGGGTTGAACCCTGCGATTTTATGAAAGAACAAATTTTGCACAAATGTGGAGAATGGCACGGCACTCGGAGCGCAAAATGATTTTGTTTTTGAAATTGAGAGATGAGTTTTTGACTGGGGCATTGAGCCTACGACTGAACACAGCGCACTACGACTCAACAACGAAACACAAAAGGTAAACGACCTAAACACAAACACAGACACTCAAAAACGACTCAAGACAAGAATTGAGGTAAAACAAAAGACACGACACTCAGACGTGCGCAGGGAGCCTGTTTCTCTGGGTATTGTTTCCCACTCTTTCTCATTTGTGATTCTCACATCACTCGGCCCTCAGGCTCGGCTTTTCTCACAAAACCCTTTTCCTCACTTTTTCTCTCAGCGCACATCTCTCTATTCTTTAATCTCTCATTTTTTGTCCCTCCCCTGAGTGGTTGATGGATAAACCAAAAAGTTGTGGGCTCTTGCCCCTAGCACTTAGCTAGATTCTCTTTCATGTTCACAACAGTGAGTTTCTCCCACAGAAGGGTTGCAATGCGACCAGACGCGCAGCAGATCTGCAATTGACATCGGTTGGCGATGCTCCGCTAGGGAGTTTGGACGTGATCAGATCTGTCCGGATGAGGGAGTGGAATGCCTTGCTCCATTCTAGTTCATGCTTCACACTTGGCTTGATACCTTGTTGCTTGGAGGATGAGAGAGCTTTCAGCTCTTTTGTTGACAGTTTCAGTTGTGCCCTTCTTGGCGAATAGGGTGCCCTTTCCGGCAAGTATGGTGACCTTTCTGGCAAATGCATTGAGAACGGGGAAAAGACAGGAAGCCTGACTTAACTGTGCTCCTAGTTCATCATTTTGACCAATTTTTTTGTTTTGGTTTTCTACTAAAACAATTTTGACCAAAATGAGAGTTAGATTAACATGCTTGTTCAATTTTCTGATTTAAAATCATGCAAGTTAGGTTATGAGCACTGAAAATTTTCCTTTTTTAGGTCCAAGAAATGGTCTGGCTTTTTGAAAAATGGAATAATTTTCGAGAGAATTAGTTAACCTCGGTAAAAATTCTCAAAAACTATTTTTGCAAACGACCACTGCTCAACGAGCATGGAACCTACTCTTGAGATGCACAACCTCAGATCCGAAGGAAAATTGCCCCTTGCTTGAAGGACACTGCATGGCAACGGAAAGTTGCCTCTTGTTTGAATAGCACCGCGGCACATTGTATGGCAATGGAAAGTTGCCCCTAGTCTGAATAGTGCCGCAGCACATGGCAACCAGTCCTCACTAGCGCCGCTGCACATGGCAACCAGTCCTCATAGTGACAATTACAACCAAATTCTCGGATACAGAGAAGACAAAGATGAACAGAACCATCACATGGACACAGTCGGATTTGAAATGTTTTACGGCTGGACTTCAGAGTGAAGTTGCCTACGTATCCCAAAGATGAGAATCAAGTCTTACGTAGTTCGGGGTTAAGGTACACTCGGGTATTAACCTCTCCTTTTGCGCTCTAACTTTTGCTAAGGCCGCCCTTCTGGGTTTTCAACCTTGCAAGCTTTGTTCTTCTTTTGTTTTCATTTTTTTTCATTTTCTTTTCTTCAATCTTTTCAAGATTTTTTTTTTAATTTCTTTTTCTTCATTTTTTTTTGCATTTTTCTTTTCTTCTTTTTTTTTTGTTTTTTTTCTTCTTTTTTTCTTCCTCTAACTTTTGCCTGGGTCGCCCTTCCGGGTTTTCGTCCCAGCGAGCCTCTCAAGGGTAAAAGTGTAGCTTTGTCCATGTCAAATGGTTTTGAGATCCTGAAATCATCTGAATCCAGGAGAATGGCTGCCGTTCGCTGACGATGTAAGAGTCCATCCAATGGGGGCTGAATTTGCCCCTAGTGTTGTGGATAGGAACTCAGTTGTCCTTTAACAATATTTTCTTCTTTCTTCCCTTCTGGGATTTGGCCTTATTGCCGATCTTCATTAATTTTCGGAATGATCCATCTTCGGCTCTTCGAGCACAATCGGACATTTTTCTGCCTCTAGGTCGAGGGCTGCTTCGAATTTGGCCACACAGGCCTCACATTGTAGTTGACCTTTGAACTTTCTGAGTTCTAGTCCAAGGTTTGAAAATGAGGGGTCGAGTCTCGAGGCTGAGAGCAATCCTAAGCCGCATAATCTCGAGAGCGATTCCACACAGATCTTCGCAGGACCGCGCAAAACATTTTTTGAAATCTTTTAAGAAAGCGACTAATCGTTCGCGCTGAAGACGGTGTGGGACCAATCTGGATCAAGCCAGGATCCTTCTCAATACTCATGTTAACAAACATGATTTCATTCATTAAGGGCTTAGCATGTCTCTCTTCCTCTCAGTTGATCAAATTTTGCAAAACTCGAGAAATTCTTCCCTCTTTGTTTTCACCGCAGTGTTCAAAAAGTTTTGAAAAACTTAGGTCAATGTAATAATTTCAGGGCACAAAGAGAGCTGGTGGAATGCACTGTCGTTTCATTCAAATCCCGACACAACTAGCACATGACAGAAGCAAACACAAGAGTGCGAAAATTACTGTTGTTTTATTTAGATCTATTGGCACAACTGGCTCGTCGGCAGAAATAGACTAAAAAGAAAACGAAAAGACAAACACAAAACAAGCAAGTGATGTCCGAGGTAACACCTCCAAAATCACCAGACTCCAACAAAACAGAACTGACTCGGTAAGAAAAGACTGACTCTATACAAAACAACAAGACTGACTCAATACCCAAGTCAGAAAGCACAAAAACTGGTGTTTGCATATTGCTCAGAACAGTGCGTGCCATTCCCACGTCTGGAGTTAATCGAGCGCCACCTGCAGCTGGTTCATCCCCCGATCACATCACATTATCCCCCATGTTCACCGCTCCAGTGCCGATAGACTTTGCTGAGCTCGGCGGGAGGATGACCTCGTTGTCAAATAGATCTTGTACCTCATGGCGAAGACGGAAGCAGTTGTCGGTAGTATGGCCAGTGTAGACACCCCATTTTTGACCGCCCTCAAGACTTGGACGTCACCGCTTGAACACTCGGTGATTACTCATGTTTGTGTTTCGTTTTGAGTTCCCGGAGGTCTCGGCTACGCGCCTTGCCTCAGGATCTCTTAACTCGACTGTTCTGTGTTTGGTTTTGCACCAAACACTTGTGTTTTTGCTTCTGAGGGTAGAAAGTAGCTTGTTAGCTACCCCTGACACCCACCGGCCTTGGTTTGAGGCCACCGGCCATGTTTTGAGGCTACCGGCCATTGGTGAATTATACCATTGGCCGATCGGCACTCAGTATGGCCGGCCGGCTATCTGTTTGGCCGGTGAAATCGTTTTCTGGCCGGTAGCACCTTTTTACCTTTTTCAGGCATGGTGCATGCCAGCTGTGCCAGCTGGAATGCACCAAACCTGCCCCGGGGCATACAAGTGGCTGTTTTGCCCTTTTTGCACCCTTTTGGTCAAAGCTTCTTGAGGAAGCTTTTCCTTAAGAAGCTTGCCAGCTGTCCTAGCTTCCTCAGGAAGCCTTACATCCTTAGCTTGGCTTCCCTTGTAAGCCTTGACCCTTTTAAGTAGCTTCCCTTAGAAGCTTTGGCCAATTACCTTGCCTATATAAGAGCCCCTCCTCCTCCTTTGTTTGGTTCAACAAAAAACCAGAGCTATACACATATATATCTGATATATATAATCCTCTCTCTCTCTCTCTATATCTCCCTCTCTCTCTTCATTTTGTGTGTGTTTGAGGGCCTAAAGTGTGTGTTTGTTCTTAGTTTTGCACTAAAACACAAAGCATTACACCTTACTTCGAATTTGAGGGGCTTTGGGGGTTTGTTCTTGAGGTTTTGGACTGGTTTTGATCAAAAGAAGAAGGCTGCACTTGCTGTTCATCAAGGGTTCTTCAAGGGTAACTCTTTTACTTTAGATTCCCCAATCTTGCACTAGACTTTTGCCTATCTTGCTCATTGTTTTAGACTTTGTGTATAACTGAAAAAAGTCTTTTATTTGCATGCTTAAGATATCTCATTAAGGTTGTTTTGGCATTGGGGGTCGACCTCCCCCACTTAGGTCTTGTTTGGCCCCCTTTTTGTGCTTCCTTTATTAAGTTTTGATTCCTTTGGTGTATTAGCCTTCTCACCACTGAAATCCAGTGGATTTTCAGTGGTGAAGAAGGGGGTTTGAGGTCTTGCATAGGGGAGGGACACCATTCTCCCTTGGTCTCTCATTTTGTTCATGTTTTGGCTCAGAAGGGTAACATGCATGTTTGGTTTGTTTTTGGTTCCATATCAGATGTTTTGGGTGTTGTTTAGGTCATATGTTGCCTCTGTCTTGGTCGGATTAATGACCCATTGCATGCATATTATACTTGCTTTACATTCCTCCATGTTGTCTAAAAGTGCATCATACCATTAGACCACCATGCTCTCATATTTTGGCCTTGCTTTGTGAAGTCCTTGGTCATATTTTGCCATGTTTATGGTCTGTGGGGCACTGATTTAATCATGTTTGCCATGTTTGGTATGACCTCCTTGCATCTTGACATTATGAGCTTTAAGTGTGTGAGGCATGAGCATGTTTTGTTGAGTCTATTTTAGTAATTTGGAGTCATTTTATATGTCATTTCAGTCCTCAAACCATGCTTGTATGCTTGCATTCATCACATCTTTCATGTTTTGAGGATGTGTCCTTTTATGCCTAGAAATGAGCTTTGGTGCATGCATTTTGTTTAAGTCACTTAGGCTGCCATACCAGTGGATTTTGGGGGCTCATTTTACATATTGAAACTCTGATTTGTATTGAAAAGTGCATGCCATGAGTGGTTGGGGTGGTTGTAGTAGGATACTCTCTTTAGTGGCCTTGAATGCTTCTTCTTTTGTATCCATTTCCTAGCATGTTTTGGTGCCATCTTTTGCATGCATTTTAGAGTCTAACATGAGTGTTTGGTATCCGTGTACCTCACCCTTGGGTGCTCTTGAGAATAGCCCTCCATGCCTTAGCTTTAGGCCCCTTTGATTTGCTTGTTTGGTATGCTTATTGTCCATCATTTTGGTATCTTTGGCCACTGTTTTGGGGTGTGGCTGAGGCCTCCCATTTCAGCCTAAGTCCACTCTTGTATATGGTTGCATGCTTGACTTGTTACCTTTAGTTGCATGCTTGCATTGTGCCGTGTTTACATTACATTTTAGGTTGCATTGCATAGCATTGCATCTCGCATGCTTAGTACATTACATTTGCATGTTTAAGTTACCCTGCATTTGGCATACCTTGTAACTTAGCCTCATGTTGCATAGTTGAGCCACATTTGCATACATATATTGCATTGTTTGGTTTGGGGTGTCAAACCAAACATGAGAATTGAGATGCGTTCGTACTCAAAGTGACGTAACGCGCCTCGATCCTCGGTCGCCGACCCCCCTTGACCTCAACATGATAGGGTGTTGGCATTCATGTGTTTTGTTTGCATGCATTTACATTAAGTTGCTAACTTGGCCTCTTAGGCCATCATGCATCAAAATGCATAATTGATGGCCCGAGGGTCGAGGACCATGCTCCCTTGAGTCTATTACATGATAGGGAGTGTGTCCATGCATACATTTGCCTAAAAATTCCATGCCATACATTGCTTTCCCTCTGCTGATGTCAACTGCAGGTTCTGCAGGAAGTTTTGGCCGGTCGGCTAAATACAATGCCGACTAGCCAGGAATTTGTGGCCGATAGCTTATTCAGTGGCCGGTGATCATCCCCTTCGGCCGGTGGTGTTTCTACTTGGTCGGTGGTATCTCCCAGCATCCAAAGAGCATACCTTTGGACTTTGGCAGTCCTCAGAGGAGCAAGGCAGTGTTAACAGAGGCAGTAGTGCTATGGCAGCGAGTTTCCGGGCGAGACGAGTCAAGCATGCATCATTCACGCATCCTGAGGCGGGGCTGTGGCCACCGTCTTTCTGCATTTAATTTGTTAATTAATTAGAAGTTTTGTAATAGTTAATTTGATATTATTTATTCGATTTGTAATATTTATTCGGACCCTCCGAGTGAGGGCAATTGTGTAATAAATGTGCGTGAGTGTGTGTATGTCTCCCAACCCCACGTCTTTCTTCCCTTTTATTTACTAGCTCTCGATGGTTAGCCTAGGGCATGTTTCAATTAGCATACAGTATGATAGCATGCGTGCATCCATACATTTGTCTTACATGCACCGGGCTCGGCGCATCATACTAACTGCATTTGTATTTCAATTCCAAAGTTGAATACATATTAGTTATAGCATCATCACATGCCATCTTAGAATAGCCAAGCCTATTGTAATTGCATCTTGTATGTGTTGCATTAGCCATCTTAACATGAGCTAGGATCATGCATTGATTACTAACTATCTTTTGTTTTGGCTCGGAGTACTAGGTAAGCATTTATGCTTTAGCACACCGCATGCGTGTAAGTGTTGCCATAATAGCATGATTAGCATGAGGCTAGCTGCTTATGTGACATAACTGCTTGAGTGCCTGTGGATGAAGGTCGAATTACCTAAATTGGAATAATGGATTAAAACTGTGAGTTTTAAGCCCACCAGATAGTGGCAAAAATCATCTTTTCTAAAGCCCACTCGAGGGTGGCGAAATCTACATTTTTAGCCTACTTGCGAGTAGCAAACCATTTTCAAAACAAGTATGAAATGTTTTGTTCCAATTTAGGCGATTTGGTCTATACTTGTTTGCTGTGCGCATAACGTAGTAATTCTAGGCTAATAACCGGAATAAGAACACATAACGTTTTCAAAATAGGATATCACGGTTAATAGAGGCCGATCTTCGGATCGGGCGAGAGGGGGTGCTCATAGCTGACCTTCCCCAATCGTACCCAAGTTCTCGAGCTGAGGCAACTTTGGTGATGACGGACACGTGGCCTTTGGCACCGAGTCAGGGTTTCCTAAATTCCCCCATAAAAAAATATTTAGGTGGCAGCTCTGTATCTGGCAAAGCAGTCCATGTTTGGCACTTCTTTTCTAAAAATCTGTTTTTCTCAAAACAATTTGCCGGATTTGGACTCTTTGGTTCAGATTAAGAACCGTGACAATTTGAGAGTCCTGAACCGTAGTGAGCCCAATACGAACAGAACGGGACTCGTCCTCCTGGGGCATTCGGGGACGTCTACAGTTTCTGGCGACTCTGCTGGGGATTTAGAGAGCTTGAATCGAACTCGTGATATCCTGTTTTGATTTCATTTATGTGTCTCTTTGCATTGCATGTGCATTGGTGCGCCTAGGACACCGTGTTTGCCATCTGCCATTCCTGAACGGTTTGCCGGAGGCTTGACTTTGTCAAAGCATGCCGTAAGGCTGACCGGTTACGGGCTCTGCCAGTATGGGAGCACAAACCCCGATTTTACCAGGGCACCATTTTTGACCATTCGACCTAGTGTATATCGAAATTCGTAGTGACTATTCCAAACTAGGATAGGTTACTTACCCGATGTTAGGTTGTTTGAAAACTGCTGCGTGCATAATGAAACCCTAGCTTCGGACAAAATAGGAAAGGGAAACCCTACCCCAACTTAGGGGTGTTTTGGCTCTCTTTTACTTGCTATGTGTTTTTAGAGTGTATCTATGCAGGGAACACACATATCAGTTCGCAAGTCTGAGTGTCAGGCATGCGGGCATCAGCGTTTTTGGGAATCAGTCATCTACGGGTACCAGATTCGGACTTAGGGGCAACAATTTGGAAACAGTGATTAGTGATTAAGGAACAGTACATTCAGCTTGTTGGTAGGTTGTTGTGATACCCAGCTGTGTGTTGTGTTTATTTTACGTTGTTACGCTGTCCAATTGTCCGTTTATTTATATGCTTTATTTATCTTTTTACTAGGTAGTCGAGCACAATTGCTTCTGACCTAGTAGATATTCCCTAAGCATTCTGGATTAGAGCTCGTCGACTCCATCGATCTAAGGATCTGGTAGACGGACAACCAGTGTACCACTCTCTACCCCTGGTTACTAGACGGAGGACAGCTAGGCAGAGGGCATCAGTTCAACAGTCAGTACAGAGGGCTTTGTCTACCCCACCTGTGTACAGTAGGGATCAGGATTCTGCTTCTCCCACAGAAACGGAACATATACCGATAATTCAGTCAGAGTAGAACAGTATGGCCAATTTAGAGGAGATGGTGCACCAGCTTCAAGAGAGTATGAAAATGACGCAGCAGGATGCTGTCTGACAGGCAGAGTTCGCCAAACAGCAGGCCACGGTTATGAATGAACAAGCAGAGTTAATCGTGAGGTTACAGCAGTAAACCGGAGCATCTGCTTCGCAGCAAGCGCCTCCCCCACCAGGAATTCCAACCCCCGGGGAGACAGCTAATGTTCAGAATGATACGGATAGTCCCACGGGACCACCTCTACCCCCGATCCTACCCCAAATCCAACTCCAGTTATCCAAAACACCCACCAACCTACCGGACTCTCCCTTTGAGTTCGAGACAGACCCCACAGCATTGAAGTTGAGCAAGCTCGAAAAGCTATTCAAGAGATCCCAAGGAGTCAAGACCATCCCTGACATCGAAGATGGATATACCGACGCAGTTGTGACACTACCTGACAGATTCAAAATGCCGCACATTGATCGATTTGATGGGTCCGGGGACCCCATGGTGCACCTGAGACTATTTTCAGACATCTTAAGGCCAATGGGCCTTAGCAGACTTCAGAAGTTGTCTCTGTTCAGCCGAACCCTGTCGGGTGTGGCGGCCATATGGTATGCCAAATTAGAAGATGACGTCAAGAGAAATTGGGACGAGATGGCCGAGGCCTTCATTACGCAATACTCATACAATACACAAATCGAGATTACAACCCGTGATCTCGAGACAAGAAGGCAAGAGCCTAAAGAGAGTTTCTCAGAGTTCGTGACCAGATGGAGGGCCAAGGCTTCGATGATGACCTTAAGGCCTACAGACAAAGATTAGATTCGGATGATTGTGCGCAATCTTCAGCCGAAGTTGATGCAAAAGATGATTGTACTCCCCTTCCCTACCTTTTCTGATCTACATGAAATGGGGCTGCAGATTGAGGATGCCTTAAAGTAAGGCTTAATTGATGATGACCGGTAGCAACCCCGAAGAACTTTCAACCGTAACACTAATACAGGCCCGAGCGGTACTACAACTACAAGAGCCTCCAAAGTGAGCATGGTCACCACCAACCCCCCTCCAAGAACCATGGCAGCTGCGCCATTCTCCGGCGCGCCCAGAAGCTGTACCCAAACGGCCAAATACCCACCAAAAAACACAAGAACCTTCGCTTCACTATATATATGCCTCTATCCAAAGCTCTGGGGGTTTTAATCAGAAAAGGGCATTTGAAGGCCCTAGAACCGCGGCCTTTACCAGAAAGACTTCCCCCTACCCACAACCCAGCCAAATATTGCGCATTTCACCAACAGCACAGTCATGACACCGATCTGTGCTTCCAATTACGTCATGAGATTCAAGATCTCATCGATAACGGGGTGATTCTGCCTCCCGAGAAACCCAATGTTACAACAAACCCTCTCTCCACACATAACCAAGCTCCACCGCCTAAAAGGATTAACTTCATCCAAACTGGGGTCGTGCCTTACGATCCTAGCATCTATATCACTCCTTCCCACCTGCCTAAGCCAGAGGTATTCCTTCCCGACTGCACCGACTTGTGCATGATGGACATTTTCATAACCCGACCTAAGCCAACGGTGGTGACTATCGAGAACATGAGAGAGGAGATCCCAAAGGAGAAGAAGGTTGTTGAGTCAGAGTCTGCAGAATCTGGGAGTCGTGTTGAGAAGACATATAGTCCGGGTGACTACATTTCATCAATAGCCCAGGATGGGCCAGATGTGGAATTGCCAACAGGGGGAGAACTGTGTGTGATCCAAGGGGATAGTCTGGGACAGGGAACAATTGATTTAAGGGCTGTGAAAGAGGACCTTACCAATCTCCAGTTTTACAGTGACCAAGATCCAGGGGGCGCAGCAGTCAACTAGTTTGATTATGAGGAATCAACAGAGGCTACTGGGTGGTTGGATGATCAACCGGATGTGGTGTAAGAGTTCCAACCAGGACAGGGTCCGGCAGAGGCACGAATGTCGGTGACAGTTGAGAGAGTCGGAGAACAGAATACATCACCGAAGAACGCCAGTGTCAAGAATTTCGCTCGGGATTAGAGCATTCTAAATGCAAGAATTATTGAGTAGCCATCTATGTTGATACGGTCGGAACAGGAAAGATTTGAAGATCCTGCGAGAATCAGAAAGGCAAAGGCCCATGTGGGGACTGAAACTGCTGTGTGCACAGGAACAGAGAATGCTGCAAGCATAGAGATGGAAGGTACCGCGAGTACGAGAACAGTCATACCAGAGCCGGACAGGTGTCTGTCGACTGCTGATGGAATGTGGTGGGAAGATGAGGATTTATGTCTTGCCCATACGGATGAAGATTGGGGGAACAACCAACCCGATGACACCTGGTACCTCGGAGAAGTCGACCATATGACACGGAGTGGGCGGTACTTCAAGCCCCCACATCTAGATCAGCCAGAGGCGTCTGGGAAAGATAAGGAGGCAGAGAAACAGAAAGAAAAACAACTTGAAGAGGAGGCTGTGCTAAAATAGTTAAAAAAGATACAAGCAGACATCTCCATCTGGGGATTTCTTATGGCATCACGAGTGCACAAGCAGGTTGTCTTATCAGCCATGGACAAGGCAAAGCTTTCGATAGAAACCACGCCAGAACAGCTAGTAGGATTAGTTTTCCTGGGAGGGGCTATCCCGACGCTGACTTTCTCCGACAAGGAACTGCCACCTGAGGGGGCAAACCATAACAAACCACTCTACATCTCTGTGGAGTGTAAGAATAAATAGATACCGGTGGTTCTTGTTGATATCGGATCCCCCATCAACGTCTGTCCAGCGAGGACTGCCTATGCAATCGGCTTGAAAACCGCGGACTTTTTACCAACAGCCCAAGTAATTCGGGCATACGGTAACACAAGTAGAGAGGTCATGGAGATGGTGAAAATTCAGACTAAAGTTGGGCCAGGACAGCATGAGATAGATTTCCATGTCTTAGAAGTTCCGGGGACTTTCAAATTGCTTTTGGGGAGGCCGTGGCTGCATCGAGTGAAGGTCGTCTCGTCCACTCTGCATCAGATGGTGAAATACCCCTATGAAAAGGGAGTAGCCATTGTTTTCAGAAATTCATTGATCCACCCACCTCCAGAGGTATCTACACCAGTCTTAGAAATCGAGCACGGCATGGAGGACGTGTTTATATCAGGTTTCACCCTTGTTGAGGCTCGGGTTGTACAAAACATCATGGCTGCTAACGAGGGGATGTATGTCAGTGCTCAAGCGGTATACCTCATGAACAAACTCCAACACATGCCCGGGATGGGGTTAGGAAGGAGCGGCCAGAAGGGCGTTGCAGCATTGGCCGAAGTACCACAAAATCCTCATACCTTTGGCTTGGGTTATCTGCCCACCAAAGAGGATTAGGTAAGGAAATGAAAGGAAGTGGCTGGAAGAGCCAGAGCAAAACAGATGGAGAAGCCTTTTGAGTTGATGCACTGGCCCATCCAGGGTACTCTAAATGGATGCTTCGTCTGGGAGGGGGAAGATTTTCCATTCTGTAGTTTTCCGGAGCCGTGGCTGAACGCGGAGAGGAAGCGCATACCGGGGTTCGAGATTTTCTTTGACCTACAATTATCTGGGGATGATGTTGCCGAAGAGCAGACAGACCCGACAGTCGAGGCTGAGCATAGTGGGGAAATGGAGTCTGAGGGCACCGAACTTGAAATGGGGGTAGCACTGGCATGTCTACTTTCAGATCCTTCGATCGAACAGAAGTGCTTGGGGGATGACTTCTCGGTGTCTATGATCGGGAATGAAACGGCTGCAGGCCTACCATCCACCATTTTGGATGCATCCATCGCACCCTCTCTTGTTTGGCAATACGAAGAGGGATTTTTGTCAAACAGCGCCGGGTTAGGTAGTGAGCCGGAATCTGATTCCACCAAGTCTTGTGAGTCGGAATCAAGTTCCAGCTCAACTGAGTCTGAGCCTGGTATTCCTGGGGGTGATAACCCGGATGCCACAGTCCTGTCCAGGTCATCTTTTTCTTTCTCCTTTGAGTCTGTTGTAACAGAAGAATCGGACGGTTTGGAAGTACTTAATGAGAATAATGTGGATGTGGTTTCCGAGTACTTTTCTGTGCCTTAGATATATTTCTTAAATCAGGACTTTCAAAATTTTGACGAAAACGACGAGGGAGAAATTCCTCCGGTTTTGCAACGATTAATTGATCTAGAGCAGGAAAGATTTGTTAAACCTTTAGTTGATGAAATCACTACTGTGAATATTGGTACTGAGAAGGACTCGCGGCTGGTCCAGATCGGGTCCACGTTGTCTTCGGAGGAACGCGAGCACTTAGTCGCTTTATTAAAAGATTTCAAAGATGTTCTCGCGTGGTCCTACGGAGACATGCCCGGAATCGATCCTGAGATTGTACAGCATCGGATCCCTCTTGACCCTGAGGCCCAACCTGTGAAACAGAAGCTCAGAAGGATTCGTCCAGACTGGGCAATCAAGATTAAGGAAGAGGTCACCAAGCAAATCGATGCAGGCTTCCTGCTGGTATCCGAATACTCGACTTGGTTGGCTAACATCGTTCCAGTGTCAAAGAAGGATGGCAAGATCCGAGTATGCGTGGATTTCAGGGATTTGAACAGAGCTAGTTCGAAGGACGACTTTCCCCTGCCGCACATTGATGAGTTAGTGGACTTCACAGTGGGGCATGCTTTGCTTTCGTTTATGGATGGCTTCGCAGGTTACAATCAGATAGTGATGGCACCAGAAGACCGGGAAAAGACTGCCTTCACCACCCCGTGGGGGACATATTGCTACAGAGTGATGTCGTTTGGGTTGAAGAATGCTGGAGCTACATATCAACGGGCTGCGACCACAATATTGCATGACATGATCCACAAAGAGGTTGAGGTGTACGTGGACGACATGATTGTCAAGTCCAAAGAAAGAGAGGGCCACTACACCGCCTTGCAAAAGTTCTTTCAAAGGATCAGAGAATTCTGGTTGCGTTTGAATCCTCAGAAGTGTACGTTTGGTGTTACAGCAGGGAAAATGCTGGGGTTTCTTATTACACAGAGAGGTATCGAAGTCGACCCTTCCAAAATCAAGGCCATCCTAGAAATGCCACCACCAAGGATTGAAAATGAGGTGCGAGGCTTTCTGGGTAAAGTGCAATTCATAAGACGGTTTATCTCAAAATTAACTTTGACTTGTGAACCACTTTTTGGTCTCTTAAAGAAAGGAAAGAAATTCCAATGGGACAGCCGATGCCAAGCTGCTTTTGAACAGATCAAGGAATACTTACAGAACCCGCTCGTGTTGTCACCGCCAGAGCCGGGGAGACCGTTGATATTGTATCTTTCGGTAACCGAGACCACAATGGGCTGCATGCTCGTGCAAGAATCAGAGGACAAAGTGGAGAGAGCCATCTACTATCTGAGCAAGAAGATGCTAGAGTATGAGACTCGCTACACATCGTTGGAGAAGGCTTACTTAGCTTTGGTATGGGCTACCAAGAAGCTGCGGCATTACCTGTTAGCTCACGCCGTAATGTTGGTTTCACGACTCGATCCCATCAAATATCTTTTCGAGAAACCGGTACTTACGGGTAGGCTAGCTCGTTGGCTGCTGTTGCTTTCCGAATTCGATCTGAAATATGTGACACGCAAGTCAGTCAAGAGAAGAGCAGTGGCAGAGTTCTTAGCCGACCATCCAGTGGAAGGGGGCGAAGCAGTTGAGTACTTATTCCCAGACGAGGCCATTTTGCACATCGAAGATGAAATTTGGACGATGTATTTTGACAGAGCGTCAAACCAGTACGGGTATGGGATAGGAGTGTTGTTGATAGTGCCCGACAACTCCCGTATTCCTCTAGCCTTCAAACTTCGGTTCAAAGTCTCGAACAACGAAGCAGAATATGAGGCATGCATTGCCGGTCTAGAAGCAGCCCTGGAACTAGGGGCAAGACGGTTGGACATCATCGGCGACTCGAACCTTGTTGTGTCTCAAGCAAAAGGAGACTAAAAAGTCAAAGAAGAAAAGATGATAATGTATCACCGGACCTTGGACTTGTTAATTCCTCGGTTTGAGAAGCTAAATTTTGCTCATCTACTAAGAGAGAACAACAGGTTCGCAGATTCTTTAGCAACTCTATCTTCCATGATAGACATCCCGTTCGGAGTCCGAATGCGTTCAGTCATCATTGACCAGAAATTTGCGCCAGCCTACGAGTCGATTGCCGCCATAGATGAGGTTCAGGATGAAAACCCCTGGTATTACAACATTTGGAACTTCTTGGAGAAAGAGGCGTATCCACCAGGGGTGAATGCCAAGGATAAAAGGGCAATCAGAAGAATGGCCGTTCAATTCATCATCTGTGGAGGCAAATTATATAAGAGAGGTCATCTGGGAATGCATAAGCTATGTGTAGAAGCTGAGGAATCAAAGCGCCTGATGGAGGCCATCCACGGAGGAGAATGTGGGGCACATATGAATGGGGTAATGCTAGCGCGGAAGATCCTCAGACAGGGTTACTACTGGTCCATCATGGAGGAGGATTGTATCGGCTTTGTTCAACGATGCCACAAATGCCAGATCCATGCAAATCGCACGAACATTCTGCCGTCGAAGCTGTACAATATGACTTCGCCATGGCCATTTTCAGTTTGGGGAATCGATGTGATCGGGGCTGTTACTCCGAAGGGGTCGAATGGGCATGAGTTCATCCTGGTCGCGATAGATTACTTTACGAAGTGGGTCGAGGCCCAATCTTATGCGGTGTTAGAGGCTTCACATGTTGCGAAATTCATCAGAAACAACATCATCTGCCGCTATAGGGTCCCAAACGAGATTATTTCAGACAATGGTTCCCATTTCAAGAAGGAGGTGATTGATTTGGTAAAGAAATACAATGTGGCTTTTCATAAGTCGTCCACATACCGGCCGCAGACCAACGGAGCAGTTGAGGCCGCCAACAAGAACATCAAGCACATACTGCAGAAGATGGTGGAAACCTGCCGGGACTGGCCAGATAAGTTGCCGTTTGCTCTGTGGAGCTACCGGACTTCAATTAAAACTTCTACTGGGGCGACTCCATATTCATTAGTCTATGGGATGGAGGCCGTTCTACCTATCAAAATTGAGGTTCCGTCATTTCGAGTATTAGCTGAGTGTCAAATAGCCGAAGCAGATTGGCAGCAGAGTAGATTCGAGGAACTCATGCTCTTTGATGAGAGAAGACTGAAAGCATTTTACCATGTTCAAGGTTATCAGCGCAGAATTGCCTGGGCTTTCAACAAGAAGGTTAAGTCCAGGAATTTGAAAGAAGGAGATTTGGTACTCAACGACAACCGAGCTCCCATCCATGACCCAAGGGGCAAGTTCAGACCCAATTGGACTGGTCCCTACATCATTAAGTCTATTTGATCAGGTGGAGCTGTAGTTCTGATGGACCTAGATGGCCTAGAGTTCTCCCAACCGATCAACATGGACAAATTGAAGAAATATTACCCCTGAGAGGCTCGCTAGGCCGAAAACCCGAAAGGGCGACCTAGGCCAAAGTTAGAGCTCGAAAAATTAGAAAATATAAAAACTGAGCTCGCAAGGTTGAAAACCCGCAAAGGGTGGCCTTAGCAAAAGTTAGAGCGTAAAAGGAGAGCGAAAATACTCGAGTGAACCCAAGCTTGAACTACGTAAGGCTTGATTCCCATCTTTGGGATACGTAGGCAGCTTCATCCTGAAGTTTAGCCATAAACTTTTCCCCAATCAACTTTGTCCATTTGATCATCTCAGCCATCTTTGTCTATTCAGCATTCAAGAGTTTGGTTATGATCTCCGGTGCAATGCTCTTCAGACTAGGGGCAACTTTCCTGTTGCTGGGATCCGGGGTTGTGCATCTCAGTGACAGATCTCAGGCGTGCCCAGTTCTGATCCATATCGAAAATAGTTTTGAAAAATTTTCATAAAAGTTGACTTTGTTCAAATTAATCTTTTTACAACTAAGACCATCTCTGGACCAAAATGGAAAATTTTCAGTACCACAACCTTCAAGTTCATTGATTTCAGTACAGAGTATACAAATTGAAGTTGCTTTTTATTACAATCACAAAAAAAACTTGAAAGTTCTAATAAAGCAATAAATCTGGGGCATAGCTAAGTCAGGTGTTCTTGCACCCCCTCCCAGAGCTGGTAGAAGCCTCTGATGCCAAAGTGGGCCCTTCTTATGCCTCTTTATTGAGCCAATCCAAGCACTCATCAGACAAGGTGCAACTAAAAGTGGGAGCAGGGTCCAGGAGCTCTCTAATCCTCCATGCTGTGGCATACCGGGCAAGTTGTGCGCCTCGAATTGGGAATGCAGCAGGATACTCTATCCCTTCTGGCGGGCAAGTTTGATCATGGCCGAACTGGCGCCGGAACTGGAACCAGAACGGAAAGTAGAACACACAGTGAGTCAGACCAATCAACTGGATCCCGGTCTGCCGGGACATGCTATAGCTCATTGCCGGGAGATTGAGCTAAGGACAGCGCCAAGCAATGCGATCCGTAGACAAATTGCACATCCAGTCTAACCACCATCCCTCATCAAGGGCATCGGCTAGTCGTTGTCGGAAGAAGTAGCCGCGAGCTGAGTAGGCTGGGCAAGAGTCCACAACTTGCAATTTATCCATCAACCATACCTGGGGAGGGATGAAAAATGAGAGAATAAAGAATAGAGAGATGTACGATGAGAGAAAAGTAAGAAAAGGGTTTTGTGAAAAAAAATCGAGCTTGAGGGCCGAGTGATGTGAGCAATACATATGTGAGAAAGGGTGGGAAACATTACCTGCAGCAGTAGTGGACTTCCCGCGAATCTGGTCGTCTCTCGGCGATAGAAAGCATCCAAGCCCATCAGCGTCTCAGCCAATGTCAGGGCAATGCAGCTCTTTCCTTCTTTCAAGCCTTGAGCAACTTCAATCAGATGAATGCTAGATCCGCTAAAGCCCGAGGCAAGCAAAAAGCGAGATAGTATGCATAAGCAAAGGGCGTGTTGCCGAAAACCTTGCCAATGATGGTCGCCGCGGTTACCCGCATCAGAAAAACGATGAATCAATCATCAAGCCAAGGATATCTAGTTCCCCGTTGTAGATCAGAGACCGAGCATCGTGCATGGTGAACCCACACATCTGTCCTAAAGCTTGGGTGTGACCGAAGCGATGCTGGGCAAAATCTCCTCGTTGCGCTCGGACTCCATCAAAACTTGAAAATCTTCGAAGGTCGGACACATCTCTTGCCTGCCGAAGCTAAAGACATGTGTCACCGGATTCCAAAACCTTGCCGCCGCATAGAGAAACGGGAGGTGTAACGGGGTACGACCCAGAGTGAATAGTGCGTTTATGCCGAAACCCTGGAAATTCAGCTTTTTCGAGCCATCCAAGTTGTTAATCCAGGACGTGAGATTCTGGGCAAGAAATCCCTCCATTTTGAGCAAATCAGTGTTAAATTGAGTAGAACTACGAAGCTGAGGCCTTTTGTAGGAGATAAGGTGTGAGTGGAGGACAGATGTCAAAGTTCGGGTGGTCCCAGAAATTTATGGCCGGCCGGCCAAATGTAGTGCTGACCGGCCACCACTTTTAGCTGGTGACAAGTTATCATGGCCGATGGCCTTTGCCCTTGGCCGGTGGTCTTCCTCCTTGTTCTATGAACTGTTTATGCTGAGGATTGGGGAACTATACCACCTCTTATGCCCTCCGGTGATCGATTCTGGCGGAGTCATGCCTATTTGCTTATCGAGTTATGTTTCACTCCCTTTAGGTCTTTGATTTGCTTATTGGGTTGTACTCGCACTTGTTTGGTTGTATCGAGTCTCTCTGTTTTGCTTATCGAGTTGTAAATGGGTTCACTACCTGATTATTACGATGCGAACACTCTATTTTCAAACGAATTTCATTCACATTGTCATGTGATTCCATGCGATGCGATGCATAGAAAGCACAAATGTAACACCCTGTTGAACAAAAATAGCAGTTTCATTTCCATCGTGTGTTTTGCGAAAATACATAGTTTTGAAAAAATGATAACAAACCCTGCCTGAGGTAGTACAATGTGCTTAACTACTAGTAAAAAGGAAAGTAAAGCAAAAAGAGAGTAGGGCAGCAAAGTATCAGAGTTGATACCGGTAACCCATCCCTTGAGGTCAATACATCTCTCGCGCCTTTGTTGGGATCCATTGTTTGGTGTGGCACCTCAAGTTTCTCAAGGCAGTGCAAGGAAGTACACCTTTGAAACGCTCGTAGACCTCCGAGTTAACCTCAAATTGTGTCTGCTATGAGCAATGCTCCGTGCGTGCGAGGAGCATCCCCTCCCGTATCCTTTGTGTATCTTGTGAACTTCACGAATCCTTTCAATCATATTGTGTTGCAGTACTTTGCGTTTCAGCATCATGAATAGCTCATCTTTGTTCAATTTCAAGTTTCTATACACATTGCGTGCATACGTGCATTGCTTTACTTACATGTGTTCAATTTCAAGTTTCTATACACATTACGTGCATACGTGCATTGCTTTACTTACATGTGTTCAATTTCAAGTTTCTATACACATTGCGTGCATACGTGCATTGCTTTACTTACATGTGTTTAATTTCAAGTTTCTATACACATCGCGTGCATACGTGTATTGCTTTACTTACATGTGTTCAATTTCAAGTTTCTATACACATTGCATGCAAACGTGCATTGCTTTACTTACATGTGTTCAATTTCAAGTTTCTGTACACATTGGGTGCATACGTGCATTGCTTTACTTACATGTGTTCAAGTTCCTTTCTATACACATTGCTTGCGTAGATCGCATGCTTTACTTATATGTGTTCAAGTTCCTTTCTATACACATTGCTTGCGTAGACCGCATGCTTTACTTACATGTGTTCAAGCTCGTTTCTATACACATTGCTTGCGTAGACCACATGCTTTACTTACATGTGTTCAAGTTCGTTTCTATACACATTGCTTGCGTAGACCGCACGCTTTACTTACATGTGTTCAAGTTCATTTCTATACACATTGCTTGCGTAGACCGCACGCTTTACTTACATGTGTTCAAGTTCCTTTCTATACACATTGCTTGCGTAGACACGCATACTTTACTTACATGTGTTCAAATTTCTTCATACACATTGTGCACGTTGTCACGTGTTCTTTACTTACATGTGTTTATGCTTTCACTACATTGTTATGCGCCCCACTCGACTTGCGTTGCTAACAATATTGTACCTGTTAAGTTTGCTTTCTTTGCAGGCACGATATTGTATGTACGGTTCATTTGAGGCTGGTGCAACCAGACGAACCGGACAGGTACTGTATTCTCCGAGTGAGACGTATCGAGAATTGCATAATTCTCTTACATCCTTTCTGCATTGTAGTGTAGTTTGGTCTATGATTGCTTAAAATTGTTACATGTTATGCTTCGTTGCAGCTTTCTTTGCATGATTATAAGTTATGCTCGGCTCGGTGCATTGTCTTGCATTCTGCCCCTGCCCTTGGGCACGTATCTTTATCTGCAGCTTGTATGCCTTGTCTAAGTCTTCAGCCTTGTCAAAAATGGGTTGTCTCTGGGCTTTGACATTCACTCCCGTCATTGTTATGACTTTCGAGTTCTGTCAAAGAGGGGCAACTGTAGACACCCCATTTTTGACCATCCTCAAGACTTGGACGTCACCGCTCGAACACTCGGTGATTACTCATGTTTGTGTTTCATTTTGAGTTCCCAGAGGTCTCGGCTACGCGCCTTGCCTCAAGATCTCTCAACTCGACTGTTCTGTGTTTGGTTTTGCACCAAACACTTGTGTTTGGTTTTGCACCAAACACTTGTGTTTTTGCTTCTGAGGGTAGAAAGTAGCTTGTTAGCTACTCTTGACACCCACCGGCCTTGGTTTGAGGCCACCGGCCATGTTTTGAGGCTACCGGCCATTGGTGAATTATACCATTGGTCGGTCGGCACTCAGTATGGTCGGTCGGCTATCTGTTTGGCCGGTGAAATCCTTTTCTGGCCGGTAGCACCTTTTTACCTTTTTCAGGCATGGTGCATGCCATCTGGCCGGTAGCACCTTTTTACCTTTTTCAGGCATGGTGCATGCCAGCTGTGCCAACCGGAATGCACCAAACCTGCCCCGGGGCATACAGGTGGCTGTTTTGCCCTTTTTGCACCCTTTTGGTTAAAGCTTCTTGAGGAAGCTTGACCCTTTGTCAAAGCTTCCTCAAGAAGCTTGCCAGCTGTCCTAGCTTCCTCAGGAAGCCTTGCACCCTTAGCTTGGCTTCCCTTGTAAGCCTTGACCCTTTTAAGTAGCTTCCCTTATAAGCTTTGGCCAATTACCTTGCCTATATAAGAGCCCCTCCTCCTCCTTGTTTGGTTCAACAAAAAACCAGAGCTATACACATATATATCTGATATATATCATCCTCTCTCTCTCTCTCTATATCTCCCTCTCTCTCTTCATTTTGTGTGTGTTTGAGGGCCTAAAGTGTGTGTTTGTTCTTAGTTTTGCACTAAAACACATATCATTACACCTTATTTCGAATTTGAGGGGCTTTGGGGGTTTGTTCTTGAGGTTTTGGACTGGTTTTGATCAAAAGAAGAAGGCTGCAATTGCTGTTCATCAAGGGTTCTTCAAGGGTAACTCTTTTACTTTAGATTCCCCAATCTTGCACTAGACTTTTGCCTATCTTGCTCATTGTTTTAGACTTTGTGTATAACTGAAAAAAGTCTTGTATTTGCATGCTTAAGATATCTCATTAAGGTTGTTTTGGCATTGGGGGTCGACCTCCCCTTCTTAGGCCTTGTTTGCCCCCTTTGTGTGCTTCCTTTATTAAGTTTTGATTTCTTTGGTGTATTAGCCTTCTCACCACTAAAATCCAATGGATTTTCAGTGGTGAAGAAGGGGGTTTGAGGTCTTGCATAGGGGAGGGACACCATTCTCCCTTGGTCTCTCATTTTGTTCATGTTTTGGCTCATAAGGGTAACATGCATGTTTGGTTTGTTTTTGGTTCCATATCAGATGTTTTGGGTGTTGTTTAGGTCATATGTTGCCTCTGTCTTGGTCGGATTAATGACTCATTGCATGCATATTATACTTGCTTTACATTCCTCCATGTTGTCTAAAAGTGCATCATACCATTAGACCACCATGCTCTTATATTTTGGCCTTGCTTTGTCAAGTCCTTGGTCATATTTTGCCATGTTTAAGGTCTGTGGGGTACTGATTTAATCATGTTTTCCATGTTTGGTATGACCTCCTTGCATCTTGACATTATAAGCTTTAAGTGTGTGAGGCATGAGCATGTTTTGTTGAGTCTATTTTAGTAATTTGGAGTCATTTTATATGTCATTTCAGTCCTCAAACCATGCTTGTATGCTTGCATTCATCACCTCTTTCATGTTTTGAGGATGTGTCCTTTTATGCCTAGAAATGAGCTTTGGTGCATGCATTTTGTTTAAGTCACTCAGGCTGCCATACCAGTGGATTTTAGGGGCTCATTTTACATATTGAAACTCTGATTTGTATTGAAAAGTGCATGCCATGAGTGGTTGGGGTGGTTGTACTAGGATACTCTCTTTAGTGGCCTTGAATGCTTCCTCTTTTGTATCCATTTCCTAGCATGTTTTGGTGCCATCTTTTGCATGCATTTTAGAGTCTAACATGAGTGTTTGGTATCCGTGTACCTCACCTTTGGGTGCTCTTGAGAATAGCCCTCCATGCCTTAGCTTTAGGCCCCTTTGATTTGTTTGTTTGGTATGCTTGTTGTCCATCATTTTGGCATCTTTGGCCACTGTTTTGGGGTGTGGCTGAGGCCTCCCATTTCAGCCTAAGTCCACTCTTGTATATGGTTGCATGCTTGACTTGTTACCTTTAGTTGCATGCTTGCATTGTGCCATGTTTACATTACATTTTAGGTTGCATTGCATTGCATCTCGCATGCTTAGTACATTACATTTGCATGTTTAAGTTACCCTGCATTTGGCATACCTTGTAACTTAGCCTCATGTTGCATAGTTGAGCCACATTTGCATACATATATTGCATTGTTTGGTTTGGGGTGTCAAACCAAACATGAGAATTGAGATGCGTTCGTACTCAAAGTGACGTAACGCGCCTCGATCCTCGGTCGCCGACCCCCCTTGACCTCAACATGATAGGGTGTTGGCATTCATGTGTTTTGTTTGCATGCATTTACATTAAGTTGCTAACTTGGCCTCTTAGGCCATCATGCATCAAAATGCATAATTGATGGCCCGAGGGTCGAGGGCCATGCTCCCTTGAGTCTATTACATGACAGGGAGTGTGTCCATGCATACATTTGCCTAAAAATTCCATGCCATACACTGCTTTCCCTCTGCTGCTGTCAACTACAGGTTCTGCAGGAAGTTTTGGCCGGTCGGCTAAATACAATGCCGACCAGCCAGGAATTTGTGGCCGATAGCTTATTCAGTGGCCGGTGATCATCCCCTTCGGCCGGTGGTGTTTCTACTTGGTCGGTGGTATCCCCCAGCATCCAAAGAGCATACCTTTGGACTTTGGCAGTCGTCAGAGGAGCAAGGCAGTGTTAACAGAGGCAGTAGTGCTATGACAGCGAGTTTCCGGGCGAGACGAATCAAGCATGCATCATTCACGCATCCTGAGGCGGGGCTGTGGCCACCGTCTTTCTGCATTTAATTTGTTAATTAATTAGAAGTTTTGTAATAGTTAATTTGATATTATTTATTCGATTTGTAATATTTATTCGGACCCTCCAAGTGAGGGCAATTGTGTAATAAATGTGCGTGAGTGTGTGTATGTCTCCCAACCCCACGTCGTTCTTCCCTTTTGTTTACTAGCTTTTGATGGTTAGCCTAGGGCATGTTTCAATTAGCATACAGTATGATAGCATGCGTGCATCCATACATTTGTCTTACATGCACCGGGCTCGGCGCATCATGCTAACTGCATTTGTATTTCAATTCCAAAGTTGAATACATGTTAGTTGTAGCATCATCACATGCCATCTTAGAATAGCCGAGCCTATTGTAATTGCATCTTGTATGTGTTGCATTAGCCATCTTAACATGAGCTAGGATCATGCATTGATTACTAACTATCTTTTGTTTTGGCTCGGAGTACTAGGTAAGTATTTATGCTTTAGCACACCGCATGCGTGTGAGTGTTGCCATAATAGCATGATTACCATGAGGCTAGCTGCTTATGTGACATAACTGCTTGAGTTCCTGTGGATGAAGGTCGAATTACCTAAATTGGAATAATGGATTAAAACTGTGAGTTTTAAGCCTACCAGATAGTGGCAAAAATCATCTTTTCTAAAGCCCACTCGAGGGTGGCGAAATCTATATTTTTAGCCTAGTTGCGAGTAGCAAACCATTTTCAAAACAAGTATGAAATGTTTTGTTCCAATTTAGGCGATTTGGTCTATACTTGTTTGCTGTGCGCATAATGTAGTAATTCTAGGCTAATAACCGGAATAAGAACACATAACGTTTTCAAAATAGGATATCACGGTTAACAGAGGCCGATCTTCGGATCGGGCGAGAGGGGGTGCTCATAGCTGACCTTCCCCAATCGTACCCAAGTTCCCGAGCCGAGGCAACTTTGGTGATGACGGACACGTGGCCTTTGGCACCGAGTCAGGGTTTCCTAAATTCCCCCATAAAAAAATATTTAGGTGGCGACTCTGTATCTGGCAAAGCAATCCATGTTTGGCACTTCTTTTCTAAAAATCTGTTTTTCTCAAAACGATTTGCCAGATTTGGACTCTTTGGTTCAGATTAAGAACCGTGACAATTTGAGAGTCCTGAACCGTAGTGAGCCCAATACGAATAGAACGGGACTCGTCCTCCCAGGGCATTCGGGGACGTCTACGGCCAGTTTGTTGATGGTACGCGCAGTATTGGGTAGCATCATGCGTGGCCGGAAGAGGGTTCAGGAGAGGCTGAGGCTCAAGGGGTTTGAGATGGCCTTGTTCAACAAGGATTTGGAGAGCTTTGGACAAAGGCATATAGAGGGTATGGAAGACCCTCTGTCCTAGGGGTAGATACTTCGAGGTTTGTGGATTTTTACTGGACACACCAGTAAAGGGATTGGCAGGCGCTGACAGGGTTTGTTGATTTCTTCCGAGCACGGGATTAGAGCTGAAAGGAACATTCTTGGTACAACGGCCCTTCTCCCGGCTTGCCCCTTGATTCAAACTGCCCCCAACTTGAGTGGCGAAAATGTCGTCCACAGTTTTTGCAACAACTGCGAGCACTTGCTCTTTGTTCAGTCCCTCGACTTTCAAAGCCTCAACAGCCAACAGAAGATGTTCATGGGGACCCATGTCCATCCCTATCTTGTTCTTTTCACTTACCTCCACTTTGCCAAGGGATTGGCATTCCTCAAATGCAGCCCGTTCCAAAATTGGAGAGCCTTTTGACATGAACTCCCTAGCATGTGATGTGGTTGATGACGGTGCCAAGACTCCAAAGGCCAGATCTGCCACAGTTCTTTGAAGATCTTCGATCATTCTCTTCAGATTAGAAGTAGTGGGCTCACGGGTTTGAGATGATTGGGGTCCAGGTGCATCTATCATGCATAAGTCCATGCTTTCTGGAATGAACACCTCAGGCTTGGGTAGATGGGCTGGGGTGATGTATATGCTGGGGTCGAAGGTGGATGGTAGTGTATGGATGAGGTTGAGGTGGGGAGGTGACGAGTCAGTACTAACCTGAGGTCCTTTGGGTGGAGCTAGGGTCTCTTCGTCAATAAGATCCTGAATCTTATGACGGAGGCGGATGCAACGGTTCGTATCATGACTGTGTTGTTGATGATAGGCACAATATTTAGTTGGGTCATACCTTGGTGGAAGAGGATTTGGAAGGGGTTGGGGTTCTAGAAGTTCTAGGTGCCCTTCTTCTCGCAGCTTTTCCAAAGCTTGAGAGAGACTCATGTAAAGAGGATGGAATTTTCGGGCTTGGGGCCGAGTTGAAGGGGTTGGTTTTTGGCCATTGAGGGAAGTGGTGATGGTGTCTACTTCTGAGCATTTCGCAGCTGTGCCACTATCAGTAGTAGCATTGGAATTGCGAGCAACATTCCTCTTCAAAGGCTCATTATCTTCTGCAAAGATCCCTTGTCTGATGGCATCCTCGATTTGAACCCCCATTTCATGAAGGGCTGGAAAGGTAAACAGAGGTAGAACGACCATCTTTTCCAGCAACTTGCCATGCAGATTCCGAACAATCATCCTGATCTGATCTTTGTCGGAAAGCCTTGTAGTTATCATTGAGACCTTTGCTCTCCATCTCGTTACGAACTCTGAGAAACCCTCCTTTGGCTCTTGGCGAGTGACTTCAAGATCATGAGTTGTGACCTCAATCTGTGTGTTGTAGGAGTATTGAGCAATAAAGGCCTTAGCCAGCTCTTTCCAGTTCTGTTTCATAGAGTTCTCCAATTTTGCATACCAGATTGCGGCTATCCCAGACAGGGTTCGGCCGAATAGTGACAATTTCTGGGCTGTGGTCAAACCCATTGGCCTCAAGATATCCAAAAACAGTTGGAGGTGCACCATTGGGTCTTCAGAGCCATCGAACCGATCGATATGCGGCATTTTAAACCGCTCCGGCATGGTCACCACTGAGTCGGTATAACCATCCTCTATATCAGGAATAGAGTGGGCCCCCTGAGACTTTTTGAATAATTTCTCAAGCTTGCTCACTTTCAATGTTGTGGGGTCCGTCTTGAACTCAAAGGGGGAGTCTAGTAGGTTGGTGAGTGTTTTAGATAGCTGGGGTAGAACCAGGGGGGGAGCTGGCCCGCCTGGAATGTTTGTATCATCCTGAACGTGGGTTGCCTCCCCGAGTATGGGAAATCTTGGTGGGGGAGGAGCCTGGTGTGAAGTAGATACACCAGTTTGCTGCTCTAACCTGGCAATTGTCTCTACCTGTTGGGCTATGACCATGGCTTGTTGCTTGGCGAATTTCGTTTGACGGGCAGCGTCTTGCTGCATGGCTTTCATACTATCTTGGAGCTGGCGCACCATCTCTTCTAAGCCTGACATACTGTCCTGATCTGATTGAACCACCAGTATATCTATCTCTACAATAGACTCGAAATCTCAACCATGCTGTTCAAAGACCGATGAGCTAGTAGCTGCTGTACTGGTGGTCTGTGCCTGACCGACCTTTTCACCCTACCTCTGGTAAAGGAACACTGATTGCCCTTGAACTGAATTTCTGACCCAACAAAGTCTATTAACACAAGTTCGATGTACCCGGGGGATATTGGAGCCTTCTGAAGCTATGGTTCCAAGACTACCTAGCAAAAGAGAAAACTGACAGCATCTCAGCCTGATTTCACCTGAACAGATATGAGCATAGTTGAATGAGTGTGCTCTCTATTGAATTCTGCCCAAAATTCTGCCGGTGAACTGATACCCTCAGGTAAAACTAATTCTTCCAAATACTAATGCCCGCAAGCCTGATACCCAGACTTGCAAACTGACACATACAACCTGTAGAGACACACTCTGACAGCACGTATCAAGCAAGTAAGAGCTAAAACACCCCTATGGAGGGGTAGGGGTTCCCTGTCCTATCTTGTCAGGAGCTAGGGTTTCACTACGCACGTAGCGGTTTCAAACAACCAAAAATCAGGTAAGCAACCTGTCCTAGCTTGGAATGGTCACTACGGATTTCGATATGCACTAGGCCGAATGGTCAAAAGGGGGGGCCCTGGTAAAAATCGGGGTTTGTGTTCCCGTCGTGGCAGAGCCCACAACCGGTCAGCCTTATGGCACGCTTCTCAAAGCGAGCCTTCGGCAAACTGTTCAGGAATAGCATACGGCAAACACGGTATCCTAGGCACACCAATGCAAATGCAATGCAAAGAAACTCATAAGTGTAGTCAAAACAAGATATCATGAGTTCGAGTCAAGTTCTCTAAATCCCCAGCAGAGTCGCCAGAAACTATAGACGTGCCCTTGGGCCTCACTACAGTTCGGACTCAATTTGTGTCACGGTCCTGTATCTAATCTCGCAGAGTGCAATGCAAGACCGATGAATCATCAAAGAGTCCAAATCCGGCAAATCGTTTTTGAAAACAGATTTTTTGAAAGAAGTGCCAAACATGGACTGCTTTGCCAGATACAGAGTCCCCACCTAAATATTTTATTTTGGGGAATTTAGAAAACCCTGACTCGTTGCCTAAGGCCACGTGTCTATCGTCACCAAAGTTGCCTCAGCTCGGGAACTTGGGTACGGTTGGGGAAGGTCACTTCGTGAGCACCCCCGCTCGCCCGATCAAAGATCGGCCTCTACTAACCATGATATCTAGTTTTGAAAACATTATGCGTTCTTATTCCGGTCATTAGCCTGGATTTAATATGTGATGCGCACAGCATACAAGTATAGACTGGATCGCCTGAATTGGAACAAAACATTTCATGTTTGTTTATTTGAAAATGGTTTGATGGTGCTACCCGCAAGTAGGCTAAGATGTGGATTTGCCACCCTCGGATGGGCTTAGAAAATATGATTTTGCCACTATCTAGTGGGCTTAAAACTCACAATTAATGAATTGTTCCAATTCAAATAACCCAACCTTCACCCACAGGCATTCAGGCAGTTATATCATATAAGCACATAGCCTCATGGTAAGCATGCTATAATGGTAGTCACTCACACACATGCAAGAATGCTAAAGCATAAACACTTACCGAGTACTCCAAGCCAAAACAAAAGCTATATTAGAAATCCATGCATGATCCTAACTATACAGAAATGCCTAATGCAACACATGCAAAATGTAACTAAGATAGGCTCGGCTATTCTAAAGATGGCATGTGAAATGCTACAACTAACAAGTATTGAACTTGGAATTGAAATACAAATGCAGTTAGTATGATGCGCCGAGCCCGGTGTATGCAAGACAGATGAATGAATGCAAACATGCTATCATACTGCATGCTAATTGAAACATGCCCTAATCTAACCATCATAAGCTGGTAAATAAAGGGAGAAAGACGTGAGGTTAGAAAACATACATCACACGCACGCACACTTATTACAGTTGTGCCTTCGCTCGGAGGGTCCGAATAAATAATATACAGTCCGAATAAATAGTACAGTCCGAATAAATATAAAATCCTAATTAATTAACAAATTAATCTAGAAAAATAGGTAAATTAGCACGCAAATCCATGGACCGCCTCAGCTCTGCTCCAAATGATGAATGATGCATGCTTGAGTTGCCTTTCGCAAAAATCCACTACGATGCCCCATTTTGCCTCTGTTTGTAATTGTTCTTGGAACATTGCGCAACGCTCCAGAAGGCCGCTGATTTCTGATTTACTGCAACAGAGAGCAACAAAGGGGCATGGCAAAGTATTTTCACATATGTATGCATGACTACTTTTCAGGGAGTGTAGTCCTCGATCCTCGTGCCACCAATCACGCATATCGATGCATGATGGCTGAGGAGTCGAATTGCACGACTCAATATGAAATGAATGCACATGAAAACACAACAAGACCTAAACTCCATCATGGGTAATCCGGAATGTCGACGACCGGGAATTGAGACACGTTCCGTCACTCGGAGTACGAAACGTCCCTCGTTTCCTGTGCTTGAACTAACTCCTATCCCAAACACGATGCAAATGAGATGGCATACATAATGCGACTAACATACAACCTAGCATACGCAATGCTATGAAATGGCATACACAATGCTCGATGTAACATGGCATACACAATACTTTAACATACAACCTAGCACACGCAATGTTAAGGACTGAAATGGCATACACAATGCATGATAGACTTACACAAACACGAGTGGACCTCAGCCACACTCACATCAGTGGCCATTGGATGGAAAAGAGACAATTGAAATGTGTGTACACGTGCACGCATACCGAGGACCAAACCTAAGGCATAAAATGCCACTCTACCAAAGCATGGCAAGGGATGAAAGATGGCATACAAACATGTAATCTCCAACACTGAAACGTGATGCTAAATGATTCCGAAACATGGAAATAAGGCACCCAATGCATGAAATAAGCCTCGAAACTCAAAGCTAGGCACATTTATTGAATTATAGCTATGCAAAGCAAGCATTACTTGGCCATGAGGTACAAAGACAGAGCCAAGGCAGTCCCAAAACATGCACATTTGTAGTTTAAAGCATGGCCAAAAAGTACTAACATGATGGACTAAAATAGCATGCAAATTTGGCTAGCAAGCATAGTTTACATGGAATGTATATGAAGCGTATGAGAACTCATCAAACCAGCCAAAAACAGTGAATAAAACATGTCAAAATATGCCCAAATAACCACTGAAATGCAACCAATGCATGCAAAAATGATGAGTTCCTTTAGAGGGCCATACAAGGGGTTATTAAGCACATACAAGATAGACATGTAACATGGCAAAACCACATCTGGAAATGAGTTCCAAGGTGCTGGAATGGATGGTGGAGGTGTTAGGCTCAGAGGTGTAGTGTAAATGGCCAAGAAAAAGGGTGTTTTGAGCTTTGGAGAAGAGAGCTATGGAGGATAGAATGTATAAGCCTTAACCAAAATTTTCTAACCCTTGCAAAATGAGATGGAGGGTTGGTTATATAGAGGGAGAGAAGTAACGTTTCTTGGAGAAGCCAAGAGGGAGGTTCAAAGCTTTTAAAAGAAGCTTGACCAAAGGGGTCAAGCTTGTTGAGGAAGCTAGACCAAAAGGGTCAAGCTTCCAAAAGGGTCAAAATCCTCCTACCAACCAAGTAAAGGGGTCAAAACCCCCTTTTAAGGACCAAAACAGGGACAAAACCCTCAGACAGTGGTCAAGTGCAAAACAGCTGGCACAGCTGGAACACACTTGAGGAGAGCAAAAAGCAGAAAGTTGGCCGACCAGCTAAGGTGGCTGGCCGGCCACTCCCCCTGGTCGGTCGACCAGGGGTCAAAAGGGTCAAGCAAAAAAGCTGGTCGGCCTCCCTAGAAAGGTGGCCTTCCAGATGAGTAGAATATAGCTGTGTGGTGAAAAACCAGAAAATGTGACCCAAGAGAGAGAAAAACATGCTTTTTAGAGGGGTTGAAAAGGGTCAAGAAGAATTACTGGCCGGTCTACCCATATTGGTGGCCTCCCAGATGAGCATAACACAATGATGGTGTGAAAAGCCAGAAATTGTGGCTCAAAAGTGAGAAAAACCAACTTTCTGTCAGAAAAAATCGGCTTTTGGAGAGAGAAAATGAGAAAACTAGTTTTTCAAGGGAAAAGGTGGCCTTCCACCATCCTACCATCTTCCTAACAATGAAAATAGGGTCTCTACCAAAAATGGACCAAAACGGATGCGAAATGAAGGTTCGGGGGCCAAAACGCGCGGTTCGGGGCCCCGAAAACAGGCTGTTAGGCACCAGAAGTGGCGTATGACCACGAAGGTGGTCTCTTGGGCCACAGTGTCCCTCAAAAGGGAGGAATCAAGGTGTGTGCCAAAAACTGGAGCAAACGGAGGTAGTTAAGCGGTCCCGAACCGAGGCACACGGCCGACGGCTTCGAAAACCGGAAACTGGGCTGCAAACGGGAAAAATGGCCTACAACCATGAAACGTAGCCAACGGCCACTGAGAGATGGTCTACGAGACCTCTCTCTCCCTTCGGGAAGAGAAAATAGAGAAAACGGGACCTGGTTCACAAACCGAGGCAAAGTACAAAAGAGTCCGAAAGTCCGGAGGCAAGGCTCGCAACTGAAACTTTGAAACCTCAGAACGAGCACAATATGCATCATCACCGAGCACTCAATTGGTGACGTGTGAGTCTTAAGGTCGGTCAAAAATGGGGTGTCTACAGGGCACAAAACACACTCTAACAATAAATTCATTTTTTGTTGTAAAAAAAGCACATACTCCAACACTATTTTATTTATTGTGTCAAATTTTGCATGAATTTGGCATGATGATTGTTTGACTATTAAGTTCTTCTTTTTTTTTTTTATAAAAAATTTATATCATGTATTTTTTTATATAAATCTAATAAATTAATATAACAAAAATATTTTCTTTTTAAAAATACTAACCATTGTTGTAAAATAATTTAATTTAATATGCAATTTGAAGATATTCGACCATAAAATGTTGACTATCTAATTTTATTTAATTTATCTAATATTTTAATTAAAATATCAATTGAAAAACATTACCAATATTTATAATTAGGAACGTATTATTGCATTGTATAGTAGAAACTGAGTCATACTAGAAAATAGCTTATTCACTGTTGATGCAGATCTGTGAAAATATGAAATTTTAACACTGCAATATGTTAAAATATAACATTGACATAATTGAAATATCATCATTTGCTAGAAATGGTCTTATAAATCATAAAAAATTCAATTTGAGAGCATCAAATTTCAAAGAGTAATGTAAGTGGTAGGGTATCCGTAGGAGGTGTTTTTTTTCTCACCAAAGCTTTATCTAGTTTCTCTCTCTCTTTTGTAGCAAAATTTTCATTCTAATCAAATGCATACCCCAAAACTTCATTCTAATCAAATGTAAACACAATTAAAATTTACAAAAATGATTTACCAAGGTTCATGAGAATTGTAGATGAAAATTATGAAGGATCAACAAACTTATTTCTTTTGTTGATAAAAAAGATGTGTTATTTAGTTTGAATAGGGCAAAAACACAAAGAAGTTCGGTATATTACGTTGGCAAAGCTATATTTTTAGTCCATTCTTAGCTTCGTCCCCTTCAGTTTGATAATGTTAACCATAATCTCGAAAATTTTCATCATCAATATATGTTCAAATTTACTTCAACTTGTGTTGAAAATAGTATTAAGGTCACACAATGGGCATTCGACCAAAGGGGTGTTCAAAGGATCCACTCCACAACTCTATGTGCGTGCATTAGAGAGCCCATGAGTTTGTTTTCCAATGAACATATACGAAAAAAGGAAAAATAGAGAAAACAAAATTAAGTCAAAGCAATAAAACAGGTACTTTTAACAAGTTAAAAAGATTGTACGATGTCTAAAAAGGTAGGTCTAGAGTTCATGCTCTTTGAAGATGAAGAGTTTTCCAAATAAAGCAAAACAAAAGGCACATAATAATAGGGTCCATTGGTCAAGATATCCTTTCTCATGGCAAACAGTCCCTCAGCCTTCAATGACCACCGTTCCATTTCTTTGAGGCTATGCCTGCATTGGCGTGAAGTAGCTAATAAGCATATGATCGATACGACCATAAACTGCTTTAAAGCCAAAGTTTATTGATAATGTTTAACAACAATATATTAAGTTATGTTTATTCTCTTAACATATATAAAATGTATCTGATTTAGAAGGTAGAACTTTTATATTTTTTTTGATCAACAAAAGCCCACTTTATTGATGAAGAAGTATAACATACACAGCTTACATCAACAAAGAGAGAAGAGCAAGAAGCATAAGACCCTAAATTGGTGAGGAACCAATAAAGGAAACAAAGAGACAGATAAAAGAAAGAGTAGAAGACAGAGCAGGATAAGGGGATCCTGAGAAACTACACCCAGTTGTGACTCCAGATACACCTACAACCAACCCCTACAGCCAGACCAACAGCATCATCAAAGGCACAAACCAGCAGCCTACCAGCAACATATCTTCTAGCTAGAAACCTGACCACACACAGCATAACAGTGCGCCAACCTGCAGCTGCCACTCACCCTTGCTTCAAGGCACAGACTAGGCTCTCGAACCAGTCCTTTCAGACCACAGCCACTCAGATCACAGCTAGAAGAGGATAGAACACAGATAAGAAGTTGCAACCAGCCACAGCAAGTGAGATCACAGCAACTCAGATCACAGCAGTTGGGAGGTAGAACTTTTATATACCTATCGCTTTTTTCGTTGAGCTTGAGCAGCTAGGTATGTAGTAACCTCTACTCTAGATCGGCATTTTTGTCCAGTATTTTTTTCAATAAAGTACTACACAATTCAATTATAAACCCAAAAACAAAAGAGAGAGAAGGATTTTCACGATAAACAGTTTTGCAATGCTTGCAATGCAAAAAACTAAATATGAAGATATATAGAACTTAGAACGTTGAGAATATATAAAAGCCAATGACCATTTTTACCGATGAGAATCATAATAAAATTGCACTTATATGGTTTGTTTAGACAAGCATAAATGCTCAGTATGAATCTAAAGTATTGTATCAAACAATCCTTATGATAAGAGAATACGAGTTACTAAGATATCTAGGTTATATTTGTTTGCTTAGAGAAAAAAGAGGTAGCATAATAATTGTAAATAATTTAAAATTCCAAATGAATATCTCCATTCCAATAATGTAATGTAATGGAGAGAATGTTTTGCTCAATCAATGTGTTTCCTGAATCATTCAAAATAGTGAAAATAATTGAAAATATAAAAGCTTGAGAAGAAGTGATATTACCTTTTGTAGCTCTTTGTTGAGGACAAAAACAGCAATATTCTCACTAAAATAACAATAATCATATCCATATTTCAAAATCAAAACATTAACATATTAATGACAACATAATACAATTTATATTGCTAAATGGATATCTTCATTCCAATAATGTAATAGAGAGGATCTGGCTCTAATCATTTGCAATGCATATAGCATGTGACACATATCTAAGCATAAAAAGTAAGAACTAACACGCATATACCCAATCTATTTTCCAAGCATGTTTTGCTCAATCAATGTGTTTCCTGAATCATTCAAAATAGTGAAAAAAAATAAAAAATGAAAATATAGAAACTTGAGAAGAAGTGATGTTACCTTATGTAGCTCTTACTGAGAAAAAACAACGACGACATTCTAACTAAAATAATGTAAGCATATCTATATTTCAATATTAGAACATTAACATATTAATTACTATATAATAATGGTAAATGATTTAAATTGCTAAATGGATATCTCCATGCCAATAATCTAATAGATAGGATCTATCTCCAATCATCTGCAACTCATATAGTGTGTGGTACATGTCCAATCACAAAAATCAAGAATTTACATGTATAATTAAACTAATCTACTTTCCAATCATGCTTTTACTCAATCAATGTGTTTCCTTGAATCATTCAAAATAGTGAATAATTTAAAATCTAGAAACTTGAGAAGAAATGATATTATGTTGTCTAACTCTTGTTGATGACAAAAATAATGATATTCTCACTAAAATAACAGTAAGCATACCTATATCCCAACACCAAAACATTAATTTATTAATTACAGTCATCTATATTTTACTATCGTAGACTAAAATGACCAAAATGAGGAAAATTCACTTAGAAGGTGCTAATCTACTAAAAAAAATGAGCTAGTGTGAGAACGAAAAACATTAATTTATTAATTACAGTCATCTATATTTTACTATCGTAAACTAAAATGACCAAAATGAGGAAAATTCACTCAGAAGGTGCTAATCTACTAAAAAAAATGAGCTAGTGTGAGAACGAAAGTTATAACTAAAACAACCAAATTCATCGCTAAAAGTTTGCATTAAGAAAAGTTGCCACGAGTTCAAGTTTAAAAATTCGTTGCTAAAAGTATTAGTGAGGACTTTCTTTAGTCGTCAACAGATGTCACTCATTTAGTGACATATTTACTGATTATTTCTCCCACTTCAAAATCATTTCAAATAATTTTAAAAGTAATTATATTATTTAGTGTTTTGAGTTTTACATAATGAGAAGGTACATCCCTCAGGGATGGAGTTCTAGATAGATTAAAATGGAATGTAGAAAAGTCTAGTGCGTATACTGTTGCCTCTGCCTACAAGTGGAATGAATTACCATCTCCTGTGCCTGCAAACTTAGGGGATTTCATTTGGAAGAATGTGGCTCCACCAAAAGTGCAATTTTTTGGGTGGTTAGCATGGAAAGAGAGGATCAAGACATCCTACTATTTGCAAAGAATTCGAATCCTCAGTGATACTTTAAATGTTAACTGTATCTTCTATAGGAATGAATTGGAAACCGTCACTTAAGTGCTGCTGTGTTGCCCTTTTAGTTGGAAAATTTGGTCCAATGTTATCAAGTGGCAGGAGTATCTTGGGTGCAACCGAGGTCAGTTTCTGGTCTTTTGCAGTGGTGGGCTGGTTATAGATGCAACAAAAGGGTGAGGGTGCTCTGGAAGATCATTCCATTAGCAGTGCTATGGTTTTTATGGAAGTAGAGGAATGAAAGTCTATTTAATGGCACACAAGTAGATTTGAAAAAGTTGTGTGAACTTATTAAAATACGAATTGCACTGTGGTTTAGAGCCTCTAGCCCTTATTTTTGCTACTCAGTCAATGATATTGTGTTCAATTTGCAAAATGTGAAGTTTTGAATTATGCACTGATAGGTTTGGTCTGAGATTTGTCTGCTACTATGCCCTGTTGTGGATCTGATGTTTATCTGTTGCATTTGGTGGGAGGGAGTGTGCTGGTCTTTGTTGGGTTTTGTTGGTTTTTGCTATTGTGCTGGTATTTGCTAAGATTAACCCATTGGTTCCCCAATCATATTTCTGGTTACTTGTTGGTTTTCTTTCACTGGTTTCTTGCTGCTACAGAGTTTTGTAGGGTAGGATTGCTTAGCAGTGGCTGCAACTTATGGCCGAGATTGGATTGCTTAGTAGTGGCTGCAATTTGAGGACTGGTGTTAGGTTCTGGCTTTTTGTTGCTTAGCAGTGGACTGGCTGCTGGATTTTCTTTACTTTTGATCTGTTTGTTGGACTCTCACCAACTAGGAGGTTGGAGCTTGAACTTGCTCCAAGCTCTTCTTTATTGATGTAATTTATTATACTTTGTATGTGTTTTTATCAATAAAGTCTTCTTTTTGCCGATAAAAAAAAAATTTAGAATTTGGATACAGGACATTGTTGGATATAGTAGTTGCCATAAAAATTAAATTTTGATTCTCAACCATTGTTGATTTTGTGACATTTTGTTTGATTTTTATGACTACGACTTATAATCAAATGAATAAAATAGAGAGCCAAACTTTCAAATTCATCAATACTAAAAAGTTGTTACAAACATTTAAAAAAAAATTCAATTAAAATATAAAACAAAAAAAAATTACATTAATCATCTCTTAGATCTCTAAAAAAAAATTATCTGTAAGAAAACATTTTTGTGCATTGGATATCAAAAAAATTCACTATTTTGATGTTTTCTATTTTCTGTTTTTTATTTTTTATTTTTTTTACAACAATTCTTGTTTTTCTAGATCAAGTGGTATCAATTAGGTTAAATTTTTGTCTAAGTTATGCCAAGTCTATTCACAAATTAAGTTGATGAAGCAACAATTTAGATACAGTACAATTTTGCAAGTACAAAAAAAAAAAAAAAACCAAATCTAAAAGATTATGACTAATAAACCGCAACAATGAAGTATTAACTATAAACCTCATAAAAGATAGAGCACTAACATAAATTGAGATCAAAATCAAGATATATAAGAAATATTCTATGAATTAGAGAGTTTACCCTATCAACATGGCCAACACTCGCCCCACTTTTCCAAGCCACCCAGACTTCAATCCACCCCGATGGCAATTTAAAATGTTCATCTCTAATTGTTCTACATACAACCCTCCGCGACCCATTAGGGTTTGGTCGAGGTCTAAGCCTCAAAGGCCTAACTTGTAGTTGCCTTGCACTACTCTTTGGTATCACAATCTCAACATCACTGGGTATCTTTCGTGGCTTGCCACGTCACTTTAGTTGCTGTAACAACCCCTATCCGTAATTAGCCACTAATCCGTATTTAATGATGTTAATGAGTGGATTAAAATAAATTATGTGTTTATTCTGCACTTTGTATGATTTTGGCTTTCTATCTGTTACTTATAGAAATATCTGTTTGGAATTCCACTTTAATATGTAAATCGAAAGCCTTATCGGCACCCGAAACCGAAATTGACTACATCGATATGTTATTTGAAATTTTTAGAACCATATGGCAAGTTTTATTAAAAATTGATTTAGAACGATTTATTAAGTTGCGTTTGGCAAGCTGTATGTTTTAATTAATGTATTTTAGCATCATAACTATCTATATGAGCCCTTAAGCTCATTTGAGCTCATTCCTCTCATTCTTGAGTGCAAAAGTCTGGAGATTCATTTTAGAGAGAGAGAGTGTGTGCAATTCTAGAGAGAGAAAAGAAGAGATTAAAGAGAAATTGAAGGCTATAGCTTGAATTGATCAAAGATTGTGCTAGAACAAGAGTAATTCAAGACTCTAGGTAAGATTATAACCTCTAGATTGTGTAACTAAGTCATTTAATATGAAATTCATTCAAGATTATGAGTTTGATATGCATATTGAGCTTAGAATAAAGATTTGAGTTGCAATTCATGCATGCATGTACATTTTCTCACAAATTGAGCATGAACTCCAAGAATTCTCTCATGCATGTTTGAAATTCATCTTAATTAGGGAAGATCATCGAGTTTCAAGTTGTTTTGTAGTGTTTGATCATGTTTTGAGAAGTTTGATACAAGAAAAATTCATGCATGTTGTGTTCATAAACATTCTTGAAGTTTAAGTTGAAATTGGGAACTTTTGGCAAACCCTTGGGTCATGATTTTATGAAATGATCCTAAATTCTTCATGTTTTACAAGTTTACAATGTTATCTTTAGTTTTGGGGCCCAAAAGATATGTTTTAGATGGTTGAATTCGAGTTTTGAGCTTGGGAGGTCAATCTGGATTTTCCAGAAATTTAACCCACGCTCAAGGGGTACTTTCATGCTCGAGCATGAACCCTGAATTCATGCACCATGCTCGAGCGTGGGTCGAGCGCCCATTGGGCGTGAAAACCTTGCATCCAATACTTTTTAGAGTTTACAGTCTATAGACACCCCATTTTTGACCGACCTTAAGACTCAGACGTCACCAACCGAGCGCTCGGTGATGTTGCATATTGTGCTTGTTCTGAGGTTGCGGAGGCTCGGCTGCGAGCCTTACCTCCGGATTTCGGAGCTCTTTTGTGCTTTGCCTCGGTTTGCGAATCAGGTCCTATTTTCTCTATTTTCTCTTCCCGAAGGGAGGAAAAGGTCTTGTAGACCATCTCTTAGTGGCCGTAGGCTACGTTTCGTGGTCGTGGGCCATTTTTCCCGTTTGGAGCCCAGTTTCTGATTTTCGGAGCCATCGGCCGTGTGCCTCAGTTCGGGGCCGCTTAACTACTTCCGTTTGCTCCAATTTTTGGCACACCCCTTGTTTTCTCCCTTTAGAGGGACATTGTGGCTCAAGAGACCACCTTCGTGGTCATACGCCACTTTCGGTGCCTAACAGCCTGTTTTCGGGGCCCCAGACTGCGTGTTTTGGTCCCTGAACCTTCGTTTTGCATCCGTCTTGGCCAATTTTTGGTAGGGGCCCTATTTTCATTGCTAGGGAGGTGGTAGGATGGTGGGAGGCCACATTTTCCCCTGAAAAACCAGTTTTCTCATTTTCTCTCTCCAAAAGCTGGTTTTTCTGACAGAAAGCTGGTTTTTCTCACTTTTGAGCCACAATTTCTGGCTTTTCATACCACCATTGTGTTGTTCTCATTTGGGAGGCCACCAATATGGGTAGGCTGACCAGTATTTCCTCCTAACCCTTTTGAACTTTGCTAAAAAGCTGGTTTTTCTCTCTCCTGGGTCACTTTTTTTGGTTTTTCACCAAAGGACTGTGTTCTACTCATCTGGGAGGCCACCTTTCTAGGTAGGCCGACCAGCAATTTTGCTTGACCCTTTTGACCCCTGGTCGGCCAACTAGGGGGAGTGGCCGGCCGGCCACCTTAGCTGGTCAGCCAGCTTTTTGCTTTTTGCTCTTCCCAAGTGCAACACAGCTGTGCCAGCTATGAAGCATTTGACCCACTGTCCGAGGGTTTTGTCCCTATTTTGGTCCTTAAAAGGGGGTTTTGACCCCTTTGCTTGGTTGGTAGGAGGAGTTTGACCATTTTGGTCATTTTTGGTCTAGCTTCCTCAAGAAGCTTGACCCCTTTGGTCAAGCTTCTTTTAGAAGCTTTGAACCTCTCTCTTGGCTTCTCCAAGAAGCCTTACTTCTCTCCCTCTATATAACCAACCCTCCATCTCATTTTACAAGGGTTAGAAAATTTTGGTTAAGGCTTATACATTCCAACCTCCATAGCTCTCTTCTCCAAAGCTCAAAAGGCCATTATCCTTGGTCATTTACACTACAACTCATATCCTACCACCTCCACCATCTATTCCAGCCCCTTGAAGCTGATTTTCAGAGGTTGAGAGCTCACAATCTTGGACCAAAAGTCGCTGCATTGCTGTGCTACAAGGGTAAGTCTCCATTTTCCCTTTTCTTGCATTCTTTTGCTCCATACCTTAGCCCCATTTGCTTGCATTTTTGGACTTCGAGCTAAACTGGAAAAGATCTCATTTTGAGCCCCTCTTCAACTTTGTTTGAGAAGACTTTGCTTTTTGAGGTCGTCTACTTCCTTGTTTGCTTAATCTCTCTTTTAAGGCTATTTTTGCATCATGTTTTAGCCTTACTTGTAACCATTTTCGAGCTTCATCATAAACTAAAAATGATCTTTTTTTGGGATCCTCTTCATGTTTGTTTAAGAGTACTTTTCTGTTTAAGGTTTCCTACATCCTTGTTTGCTCAATCTCTCTTTTAAGGCTTATTTTGCTTCAAATCTTAGCCCTATTTGTGAGCATTTTTGGACTTTGACATAAACTATAAAAAGTCTTGTTTTGATCTTCTAAACATGTTTGTTTAAGGACTCTTTTCTGTTTGGAATCATTTTCTTCCTTGCATGCTTCATTTCTTCATGCTTTGAGCCATGCATGTGAGCATTTGCGTTGGCCTTGTTTTGGCCTCTTAGACACTGAAAACCAGTGGATTTTTAGTGGCCTTGATGTGTCATTGAGCTCCAAAATCATAGAGGGGTGACCCTCTCACCCCTTATTCTCTTTACTAGCATTGTTGGCCTTCCAAAGGGACCCTATTTTGCATGCATTGAAGTCATGTTTCAGGCCTCATTCTGAGGGTTTTAAGGTCTGCCTAAGCTCTGTCAAGAGCCCATTTTTCTATATTTTATGTCTATGATGCATGTATAGAGCAATCCCATTCAAGGCCTTTCAAAGGGGCCTTTCTTTGCATGTTTCTGAGATTGATTTCAAGGCCTATTTGGTGGGTTTTAGGGCTGTCATAACTCATTTATAGAGGTTTTTTTTGCCATGTTACATGTCTATCGTGTATGTGCTTAATAACCCTTTCTATGGCCCTCTAAAGGAACTCATCATTTTTGCATGCATTGGTTGCATTTCAGTGGTTATTTGGGCATATTTTGACATGTTTTATTCACTATTTTTGGCTGGTTTGATGAGTTCTCATATGCTTCATATACATGCCATGTAAACCATGCTTGCTAGCCAAATTTGCATGCTATTTTAGTCCATCGTGTTAGCACTTTTTGGCCATGCTCTAAACTAGAAATGTGCATGTTTTGGGACTGCCTTGGCTTTGTCTTTATATCTCATGGCCAAATAATGCTTGCTTTGAATAGTTATAATTCAATACATGTGCCTAGCTTTGAGTTTCAGCGCTTATTTCATGCATCGGGTGCCTTATTTCCATGTTTCGGGACCATTTAGCATTATGTTTCAGTGCTGGAGATTACATGTTTGTATGCCATCTTTCATCCCTTGCCATGCTTTGGTAGAGTGGCATTTTATGCCTTAGGTTCGGTCCTCGGTATGCGTGCACGTGTATACGCATTTCGGTTGTCTCTTTTCCATCTAATGGCCACTGATGTGAGTGTGGCAGAGGTCCACTCATGTTGGTGTAAGTCCATCATGCATTGTGTATGCCATTTCAATCCATAGCATTGCGTATGCTAGGTTGCATTTTAGAGCATTGTGTATGCCATGTTACATCACGCGCATTGTGTATGCCATTTTAGTACAGAGCATTGCGTATGCTAGGTTGCATGTTAGTCGCATTGTGCATGCCATTCCATTTGCATGGTGCTTGGAATAGGGTTTAGTCCAAGCACGGGAAGCGAGGGGCGTTTCGTACTCTAAGTGACGAAATGTGCCTCGATTCCCGGTCCTCGACGTTCTTTATTATCTATGATAGAATTGTTGGCTTCATATTTTGATGCTTGCATTCATGTCATATTAAAACGTGCAATTCGGTCTCTCGGCCATCATGCATCGAGATGCGTGATTGGTGGCTCGAGAACCGAGGGCCACACTCCCTAGAGCTTGTGCAAGGACGAGGAGGAGTGGTCGCGCACACATATGTTAAAAATACATTGCTTTCTCTCTTTCTTGCCTTTGTTGTAGAAAAACCAGAGTCCAGGGGCAGAAAGTGGTCGGCCGACCAGGTTTTCACCATGAGGGGTGGTCGGCAGGGGGTTTCCAAGCCAATACCAGGTCGGTGGCTTTCCCAAGGTGGAGTTTCAGCCTCCTGGAGCTTTGTGTAAGTTTCTGAAATCAGCTGCAAAAAATGGCGAGACAAGGCATTGTGATGGAATTTACTGGCAAAGCGCATCGAGCATGCATGCATCCATTATCATCCAAATAAGAGGCGGGGCAGTCCATTTGCATGCCAGTTTATAGCTTACTTAGCTAATTTGTTAATTAGTTAGTGGTTGTGTAATAATTAGCTGTAATTCGTTATTCGTTTCGGACTGTATTATTTATTCGGACCCTTCGAGCGAGGGCACAATTGTAATAAGTGTGCGTGCGTGTGATGTATGTCTTCCAACCCCACGTCTTTCTCTCTTTTATTTACCTGCTTATGATGGTTAGATTAGGGCATGTTTCAATTAGCATACTTATGCTTGCATGTTTGCATCATTCATCTGTATTGCATGCTCCGGGCTCGGCGCATCATATTAACTGCATTTGTATTTCAAATTTCGAGTTGCATACTTGTTAGTTGTAGCAGTTCACATGCCATCCTTAGAATAGCCGAGCCTATCGCAGTTGCATTTTTGCATGTGTTGCGTTAGGCATTTCTGTATAGTTAGGATCATGCATGGATTTCTAACATAGTTTCTGTTTTGGTTTGGAGTACTCGGTCAGTACTTACGCTTTAGCATCCTTGCATGTGTGTGAGTGACTGCCATGGTAGCATGCTTACCATGAGGCTAATTGCTTATGTGATATAACTGCCTGAACGCCTGTGGGTGAAGGCTGGGTTATTTGGATTGGAACAATTCATCAATTGTGAGTTTTAAGCCCACTAGATAGTGGCAAATCATCTTGTTTTCTAAGCCCATCCGAGAGTGGCAAATCCACGTCTTAGCCTACTTACGGGTAGAACCATCAAACCATTTTCAAATAAACAAACGTGAAATGTTGTGTTCCAATTCAGGCGACCTAGTCTATACTTGTATGCTGTGCGCATCACATAGTAAATCTAGGCTAATAACCGGAATAAGAACGCATAATGTTTTCAAAACTAGATATCATGGTTAGTAGAGGCCGATCTTTGATCGGGCAAGCGGGGGTGCTCACGAAGTGACCTTCCCCAATCGTACCCAAGTTCCCGAGCCGAGGTAACTTTGGTGATGACGGACACGTGGCCTTAGGCAACGAGTCAGGGTTTCCTAAATTTCTCCAAAATAAAATATTTAGGTGGAGACTCTGTATCTGGCAAAGCAGTCCATGTTTGACACTTCTTTCAAAAAATCTATTTTCAAAAATGATTTCATCGATCTTGATTGCACTCTGCGAGATTAGATACAGGACCATGACACAAATCGAGTCCGAACTGTAGTGAGGCCCGAGGGCATGTTTACAGTTTCTGGCGACTCCGCTGGGGAGTTAGAGAACTTAACTCGAATTCATGATATCTAGTTTTGATTACGCTTATGTGTTTCTTTGCATTGCATTTGTATTGGTGCGCCTAGGACACCGTGTTTGCCGTATGCTATTCCTGAACGGTTTGCCGGAGGCTCGCTTCGAGAAGCGTGCCATAAGGCTGACCGGTTACGGGCTCTGCCAGTACGGGAACATAAACCCCGGTTTTACCAGGGCACCCTTTTTGACCATTCGACCTAGTGCATATTCGGAATCCATAGTGACCATTCCAAGCTAGGACAGGTTGCTTACCCGATCGTAGGTTGTTTGAAACCGCTACGTGCGTAGTGAAACCCTAGTTCCTAACAAAATAGGACAGGGAAACCCTACCCCAACATAGGGGTGTTTTGGCTTTCACTTGTTTGCTATATGCTTTTAGAGTGCGTCTCTACAGGAATGCATGTATCAGCTAACAAGTTTGGGTATCAGGCCTGCGGGCACCAGTTCAATATTTTGGGAATCAGTTATATCTGCGGGTATCAGATTCAGTTTTGGGGGCAGTAATTTTGGGAACATTGATCAGTGGTCGAATGCAGTTATTCAGTTATGTTCATATCTGTATTAGTGGGATTGGGTTGAGATGCTGCATGTTTTCTCTTTCAAGGTTCAGAGACTCGGTTCAGAGCAACCAGTGTTCTCTTTTGCTGAGGCAAGACAGGAAAAGGCTCACCGGTTCATCATATCCGTTAGTCACCAGTCTGGTCCGTCTAATCCGTCAGTCACCAGTCACATCACCTCCGATTAGTTCAGCAGACTCGTGGTGACACTGAATTCAGACAAAATAGTGGTTATGGCAGCTGCATTAAACCAGGGAATCACCATGCAGGGTGAGACCGATGTTGACATGCCACACCTGCCCAGGTCACCTGCCGCACATCCGATCTGGGAACCCCAACTATTTCCGGCCCGTGAGCCCACCACTTTTGAGTTGATGGGAATGATTGGCGATCATCAGAGATTTGTGGCTGATCTAGTCTACAGAATGTCGACTCCGCCACCAACCACATCATATGCCGGGAACTTCATGCCGGAAGAGCCCCCGCTACTGGGGCGAATTGTAATTGAGCTCAGCCAACCTGAAGCCATCCCAAATTTCGGCAGTGGCATGTCGACAACAACGGGGCTCCGCTCTGATGTAGCAACTCAAACCTTCTACCAAGCTGAGGTGAGTGGTAAGAACAAGGTGAAGGTGGACACCGATCCTTACGAACAACTCCTGTGGGCTGTTAAGGCTTTGAAAGCCGGAGGACTAAATAAACAGTAGGTGCTCACTGTTGCTGTAAAAACTGTGGATAACACTTTCCCCACTCAGAGTGAGAGCAGTTCAAGCCAAGGGAAAAATCGAGAGAAGGGTCGTCGTACCATAAACGATCCTTTGAGCTCTAATCCTGCGCTCGGAAGAGATCGGCAAACCAAGCCAGCACCTGCTGACCCTTTCGTTAGTGCACCCAGCAAAAATCTACAAACCTTGAAGTACCCACCCCGAGGTCGCAGGGTCTTCCATGCCCTCTATATGCCTTTGTCTAAGGCTTTTCAAATCCTTGTTAAGAAAGGCCACCTCAAACCTCTTGAGCCTCGCCCCCTCGCCCCCTCCCGAATCCTCTTCCAGCTAAGCATGATACTACCTAGTACTGTGCGTACCATCAACAAACCGGTCACAGCACCGACAATTGCTTCCGTCTTCGCCACGAAGTACAGGATTTGTTTGACAATGGGGTCGTCCTCCCACCAAGCTCAGCAAAGTCTAGTGTCCCTGGATTAGTGAATCTGAAGGATAATGTAATGTGATCAGGGGTTGAACCCCCTGCGGGAGGCACTCAGTTTACTCTAGATGTGGTGTATGGCACGCACTGTTTTGAGCATTTGTGAATGCTAGTTTTTGTGATTTCTGACTTATTTAGGTCAGCTCAGTTGTGTTGTTTTGAGTCTGTCTCTTTGTTTTGGGTCAGCCTTTTGTTAGGGTCTGTCTTCTTGTATCGAGTCAGTCTTGTTGTATAGGAGTCGGGTGATTCCGGGGGTGTTACCTCGGGCATCACTGTCTTGTTTTGTGTTTGTCTTTTTTTCTACTTTCTTTTGAGTCTGTTTCTGCTTTGGGGCCAGTTATGCCAACAGATTTGAATGAACAGCATTGACTTTCACACTCTTGTGCTTGCTTCTGCCTTGCGCCAGTTGTGCCAGAAGTTTGAATAAAACGACAGTACTTTTTGCCTACTTTTCTGTGCCTCGAACTCATTGCATTGACCTAAGTTTTTCAAAACTTTTCAAACAATGTGATGAAAACGAAGAGGGAGGAATTCCTCGGGTTTTGAAAATTTTGATCAATTGAGAGAAAGAGAGGCGTGCTAAGCCCTTAATGAATGAGATCATGTTTGTTAATGTGAGTACTAAGAAGGATCCTGACTTGATCCAGATTGGTTCCGCACTGTCTTCAGCGCGAGCGACTAGTCGCTTTCTTAAAAGATTTCAAAAAAAAAATGTTTTGCGCAGCCCTACGAAGACTTGTGTGGAATTGCTCTTGAGATCGTGCAGCTTAGGATCGCTCCCAGCCCCGAGACTCAACCTCTCACTTTCAAACCTTGAATTTGAAATTTAGAATGTTCAAAGGTCAATAACAATGTAAGGCCTATGTGGCCAGATTTGCAGTAACCCGTGAATCAGGGGAAGGGAAGTTAGATCAAGAAGATCAGATGTCGTCAAAAGAAGCTTGCAAAGCTAGATCAGAAGCACCCCTCGAACTAGGGGCAAAAGATGCCAGATTGCGCTCGAAGAGCCGAAGATGGATCATTCCACAAATCAATAAAGATCGGCAAGAATGCCAAACCCCAGAACGGAGGAAAGAAGAAAACATTGCTGAAAGACAACCGAGTTCCTATCCACAATACTAGGGGCAAATTCAGCCCCCATTGGATCGACTCCTACATAGTTTGCGAACAGCAGCCATTCTCTTGGATTCAGATGACTTCAGGATTTCAGAACCATTTGGCATGAACAAGTTGCACTTTTACCCTTGAGAGGCTTGCTGGGCCGAAAACCCCGAAGGGCGACCTAGGCAAAAGAAATGAAACGAAAAGAATCGAAAAGAAAAGAAAAGGAAAACATAGCTCGCAAGGTTGAAAACCCAGAAGGGTGGCCTTCGCAAAAGTTAGAGCGTAAAAGGAGAGGTTAATACCCGAGTGTACCTTAACCCCGAACTACGTAAGGCTTGATTCCCATCTTTGGGATACGTAGGCAACTTCATTCCGAAGTCTAGCCATAAAACATTTCAAATTCGACTGTGTCCATGTAGTGGTTTTGATCATCTTTGCCTTCTCTGTATCCGAGGATTTGGTTGTGTTCGGCACTCTGAGGACTGATTACGATGCACTGCGGCACCATTCAAGCAAGGGGCAACTTTCCATTGCCATACAGTGTGCTGCAGTGCCATTCAGACAATGGGCAACTTTCCGTTGCCATTCAGTGTGCCACGGTGTCGTTCAAACAAGGGACAACTTTCTGTTGCCATGCAGCTCTCTTCAAGCAAGGGGCAATTTTCCTTCGGATCTGAGGATGTGCATCTCAAGAGTAAGGTTCCATGCTCGTTGAGCGGTGGCCATTTGCAAAGACAGTTTTTGAGATTTTTTTTACTGAGGTTGACTAATTTTCTCGAAAAGTATTTCATTTTTCAAAACTGGACCATTTCTTGGATCCAAAAAAGGAAAATTTTCAATGCTCATAACCTGACTTGCATGATTTCAAATCAAAAAATTGAACAAACGTGTCAATCTAACTCTCATTTTGGTTAAAATGGTTTTAAAGCAAAAAAACAAACAAAAAAAAAAGGTCAAAATGATGGACTAGGGGCACAGTTGAATCAGATTTTCTGTCTTTTCCCCTTTATCAATGCATTTTCCAGAAAGGGCACCATACTTGCCAAGAAGGGCACTCTACCTGCTAGAAAAAGGCACAACTGAAGTTAACAGCAAAAGGGCTGAAAGCTCTCTCATCCTCCAAGCAGCAAGATATCAAGCCAAGTGTGAAGCACAAGATTGGAATGGATTAAGATACTCCATTCCCTCATCCGGCGCGTCGACAGATGTCACCGGAGGAAATAGCCGCGAGCTGATTATGTTGGGCGTGAGCTCGCAACTTCCTGTTCATCTATCAACCACCCAGGGAAGGGATAAAAAATGAGAGATTAAAGAATAGAGAGATGTGCACTGAGAGAAAAAGTGAGGAAAAGGGCTTTTTCAGCAAAAGCAGAGCTTGAGGGCCGAGTGATGTGAGAATCACAAATGAGAAAGGGTGGGAAATAATACCCGAAGAAACTGGCTCCTCGCGTACTGAGAGGTCTCTCGTCTTTGTAATACGTCTGTGTGTCGTGTCTTTTGTTTTGTTTGTCTCGATTCTTGCCTTAAGTCGTTCCGAGCGTGTGTTTGTGTTTAGGTTGTTTACCTTTTATTTTTCTTTGTTGAGTCGTAGTGCGTTGTGTTCAGTCGTAGGCTCAACACCCGGTTAAGAATTCATGTCTCAATTTCAAAATGAATCATTTTGTGCTCAGGAGTGCCGTGTCGTTCTCCACATTTGTACAAAAACAAGATTTTGTTCTTTCAAAAAACTGCAGGGTTTGACCCAGATCATGTGGGAACAGTAAAACCAAGACCTATTTGAAACTATATAGAGTCCAGACATCAAAGCAAAAGAAAAAGGGAAAATGTCGGGCATCTGAGTTTGTTTCAACTTCTGCAAGTTCTGTCGTCGCATCCTGAACATAAAGTATGAACTATGCGTTCAGAATTGAAATGTGTGTGTTGCGTGTTCAACATGAGGTTTATGAGCTGCATGTTCAGAATTGAGGTATATGAGCTGCGTGTTCAGAATTGAAGTGGATGAGCTGCGTGTTCACAATCAAAATGGGCTGCGTGTTCAGAAATTCAAAAGTTTGGGCTGCGTGTTCGACTTTCAACAAGTGTGTGCTGCGTGTTCACATTCAAAATATGGGCTACTTGTTCAGAAATTCAAGAGTTTGGGCTGCGTGTTCGATTTTCAACAAGTGTGTGCTGCGTGTTCACAATCAAAATGGGCTGCTGTAGACGTCCTCGAACGTCCCGAGAGGATGAATCCCGTTTTGTTCATATGGGCTCACAACAGCTCAGGACTCAAATATCACGGTCCTGTATCTAATCTCGCGGAGTACAATGCAAGACCGATGAATCATCAAAGAGTCCAAATCCGGCAAATCGTTTTTGAAAACAGATTTTTTGAAAGAAGTGCCAAACATGGACTGCTTTGCCAGATACAGAGTCGCCACCTAAATATTTATTTTGGGGGAATTTAGGAAACCCTGACTCGTTGCCTAAGGCCACGTGTCCGTTATCGCCAAAGTTGCCTCGGCTCGGGAACTTGGGTACAATTGGGGAAGGTCAGCTATGAGCACCCCCTCTTGCCCGATTCGAAGATCAGCCTCTACTAACCATGATATCGAGTTTTGAAAACATTACGCGTTCTTATTCTGGTTATTAGCCTAGAATTACTATGTGATGTGCGCAGCAAAACAAGTATAGACTGGGTCGCTTGAATTGGAACAAAGCATTTCATGTTTGTATTGAAAACGGCTTGCTACTCGCAAGTAGGCTAAAATGCAGATTTTGCCACCCTTAAGTGGGCTTAGAAAAGATGGTTTTGCTACTATCTAGTGGGCTTAAAACTCACAGTTAATGCATTATTCTAATTCAAATAACCCAACCTTCACCCACAGGCATTCAGGCAGTTATATCATATAAGCACTTAGCCTCACGGTAAGCATGCTATCATGGCAGTCACTCACACGCATGCAAGGATGCTAAAGCATAAACACTTATCGAGTACTCCAAGTCAAAACAAAAGCTATGTTAGAAATCCATGCATGATCCTAACTATACAGAAATGCCTAATGTAACACATGCAAAGTGCAACTAAGATAGGCTCAGCTATTCTAAAGATGGCATATGAAATGCTACAACTAACAAGTGTTCAACTCGGGATTGAAAAACAATACAATTAGTATGATGCGCCGAGCCCGGTGCATACAAGACAGATGAGTGAATGCAAACATGCTATCATACTGTATGCTAATTGAAACATGCCCTAATCTAACCATCATAAGCTAGTAAATAAAAGGGAGAAAGACGTGGGGTTGGAAGACATACATCACACGCACGCACACTTATTACAGTTGTGCCCTTGCTCGGAGGGTCCAAATAAATAATATACAGTCCGAATAAATAGTACAGTCCGAATAAATACAAAATCCTAATTAATTAAATAAATTAATCTAGGAAAGCAGGTAAATTAGCACGCAAATCCATGGACCGCCTCAGCTCTGTTCCGAATGATGAATGATGCATGCTTAAGTTGCCTTGCGCGGAAATCCATTGCGATGCCCCGATTTGTCTCTGTTTACAATTGTTCTCGGAATGTTGTGTAAGGCTTTAGAAAGCTGTTGATTCTTGATTTGCTACAACAGAGAGCAAGAAAGGGGCATGGCAAAGTATTTTCACATGTGTATGCTGGACTACTCTTCAGGGAGCGTAGTCCTCGATCCTCGTGCCACCAATCACGCATTTCGATGCATGATGGCCGAGGAGTCGAATTACACGACTCGATGTGAAATGAATGCACATGAAAACACAACAAGACCTAAACTCCATCATGGGTAATCCGGAGTGTCGGTGACCGGGAATTGAGACACGTTTCGTCACTCGGAGTACGAAACGTCCCTCGTTTCCCGTGCTTGGGCTAACTCCTATCCCAAACACAATGCAAATGAGATGTCATACACAATGTGACTAACATACAAGCTAGCATACGCAATGCTATGAAATGGCATACACAATGCACGATGCAACATAACATACACAATGTTCTAACATACAACCTAGCATACGCAATGCTATGAAATGGCATACACAATGCATAATGGACTTACACCAACAAGAGTGGACCTCAGTCACACTCACATCAGTAGCCATTAGATGAAAATGAGACAACCGAAATACGTGCACATATGTACGCAAACCGAGGACCGAACCTAAGGCACAACATGCAACTCTAACAAGGCATGGCAATGCATGAAAGATGGCATACAAACATGTAATTTCTAGCACTGAAACATGATGCTAAATGGTCCCGAAACATGGAAATATGGCACCCGATGCATGAAACAAACCCCGAAACCCAAAGCTAGGCACATGTATTGACTTATGACTATGCAAAGCAAGCGTTATTTGATCATGAAGCACAAAGACAGAGCCAAGGCAGTTCCAAAACATGCACATTTCTAGTTTAAAACATGGCCAAAAGATGCTAACAAGATGGACTAAAATAGCATGCAACTTTGACTAACAAGCATGGTTTACATGGCGTGTATATGAAGCATATGAGAACTCATCAAACCAGCCAAAAACAGTGAATAAAATATGTCAAAATATGCCCAAATAACCACTGAAATGCAACCAACATGTGCAAAAATGATGAGCTCCTTTGGAGGGCCATACAAGGGATTATTAAGCACATACAAGATAAACATTTAGCAAGACCAAATCAACTCTGGAAATGGGTTAGGACAGCCCTAAAACCCACCAAATAGGCCCTAATATCAGTCAACAAAGCATGCAAGGGAAGGCCCTCTTGAAAGGCCTTGAGGAGGGTTGTTCCATACATGCATCATAGGATAAAACATGGCCAAAAGGGACTTGGACAGAGCCAAGGCAGGCCCCAAAACCCTCAGAATAAGGCCTGGAAAGTGACTTCAAGGCATGCAAGAAGGGATCCCTTTGGAAGGCCAACAAGACCACCAAACATGACAAGGAGAGAGGGGGTCACCCCCCTCTGATTTTGGCCCTCAAAAATGCATCTAAGCCACTGAAAATCCACTGGATTTCAGTGGCTAAGAGGTCAAGCCATGGCCAATGCAAGTGCTCTAATGCATAGCCCTAATCATAAAGAGATGAAGCATGCATAGGGGGAAGATGACCCCAAACAGAAATGGGACCTTAACCAAAATTGAAGAGGATGTCAAAACAAGAATTTTTCCAGTTTATATCAAATCGCGAAAATGTTCACAAGTAAGGATAAAACATGATGCAAAAAAATAGCCCTAAAAGAGAGATAGAGTATAAGGGGAGGTAGAAGACCTCAAACAGCAAAGTGTCTTTAAACAAAGTTGAAGAAAGGGTCAAAATAAGACACTTTGAAGTTTGGTTCGAAGCCCAGAAATGCTTGCAAGTAAGGCTAAGTAATAGAGCAAAATAATGCAAAAAAGGGGTAAATGAGGACTTACCCTTGTAGCACAACAAAGCAGCAGCTTTTGGTCCAAGATTGTGAGCTCCCAACCTCTGGAAATCAGCTTCAAGGGGCTGGAATGGATGGTGGGGGTGGTAGGCTATGGGTTGTAGTGTAAAATGTCCAAGAAAATGGATGTTTGGAGGCTTGAAGTATAGATATAGAAGGTTGTATGTGTATATCTCAGCCCAAAGTTTCTAACCTTAGCAAATGGAGGTGAAGTGTGTTATATAGAGGGAGAAGGGTGAGGCTTCTTGGGGAAGCCAAGAGGGAGGTTCAAGGCTTCTAAAAGAAGTTTGACCAAAAGGGTCAAACTCCTCCTACCAACCAAGCAAAGGGGTCAAAACCCCCTTTTAAGGACCAAAACAAGGACAAAACCCTCGGACAGTGGGTCAAGTGCTTCACAGCTGGCACAGTTGTGTTGTACTTGAGAAGAGCACAAAGTAGAAAGCTGGCCGACCAGCTAAGGTGGCCGGCCGGCCACTCTCCCTGGTCGGCCGACCAGGGGTCAAAAGGGTCAAGCAAAATTGCTGGTCGGCCTACCCAGAAAGGTGGCCTCCCAGATGAGTAGAACACAGCCCTGTGGTGAAAAACCAGAAAAAGTGACCTAGGAGAGAGGAAAACCAGCTTTTTAGAGGGGTTCAAAAGGGTCAAGAGAAATTACTGGTCGGCCTACCCATATTGGTGGCCTCCCAGATGAGCACAACACAATGGTGGTATGAAAAGCCAGAAATTGTGGCTCAAAAGTGAGAATAGCCCGCTTTCTGTCAGAAAAATCGGCTTTTAGAGAGAGAAAATGAGAAAATTGGTTTTTCAGGGGAAAAGGTGGCCGGCCACCACACTACCCCCCTCCCTAATGGTGAAAATAGGGTCCCCACCAAAAATGGGCCAAGACGGATGTAAAACGAAGGTTCGGGGGCCAAAACGCGCAGTCCGAGGCCTCGAAAACAGGCTGTTAGGCACCGGAAGTGGCGTATGACCACGAAGGTGGTCTCCCGGGCCACAGTGTCCCTCAAAAGGAAGGAATCAAGGTGTGTGCCAAAAACCGGAGCAGACGGAGGTAGTTAAGCAGTCCCGAACCGAGGCACACGGCCGACGGCTTCGAAAACTGAAAACTGGTCTCCAAACCGGAAAAATGGCCTACGACCACGAAACGTAGCCTACGGCCACTGAGAGATGGTCTACGAGACCTCTCCCTTCCGTCAGAAAGAGAAAATAGAGAAAACAGGACCTGGTTCGCAAACCGAGGCAAAGCACAAAAGAGTCCCGAAGTCCGGAGGCAAGGCTCGTAGCCGAGACTCCGTAACCTCAAAACGAGCACAATATGCATCATCACCGAGCACTCAACCGGTGACGTTTGAGTCTTAAGGCCGGTCAAAGTGGGGTGTCTACAGCTGCGTATTCATAAATTTAAAAGTTTGGGCTGCGTGTTTGACTTTCAACAAGTATGTGCTGCGTGTTCAGAAATTCAAGAGTTTGGGCTGCGTGTTCGACTTTCAACAAGTGTGTGCTACGTGTTCACAATCAAAATGGGCTGCATGTTCAGAAATTCAAAAGTTTGGGCTGCGTGTTCGACTTTCAACAAGTGTGTGCTGCGTGTTCACAATCAAAATGGGCTACGTGTTCAGAAATTTAAAAGTTTAAGCTGCATGTTCAACTTCTTTCAACAAGTGTGTGCTCCGTGTTCACAATCAAAATGGGCTGCGTGTTCAGAAATTCAAGAGTTTGGGCTGTGTGTTCGACTTTCAGAAACAGTGGGCTGTGTGTTCACCTTAAGAGTTTGGGCTGTATGTTCACCTCAAGAGTTTGGGCCGTGTGTTCAACTTTCAAAACTGTAGGCTGTGTGTTCATTATCAAAAGTTTGGGCTGCGTGTTCAACTTTCAAAAACTGTGGGCTGTGTGTTCGCCATCAAAATATGGGCTGTGTGTTCACAACAAAAGGTTTAAGCTGTGTGTTCAGATTTCAAAAATTCAAGTGCTAGAGCTGTGTGTTCAAAATGCAAACAGAATGCTATGTTATAGACTGAGTATTCAGAACAAGCTGTGTGCCAACTCAACAGAATTCTGTGTTACGAGCTGTGTGCCCGAAGAATGAGCTGTGTGTCCCGAAGAATGAGCTGTGTGCCTAAAGAATGAGCTGTGTGCCCGAAGAATAAGCGGTGTGCCCGAAATGAGCTGTGTGCCCAAAAATGAGCTGTGTGCCCGAGATCTGCCGTGTGCTTGAAAAATGAGCTGTGTGTCGAGTTGCGTGTCGAACGAACAAAATATTGTGTCGTGAGCCGCGTGCCAAACAAACAAAGTGTTGTGTTGTGAGCTGCGCGCCAAATGAATGGAATCCTATGTTGTAAGCTGCGTGCCAAGTCTTGCATTGTGCATGCATTTTATCACTCACACTTTCTTGCGCATTGCACTGTTTTGTGCAGTTTACACTCGCGTTGTTTAGCGTATCGCACTGTTTTGTGCAATTTACTTTCGCGCTTTCTTGCACATCGCACTGTTTTGTGCACTCTACTTGCATTGTGCATGCATTTTATCGAGCTATCTTACGTACCTTACCTGCACTTGTTAGTGCATTGCATCATTCGTGCTATTTTGCGCATCATACTATCCTGTGCATTACATTCATTCGCGCTATCTTGCGCACCTTATCTGTGTCGCACTGTTTTGTGCATCTATTTAGCACTGTTTTGTACATTCACTCTGCATCGCACTGTCTTGTGCACCCTTTGGTCTAGGAGACCTTAAATCCTCTAAAGGTGCAATTCCTTTGGTATTTGTCGTGCCTGAACGACTTCCAGTGGTCCGGTATAGCCACCTATCTGTGTTTGCGGTGAGTTCCTAGGAAACTAACTGAGATGGTGGAAACTAGAGTTCGAATGGCTCATGCCTAGAACGCAAAGGTTCGGGATTTCCGAGACTAAAGTCTAGTTTAAATACCTAGGGGTATATCCTCGGCTTGAAATCTGTATGGCAGCCCCATAGATTGAGATAGCATGTGTATGCACCTCAATTCTGGATACTGAACCGACCTAGTCTGTCACCTTGTTGGAGAATAGGGAAAGCTGCGACCATAGTCAGGAAGAAAAGTAGTACCTATGGTTCAACCGAAAAGAATGGGGAGATTCCCACATCAGCATGAGGTAGGACATTGTTGAGGTTGGTCATTGCCAAATTCCCCTATAAGGTACCTTCGCTTCCTAACAACTACATCGTCTAGTATGTCCATTACATTGCATATAGAATACATTGCATTATAGTTTGCATGCATTTACTGCATTATCCATCTATGGCTTGCGCCTTTCCATGTTGAGCTTGGTCTGGTATGTGCCCATACTTTTCACGTCGAAGCATGGTTCTGCATGTGTACGAGCCTATCCCACTAATGGGATTGTGGTTTGAGGTGACGACATTATTTCCGTGTTAGATGTGGTTTGTTTGTGTCCATGCCTTTCCTAGGTGTAGACACCCCATTTTTGACCGCCCTTAAGACTTGGGCGTTACTGATGGTTTACTTGGTGGAGACAGGTGTGCAAGGGAAATGTTCAGTTTCTTCGGCAAGGAGAGAGGCAAATCCTTCAAAACACTTTGTTTAGGAGTTTGGAGTTGAAGAAGAGAGGAAAGGAGAGGAGAAAACTAATTTGGGAGAAGTTCGGCATGAATCCGGGTAGAAGCGAGTCGAGCAGCCCTCGCTGAATCGGGCTTATCTGTCTGTACGCTTGGAGTTTAGCTATGGGGCCACCACCGTCGGAAAGCTTACTTCCGGGGCTTCATTTTGCACTCAAGAATCTCCTAGAACCAAGTCCGGGTGGGGGAGATATGATCAGTTGAAGTCGGGCATCATCCTGGTTGGATCGAATCTGCGCGGCTTCACGAAAAAGGGCATAACTTTTTGCACAGAAGGAATTTTAATGCAAGGTTTGCGCCATTGGAAAGCTAACTTCCGGGGCTTCAATCTGGACATCCACCGGCACTTTTTTGACCTCACCGGCCACCCACCGGCACTATATTTGTGCCGACCGGCAATTTATTGTGCCGACCGGCACTTTATTTTGCTGACCGGCAGTTTTTGCTAGCCGACGACCTTCCGGAGCATTCTGCAGATTGAGTGGATTCCAGCTGTGCCAGCTGGAATGCGCAGAATTGATCCCCCACGTGCATGTGTGTTTGTTTTGCACCTTGTGAGCCTTTGAACCCCTTAACCTTCTAGAAGCTTGAACCTTTTAGCTGTTTTAGCTTCCTCTAGAAGCCTTGCACCCCCCTTTGAACCCTTTGGCCCCTTTGAAGCTTGTCTTAGAAGCTTAACATTGCTTATATAAGCACCTCTCCTCCTCCTTTGTTTAGGTTGGATTCTTGGAACAAAAAACCAGAGATATATAGATATATCTGATATATACATACATATATCCATATACCTCCCTCTATCTCTCTCATTCAACCATCAAATACCCTTGTTCTTGGGCCATTTCTTCATCAACTCATAGCACAAGGCATCCAACGCCTATTCCAGCAGCTTGAGGCTGTTCTCCAGAGCTTAGGAGCACCTAAACTTGGTCCAAGAGGTGCTGGTTCATTGGTCTACAAAGGTGAGTCCTTTTTTTTCCCTTTTCTAGCCTATTCTTGCATCATATCTAAGCCATAGTTGCTTACATCTTTGGGCTCCGACCCAAACTTCAAATCATCATATTTTGAGGTCCTCTTCATGTTTGATTGAGGACCTCTTACTGTTTGATGACAGTAGCTTGCACTTGCTTCATTATCCTCCTTGAATGCCATAATCTTGCATAGAATTCTTGGCTTGTGTGTGATCTGTTTTAGAGCCTGATGTAAACTGAAAATAGGCTTATTTTGAGCCCCTCTTCAACATTGAAGAAGGGCTCAACACTGTTTGGGACTTCCATATTGTACTTCCCTTTATATCCTCTTTTTGGTCCCATTTTTGTATGTCTTGGCAGCCCCTGATGTTGCTGTTTTTGGACCTTGGTCCGAACTAAAAGTGGCTTTATTTTGACCTTCTTAACATGTTTTATTAAGGGACTTTGGCTGTTTGGTGAATGTTTTGTATACCTCATGTTATAGCCACTTTTGAGCCTCATTTTTGCATTGCATTTCTAATATATTTGTATACTGTTTTTGGGGCTGCCATGAACTGTAAATGTGCATATTTTGGGGCTCTCTTCAATGTTGTTGAAGGGCCCTAACATGTTTGGGGACAGCAGCTGTGAGTTGCTTCATAATCTCATGTTTAGGACCGTTTTTTGTATGCCATTGTTGCCCTATCTTTGTTTGCTTTTTGGCCATGCTTTGAACTGTAAAAATGCTAATTTTGGGGCTGCCTTGCTACTGTATATTCATTGCATATCCATGTTGTGCATGCTTGATATAGCTATAGGCCATTTCGGGTGCCAAAGTCCATGTTTCGGGACTATTCCATGCATCGGGTGTGTTTTCGCCTCATTCCGGGGCTGTTTTCCCCCATATTTCAGTGCTGAAATCCCATTAGCATATTTGCATATCATTTTTCATGCCATTGCATTGCATATGCCGTTGCCTCGGTTTGCGCGCCCGTGTGCACGCATTTCGAGGCACTTCATTTTCATTCATCGGCCTCTTATGTGAGTGTGGCTGAGGCTCTCTCATGTTAGTATAAGTCCATGTTGCATTCTATATGCCATTTTAGCCATTGCATTGCATATGCCATTGCCTCGGTTTGCGTGCCCGTGCGCACGCATTTCGAGGCACTTCATCTTCTTCCATTGGCCACTGTTTTAGGCCTTGCTTAGAGTTGCCTAATTCATGTTTAAGTCCATCTTGTCATCCATTTGCATGCCTCTATGTTTGCTTGTATGCTTGCATAAATGAGTCGCCATGTCATGTTGCATCCTTAGCTTGCATGCTTAGGTTGCATTGCATCTTGCATGCATGCCTTGTTCCTTGACTTGGTGATAGGAATTGGGCCTTATTTGGTTTGTTTGGTTTGCATGCATTTGAAATCAAAGTTGCATACTTGGTTCCTTGGGCCATCATGCATGGAAATGCGTGATTGGTGGTCCGAGAATCGAGGCACATGCCCCTTTGAGTCATTACCATGATAAGGGACGTGAATGGTGCATATATGCCTTGAATTGTGCTGCCATGCTTTGCCTTGCCCTCTGTTGCTGCCAGTTGCAGGTTCTGCAGGCTTTCTCTGCCGACCGGCAGTGTAAGGTGCCGGCCGGCAATCTTTTTCTGCCGACAGCTCCAATTTTGTGCCGATGGACACATGCCAGTGCCGGTGATGATCCCACTCAGCCGGTGGTACTCCCCAGTGCCCAGGGATGTAACCCTGAGGTTTTGGTAGCCTTCAGAGGAGCAGAGGAAAGAAAACAGAGGCAGCCTATGCATGGCGGCGTATTTCCCGAGGCGGTTTACCTGTTTTCCTAGATTAGTTAATTTGTTAATTAATTAATTAATTTGTAATATTTAATTAGCTTGCGTAGTTAATTAATTTGTAATATTTATTTGGTCCCCCCGAGCGAGGGCATGTTTGTAATAAGTGTGCGTGCGTGTGATGTATGTCTTCCATCCCCACTTCTTCCTTCCCTTTTATTTACCTGCTTATGATGGTAGATTAGGGCACATTTATTTTAGCATACCTTATGCTATGCATGCGTGCATTCATGCATTTGTTGACATGCACCGGGCTCGGTACATCATACAAACTACATTGTACTTTTCAATTCCAATTTGAATACATGTTAGTTGCAGCATTTCACATGCCATCTTTAGGATAGCCGAGCCTGTTTAGATTGCATCTTTGCACGTGTTGCATTAGCCATTATTAACATGAACTAGGATCATGCATATGATTACTGACTAGTTTCTGTTTTGGCTCGGAGTACTATGTAAGTATTTTTGCTTTAGCATCCAGCATGCGTGTGAGTGTTGCCATGACAGTATGCTTGCCATGCGGCTAAGTGCTTACATGAGATAAACTGCTTGAATGCCTGTGGGTGGAGGTCAAATTGCTTAAATTGGGATAATGCGTTAAAACTGCGATTTTTAAGCCCACTAGATAGTGGCAAAATTATCTTTTCTAAAAGCCCACTTGAGGGTGGCAAAATCTGCATTTTAGCCTACTTGCGAGTAGCAAACCATTTTCAAAAACAAACATGAAATGTTTTGTTCCAATTTGGGCGATTTGGTCTATACTTGTTTGCTACGCGCACAACATAGTAATTCTAGGCTAATAACCGGTTTAAGAACACATAACGTTTTCAAAATTGGATATCACGGTTAGTAGAGGCCGGTCTTCAGACCGGGCGAAAGGGGGTGCTCATAGCTGACCTTCCCCGATCGTACCCAAGCTCCCGAGCCGAGACAACTCCGGTGATGACGGACATGTGGCCTTCGACACCGAGTCAGGGTTTCCTAAATTCTCCCATTTTAAAATATTTAGGTGGCGACTCTGTATCTGGCAAAGCAGTCCATGTTTGGCACTACTTTTTCAAAAATCTGTTTCTCAAAACGATTTGCCAGATTTGGACTCTTTGGTTCAGATTAAGAACCGTGACACAAATCGAGTCCGAGCTGTAGCACGAGGCCCACGCGGGCGCTGTTACAGTTTCTGGCGACTCTGCTGGGGAGTTTAGAGAGCTTGACTCGAACTCATGATATCCTGTTTTGATTTCATTTATGTGTTTCTTTGCATTGCATGTGCATTGGTGCGCCTAGGAACACAGTGTTTGCCATCTGCCATTCCTGAACGGTTTGCCGGAGGCTTGTCTTGTCAAGGCATGTCCATAAGGCTGACCGGCTATGGGCTCTGACAGCATGGGAACACAAACCCCGGTTTTTTCCGGGGCACCCTTTTTGACCATTCGACCTAGTGCATATTCGGAATCTATAGTGACCATTCCAAGCTAGGACAGGTTGCTTACCCGATTATAGGTTGTTTGAAACTGCTGTGTGCATAGTGAAACCCTAGTTCCTGACAAAATAGGACAGGGAAACCCTACCCCAACATAGGGGTGTTTTGGCTCTCTCTTACTTGCTATGTGCTTTTAGAGTGTATCTCTACAGGAATGCATATACCAGTTTACAAGTCTGGGTATCAGGCCTGTGGGCATCAGCATCAGTATTTGGGGAATCAGTTTTACCTGAGGGTATCAGTTTACAGGCAGATATTTGGGAAACAGTGATCAGTATTGAGTACAGTCATCCTAGTATGCTCAAATCTATTCCAATGAATTTAGGCTGAGATACTCTCTGTTTTCCCTTTTGCAGGGGGGGTAGTCCTGGAACCATAGCTTCAGAAGGCTCCGATATCTCCCGAGGTTCATCGGACTTGTGCTGATAGACTTTGTCAGGTCAGAGACTCGGTTCAAGGGTAATCAGGGCCAGAGCAGGCTAGTCAGGCACAGATCATCAGTTCAACAGTCTTCAGATCAACAGTCATTATCCATCTCGCCTGTGTGCAGTTGGGTTGAGATATCTGCTTTTGCCACAGAGACAGATATACCGGTTGCTCAGTTAGATTAGAACAGTATGTCAAGTCTGGAAGAGATGGTGCGCCAACTCCAGGACAGTATGAAAGCCATGCAGCAAGACACAGTCCGTCAAGCAGAATTCGCCAAGCAACAGGCTGTGGTCATAACCCAACAGGCAGAGACAATTGCCAGATTGGAGCAGCAAACTGGAGTATCTACTTCGCACCAGGCTCCTCCCCCACCAAGAGTTCCCACACTCGGGGAGGCAACCCATGTCCAGGATGATACGGACATTCCAGTCGGGCCAGCTCCACCCCCGATTCTGCCTCAACTCTCCAAGGCACCCACTCCTATCAACCAATCAGATTCTCCCTTCGAGCCCGAGGCGGAGCCCGTGGCATTAAAAATGCACAAGCTTGAAAAGCTGTTCAAAAAATCTCAAGGTGCGAAGTCCATTCCGGACATTGGAGACGGATACATCGACGCAGCTGTGACGCTGCCAGATCGGTTTAAGATGCCACAAATCGATCGTTTTGACGGATCTGAGGATCCCATGGTACACCTGCGACTATTTTCAGACGTCCTAAGACCAATGGGCCTCACTATATTGCAGAAGCTGTCTTTGTTTGGCCAGACCCTGTCGGGTGTAGTGGCCGCATGGTATGCCAAATTGGAGGATGACGTCAAGAGAAGTTGGGATGAGATGGCTGAGGCCTTCGTCACACAATATTCATACAATACCCAAATCGAGATTACGACCCGTGATCTTGAGACGACGAGGCAGGAGCCTAAGGAGAGCTTCTCAAAATTCGTGACCCGTTGGAGGGCCAAAGCCTCAATGATGACCATTAGGCCAACAGATAAGGATCAAATACGGATGATTGTGCGCAATCTCCAGCCTAAGCTAATGCAGAGAATGATTGTAATCCCCTTTCCCACTTTCTCAGATTTACACGATATGGGGGTACAAATCGAAGATGCAATGAGGCAAGGTCTGTTTGACCAGGATAAGGAGCAGCCCAGGAGGGCATTTTCCCGTAGTTCGAATGTGACCACCAGCGGTGACGCAGCTGCAAGATCATCTGAAGTGGGCATGGTCACCACCACCACACCAAGAGCAGCCACCCCCTTTGTTGGTGCATCCACTTCAAACCCCCGAACTTCAGACTATCTGCCCCGAGGCAAGAGGGTTTTCACCCCACTCTATATGTCTTTGTCTAAAGCCCTGGGGGTCCTACTCAGGAAAGGACATCTGAAACCGTTGGAGCAACGGCCTTTACCCGATCCTCTCCCTCCAAAACATGACCCGGCTAAGTACTGTGCTTTCCATCAACAAACCGGTCATGACACCGACAGTTGCGTCCGTCTCCACCACGAGATACAAAATTTGATTGACAACGGGGTCATCCCCGCACCAGGTCCTGCGAAGTCTATCGACACTTGATCAGTGAACTTGTGGGGGGATAATGTGATGTGATCAGAGGTTGGACCACCTGCGGGCGGCACTCAGTTTACTCCAGATATGGTGTATGGCACGCACTGTTTCGAGCATTTTACGAATGCTAGTTGTTGTGTTTTCTGACTTGGGTATTGGGTCAGTCTTCTCAATTTGTATTGAGTCAGTCTTTTCATACTGAGTCAGTCGGGTCTGTCTTGTTGTATCGAGTCAGTCCTGTTTTGTTAAGAGTCGGGTGATTCCGGGGGTGTTACCTCGGACATCACTATCTTGTTTTGCGTTTGTCTTTTTGCTTTCTTTTGAGTCTGTTTCTGCCTTGGAGCCATTTGTGCCAACAGATTTGAATGAACAGCAGTGATTTTCACACTCTTGTGTTTGCTTCTGCCGTGTGCCAGTTGTGCCGGAAGTATTGAATGGAATGACAGTGCTCTTCGCCTGCCTTTTCTGTGCCTTGAAATCATTATATCGACCTAAGTTTTTTTTCAAAACTTTTTTTGAACACTGCGGCGAAAACGAAGAGGAAGGAATTCTTCGGGATTTGCAAAATTTTGATCATTTGAGAGAAAGAGAGGCATGCTAAGCCCTTAATGAATGAAATCATGCTTGTTAGCGTGAGTACTGAGAAGGACTCTGGCTTGATCTAGATTGGTCCCACACTGTCTTCAGCGCGAGCGACTAGTCGCTTTCTTAAAAGATTTCAAAAACAAAATGTTTTGCGCAGTCCTGCGAAGACATGTGTGGAATCGCTCTTGAGATTGTGCAGCTTAGGATCGCTCTCAGCCTCGAGACTCGACCCCTCATTTTCAAACCTTGAACTTGGATTCAGAAGGTTCAACGATCAACCACAATGTGAGGCCTGCGTGGCTAGATTTGAAGCAGCCCTCGAACAAGAGGCACCGAAGTCAGGTCAAGAAGATCAGTTCTCATCAGAAGAAGCTTACAAAGCAAAGCAGCAGCCATTCTCCTAGATTCAGATGACTCTAGGATCTCAAAACCATTTGGCATGGACTTGTTATACTTTTACCCTTGAGAGGCTCGCTGGGCCGAAAACCCGGAAGGGCGACCCAGGCAAAAGTTAGAGCAAGAGAAAAAAAAATACAAAAAAGAAGAAGCAAAAAATGCAAAAAGAAAAAAAGAGAACAAAAAAGAAAGATGCAAAGAAAAGAACGAAAAAAAATCAAAAAAGGAAAAAGAAATGAAAAGAATTGAAAAGAAAAGAAAAACAAAGCTCGCAAGGTCGAAAACCCGCGACGGGCGCCTTGGCAAAAGTTAGAGCCTAAAAAAGGAGAGGTTAATACCCGAGTGTACCTTAACCGGAACTACGTAAGGCTTGATTCCCATGTTTGGGATACGTAGGCAACTTCATTCTGAAGTCCAGCCACAAACACCTCTAAAATCAATTGTGTCCATGTAATGGTTTTGATCATCTTTGCCTTCTTTGTATCTGAGAGTTTGGTTGTGACCTTCACTGTGAAGACTGACTACAATGTGCTGCGGTGCCATTCAAACAAGGGGCAACTTTCCGTTGCCATTCAATGCGCTACGGTGCCATTCAGACAAGGGGCAACTTTCCGTTGCCATTCAACGCGCTGTGGTGCCGTGCAAACAAGGGGCAACGTTCCGTTGCCATGCAGCTCTCTTCGAGCAATGGGGCAATTTTCCTCCAAATCCGAGGTTGTGCGTCTCAAGAGTGGGTTCCGTGCTTGTTAAGCATTGGCCGTGTGCAAAAATAGTTTTTGAGAATTTTTACTGAGGTTGACTGATCCCTCGAAAATTATTCCATCTTTTCCAAAACTGGACCATTTCTTGGACCCAAAAAAGGAAAATTTTCAGTGCTCATAGCCTGACTTGCATGATTTCAAATCAAAAATCGAACAAGTGTGTTAATCTGACTCTCATGTTGGTCAAAATTGTTTTAGTAGAAAAACAAAAACAAAAAATGGTCAAAATAATGAACTAGGGGCACAGTTGAGTCAGGCTTCCTGTCTTTCCCCCGTTGTCAGAACATACTTGCCAAGAAGGGCACTCTACCTGCCAGAAAAGGGCACAACTGAAGTCAACAACAAAGGGCTAAAAGCTCTCTCATCCTCCAAGCAACGAGGAATCAAGTCAAGTGCGAAGCACAAACTGGAAAGGATCAAGATATTCCACTCCCTCATCGGGACAGATCTGATCACGTCCAAACTCCCCAGCGGAGCATCGTCAACCGATGTCAATTGCAGATCTGCTGCGCGTCTGGTCGCATTGCAACCCCTCTGTGGGAGAAATTCACTGTTGTGAACGAGAGTCTGGTAAAATACCAGGGGCAAGAGCCCACAATTTCCAGCTTATCCATCAACCACCCAGGGGAGGGATGAAAAACGAGAGATTAAAGAATAGAGAGATGTGCGCTGAGAGAAAAAGCGAGAAAAGGGTTTTGAGAGAAAAACCGAGCTTGAGAGCCGAGTGATGTGAGAATCACAAATAAGAAAGGGTGGGAATAATACCCGGTGAAACAGGCTCCCTGTGCACGTCTGTGTGTCGTGTCTTTTGTTTTGTTTGTCTCGATTCTTGCTTTGAGTCGTTCCGAGCGTGTCTCGATGTGTTTAGGTTGTTTACCTTTGTTTTTTTTCCTTGTCGAGTCGTTTTGGCTGTGGCCAGTCGTAGGCTCAATACCTGGTCGAAAACTCATCTCTCAATTTCAAAAATAAATCGTTTTGTGCTCAGAGTGCTGTGCCATCCTTCATGTTTGTGCAAAACAAGATTCTTTTTTCCATAAAACTGCAGGGTCCACCCTCGATAAGTGTGAACAGTAGATCAAGGACCTATCTGAAGCTATGTAGGTTCCGGACTGCAAAGCAAAAGAAAAAAAGGAAAATTTGGAGCATCTTAGGGTGTTCCAGCTTTGGCAAGATCCGAGACTGCATTTCAGGTGCACCTTCCCAGACCTCGCCATTTCCCTGGAGTATAAGTGTATCTCGACCCCAAGTGTAAGCCTGCTTCAAGTCAGAATGGCAATTAAAGCAGCAGCAGATGTTATCTCTTGCCAACATAAACAGGGTGTGCCCTTTTTGAGCTGAGTGTGTTGCAAAGTCCTCTAAGAGGTAAATCAGAGGCACTTACATGTTTGATGCCCTTCCATTGCATAGAATGTGCACTTTCATATACACTTCTGTTACATATGTGCCGTGCATCGTTACGATTTATGCATAGAATATGCTTGCTTTCGATTCTGCATAGAATTTGCTTTCAATATTGCATAGAATATGCTCCTGTTTCTTGCATAGAAAATGCACTCTTCCATACTTGCATAGAAAATGCACCTCATTTGCATAGAACATGCATTTGTTCGCGCTATCTTGCGCACCTTACTTGCACTTGTTAGTGCATTGTATTTTCTTCGCGCTATTTTGCGCATCGCACTGTTTTGTGCATCACATTTCCTTCGCGCTATTTTGCGCATCGCACTTGTTAGTGCATTACATTTTGTTCGCGCTATTTTGCGCATCGCACTGTTTTGTGCATTACATTTCCTTCGCGCTATTTTGCGCATCGCACTATTTTGTGCATTGCATTTGTTCGCGCTATCTTGCGCACCTTACTTGCACTTGTTAGTGCATTGTATTTTCTTCGCGCTATTTTGCGCATCGCACTGTTTTGTGCATTGCATTTCCTTCGCGCTATTTTGCGCATCGCACTATTTTGTGCATTGCATTTGTTCGCGCTATCTTGCGCACCTTACTTGCACTTGTTAGTGCATTGTATTTTCTTCGTGCTATTTTGCGCATCGCACTGTTTTGTGCATCACATTTCCTTCGCGCTATTTTGCGCATCGCACTATTTTGTGCATTGCATTTGTTCGCGCTATCTTGCGCACCTCAATTGCACTTGTTTGTGCATTGCATGTGTTCGCGCTATTTTGTGCATCGCACTGTTTTGTGCAGTTTATCATTCGCGCTATTTTGCGCACCTCAACCGCATTGCACTGTTTTGTGCAGTTTACATTCGCGCTATTTTGCGCACCTCAATCGCACTATTTTGTGCAGTTTATCATTCGCGCTATTTTGCGCATTGCACTGTTTTGTGCAGTTTACATTCGCGCTATTTTGCGCACCTCAATCGCACTGTTTTGTGCAGTTTATCATTCGCGCTATTTTGCGCATCGCACTGTTTTGTGTAGTTTACATTTCGCGCTAGTTCGCGCATCTCAATCTCACTTTCTTGTGCATTTCATCTCACTCGCACTGTTTTGTGCATTTCAAATCACTCGCGCTTTCTTGCGCATTGCACTGTTTTGTGCACCTTACTTGCATTTTGCATGCATTCTATCGCGTTATCTTGCGCACCTCACCTGTACTTGTTAGTACATTGCATTGTTTTGAATACAAACCGGCTTCGCGTAGCGTATAAGTCCAACTTTCAAAATCGGCTTCGCGTAGCGTATAAGTCCAACTTTCAAAATCGGCTTCGCGTAGCGTATAAGTCCAACTTTCAAAACCGGCTTCACGTAGCGTATAAGTCCAACTTTCAAAACCGGCTTCGCGTAGCGTATAAGTCCAACTTTCAAAACCGGCTTCGCGTAGCGTATAAGTCCAATTGTCAAAGTCTTCCTGCATGTCATTTGCATCCTGCCCCTGAACTACGCTGGTTTGATTCCTTGCAAAGGGATACGTAGGCAGCCTGCGGGCACAACCATTCATTCATTTGTATTTTGTTTGTTTGTCCAAGTCTTCGGCCTTGTCAAAAATGGGTCGTCTCGGGGCTTTGACATTCACTCCTGTCATTGTTATGACTTTCGAGTTCTGTCAAAGAGGGGCAACTGTAGACACCCCATTTTTTACCGCCCTTAAGACTTGGGCGTTACTGATGGTTTACTTGGTGGAGACAGGTGTGCAAGGGAAATGTTCAGTTTCTTCGGCAAGGAGAGAGGCAAATCCTTCAAAACACTTTGTTTAGGAGTTTGGAGTTGAAGAAGAGAGGAAAGGAGAGGAGAAAACTAATTTGGGAGAAGTTCGGCATGAATCCGGGTAGAAGCGAGTCGAGCAGCCCTCGCTGAATCGGGCTTATCTGTCTGTACGCTTGGAGTTTAGCTATGGATCCACCACCGTCGGAAAGCTTACTTCCGGGGCTTCATTTTGCACTCAAGAATCTCCTAGAACCAAGTCCGGGTGGGGGAGATATGATCAGTTGAAGTCGGGCATCATCCTGGTTGGATCGAATCTGCGCGGCTTCACGAAAAAGGGCATAACTTTTTGCACAGAAGGAATTTTAATGCAAGGTTTGCGTCATTGGAAAGCTAACTTCCGGGGCTTCAATCTGGACATCCACCGGCACTTTTTTGACCTCACCGGCCACCCACCGGCACTATATTTGTGCCGACCGACAATTTATTGTGCCGACCGGCACTTTATTTTGCTGACCGGCAGTTTTTGCTAGCCGACGACCTTCCGGAGCATTCTGCAGATTGAGTGGATTCCAGCTGTGCCAGCTGGAATGCGCAGAATTGATCCCCCACGTGCATGTGTGTTTGTTTTGCACCTTGTGAGCCTTTGAACCCCTTAACCTTCTAGAAGCTTGAACCTTTTAGCTGTTTTAGCTTCCTCTAGAAGCCTTGCACCCCCCTTTGAACCCTTTGGCCCCTTTGAAGCTTGTCTTAGAAGCTTAACATTGCTTATATAAGCACCTCTCCTCCTCCTTTGTTTAGGTTGGATTCTTGGAACAAAAAACCAGAGATATATAGATATATCTGATATATACATACATATATCCATATACCTCCCTCTATCTCTCTCATTCAACCATCAAATACCCTTGTTCTTGGGCCATTTCTTCATCAACTCATAGCACAAGGCATCCAACGCCTATTCCAGCAGCTTGAGGCTGTTCTCCAGAGCTTAGGAGCACCTAAACTTGGTCCAAGAGGTGCTGGTTCATTGGTCTACAAAGGTGAGTCCTTTTTTTTCCCTTTTCTAGCCTATTCTTGCATCATATCTAAGCCATAGTTGCTTACATCTTTGGGCTCCGACCCAAACTTCAAATCATCATATTTTGAGGTCCTCTTCATGTTTGATTGAGGACCTCTTACTGTTTGATGACAGTAGCTTGCACTTGCTTCATTATCCTCCTTGAATGCCATAATCTTGCATAGAATTCTTGGCTTGTGTGTGATCTGTTTTAGAGCCTGATGTAAACTGAAAATAGGCTTATTTTGAGCCCCTCTTCAACATTGAAGAAGGGCTGAACACTGTTTGGGACTTCCATATTGTACTTCCCTTTATATCCTCTTTTTGGTCCCATTTTTGTATGTCTTGGCAGCCCCTGATGTTGCTGTTTTTGGACCTTGGTCCGAACTAAAAGTGGCTTTATTTTGACCTTCTTAACATGTTTTATTAAGGGACTTTGGCTGTTTGGTGAATGTTTTGTATACCTCATGTTATAGCCACTTTTGAGCCTCATTTTTGCATTGCATTTCTAATATATTTGTATACTGTTTTTGGGGCTGCCATGAACTGTAAATGTGCATATTTTGGGCCTCTCTTCAATGTTGTTGAAGGGCCCTAACATGTTTGGGGACAGCAGCTGTGAGTTGCTTCATAATCTCATGTTTAGGACCGTTTTTTGTATGCCATTGTTGCCCTATCTTTGTTTGCTTTTTGGCCATGCTTTGAACTGTAAAAATGCTAATTTTGGGGCTGCCTTGCTACTGTATATTCATTGCATATCCATGTTGTGCATGCTTGATATAGCTATAGGCCATTTCGGGTGCCAAAGTCCATGTTTCGGGACTATTCCATGCATCGGGTGTGTTTTCGCCTCATTCCGGGGCTGTTTTCCCCCATATTTCAGTGCTGAAATCCCATTAGCATATTTGCATATCATTTTTCATGCCATTGCATTGCATATGCCGTTGCCTCGGTTTGCGCGCCCGTGTGCACGCATTTCGAGGCACTTCATTTTCATTCATCGGCCTCTTATGTGAGTGTGGCTGAGGCTCTCTCATGTTAGTATAAGTCCATGTTGCATTCTATATGCCATTTTAGCCATTGCATTGCATATGCCATTGCCTCGGTTTGCGTGCCCGTGCGCACGCATTTCGAGGCACTTCATCTTCTTCCATTGGCCACTGTTTTAGGCCTTGCTTAGAGTTGCCTAATTCATGTTTAAGTCCATCTTGTCATCCATTTGCATGCCTCTATGTTTGCTTGTATGCTTGCATAAATGAGTCGCCATGTCATGTTGCATCCTTAGCTTGCATGCTTAGGTTGCATTGCATCTTGCATGCATGCCTTGTTCCTTGACTTGGTGATAGGAATTGGGCCTTATTTGGTTTGTTTGGTTTGCATGCATTTGAAATCAAAGTTGCATACTTGGTTCCTTGGGCCATCATGCATGGAAATGCGTGATTGGTGGTCCGAGAATCGAGGCACATGCCCCTTTGAGTCATTACCATGATAAGGGACGTGAATGGTGCATATATGCCTTGAATTGTGCTGCCATGCTTTGCCTTGCCCTCTGTTGCTGCCAGTTGCAGGTTCTGCAGGCTTTCTCTGCCGACCGGCAGTGTAAGGTGCCGGCCGGCAATCTTTTTCTGCCGACAGCTCCAATTTTGTGCCGATGGACACATGCCAGTGCCGGTGATGATCCCACTCAGCCGGTGGTACTCCCCAGTGCCCAGGGATGTAACCCTGAGGTTTTGGTAGCCTTCAGAGGAGCAGAGGAAAGAAAACAGAGGCAGCCTATGCATGGCGGCGTATTTCCCGAGGCGGTTTACCTGTTTTCCTAGATTAGTTAATTTGTTAATTAATTAATTAATTTGTAATATTTAATTAGCTTGCGTAGTTAATTAATTTGTAATATTTATTTGGTCCCCCCGAGCGAGGGCATGTTTGTAATAAGTGTGCGTGCGTGTGATGTATGTCTTCCATCCCCACTTCTTCCTTCCCTTTTATTTACCTGCTTATGATGGTATATTAGGGCACATTTATTTTAGCATACCTTATGCTATGCATGCGTGCATTCATGCATTTGTTGACATGCACCGGGCTCGGTACATCATACAAACTACATTGTACTTTTCAATTCCAATTTGAATACATGTTAGTTGCAGCATTTCACATGCCATCTTTAGGATAGCCGAGCCTGTTTAGATTGCATCTTTGCACGTGTTGCATTAGCCATTATTAACATGAACTAGGATCATGCATATGATTACTGACTAGTTTCTGTTTTGGCTCGGAGTACTATGTAAGTATTTTTGCTTTAGCATCCAGCATGCGTGTGAGTGTTGCCATGACAGTATGCTTGCCATGCGGCTAAGTGCTTACATGAGATAAACTGCTTGAATGCCTGTGGGTGGAGGTCAAATTGCTTAAATTGGGATAATGCGTTAAAACTGCGATTTTTAAGCCCACTAGATAGTGGCAAAATTATCTTTTCTAAAAGCCCACTTGAGGGTGGCAAAATCTGCATTTTAGCCTACTTGCGAGTAGCAAACCATTTTCAAAAACAAACATGAAATGTTTTGTTCCAATTTGGGCGATTTGGTCTATACTTGTTTGCTACGCGCACAACATAGTAATTCTAGGCTAATAACCGGTTTAAGAACACATAACGTTTTCAAAATTGGATATCACGGTTAGTAGAGGCCGGTCTTCAGACCGGGCGAAAGGGGGTGCTCATAGCTGACCTTCCCCGATCGTACCCAAGCTCCCGAGCCGAGACAACTCCGGTGATGACGGACATGTGGCCTTCGACACCGAGTCAGGGTTTCCTAAATTCTCCCATTTTAAAATATTTAGGTGGCGACTCTGTATCTGGCAAAGCAGTCCATGTTTGGCACTACTTTTTCAAAAATCTGTTTCTCAAAACGATTTGCCAGATTTGGACTCTTTGGTTCAGATTAAGAACCGTGACACAAATCGAGTCCGAGCTGTAGCACGAGGCCCACGCGGGCGCTGTTACAGTTTCTGGCGACTCTGCTGGGGAGTTTAGAGAGCTTGACTCGAACTCATGATATCCTGTTTTGATTTCATTTATGTGTTTCTTTGCATTGCATGTGCATTGGTGCGCCTAGGAACACAGTGTTTGCCATCTGCCATTCCTGAACGGTTTGCCGGAGGCTTGTCTTGTCAAGGCATGTCCATAAGGCTGACCGGCTATGGGCTCTGACAGCATGGGAACACAAACCCCGGTTTTTTCCGGGGCACCCTTTTTGACCATTCGACCTAGTGCATATTCGGAATCTATAGTGACCATTCCAAGCTAGGACAGGTTGCTTACCCGATTATAGGTTGTTTGAAACTGCTGTGTGCATAGTGAAACCCTAGTTCCTGACAAAATAGGACAGGGAAACCCTACCCCAACATAGGGGTGTTTTGGCTCTCTCTTACTTGCTATGTGCTTTTAGAGTGTATCTCTACAGGAATGCATATACCAGTTTACAAGTCTGGGTATCAGGCCTGTGGGCATCAGCATCAGTATTTGGGGAATCAGTTTTACCTGAGGGTATCAGTTTACAGGCAGATATTTGGGAAACAGTGATCAGTATTGAGTACAGTCATCCTAGTATGCTCAAATCTATTCCAATGAATTTAGGCTGAGATACTCTCTGTTTTCCCTTTTGCAGGGGGGGTAGTCCTGGAACCATAGCTTCAGAAGGCTCCGATATCTCCCGAGGTTCATCGGACTTGTGCTGATAGACTTTGTCAGGTCAGAGACTCGGTTCAAGGGTAATCAGGGCCAGAGCAGGCTAGTCAGGCACAGATCATCAGTTCAACAGTCTTCAGATCAACAGTCATTATCCATCTCGCCTGTGTGCAGTTGGGTTGAGATATCTGCTTTTGCCACAGAGACAGATATACCGGTTGCTCAGTTAGATTAGAACAGTATGTCAAGTCTGGAAGAGATGGTGCGCCAACTCCAGGACAGTATGAAAGCCATGCAGCAAGACACAGTCCGTCAAGCAGAATTCGCCAAGCAACAGGCTGTGGTCATAACCCAACAGGCAGAGACAATTGCCAGATTGGAGCAGCAAACTGGAGTATCTACTTCGCACCAGGCTCCTCCCCCACCAAGAGTTCCCACACTCGGGGAGGCAACCCATGTCCAGGATGATACGGACATTCCAGTCGGGCCAGCTCCACCCCCGATTCTGCCTCAACTCTCCAAGGCACCCACTCCTATCAACCAATCAGATTCTCCCTTCGAGCCCGAGGCGGAGCCCGTGGCATTAAAAATGCACAAGCTTGAAAAGCTGTTCAAAAAATCTCAAGGTGCGAAGTCCATTCCGGACATTGGAGACGGATACATCGACGCAGCTGTGACGCTGCCAGATCGGTTTAAGATGCCACAAATCGATCGTTTTGACGGATCTGAGGATCCCATGGTACACCTGCGACTATTTTCAGACGTCCTAAGACCAATGGGCCTCACTAGATTGCAGAAGCTGTCTTTGTTTGGCCGGACCCTGTCGGGTGTAGCGGCCGCATGGTATGCCAAATTGGAGGATGACGTCAAGAGAAGTTGGGATGAGATGGCTGAGGCCTTCGTCACACAATATTCATACAATACCCAAATCGAGATTACGACCCGTGATCTTGAGACGACGAGGCAGGAGCCTAAGGAGAGCTTCTCAAAATTCGTGACCCGTTGGAGGGCCAAAGCCTCAATGATGACCATTAGGCCAACAGATAAGGATCAAATACGGATGATTGTGCGCAATCTCCAGCCTAAGCTAATGCAGAGAATGATTGTAATCCCCTTTCCCACTTTCTCAGATTTACACGATATGGGGGTACAAATCGAAGATGCAATGAGGCAAGGTCTGTTTGACCAGGATAAGGAGCAGCCCAGGAGGGCATTTTCCCGTAGTTCGAATGTGACCACCAGCGGTGACGCAGCTGCAAGATCATCTGAAGTGGGCATGGTCACCACCACCACACCAAGAGCAGCCACCCCCTTTGTTGGTGCATCCACTTCAAACCCCCGAACTTCAGACTATCTGCCCCGAGGCAAGAGGGTTTTCACCCCACTCTATATGTCTTTGTCTAAAGCCCTGGGGGTCCTACTCAGGAAAGGACATCTGAAACCGTTGGAGCAACGGCCTTTACCCGATCCTCTCCCTCCAAAACATGACCCGGCTAAGTACTGTGCTTTCCATCAACAAACCGGTCATGACACCGACAGTTGCGTCCGTCTCCACCACGAGATACAAAATTTGATTGACAACGGGGTCATCCCCGCACCAGGTCCTGCGAAGTCTATCGACACTTGATCAGTGAACTTGTGGGGGGATAATGTGATGTGATCAGAGGTTGGACCACCTGCGGGCGGCACTCAGTTTACTCCAGATATGGTGTATGGCACGCACTGTTTCGAGCATTTTACGAATGCTAGTTGTTGTGTTTTCTGACTTGGGTATTGGGTCAGTCTTCTCAATTTGTATTGAGTCAGTCTTTTCATACTGAGTCAGTCGGGTCTGTCTTGTTGTATCGAGTCAGTCCTGTTTTGTTAAGAGTCGGGTGATTCCGGGGGTGTTACCTCGGACATCACTATCTTGTTTTGCGTTGGTCTTTTTGCTTTCTTTTGAGTCTGTTTCTGCCTTGGAGCCATTTGTGCCAACAGATTTGAATGAACAGCAGTGATTTTCACACTCTTGTGTTTGCTTCTGCCGTGTGCCAGTTGTGCCGGAAGTATTGAATGGAATGACAGTGCTCTTCGCCTGCCTTTTCTGTGCCTTGAAATCATTATATCGACCTAAGTTTTTTTTCAAAACTTTTTTTGAACACTGCGGCGAAAACGAAGAGGAAGGAATTCTTCGGGATTTGCAAAATTTTGATCATTTGAGAGAAAGAGAGGCATGCTAAGCCCTTAATGAATGAAATCATGCTTGTTAGCGTGAGTACTGAGAAGGACTCTGGCTTGATCTAGATTGGTCCCACACTGTCTTCAGCGCGAGCGACTAGTCGCTTTCTTAAAAGATTTCAAAAACAAAATGTTTTGCGCAGTCCTGCGAAGACATGTGTGGAATCGCTCTTGAGATTGTGCAGCTTAGGATCGCTCTCAGCCTCGAGACTCGACCCCTCATTTTCAAACCTTGAACTTGGATTCAGAAGGTTCAACGATCAACCACAATGTGAGGCCTGCGTGGCTAGATTTGAAGCAGCCCTCGAACAAGAGGCACCGAAGTCAGGTCAAGAAGATCAGTTCTCATCAGAAGAAGCTTACAAAGCAAAGCAGCAGCCATTCTCCTAGATTCAGATGACTCTAGGATCTCAAAACCATTTGGCATGGACTTGTTATACTTTTACCCTTGAGAGGCTCGCTGGGCCGAAAACCCGGAAGGGCGACCCAGGCAAAAGTTAGAGCAAGAGAAAAAAAAATACAAAAAAGAAGAAGCAAAAAATGCAAAAAGAAAAAAAGAGAACAAAAAAGAAAGATGCAAAGAAAAGAACGAAAAAAAATCAAAAAAGGAAAAAGAAATGAAAAGAATTGAAAAGAAAAGAAAAACAAAGCTCGCAAGGTCGAAAACCCGCGACGGGCGCCTTGGCAAAAGTTAGAGCCTAAAAAAGGAGAGGTTAATACCCGAGTGTACCTTAACCGGAACTACGTAAGGCTTGATTCCCATGTTTGGGATACGTAGGCAACTTCATTCTGAAGTCCAGCCACAAACACCTCTAAAATCAATTGTGTCCATGTAATGGTTTTGATCATCTTTGCCTTCTTTGTATCTGAGAGTTTGGTTGTGACCTTCACTGTGAAGACTGACTACAATGTGCTGCGGTGCCATTCAAACAAGGGGCAACTTTCCGTTGCCATTCAATGCGCTACGGTGCCATTCAGACAAGGGGCAACTTTCCGTTGCCATTCAACGCGCTGTGGTGCCGTGCAAACAAGGGGCAACGTTCCGTTGCCATGCAGCTCTCTTCGAGCAATGGGGCAATTTTCCTCCAAATCCGAGGTTGTGCGTCTCAAGAGTGGGTTCCGTTCTTGTTAAGCATTGGCCGTGTGCAAAAATAGTTTTTGAGAATTTTTACTGAGGTTGACTGATCCCTCGAAAATTATTCCATCTTTTCCAAAACTGGACCATTTCTTGGACCCAAAAAAGGAAAATTTTCAGTGCTCATAGCCTGACTTGCATGATTTCAAATCAAAAATCGAACAAGTGTGTTAATCTGACTCTCATGTTGGTCAAAATTGTTTTAGTAGAAAAACAAAAACAAAAAATGGTCAAAATAATGAACTAGGGGCACAGTTGAGTCAGGCTTCCTGTCTTTCCCCCGTTGTCAGAACATACTTGCCAAGAAGGGCACTCTACCTGCCAGAAAAGGGCACAACTGAAGTCAACAACAAAGGGCTAAAAGCTCTCTCATCCTCCAAGCAACGAGGAATCAAGTCAAGTGCGAAGCACAAACTGGAAAGGATCAAGATATTCCACTCCCTCATCGGGACAGATCTGATCACGTCCAAACTCCCCAGCGGAGCATCGTCAACCGATGTCAATTGCAGATCTGCTGCGCGTCTGGTCGCATTGCAACCCCTCTGTGGGAGAAATTCACTGTTGTGAACGAGAGTCTGGTAAAATACCAGGGGCAAGAGCCCACAATTTCCAGCTTATCCATCAACCACCCAGGGGAGGGATGAAAAACGAGAGATTAAAGAATAGAGAGATGTGCGCTGAGAGAAAAAGCGAGAAAAGGGTTTTGAGAGAAAAACCGAGCTTGAGAGCCGAGTGATGTGAGAATCACAAATAAGAAAGGGTGGGAATAATACCCGGTGAAACAGGCTCCCTGTGCACGTCTGTGTGTCGTGTCTTTTGTTTTGTTTGTCTCGATTCTTGCTTTGAGTCGTTCCGAGCGTGTCTCGATGTGTTTAGGTTGTTTACCTTTGTTTTTTTTCCTTGTCGAGTCGTTTTGGCTGTGGCCAGTCGTAGGCTCAATACCTGGTCGAAAACTCATCTCTCAATTTCAAAAATAAATCGTTTTGTGCTCAGAGTGCTGTGCCATCCTTCATGTTTGTGCAAAACAAGATTCTTTTTTCCATAAAACTGCAGGGTCCACCCTCGATAAGTGTGAACAGTAGATCAAGGACCTATCTGAAGCTATGTAGGTTCCGGACTGCAAAGCAAAAGAAAAAAAGGAAAATTTGGAGCATCTTAGGGTGTTCCAGCTTTGGCAAGATCCGAGACTGCATTTCAGGTGCACCTTCCCAGACCTCGCCATTTCCCTGGAGTATAAGTGTATCTCGACCCCAAGTGTAAGCCTGCTTCAAGTCAGAATGGCAATTAAAGCAGCAGCAGATGTTATCTCTTGCCAACATAAACAGGGTGTGCCCTTTTTGAGCTGAGTGTGTTGCAAAGTCCTCTAAGAGGTAAATCAGAGGCACTTACATGTTTGATGCCCTTCTATTGCATAGAATGTGCACTTTCATATACACTTCTGTTACATATGTGCCGTGCATCGTTACGATTTATGCATAGAATATGCTTGCTTTCGATTCTGCATAGAATTTGCTTTCAATATTGCATAGAATATGCTCCTGTTTCTTGCATAGAAAATGCACTCTTCCATACTTGCATAGAAAATGCACCTCATTTGCATAGAACATGCATTTGTTCGCGCTATCTTGCGCACCTTACTTGCACTTGTTAGTGCATTGTATTTTCTTCGCGCTATTTTGCGCATCGCACTGTTTTGTGCATCACATTTCCTTCGCGCTATTTTGCGCATCGCACTTGTTAGTGCATTACATTTTGTTCGCGCTATTTTGCGCATCGCACTGTTTTGTGCATTACATTTCCTTCGCGCTATTTTGCGCATCGCACTATTTTGTGCATTGCATTTGTTCGCGCTATCTTGCGCACCTTACTTGCACTTGTTAGTGCATTGTATTTTCTTCGCGCTATTTTGCGCATCGCACTGTTTTGTGCATTGCATTTCCTTCGCGCTATTTTGCGCATCGCACTATTTTGTGCATTGCATTTGTTCGCGCTATCTTGCGCACCTTACTTGCACTTGTTAGTGCATTGTATTTTCTTCATGCTATTTTGCGCATCGCACTGTTTTGTGCATCACATTTCCTTCGCGCTATTTTGCGCATCGCACTATTTTGTGCATTGCATTTGTTCGCGCTATCTTGCGCACCTCAATTGCACTTGTTTGTGCATTGCATGTGTTCGCGCTATTTTGTGCATCGCACTGTTTTGTGCAGTTTATCATTCGCGCTATTTTGCGCACCTCAACCGCATTGCACTGTTTTGTGCAGTTTACATTCGCGCTATTTTGCGCACCTCAATCGCACTATTTTGTGCAGTTTATCATTCGCGCTATTTTGCGCATTGCACTGTTTTGTGCAGTTTACATTCGCGCTATTTTGCGCACCTCAATCGCACTGTTTTGTGCAGTTTATCATTCGCGCTATTTTGCGCATCGCACTGTTTTGTGTAGTTTACATTTCGCGCTAGTTCGCGCATCTCAATCTCACTTTCTTGTGCATTTCATCTCACTCGCACTGTTTTGTGCATTTCAAATCACTCGCGCTTTCTTGCGCATTGCACTGTTTTGTGCACCTTACTTGCATTTTGCATGCATTCTATCGCGTTATCTTGCGCACCTCACCTGTACTTGTTAGTACATTGCATTGTTTTGAATACAAACCGGCTTCGCGTAGCGTATAAGTCCAACTTTCAAAATCGGCTTCGCGTAGCGTATAAGTCCAACTTTCAAAATCGGCTTCGCGTAGCGTATAAGTCTAACTTTCAAAACCGGCTTCACGTAGCGTATAAGTCCAACTTTCAAAACCGGCTTCGCGTAGCGTATAAGTCCAACTTTCAAAACCGGCTTCGCGTAGCGTATAAGTCCAATTGTCAAAGTCTTCCTGCATGTCATTTGCATCCTGCCCCTGAACTACGCTGGTTTGATTCCTTGCAAAGGGATACGTAGGCAGCCTGCGGGCACAACCATTCATTCATTTGTATTTTGTTTGTTTGTCCAAGTCTTCGGCCTTGTCAAAAATGGGTCGTCTCGGGGCTTTGACATTCACTCCTGTCATTGTTATGACTTTCGAGTTCTGTCAAAGAGGGGCAACTGTAGACACCCCATTTTTTACCGCCCTTAAGACTTGGGCGTTACTGATGGTTTACTTGGTGGAGACAGGTGTGCAAGGGAAATGTTCAGTTTCTTCGGCAAGGAGAGAGGCAAATCCTTCAAAACACTTTGTTTAGGAGTTTGGAGTTGAAGAAGAGAGGAAAGGAGAGGAGAAAACTAATTTGGGAGAAGTTCGGCATGAATCCGGGTAGAAGCGAGTCGAGCAGCCCTCGCTGAATCGGGCTTATCTGTCTGTACGCTTGGAGTTTAGCTATGGATCCACCACCGTCGGAAAGCTTACTTCTGGGGCTTCATTTTGCACTCAAGAATCTCCTAGAACCAAGTCCGGGTGGGGGAGATATGATCAGTTGAAGTCGGGCATCATCCTGGTTGGATCGAATCTGCGCGGCTTCACGAAAAAGGGCATAACTTTTTGCACAGAAGGAATTTTAATGCAAGGTTTGCGTCATTGGAAAGATAACTTCCGGGGCTTCAATCTGGACATCCACCGGCACTTTTTTGACCTCACCGGCCACCCACCGGCACTATATTTGTGCCGACCGACAATTTATTGTGCCGACCGGCACTTTATTTTGCTGACCGGCAGTTTTTGCTAGCCGACGACCTTCCGGAGCATTCTGCAGATTGAGTGGATTCCAGCTGTGCCAGCTGGAATGCGCAGAATTGATCCCCCACGTGCATGTGTGTTTGTTTTGCACCTTGTGAGCCTTTGAACCCCTTAACCTTCTAGAAGCTTGAACCTTTTGGCCAAGCTTCTTGGAGAAGCTTGGCCAGCTGTTTTAGCTTCCTCTAGAAGCCTTGCACCCCCCTTTGAACCCTTTGGCCCCTTTGAAGCTTGTCTTAGAAGCTTAACATTGCTTATATAAGCACCTCTCCTCCTCCTTTGTTTAGGTTGGATTCTTGGAACAAAAAACCAGAGATATATAGATATATCTGATATATACATACATATATCCATATACCTCCCTCTATCTCTCTCATTCAACCATCAAATACCCTTGTTCTTGGGCCATTTCTTCATCAACTCATAGCACAAGGCATCCAACGCCTATTCCAGCAGCTTGAGGCTGTTCTCCAGAGCTTAGGAGCACCTAAACTTGGTCCAAGAGGTGCTGGTTCATTGGTCTACAAAGGTGAGTCCTTTTTTTTCCCTTTTCTAGCCTATTCTTGCATCATATCTAAGCCAGAGTTGCTTACATCTTTGGGCTCCGACCCAAACTTCAAATCATCATATTTTGAGGTCCTCTTCATGTTTGATTGAGGACCTCTTACTGTTTGATGACAGTAGCTTGCACTTGCTTCATTATCCTCCTTGAATGCCATAATCTTGCATAGAATTCTTGGCTTGTGTGTGATCTGTTTTAGAGCCTGATGTAAACTGAAAATAGGCTTATTTTGAGCCCCTCTTCAACATTGAAGAAGGGCTCAACACTGTTTGGGACTTCCATATTGTACTTCCCTTTATATCCTCTTTTTGGTCCCATTTTTGTATGTCTTGGCAGCCCCTGATGTTTCTGTTTTTGGACCTTGGTCCGAACTAAAAGTGGCTTTATTTTGACCTTCTTAACATGTTTTATTAAGGGACTTTGGCTGTTTGGTGAATGTTTTGTATACCTCATGTTATAGCCACTTTTGAGCCTCATTTTTGCATTGCATTTCTAATATATTTGTATACTGTTTTTGGGGCTGCCATGAACTGTAAATGTGCATATTTTGGGCCTCTCTTCAATGTTGTTGAAGGGCCCTAACATGTTTGGGGACAGCAGCTGTGAGTTGCTTCATAATCTCATGTTTAGGACCGTTTTTTGTATGCCATTGTTGCCCTATCTTTGTTTGCTTTTTGGCCATGCTTTGAACTGTAAAAATGCTAATTTTGGGGCTGCCTTGCTACTGTATATTCATTGCATATCCATGTTGTGCATGCTTGATATAGCTATAGGCCATTTCGGGTGCCAAAGTCCATGTTTCGGGACTATTCCATGCATCGGGTGTGTTTTCGCCTCATTCCGGGGCTGTTTTCCCCCATATTTCAGTGCTGAAATCCCATTAGCATATTTGCATATCATTTTTCATGCCATTGCATTGCATATGCCGTTGCCTCGGTTTGCGCGCCCGTGTGCACGCATTTCGAGGCACTTCATTTTCATTCATCGGCCTCTTATGTGAGTGTGGCTGAGGCTCTCTCATGTTAGTATAAGTCCATGTTGCATTCTATATGCCATTTTAGCCATTGCATTGCATATGCCATTGCCTCGGTTTGCGTGCCCGTGCGCACGCATTTCGAGGCACTTCATCTTCTTCCATTGGCCACTGTTTTAGGCCTTGCTTAGAGTTGCCTAATTCATGTTTAAGTCCATCTTGTCATCCATTTGCATGCCTCTATGTTTGCTTGTATGCTTGCATAAATGAGTCGCCATGTCATGTTGCATCCTTAGCTTGCATGCTTAGGTTGCATTGCATCTTGCATGCATGCCTTGTTCCTTGACTTGGTGATAGGAATTGGGCCTTATTTGGTTTGTTTGGTTTGCATGCATTTGAAATCAAAGTTGCATACTTGGTTCCTTGGGCCATCATGCATGAAAATGCGTGATTGGTGGTCCGAGAATCGAGGCACATGCCCCTTTGAGTCATTACCATGATAAGGGACGTGAATGGTGCATATATGCCTTGAATTGTGCTGCCATGCTTTGCCTTGCCCTCTGTTGCTGCCAGTTGCAGGTTCTGCAGGCTTTCTCTGCCGACCGGCAGTGTAAGGTGCCGGCCGGCAATCTTTTTCTGCCGACAGCTCCAATTTTGTGCCGATGGACACATGCCAGTGCCGGTGATGATCCCACTCAGCCGGTGGTACTCCCCAGTGCCCAGGGATGTAACCCTGAGGTTTTGGTAGCCTTCAGAGGAGCAGAGGAAAGAAAACAGAGGCAGCCTATGCATGGCGGCGCATTTCCCGAGGCGATTTACCTGTTTTCCTAGATTAGTTAATTTGTTAATTAATTAATTAATTTGTAATATTTAATTAGCTTGCGTAGTTAATTAATTTGTAATATTTATTTGGTCCCCCCGAGCGAGGGCATGTTTGTAATAAGTGTGCGTGCGTGTGATGTATGTCTTCCATCCCCACTTCTTCCTTCCCTTTTATTTACCTGCTTATGATGGTATATTAGGGCACATTTATTTTAGCATACCTTATGCTATGCATGCGTGCATTCATGCATTTGTTGACATGCACCGGGCTCGGTACATCATACAAACTACATTGTACTTTTCAATTCCAATTTGAATACATGTTAGTTGCAGCATTTCACATGCCATCTTTAGGATAGCCGAGCCTGTTTAGATTGCATCTTTGCACGTGTTGCATTAGCCATTATTAACATGAACTAGGATCATGCATATGATTACTGACTAGTTTCTGTTTTGGCTCGGAGTACTATGTAAGTATTTTTGCTTTAGCATCCAGCATGCGTGTGAGTGTTGCCATGACAGTATGCTTGCCATGCGGCTAAGTGCTTACATGAGATAAACTGCTTGAATGCCTGTGGGTGGAGGTCAAATTGCTTAAATTGGGATAATGCGTTAAAACTGCGATTTTTAAGCCCACTAGATAGTGGCAAAATTATCTTTTCTAAAAGCCCACTTGAGGGTGGCAAAATCTGCATTTTAGCCTACTTGCGAGTAGCAAACCATTTTCAAAAACAAACATGAAATGTTTTGTTCCAATTTGGGCGATTTGGTCTATACTTGTTTGCTACGCGCACAACATAGTAATTCTAGGCTAATAACCGGTTTAAGAACACATAACGTTTTCAAAATTGGATATCACGGTTAGTAGAGGCCGGTCTCCAGACCGGGCGAAAGGGGGTGCTCATAGCTGACCTTCCCCGATCGTACCCAAGCTCCCGAGCCGAGACAACTCCGGTGATGACGGACATGTGGCCTTCGGCACCGAGTCAAGGTTTCCTAAATTCTCCCATTTTAAAATATTTAGGTGGCGACTCTGTATCTGGCAAAGCAGTCCATGTTTGGCACTACTTTTTCAAAAATCTGTTTCTCAAAACGATTTGCCAGATTTGGACTCTTTGGTTCAGATTAAGAACCGTGACACAAATCGAGTCCGAGCTGTAGCACGAGGCCCACGCGGGCGCTGTTACACTAGGCAAGATACGGTTTGACCGCGCGCCTTATCCATTGCATTCATTGCATTGTAGTGTAGTGTGTTGCATCCAGCGTTTAGGATCATGATCTTTCCTCAGCAGATCATTCCTCACTTATATCATGCCACCTAATTACTTGTATCTTGTGTTCCGTCTACACACACATGGTTCTGCATGTGTACGAGCCTATTCCACTGATGGGATTGTGGTTTGAGGGTGTCGGCACCTTTTCTATGGTAGACGGATTTTGTATCTCCATCATCTTTATGATATTTGTGTGGTTTTATACTGCTTGTGGTTTGATCATCTCAAATGCATTGCATATCATTGGCATTGTTTCATTACATTGCATTGCATAAATTCTGAATTTTCAAACGGACTTCGCGTAGCGTATAAGTCTAATTTTCAAACCGGCTTCGCGTAGCATATAAGTCCAATTATCAAAATCTTTCAGCATATCATCATGCATCCTGCCCCTAAACTACGCTGGTTTGATTCCTTGCAGAGGGATACGTAGGCAGCCTGCGGGCGCAATCATTTATTTGTCTGTACTTTGTTTGTTTATCGAAGTCTTCGGCCTTGTCAAAAATGGGTGGTCTCTGGGCTTTGACATTCACTCCCGTCAATTACGACTTTCGAGTTCTGTCAAAGAGGGGCAACTGTAGTCACCCCATTTTTAACCGACCTTAAGACTCAGACGTCACCAACCGAGCGCTCGGTGATGTTGCATATTGTGCTCGTTCTGAGGTTGCGGAGTCTCGGCTGCGAGCCTTGCCTCCGGATTTCGGAGCTCTTTTGTGCTTTGTCTCGGTTTGCAAACCAGGTCTTGTTTTCTCTGTTTTCTCTTCCCAAAGGGAGGGAAAGGTCTCGTAGACCATCTCTCAGTGGCCGTAGGCTACGTTTCGTGGTCGTGGGCCATTTTTCCCGTTTGGAGCCCAGTTTCTGGTTTTCGGAGCCGTCGGCCGTATGCCTCGGTTCAGGGCTGCTTAACTACTTCCGTTTGCTCTGGTTTTTGGCACACCCCTTGTTTCCTCTCTTTAGAGGGACACTGTGGCTCAGGAGACCACCTTCGTGGTCATACGCCACTTCCGGTGCCTAACAGCCTGTTTTCGGGGCCCCAGACTGCGCGTTTTGGCCCCCGAACCTTCGTTTTGCATCCGTCTTGTCCCATTTTTGGCAGGGCCCCTGTTTTCATTGCTAGGGAGGTGGTAGGATGGTGGGAGGCCACCTTTTCCTCTGAAAAACTAGTTTTCTCATTTTCTCTCTCCAAAAGCCAGTTTTTCTGACAGAAAGGTGGTTTTTCTCACTTTTGAGCCACAATTTCTGGCTTTTCATACCACCATTGTGTTATGCTCATCTGAGAAGCCACCAATATGGGTAGGCCGACTAGTATTTCCTCTTGACCCTTTTGAACCTTGCTAAAAAGCTAGTTTTTCTCTCTCTTAGGTCACTTTTTCTGATTTTTCACCACAGGGCTGTGTTCTACTCATCTGGGAGGCCACCTTTCTGGGTAGGCCGACCAGCAATTTTGCTTGACCCTTTTGACCCCTGGTCGGCCAACCAGGGGGAGTGGCTAGCCGGCCACCTTAGCTGGTCGGGTAGCTTTCTGCTTTTTGCTCTTCCCAAGTGCAACACAGCTGTGCCAGCTGTGAAGCATTTGACCCACTGTTCGAGGGTTTTGTCCTTGTTTTGGTCCTTAAAAGGGGGTTTTGACTCCTTTGCTTGGTTGGTAGGAGGAGTTTGACCCTTTTGGTCAAGCTTCTTGAGGAAGCTTGACCCCTTTGGCCAAGCTTCTTTTAGAAACTTTGAACCTCTCTCTTGGCTTCTCTAAGAAGCCTTACTTCTCTCCCTCTATATAACCAACCCTCCATCTCATTTTGCAAGGGTTAGAAAATTTTGGTTAAGGCTTATACATTCCAACCTCCATAGCTCTCTTCTCCAAAGCTCAAAAGGCCATTATCCTTGGTCATTTACACTACAACTCATAGCCTACCACCTCCACCATCTATTCCAGCCCCTTGAAGCTGATTTTCAGAGGTTGAGAGCTCACAATCTTGGACCAAAAGTCGCTGCATTGCTGTGCTACAAGGGTAAGTCTCCATTTCCCATTTTCTTGCATTCTTTTGCTCCATACCTTATCCCTTTTTGCTTGCATTTTTGGACTTCAATCTAAACGAAAAAAGATCTCATTTTGAGCCCCTCTTTAACTTTGTTTGATAACACTTTGCTGTTTGAGGTCATCTACTTCCTTGTTTGCTCAATCTCTCTTTTAAGGCTATTTTTGCATCATGTTTTAGCCTTACTTGTAAACATTTTAGAGCTTCATCATAAACTGAAAAAGATCTTTTTTTGATCTCTTCTTCATGTTTTTCTAAGAGTACTTTTCTGTTTAAGGTCTCCTACATCCTTGTTTTCTCAATCTCTCTTTTAAGGCTTATTTTGCTTCAAATTTTAGCCCTATTTGTGAGCATTTTTGGACTTCGACATAAAATAGAAAAAGTCTTGTTTTGATCTTCTAAACATGTTTGTTTAAGGACTCTTTTCTGTTTGGAATCATCTTCTTCCTTGCATGCTTCATTTCTTCATGCTTTGAGCCATGCATGTGAGCATTTGCGTTGGCCTTGTTTTGGCCTCTTGGCCACTGAAATCCAGTGGATTTTCAGTGGCCTAGATGTGTCTTTGAGCTCCAAAATCATAGAGGGGTGACCCTCTCACCCCTCATTCTCTTTACTAGCATTGTTGGCCTTCCAAAGGGACCCTTTTTTGTATGCATTGAAGTCATGTTTTAGGCCTCATTCTGAGGGTTTTAAGGTCTGCCTAAGCTCTGTCAAGAGCCCATTTTGCATATTTTATGTCTATGATGCATGTATAGAGCAATCCCATTCAAGGCCTTTCAAAAGGGCCTTTCTTTGCATGTTTCCGAGACTGATTTCAGGGCCTATTTGGTGGGTTTTAGGGCTGTCATAACTCATTTCCAGAGGTGGTTTTGCCATGTTTATAATATTCCCAACTTTTCATCTAGAGCCAAACACACTCCTATGTTAAACTCCATTTAGGATATCTAAACCCAACTCCAAACTTGATGGTAGGTGTAACCAAACACCCCATTTCAACACAAAAAAAAAAATTAGAAGTGCAGATTTTTTTTCTTCATTCTTCATTCTCTAACTTCTCTCTACTTTCTCTCTCATTTTCCTTTACTTTCTTGGAGGCCAAACACCACACCTTTGCTCCACCCTTACACCACCACCTTGACCCACCATCTCCACCACCTCCGGCCACCTTATCTCGCCGGAAAATGGGTCCGGTCGGCACTCCTTGAATCCATCCGAAAATAACACAATAGAAGCACAAACTCTAGATTTTTCTTAATCTTTTGAAGAATCAAAGCATGGGATTTATTTTCTGGATGGATTAGAGGCTTGTACTTGGTAAGAATCTTTCTCTAAAAGTTTAGTTGAAGGTTTTACATATTTTGAGTTAGAGATGATGAAATTTTTGTGTTTTAGATCTATTATGATTTGGGGTTTGCTTGTTGAATTTTATACTCTCAATTAGTTTCCATGAATGTTTTACATGTTTAAAAAAAAAAAAAAATGGTCAATTTGATGGTTGATTTGGAGATTTAGATTTTTGGGTTAATCTAGGGTTTGAATGTGATGTAAAAATTGGGGATTTTGGTGTTAGGGAATTTATATGTTGAAATTGAGTTGATAAATGATGGATTGGGTATCTCTATGTTCTATGGAGGAATTTTATAAGTGATTGAAGAGATTTTACTTAAGTTGTTGAGTTTATACAAAAATGTTGATTTTTGACTTTTGTAGTAAATTGATGGTGGTATTGTGCATATAAATTGATTGGATATTTAAAAAGTTACTAACTCAAAGATGTTCAAAGGATGGGTGTTATGGAGATTGGATAAGTTATTTGTTTGGGTGATTTAAAGTTGGAGGAGTTCTTTAGCTTGCCATTCCTTAGCATAATTTTATTTAGGATCATTTTTGTAGATGTTGTAATTTTCATTGAAAGCTTTTCCTAATTTGAGATCCTATTTACTAATTGTTAGGATTGGAGGAAGGCATCTCTCCACCTCTTGGAAATTAATTTGTAGAGTTTCAAATCTACACTTTTGCTATTTTTGGAGGTGAGTATACTTACCATGGAAATTACCTTACCTCTATCTTTATTACAAAGTTTGAAAATAATTTTTGAATTAAAGGAAGTGAATGATACATTTCATCATGATATATGTATAAAAAGAAAATCTATAAATTTATTGAGGCCAAGGGTTGAGTTTTAATAAAGATACGATTTCATTTGTATAATGAAGCATTAATTTTTTTATGAGAATTTATTTAAGTTGAGTCTTTCAAATTTTATGATGATGATGATTGAATGACAGTGAAATGTTATGTGAGGGTATTTATTTTATTGATCATATAACCGAATATAGCCTTTGGGGCCACAAGGGCCAAAATGCTTTGGGGTCCTGGGGACCGAAATGTTTTAAGGACCATAAGGGTCGTTGTATGTATAAGGGGTCCTGGGGACCGAAACATTGAAACAAGAATTGAAGTGCTACGATGACATGAGCTATGCTCCTATGGTTATGTTCTGGGTAACGGTACCGTCACCACCTAAGTCGCGAGGTAACGCGACCCTAAGGCTATGTAGTGGATTGTATGATGGACAGGAAATCTTAATGTATTGAAAAGTTATATTTTTGTTTACTTTCATTATCCAAATGTATGTTTTTTTTTCTGCCTTATGAGATTCCTTGGAAAAATCCTGATAACGTTTTATGAAAATTGTATTGCATCATTTTTATTTTTATTTTGTATAAATTGAAGTCCAATTAAGCTCTTATGTTTAGTATCTTTATTTTGAACCCTATTGGTAGGAGCAAGTTTTATAACTCCATGGTATTGGTATACTCATTGGGCTTTAGCTCATTCTTTTAAATAATTTTTTTTCAGATTCATAGACTTTTGTGTGGCTCGCCTCAACTTGGAAGACTAGAATTTTTTTTTGAAGGATCACAGGTGGGCATCTTGTGGTTGAGGTTTTGCTTAGGGTCATTCTAGGATGTAAGCTTACCCTTTTTTTTATGAAGGAGGTTGATTGTAAAAATTGCTTATGAAGTTGGATGTATTGATGGATTCGTGATTAGTATGTATTATATTTTTTTTGGGAGGAAATGCTTGGGAACTATCTTGTAGCATGATAATATTTTTTTGTCTTTGAATAGATCATCTCATATATGTTAGGCAATTGAAAGGTGCTATAGCGTTTGAGGTGCACCCTCTTGGCAGGGTTTTGCCTTGCCAAGATTGGGTCGTTACATTTTTGGTATCAGAGCATTTGGTTATGAATCTGTAGACTAGTTATTTTAGAATTAAAGTTGATAGGGTATTGTAGTTAGTAATTCGATTAGTGATGATGTTTAATAGCGATCTAGAATTCTAAGTTTTAATTGTCTTGTTATACAGGCGCGTATGGCAAGGCGAAGAGTTCATAAGAGTCGCCCCCTTATGGAAGTACTTGAGGCTGAGCGAGAGCCACATCTTAGTGTTGGAAATGAAGTTCCACCTCGGGTTCAGGAAGAAGAGATTGAACATGAATCGCATAATGAGCAAACTCAAGAGTCAAGTGCCAATCCAGAAGTGGGACATTCAGATAGAGTCGTACCACCAAGGGTTGACACAGCTCCAGCATTTTTAGACCCTAGTGTGCAGCGCCTTTTAGAGTCAATGGCTAGCCTAGCGGAGAGGCAGACTCACATCCTTGAACAACAGAATGCAGCACAGTCAAGGCCATTTGTGCAACCTACAGAGAACCGCCTCACCGCAATTGAGAGGTTCAAGAAGTTGGGGGCTCCATCATTTTCTGGATCGCCCAATCCTATGGAGGCAGAGGCCTGGTTAAGGAGGGTAGAGCAGATATTTTCTGTGATGGAAGTATCAGACGAGCAGCGAGTTGCACTTGCTAGTTTTATGCTGGTGGAGGAGGCTGAATATTGGTGGGAGGCCACGCAACGCCTACTTACGGCAAGTGGCACCGGAGGATTGACCTGGAACCAATTCACTAAGGTTTTCAATGACAAGTACTTTCCAGCTACCTATCGGTATGAAAAAGAAAGAGAGTTCCTTCGGCTAGAGCAAGGGGATTTGACTGTAGCTCAATATGAAGCTAAGTTCATTTCTTTATCTCGTTTTGCCCCTTCGTTTGTGGATGATGAGGAGGTCAAATGTCGTCGTTTTACAGATGGGTTGGATTTGGACATCAAATCTCGTATTCGAGTATTGGGAATAACTAACTATTCAACCTTGGTTGATAAAGCCTTAACAGTTGAGGAAGATGTCATAGAAATGAAGTTAGCGGAACAACAGAAGAAGCGCCACCTTAGTTCATCCCATCATGAGAACACATTTAATAGACCGTCAAAAAGAGGTGGTCATGGTTATGGTTCAGTCAAGAGCTCTAGTGCATATCAAAAAAATAGAGAGCATCCCACCCCAACCCAAAGCATTTCTAATCAGCGTCATGGACAGTCTAGTGGGACATCATCTCAGTTTACTCGAAGTGTTTGCAAGCAATGTGGGCGGGCACATACAGGTGTTTGTCATGCTGGTACCGACTTGTGTTTTCGTTGTGGCCAGAAGGGTCATTTGGTGAAAGATTGCACAGTTCCTAAAATGACTAATTTGGGAGATACACGAGCTTGCTTCAATTGCGGACAACCCGGACATTTGGCTAGAGATTGCACACGAACTGCTTTATCTGCTAGTACTGGAGTTGGTAGTAATAAAATTTCAGGTGCCGGCCGAGGGGGAAGCCGAGGAGGAGGTCAGGTTGGGACTCGATTTGGCAAGCAGAATAAAGGAGGTGTTCAATCCGATAGACAAACCTCGCAGGGGAGAGTTTTTGCTTTGACTCAGCGGGATGCTCAGGCTAATCCGGAGGTGGTAACAGGTATTATTTATGTGTTCAGTAGGGAGGCACATGTACTTATTGATCCGGGTTCTACACATTCTTTTGTATCTCTATCATTTTCTTTGCATGCTGATAAACCTATTGAACCTCTAGGCTATTGCTTATCCATTACTACTCCTATTGGGGATTGTGTTATAATTGAGGAGGTATATCGAGGTTGTGTATTACAGTTGGGAGATAGGGAGATGGTAGCGGATTTATTGCCTTTAGAGATGCTTGATTTTGATTTGATTTTGGGAATGGATTGGTTGGCTTCTTACCATGCTTCGGTGGATTGTTATAGGAAAGAGGTAGTATTTTCCAATTTTGGGGAACCTGAATTTAGATTTTGTGGAGATCGATGTGCGTCCCCATCTTATGTTATTTCTGCTATTACCGCTAGAAAAATGCTTAAGAAGGGGTGCCAAGGATACTTAGCCTATGTGATTGACTCCGAATTGAGTGGTCCAAGATTGGAGGATATACCAATTGCGTGTGACTTCATAGATGTTTTTCCTGATGAACTACCTGGATTACCCCCAGATCGAGAAATTGAGTTTGCTATTGACTTAATTCCTGGAACTGCCCCAATTTCTAGTGCACCTTACCGTATGGCCCCAATGGAACTTAAGGAGCTTAAGATACAATTGCAAGAGTTATTGGATAAAGGCTTCATTAGGCCAAGTGTCTCGCCTTGGGGATCACCTGTGTTATTTGTGAAGAAAAAAGATGGCACCATGAGATTGTGCATTGACTATCGGCAGTTGAATAAGGTCACGGTGCGTAATAAGTATCCTTTGCCGCGTATAGATGATTTGTTTGATCAACTTCAGGGAGCATGTGTGTTCTCCAAAATCGATCTCAGATCAGGGTATCACCAACTTAAGATTAAGGAAGAAGACATAGCGAAAACTGCTTTTCGAACTCGCTACGGCCATTATGAATTTCTTGTTATGTCTTTTGGTCTAACTAATGCCCCCGCCGCATTTATGGACCTTATGAATAGAGTGTTCCAACCATACCTTGACCAATTTGTGATTGTATTTATTGATGACATACTTGTTTATTCCAGGAGTCAAAAGGATCATCAACAACACTTGCGGGTGGTATTGCAGACCTTACGAGAAAACAAGTTGTATGCGAAGTTTAGCAAATGTGAGTTTTGGTTAGATCGTGTCGTATTTTTGGGGCATGTGATTTCGGGTGAAGGTATTTTTGTGGATCCGAAGAAAATAGAGGCTGTGGTGAATTGGGATCGTCCTACTAACGTGACCGAGGTGAGGAGCTTTTTAGGGTTGGCAGGCTACTACCGTAGATTTGTAGAGGGGTTTTCATTGATTGCGGCACCATTAACACATTTGACCCGTAAGAATACCAAATTTGAGTGGACGGAGAATTGTGAAAAGAGTTTTCAAGAATTAAAGAAGCGATTAACTTCTGCCCCAGTGCTTACTATTCCGTTAAGTGGTGAAGGATTTATTGTTTATAGTGATGCCTCTCATCAAGGGCTCGGTTGTGTGTTGATGCAACATGGAAAGGTAGTGGCCTATGCATCTAGACAATTGAAGAACCATGAACGCAATTATCCCACCCATGATTTAGAGCTCGCAGCGGTTGTTTTTGCTTTAAAGTTGTGGAGACATTATTTATACGGGGAAAAATGTGAGATATATACTGATCATAAGAGTTTGAAATATTTATTCACACAGAGGGATTTAAATTTGAGGCAAAGGAGATGGGTTGAACTGATTAAGGACTATGACTGCACCATTAATTATCACCCAGGAAAAGCTAATTTGGTGGCCGATGCTCTTAGCCGAAAATCTACAGGGAAATTAACTCACATTCAGGGCATTCAATTTAGTCTCTTACATGAAATAAAATCTATTGGAGTTGATCTAGCAGTTGGGAAGTCGGGATCCTTGTTAGCTACAATTAAAGTGAGACCTTTGTTAGTGGATCGCATTCGAGAAGCCCAAGGGAAAGACTCAATTTTGGAGAAGACCCGAGCTCGAGTGAAAGATGGTACTCTGTTAGACTTTATTATTAAAGAAGATGGTGTGTTGATGTTTAAAAATCGGTTATGTGTTCCAAATGAGCCCGAGATAAAAAGGGAGATATTAGATGAGGCCCATAATTCACCTTATGCAATGCATCCGGGGAGTACAAAGATGTATCGAAATTTAAGAGAAAGTTATTGGTGGCCAAATATGAAGAGAGAAATAGCAGAATTCGTGTCAAGGTGTTTGGTATGTCAGCAGATTAAAACAGAGCATCAACGCCCAGCTGGTTTACTTCAACCTCTTCCTATACCTGAATGGAAATGGGAGCATATTGCCATGGATTTTGTTTCGGGCCTGCCTCGCACACAGAAGGGGCATGACTCTATTTGGGTTGTTGTGGATAGGTTGACCAAATCTGCACACTTTTTGGCTACTAAGAAAAACTTTTCACTTGATCGATTAGCAAAAATTTATGTGGATGAAATTGTGAGATTGCATGGTGTGCCGGTATCTATTGTTTCAGACAGAGACTCGCGCTTCACATCCCACTTTTGGCCTAGTCTTCAAAATGCCTTGGGTACTAAACTGAGATTCAGTACAGCTTTTCACCCCCAAACCGACGGGCAATCCGAGAGGACAATTCAAACTTTAGAAGACATGTTGAGAGCTTGTGTCCTAGATTTTCGAGGTAGTTGGGATGAACACTTGACCTTAATAGAATTTGCATATAATAATAGTTATCAATCAAGTATTGGGATGGCTCCCTATGAAGCTTTATATGGGCGAAGATGTAGAACTCCAGTATGTTGGGATGAGGTTGGAGAGAGAAAATTGTTAGGGCCAGAGATTGTTCAAATTACTACCAATAAAGTGCATATTATTCGAGAAAGGTTGAAGGCGGCTCAAAGTAGACAAAAGAGCTATGCAGATAATCGAAGGAGAGATTTGGAATTTCAAGTGGGAGATCATGTATTTTTACGAATCTCGCCATGGAAGGGAGTGATGCGATTTGGTAAGAAAGGCAAACTAAGCCCAAGGTATATTGGGCCATTTGAGATATTAGAGCGCATTGGCAAGACTGCTTATCGTTTGGCCTTACCACCTAGTCTATCTCGCATTCACAATGTGTTTCATGTATCCACATTGAAGAAGTACATGCCTGACCCATCACACGTGTTAGATTTCCAACCAATCCAACTCAAGGATGATTTGTCTTATGAAGAGGAAGCCATAGAGATTGTGGACATGAAGGATCAAGTACTACGTTCCAAGACCATACCACTAGTAAAGGTATTGTGGAAAAATCATGCTTTGGAGGAAGCTACTTGGGAGCGGGAGGATAATATGAAAATTCGATATCCACATCTTTTTCAAGGTATGAACTAGACTAAACAAACGAATAAATTTCGTGGACGAAATTTTCCTTTAGGGGGGTAGAATTATAATATTCCCAACTTTTCATCTAGAGCCAAACACACTCCTATGTTAAACTCCATTTAGGATATCTAAACCCAACTCCAAACTTGATGGTAGGTGTAACCAAACACCCCATTTCAACACAAAAAAAAAAAATTAGAAGTGCAGATTTTTTTTCTTCATTCTTCATTCTCTAACTTCTCTCTACTTTCTCTCTCATTTTCCTTTACTTTCTTGGAGGCCAAACACCACACCTTTGCTCCACCCTTACACCACCACCTTGACCCACCATCTCCACCACCTCCGGCCACCTTATCTCGCCGGAAAATGGGTCCGGTCGGCACTCCTTGAATCCATCCGAAAATAACACAATAGAAGCACAAACTCTAGATTTTTCTTAATCTTTTGAAGAATCAAAGCATGGGATTTATTTTCTCGATGGATTAGAGGCTTGTACTTGGTAAGAATCTTTCTCTAAAAGTTTAGTTGAAGGTTTTACATATTTTGAGTTAGAGATGATGAAATTTTTGTGTTTTAGATCTATTATGATTTGGGGTTTGCTTGTTGAATTTTATACTCTCAATTAGTTTCCATGAATGTTTTACATGTTTAAAAAAAAAAAAATGGTCAATTTGATGGTTGATTTGGAGATTTAGATTTTTGGGTTAATCTAGGGTTTGAATGTGATGTAAAAATTGGGGATTTTGGTGTTAGGGAATTTATATGTTGAAATTGAGTTGATAAATGATGGATTGGGTATCTCTATGTTCTATGGAGGAATTTTATAAGTGATTGAAGAGATTTTACTTAAGTTGTTGAGTTTATACAAAAATGTTGATTTTTGACTTTTGTAGTAAATTGATGGTGGTATTGTGCATATAAATTGATTGGATATTTAAAAAGTTACTAACTCAAAGATGTTCAAAGGATGGGTGTTATGGAGATTGGATAAGTTATTTGTTTGGGTGATTTAAAGTTGGAGGAGTTCTTTAGCTTGCCATTCCTTAGCATAATTTTATTTAGGATCATTTTTGTAGATGTTGTAATTTTCATTGAAAGCTTTTCCTAATTTGAGATCCTATTTACTAATTGTTAGGATTGGAGGAAGGCATCTCTCCACCTCTTGGAAATTAATTTGTAGAGTTTCAAATCTACACTTTTGCTATTTTTGGAGGTGAGTATACTTACCATGGAAATTACCTTACCTCTATCTTTATTACAAAGTTTGAAAATAATTTTTGAATTAAAGGAAGTGAATGATACATTTCATCATGATATATGTATAAAAAGAAAATCTATAAATTTATTGAGGCCAAGGGTTGAGTTTTAATAAAGATACGATTTCATTTGTATAATGAAGCATTAATTTTTTTATGAGAATTTATTTAAGTTGAGTCTTTCAAATTTTATGATGATGATGATTGAATGACAGTGAAATGTTATGTGAGGGTATTTATTTTATTGATCATATAACCGAATATAGCCTTTGGGGCCACAAGGGCCAAAATGCTTTGGGGTCCTGGGGACCGAAATGTTTTAAGGACCATAAGGGTCGTTGTATGTATAAGGGGTCCTGGGGACCGAAACATTGAAACAAGAATTGAAGTGCTACGATGACATGAGCTATGCTCCTATGGTTATGTTCTGGGTAACGGTACCGTCACCACCTAAGTCGCGAGGTAACGCGACCCTAAGGCTATGTAGTGGATTGTATGATGGACAGGAAATCTTAATGTATTGAAAAGTTATATTTTTGTTTACTTTCATTATCCAAATGTATGTTTTTTTTTCTGCCTTATGAGATTCCTTGGAAAAATCCTGATAACGTTTTATGAAAATTGTATTGCATCATTTTTATTTTTATTTTGTATAAATTGAAGTCCAATTAAGCTCTTATGTTTAGTATCTTTATTTTGAACCCTATTGGTAGGAGCAAGTTTTATAACTCCATGGTATTGGTATACTCATTGGGCTTTAGCTCATTCTTTTAAATAATTTTTTTTCAGATTCATAGACTTTTGTGTGGCTCGCCTCAACTTGGAAGACTAGAATTTTTTTTTGAAGGATCACAGGTGGGCATCTTGTGGTTGAGGTTTTGCTTAGGGTCATTCTAGGATGTAAGCTTACCCTTTTTTTTATGAAGGAGGTTGATTGTAAAAATTGCTTATGAAGTTGGATGTATTGATGGATTCGTGATTAGTATGTATTATATTTTTTTTGGGAGGAAATGCTTGGGAACTATCTTGTAGCATGATAATATTTTTTTGTCTTTGAATAGATCATCTCATATATGTTAGGCAATTGAAAGGTGCTATAGCGTTTGAGGTGCACCCTCTTGGCAGGGTTTTGCCTTGCCAAGATTGGGTCGTTACAATGTTACATGTCTATCTTGTATGTGCTTAATAACCCCTTGTATGGCCCTCTAAAGGAACTCATCATTTTTGCATGCATTGGTTGCATTTCAGTGGTTATTTGGACATATTTGGACATGTTTTATTCATTTTTTTTGGCTGGTTTGATGAGTTCTCATACGCTTCATATATATGCCATGTAAACCATGCTTGCTAGCCAAATTTGCATGCTATTTTAGTCCATCGTGTTAGCACTTTTTGGCCATGCTCTAAACTAGAAATGTGCAAGTTTTGGGACTGCCTTGGCTCTGTCTTTGTACCTCATGGCCAAATAATGCTTGCTTTGCATAGTTATAATTCAATACATGTGCCTAGCTTTGAGTTTCGGGGCTTATTTCATGCATTGGGTGCCTTATTTCATGTTTCGGGACCGTTTAGCATCATGTTTCAGTGCTGGAGATTACATGTTTATATGTCATCTTTCATCCCTTGCCATGCTTTGGTAGAGTGGCATTTTATGCCTTAGGTTCGGTCCTCGGTATGCGTGCACGTGTATACGCATTTCGGTTGTCTCTTTTCCATCTAATGGCCACTGATGTGAGTGTGGTTGAGGTCCAATCATGTTGGTGTAAGTTCATCATGCATTGTGTATGCCATTTCAATCCATAGCATTGCGTATGCTAGGTTGCATTTTAGAGCATTGTGTATGCCATGTTACATCACGCGCATTGTGTATGCCATTTTAGTACAGAGCATTGCGTATGCTAGGTTGCATGTTAGTTGCATTGTGCATGCCATTCCATTTGCATGGTGCTTGGAATAGGGTTTAGTCCAAGCACGGGAAGCGAGGGGCGTTTCGTACTCCAAGTGACGAAATGTGCCTCGATTCCCAGTCCCCGACGTTCTTGATTATCTATGATAGAATTGTTGGCTTCATATGTTCATACCTGCATTCATGTCATATTAAAACGTGCAATTCGGTCTCTCGGCCATCATGCATCGAGATGCGTGATTGGTGACTCGAGAACCGAGGGCCACACTCCCTAGAACTTGTGCAAGGATGGGAAGGAGTGGTCGCGCACACATATGTTGAAAATACATTGCTTTCTCTCTTTCTTGCCTTTGTTGCAGAAAAGCCAGAGTCCAGGGGCAGAAAGTGGTCGGCCGACCAGGTTTTTTGGTAGGCCGACCACCTTTTTTGGTTTTCACCATGGGGGGTGGTCGGCAGGGGGTTTCCAAGCCAATACTTGGTCGTTGGCTTTCCCAAAGTGGAGTTTCAGCCTCCTGGAGCTTTGTGTAAGTTTCTGAAATCAGCTGCAAACAATGGCGAGACAAGGCATTGCGATGGAATTTACCGGCAAAGCGTATCGAGTATGCATGCATCCATTATCATCCAAAACAGAGCCGGTGCAGTCCATTTGCATGCCAGTTTATAGCTTACTTAGCTAATTTGTTAATTAGTTAGTGGTTGTGTAATAATTAGCTGTAATTCATTATTCATTTTGGACTGTATTATTTATTCGGACCCTCCAAGCAAAGGCACAATTGTAATAAGTGTGCGTGCGTATGATGTATGTTTTCCAACCCCACGTCTTTCTCCCTTTTATTTACCTGCTTATGATAGTTAGATTGGGGCATGTTTCAATTAGCATACTTATGCTTGCATGTTTGCATCATTCATCTGTATTGCGTGCACCGGGCTCGGCGCATCATACTAACTGCATTTGTATTTCAAATTCCGAGTTGCGTACTTGTTAGTTGTAGCAGTTCACATGCCATCCTTAGAATAGCCGGGTCTATCGCAATTGAATTTTTGCATGTGTTGCATTAGGCATTTCTGTGTAGTTAGGATCATGCATGGATTTCTAACATAATTTCTGTTTTGGCTTGGAGTACTCGGTAAGTACTTACGCTTTAGCATCCTTGCATGTGTGTGAGTGACTGCCATGATAGCATGCTTACCATGAGGCTATTTGCTTATGTGATATAACTGCCTGAATGCCTGTGGGTGAAGGTTGGGTTATTTGGATTGGAACAATTTATCAATTGTGAGTTTTAAGCCCACTAGATAGTGGCAAATCATCTTGTTTTCTAAGCCCATCCGAGGGTGGCAAATCCACGTCTTAGCCTACTTACGGGTAGCACCATCAAACCATTTTCAAATAAACAAACATGAAATGTTTTGTTCCAATTCAGGCGACCCAGTCTATACTTGTATGCTGTGCGCATTACATAGTAAATCTAGGCTAATAACCGGAATAAGAACACATAATGTTTTCAAAACTAGAAATCATGGTTAGTGTAGACACCCTATTTTTGACCGACCTTAAGACTCAGGCGTCACCAGTTGAGCGCACGGTGATGCTGTATGTTGTGCTCGTTCTGAAGTTGCGGAGTCTCGGCTGCGAACCTTGCCTATGTACTTCGGAGCTCTTTTGTGCCTTGCCTCGATTTGCGAACCGGGTCTTATTTTCTCTGTTTTCTCTTCCCGAAGGGAGGGAGAGGTCTCGTGGACCATCTCTCAGTGGCCGTAGGCTACGTTTCGTGGTCGTAGGCCATTTTTCCCGTTTGGAGCCCGGTTTCCCGTTTTCAGAGCCGTCGGCCGTGTGCCTCGGTTCAGGACCGCTTAACTACCTCCGTTTACTCTGGTTTTTGGCACACATCTTGTTTCCTCCCTTTAGAGGAACACTGTGGCCCTGGAGACCACCTTCGTGGTCATACGCCACTTTCGGTGCCTAGCAGCCTTGTTTTCGAGGCCCTAAGCCGCGCGTTTTGGCCCCCGAACCTTCGTTTTGCATCCGTTTTGGTCCATTTTTGGTAGGGACCTTATTTTCACTGTTAGGGAAGTGGTAGGATGGTGGCCGGCCACCTATTCCCTTGAAAAGCCAGTTTTCTCATTTTCTCTCTCCAAAAGCCGATTTTTCTGACAGAAAGCTAGTTTTTCCCACTTTTGAGCCACAATTTCTGGCTTTTCATACCACCATTGTGTTGTGCTCATCTGGGAGGCCACCTTTCTGGGTAGGCCGACCAGCAATTTTGCTTGACCCTTTTGACCCCTGGTCGACCGACCATGGGGAGTGGCCGGCCGGCCACCTTAGCTGGTCGGCCAGCTTTCTGCTTTTTGCTCTTCTCAAGTGCAACAGAGCTGTGCCAGCTATGAAGCACTTGACCCACTGTCCGAGATCTTGAGCCTCTTTTTTATCCTTTTTAATTGGTTTTTCCCCCCTTGCTTAACTTCTTGAAGAAGCTTGACCTTTTTGGTTAAAGCTTCTTTGAGAAGCTTTGACCCCCTCTCTTAGCTTCTCCAAGAAGCCTTACTTCTCTCCCAATATATAACCAACCCCCCACCTCATTTTGCAGAGGTTAGACATTTTTGACCAAGGCTTATACACCTCTCCCTCCATTGCCACTATCCCAAGCTCCAAAACCCTAACTTCCTTGGTCCATTTACACTACAACCCTTAGCACCATACCTCCATCATCCATTCCAGCACCTTGGAAGCCATTTGCAGAGGTTAAAAGCTCACCAACTTGGTCCAAAAGCTGCTGGAGGTCGGCTCTTCAAGGGTAAGTGCCTATTTTCCCTAAATTCACATTTTTTTGCATGATTGGTTAGCCTTATTTGCAAGAATTTATGGGCTTCGACCCAAACTGTAAAGTGTCTTATTTTGATCCACTCTTCAACTTTGTTTAAGGACACTTTACTGTTTGAGGTCGTTTACTTCCTTGTTTGTTCAATCTCTTTTTTAGGGCTATTTTTGCATCATGCTTTAGCCTTACTTGTGAACATTTTCGAGATTTGTTATAAACTGGAAAAAGTCTTGTTTTGAGATCCTCTTCAAGTTTTGTTACAGTCACTTTTCTGTTTGGGGGCATCTTCCCCCTATGCATGCTTCATCCCTTCATGATTAAGGCTATGCATTAGAGCATTTGCATTGGCCATGGTTTGGCCTCTTAGCCACTGAAATCCAGTGGATTTTCAGTGGCTTTGATGCATTTTTGAGGGCCAAAATTAGAAGGGGGTGACCCTCTCTCTCCTTGTCTTGTTTGGGGGTCTTTTGGGCCTTCCAAAGGGACCCTTTTTTTTATACATCGAAGTCTTGTTTCAGGCCTCATTTTGTGAGTTTTGGGGTCTGACTTAGGTCTGTCCGGGGCCCTTTTGGCCATTTTTTATACCTACAATGCATGTGTAGAACAATTCTATTCAAGGCCTTTTAAGGGGGCCTTCTTTGCATGCTTCCTTGACTGATTTTAGGGCCAATTTTGTGAGTTTTAGGGCTATCATAACTCATTTCCTAAGTTGGTTTTGCCATGCTAAGTGTCTACCTTATATGTGCTTAACAACCCCTTGAATGGCCTCCCAAAGAAGCCCCTCATTTTTACATGCATTGGCTGCATTTCAGTGATTATTTGGGCATATTTTGGCATATTTTATTCACTGTTTTTGGCTGGTTTGGTGAGTTCTCGTTTGCTTCATATACATGCCATGTAAACTATGCTTGCTAGCCAATGTTGCATGCTATTTTAGTCTATCATGTTAGCATCTTTTGGCCATGCTCTAAACTAGAAATGTGCATGTTTTGGGACTGTCTTGGCTCTGTCTTTTGACTTTATGATCAAATAATGCTTGCTTTGTATACTTGTGGTTCAATGCATGCGCCTAGTATTGAGTTTCGGGGCTTATTCCGTGCATCGGGTGCCATATTTCCATGTTTTGGGACCATTTAGCATTATGTTTTAGTGCTGAAAAATTACATGTTTGAATGCCATGCTTCATCCTTGCCATGCTTTGGTAGAGTGGCATTCAATGTCTTAGGTTCGGTCCTCGGTTTGCGTGCATGTGTGCACGCATTTCGGTCATCTCATTTTCATCTTATGGCCACTGATGTGAGTGTGGCTGAGGTCCACTCATGATCGGTGTAAGTCCATTATGCATTGTGTATGCCGTTTCAATTCATAGCATTGCCTATGCTAGGTTGTATGTTAGTCGCATTGTGTATGCCATCTTATTTGCATTGTGTTTGGAATAGGATTAGCCCGAGCACGAGAAACGAGGTACGTTTCATACTCCGAGTGACGGAACGTGTCTCAATTCCCTATCACTGACACTCTGGATTACCCATGATGGAGTTTAGGTCTTGTTGTGTTTTCATGTGCATTCATCTCATATTAAGTCGTGTAATTCGGCTCCTCGGCCATCATGCATCGATATACGTGATTGGTTGCACGAGGATCAAGGACTACACTCCCTAAAGAGTAGTCATGCATATATGTGGGAAATACTTTGTCATGCCCCTTTGTTGCTCTCTGTTGCAATAAATCAGAAATCAGTGGCCTTTTGGAGCGTTGCGCAATATTTCGAAAATAATTGCAAACAGAGGCGAATCGGGGCATCGCAATCGATTTTCGCGCCAAGCAACTCAAGCATGCATCTCCCATCATTCGGAACAGAGCCAAGACAGTCCATAGGCTTGCATGCTAATTTACTCGCTTTCCTAGTTAATTTGTTAATTAATTAGGGTTTTATAATATTTAATTATTCATTTCGGACTGTATTATTCTTTCGGACCCTCCGAGTGAGGGCACAATTGTAATAAGTGTACGTGTGTGTGATGTATGTTTTCTAACCCCACGTCTTTCTCCCTTTTATTTACTAGCTTATGATGGTTAGATTAGGGCATGTTTCAATTAGCATACAGTATGATAGCATGTTTGCATCCATTCATCTGCCTTGCATGCGCCGGGCTCGGCGCATCATACTAACTGCATCGTATTTCAATTCCAAGTTGAATACGTGTTAGCTGTAGCATTTCATATGCCATCTTAGAATAGCCGAGCCTATCTTAGTTGCATTTTGCATGTGTTGCATTAGGCATTTCTGTATAGTTAGGATCATGCATAGATTTCTAACATAGCTTTTGTTTTGGCTTGGAGTACTCGGTAAGTTTTATGCTTTAGCATCCTTGCATGCATGTGAGTGACTGCCATGATAGCATGCTTACCATGAGGCTATTTGCTTATGTGATATACCTGCCTGAATGCCTGTGGGTGAAGGTTGGATTATCTGAATTAGAATAATGCATCAATTGTGAGTTTTAAGCCCACTAGATAGTGGCAAAATCATCTTGTGTTTCTAAGCCCACCTGAGGGTGCAAATCCACATTTTAGCCTACCTGCGGGTAGCACCATCAAACCATTTTCAAATAAACAAACATGAAATGTTTTGTTCCAATTCAGGCGATCCAGTCTATATTTGTATGCTGTGCGCATCACATAGTAAATCTAGGCTAATAACCGAAATAAGAACACATAATGTTTTCAAAATTAGATATCATGGTTAGTAGATGCCGATCTTTGATCGGGCGAGCGGGGGTGCTCATGAAGTGACCTTCCCCAATTGTACCCAAGTTCCCGAGCCGAGGAAACTTTGGTGATGACGGACACGTGGCCTTAGGCAACGAGTTAGGGGTTCCTAAATTTCCCAAAACAAAACATTTAGGTGGCGACTCTGTATCTGGCAAAGCAGTCCATGTTTGGCACTTCTTTCAAAAAATCTGTTTTCAAAAATGATTTGCCAGATTTGGACTCTTTGATGATTCATCGGTCCTTCATTGCACTCTGCGAGATTAGATACGGGACCATGACATTGAGTCCTGAACTGTAGTGAACCCAATGAACAAAACGCGGGGGGGGGGGGGGGGGGGGATTTCCTCCCGGGACGTTCAGGGACGTCTACAGTTAGTAGAGGCCGATCTTTGATCGGGCAAGCGGGGGTGCTCACGAAATGACCTTCCCCAATCGTACCCAAGTTCCCGAGCCGAGGAAACTTTGGTGATGACGGACACGTGGCCTTAGGCAACGAGTCAGGGTTTCCTAAATTTTCCCGAAATAAAATATTTAGGTGGCGACTCTGTATCTGGCAAAGCAGCTCATGTTTGGCACTTCTTTAAAAAAATCTGTTTTCAAAAACGATTTGCCGGATTTGGACTCTTTGATGATTTCATCGGTCTTGCATTGCACTCTGCGAGATTAGATACAGGACCGTGACACAAATCGAGTCCGAACTGTAGTGAGGCCCGAGGGCGCGTCTACACAGTCCGCTCGAGCGGAGTTTCATTGTCTGCATGTCCGCTCGAGCGGGGAAACCCACGCTCGAGCGTGGACCTTATTTTCAGAAATTTTGCCTAAGTGTTCCAAGGCATGTTTTGGCATCCTCATTGCATCTTAGGCATTTCTAAGCCTTAATTAAGCTTTGATAATGAGGTTATGGATTAGAAACACACTAAGAAAAGAATGTACCAAGTTCCGAGACTGCAAGTGTGTGTGTTTTAGGCAATGTGATAAGAAAGAATAAGAACTAATGTAATGAAAGACTTAATGGCCACTTGAATGTGTAATGATAAGACATGCTTGTGTTATGTATTTGTGATTGTAGGTCAAGATTCGAGGATTGATTGACCGCTTACTGGAACCACTGTGAGTAACGTTATCGTAAAGATACGTTCATACAAATTATGTTCTAAATAAAATATGATAAGCTGTGATTTCTGAAGTGATATCTGTTTTTGTGTACGAATATTCTATGTTTGAAATCTAATATGGCATCCATAGATAGTCCCAAGTCATGGGGGACGGCATGAAAATGTGGGTCTATGACATACAAGTAATAACGAGATCTTGTTAGCCACTTCACTGTGGTGATATGTGTTTAATCGGTATCCGGAACCGATTGCTCTAGTCGGAAGACGTTCTGTGATGTGCTCTATGGGATGTACCATTATTATGTTCTGATATGAAAATGATTATGCTCTGGTCTGTTTTCTGCTTATGATATATTCGGATTTCGTTCACTAACCCCTTTACCTTAATGTTATTCATTAGGCTTTAGCTCATTGTGTGTAATAACCCCGATCCGTAATTAGCCACTAATCCGTAATTAATGATGCTAATGAGAGGATTAAAATAAATTATGTGTTTATTCTGTATTTTGCATGATATTTGGCTTTCTATCTGTTGCTTGTAGAAATATCTGTTTGGATTTTCCGCTTTAATATGTAAATATGTAAATTGAAAGCCTTTTTGGCATCCAAAACCGAAATTGATTACATCAATATGTTATTTGGAATTTTTAGAACCTTGTGTCAAATTTTAATAAAAATTGATTTAGAACGATTAATTAGGTCATGTTTGGTTAGCCTAATGTCCCAATTAATGCATTATATCATCATAACTATATATGCATCACATTTAGCTCTTTTGAGCTCATTTCCTTTCATTTCCCTTGAGTGGAAAAATCTGAGATTTCATCTTAGAGAAAGAGAGAGTGCAATTCTAGAGAGAGAGAATGAGAGATTAAAAGAAGAAGTTAAAGATTTTACTTGAGTTCATCAATTTTGTGCAAGAGCTAGACTAATTCAAGACTATAGGTACGAATTCAACTCCTAAATTTATGAATCTAAGTTATTAACATGTAGATTGTGAGTTTAAATGTGTATATTGAGCCTAGGATAAAGATTTGAGTTACAATTCATACATGCATGCTCATGTAGGTGTTAAATTACCATGTTAGCTTTGAATTACATCAATTGTGTTGGAAATGGAGGTTGAATGGTACATGCATGCATATTTCATCAAGTCTTGTAAGTCAATCCCATGTTTTTGAAGTCTTGAAAGAGAATTTGGAAGAGAAATCCACATGCATGCATGAATACATGGAGTTTTGACATGTTAAGTTTGATTTTGGGCATCTATGTTGTTATCATGAGTTATTTGGCACATGCATGTGTAATTCATCATATTTTAAAGCTTAAATCCATGTTTTGAAAGGGATTTCCCTCATGCATGGAGCCTTTGAGCTCAATTTACTAGTTTCATGAAGTTTGAAGAAAAGATTTTACATGCATGTTTTGTTTCTTGAATTTCAAGTTGAAATTGTGAGTTTTTAACAAACCCTTGGGCCATGATTTTATGAAATGATCCTAAATTCTTTATGTTTTACAAGTTTACTATGTTATCTCAAGTTTTGGGGCCCAAGAGATGTGTTTTGGATGGTTGAATTCGAGTTTTGAGCTTGGTGATCAAATCTGGAAATTCTAGAATTTGCATCCACGCTCGAGCGTGAGAGTTCACGCTCGAGCGACCACTCTGAGTGCGTGCACTCCGCTCGAGCGACCAAAAGTCCGCTCGAGCGTGAATTGCAAGCTCCCATAAGTTTCATGTCATTTACAGATCGCTCGAGCGAAGGAATGTGCGCTCGAGCGACCATTCTCATTTTGCATGTCCGCTCGAGCGTGCACGTCGTAGCTTGAGCGTAGATTGAGACCAGCCAGTACTTTCTCCGAGTTTGCAGATCGCTCGAGCGAAGAAAGTCTCGCTTGAGCGACCCCTCTCATTTTGCATGTCCGCTCGAGCGAGGAAGTCTACGCTCGAGCGGGGACCTTATTTTCAGAAATTTTGCCTAAGTGTTCCAACTCATGTTTTTGGTATCCTCATTGCATCTTAGGCATTCCTAAGCCTTAATTAAGCTTTGATAATGAGGTTATGGATTAGAAACACACTAAGAAAAGAATGTACCAAGTTCCGAGACTGCAAGTGTCTGTGTGTTTTAATCAATGTGCTAAGTATGAACAAGAACCAACGTAATGAAAGTTAAGCTGTGTTGACCATGTGAACGTGTAATAATGAGATATGTTGTGTTATGTACTTTTGTGATTGTAGGTCAACGTCTGAAGATTGATTAACCGTTTACGAGAACCACTGTGAGTAACGTTATCGTAAAGATACGTTTATATGAAATTATGTTCCAAATGAAATGTGATAAGCTTTGATTTCTTATATGATATCTGTTTACGTGAACGAACATTCCAAGTTTGAAATCTATTATGGCATCCATAGATAGTCCCAAGTCATAGGGGACGGCATGAAAATGTCGGTCCATGACATACAAGTTTACGAGATCTCGTTAGCCACGTCATTGTGGTGATATGTGTTTAATCGGTATCCGAAAACGATTACTCTAGTCGAAAGACGTTCTGTTATGTGTTCTATGGGATGTACCATTATTATGTTCTGATATGAATATGATTATGCTATGATCTGTTTTCCGCTTATGATATGTTCGGATTTCGTTCACTAACCCTTTACCTTAATGTTATTCATTGTGGTTTAGCTCACTGTTTGTATATATATATATTATAGGTGAGCATTCTGGAGTTCGAGCCTGAAGGCTTTTGTCTGGATCTGTGTTCTGTTGTCAGCCAACCATTGTGCCTCACGTGGAGGTTCCCGAAGAGTCCTGTGTTTAAGTTCCGTTGTTTCTGTTTATTTAAGATTTGTTTGATGTTGTTGGCTGTACTTAAATTACTGTAATGTGTGTGGGTATAATGTATAACTACTGGTTATGTATATAAAGTTTTAAATATTCTGTTTCATATAAGTCAGCACAGCTCATTGGACAGCTATATTTATGTATTAGCTTCCGCTAGCGCCTTAATCTTGTTAATCTGTTCAGAGGCCTTCGGTAATCCAAGGATTACTGGCCGGTTACGATGCTAAACCTATAGGGGCGGGTTTGGGTCGTGACAGAGTGGTATCAAAGCATGAGTTATACCGCACACACGTGTCCATATGAGCTATAGGATGTATTGGAAATGAAATAAGGACAATGCATTATCATGTGTAAGTATATGAACTGTTATGAACACATCCTTATTGAAAATATATTGAATGAAACCTTTGTGCATGTTCAAAGAAGTTAAGTGGAATAACATATAATGTTAGCTTCAATACCGAATGTGGAATCTATGTGAACATAAATGTATGAAAGTAAGGGATCATGTGACTGTATCTAAATTGAAATGAAAGTATAAACGCGTTTGATATGAAATGAAATGTGAGAATAGTGAGAACTTTCCTTATATTAATAAGCACCCCGTTTGTGTGTAGCCCATGGAAAGGACAAAGAATATAGATGAATCTGAATCTTCTGACGCTAGAATTAGCCGGTTAGAAAGAATGGTTGAAGCCTTAACCGAAAATCTGAAACAATAGCAACAAGGGCAAATACATGTACCTGAACTAGCTAATTATGATGTGATAACACTGACACAGAAATACAATAAGATGAAACCATCGGAATTTCAGGGGGGTATTGAACTGTTGACAGCCGAGGCTTGGGTCTTAGAAACTGAGAAAATATTTGAGGTATATCCGCGTACTGAGGCACAGAAAGTTTTGTTTGGGACATTCACACTTAAAGAAGAAGCTAGGAGATGGTGGATGTTAGTATGGAATGATAATGAAGGTGTGACATGGGGTAGGTTTAAATAAATTTTCTTCGAAAAATACTTTCTCCAATGCATCCGAGATAGAAAAGTGTCTGAGTTTGAACAACTGAGACAAGGCAACATGACTGTGGCTGAATATGAAGCAAAATTTACTAAACTAGCCCGATATGCACCCCACATGATAGATACTGACTACAAAAAGGCTAAGAAATTTGAAGGTGGGTTGGACCTACATGTGTTTGATCGAGTTGGTGTCTTAAAACTGTCAAAGTATGTAGATGTTCTTGATAGGGCCTTGATATCCGAGGCAAACATAGCAGCCTTAAAAATATCAAAATCAACATCATCAACTGAATTAGAAAGAGTGAAACAGAAGAAACAGAAGGTTGAAATGACTAGTAATTCGATAACTTCTGCGAATGAAACATCTAGGGCGAAAACTGTGAACATAGAAAGCTGGGGAAGCAATGTGAACAAAGCTGTACCTAGTTGTAAAGAATGTGGGAAACAACATTGGGGCATTTGTCGCCGCCTGTCAGGAGCTTATTTTAGATGTGGACAGAAAGGACACTTAACTAAATCTTGCTCACGAGCTCATCCGAACAACACCTAGAAACAAGGAAGGGTTTACATCGTAGTTCCAGAAAAGGCTCGGAATACTGAAACAATTGGCGTAGGTATTACCTTAACTGTGTGCAATTGTTTATATGGGAATTTGTGTGGAAGTGTACATTCCTTAACTTGATATAAATCGTGGACATATTAATTGAGCCAATTGAATTATTAAAATTATGAACCCCTAGTTATTGGCTGCCTCGAAAACTTGCTAATTTTTACGTGAGATGCTCGAAGCCCTACAATGAATTACCTGAGCTTTGGGAATTGTTGGGACTTGTGAATAACGAGAATTTGCTGGGTTAAATCCTGTACCGTATTGCAAAAATTTAATATGAACTGTTAGGTATGACCTTTGAACTATGCTAGAACTATTGAACATGGGAACACATCATGATTGACTATAGTTTGAGAAATCAGTACGACCATGACTTGAAATGAACCGTTATATATTGCTTGACATCATCGAATGAGTAGACCCATGATCTCGAATTATATACATGAATCAACCACGTACGAAATTTCTGAAATTGAGAACGTATGTTAGTTTGGAAGAATGAACCTTTGCTTATGAAATTGCAAACGAATGCTTAAACGATAATTGATTCTAGACTCGTGTCCGTATACATATGTCCTTGCTTGTACACTTTGAGTCCTACTACCTGATGTGAACTATGTGTGACGCTTTAGACCCTTTTGTTTAACAACTACCTATGCTATGGAGAATGTTTGGACTTATGTATATGCATACCTATGCTTGTGGATGTTATTAGACTTTGGACATACACATATATAACTGTACCTTTGCTCAGAATGATTGATATGTTATTTGTTTGGATAACTTGACCATTGGGGCTACGACTCTGGGATTGTATGACTAAGTAAAGACCCCATGTGATAACCTCTAAACTGTGGACTGTGATTGTTGAACATTGACGAGACCGTTTAACTAGATCAGTGAGCCCATACTTTAATGACTGTATGACCGATTTGAAACTTCTGTATAACAATCTGCTATTGTGTACCTTATGCTTATATGGAAAACTCGTTTGGGAAATGGCTATATTGCCTGTAATGCTTACCTTTCGATGTAAATAACAGCATGCATATGCATTTACTTGTAGAATTATTGGGAGGAAACACACTGTATATGACTCTGATGTGACTTTGAGAATTCATGAACTTAGACTAATTGTGAAACTATTGACTATGTACCTAAGCGAATGGAGTATGAACTATAGAACTAATGTACCTCGTTTGAAAATGATGAGGATGGAATTGTTACCTGATCTAATTCGATAGAACTATGGTTTGATAAGGCCTTTGTTTACCTGAGAGAACTTTTGTCTGATGACTCACACTTTGAACTTTTATTTGATGTGACTGGGTAGAACTTTCGTCTGATATGACCTAGTTGAACTTTTATCGATTTGATCTGAGGAGACCTTTATTGCGAGCTATTATCTGATTGATTACGTTATGGGGGATTGTGAATTGTTTATGATTAAATGACGAGGCTGTGTTGCTAAGGGAACTAACCGAATGAAAAATTGAATTGATTTTGAACACTTAGGAAGAATGTGAACCGCCAATGGCAAACTATGTGATTATAAATAGCTTCTCCCTATATGCCTGTAACCGATTGGGAAAACACGTGAATGAGATTATGAAATTTGGTTACTTGTGTTTGGGGAATAAGGGATTACCGTATACATGACACGTGGTTAATTACTCTGGTATTACCCTTACTACCATGAACTTGTTTGACTAAGAAAACGATTGCTTTTGTGTTACTATACTTCAAAACTGATGGAAATTATTGACAACAGACTAGTTCAGTTATAAACTCTGACTACCTGGGGGTATATGTAATCAGTATGACTACTTCTGTGTTGACACATAGTACGATTGAATCTGTGAAAACTGAAGCTGGTGAATAGTATATGAATGATTACTTCCGAATTTCGTTTACTGCTATGGGGTTAATGTACGAAATTGCCTTGTATTTCTGCTATACTTTAGGTGACCTGGACTAACTGTAATGGACTACTGAATTGAAAACCAAGTTGAACAAAGACCGGATGAATGACTCGGAAATGAATAATCAAATCTCTGCAATTAATGGGGGAAATTACTTATGAAAATGGAAACAGGGTGAATCTATGACCCCGATAAGTACTTGATATAAGTAATGTGATTAATAACGTAGTAAAGTTGTGTTCAACTATATTTGTTTTCTGTATGTCTAAAGGGGATCTGTTTTCTAAAATATTATGTGTTGTGCAATGAATAATTGTCTAATCTCTGATATGTATTCGTGTGACTCTTGGTATTATGTGATATCTATTAGCTGTTACCCGGTATCGGAAGTTCCTTTATGGAACTTATTTCTGTTTGCACTCTGTTACCCGTACCGGAGGCCCTGTCACGGGGGCTCAGCTTCTGTTCCATTCTGTTACCCGGATTTGGAGGTTCTTTTATGGAACTGGTTATTTATAACCATCGCGTGTCTGTATCTGTTCTATATCTGCTCTGTTAGTACTAATGAATGCACCACATATGTTTAAGGCAGAATTGTGACATCTGTGTATGATCTGGACAAGAATATGGAAATGAACATGTGTCTAAATCTGTTTTGGACTAAAACTTGAGTGTGTATAAGACTCTGTTTTGATAGGAACCCTAATCTCTGTACATGGTTACGTTATGTTTTGTAAAGAGTTGAAATTATATTTCTGTTGAACATCGTTTCCTTTAAGATAACTTGAGTTTGGAGGACCAAACTACTTAAGGTGGGGAGACTATAATAACCCCGATCCGTAATTAGCCACTAATCCGTAATTAATGATGCTAATGAGAGGATTAAAATAAATTATGTGTTTATTTTGTATTTCGCATGATATTTGGCTTTCTATCTATTGCCTGTAGAAATATCTGTTTGGATTTTCTACTTTAATATGTAAATATGTAAATTGAAAGCCTTATCGGCATCCGAAATCGAAATTGATTACATCAATATGTTATTTGGAATTTTTAGAACCTTGTGTCAAATTTTATTAAAAATTGATTTAGAACGATTAATTAGGTCGTGTTTGATTGGCCTAATGTCCCAATTAATGCATTATATCATCATAACTATATATGCATCACATTTAGCTCTTTTGAGCTCATTTCCTTTCATTTCCCTTGAGTGGAAAAATCTGAGATTTCATTTTAGAGAGAGAGAGAGAGAGAGAGTGCAATTCTAGAGAGAGAGAATGAGAGATTAAAAGAAGAAGTTAAAGATTTTACTTGAGTTCATCAATTTTGTGCAAGAGCTAGACTAATTCAAGACTATAGGTATGAATTCAACTCCTAAATTTATGAATCTAAGTTATTAACATGTAGATTGTGAGTTTAAATGTGTATATAGAGCCTAGGATAAAGATTTGAGGTACAATTCATACATGTATGCTCATGTAGGTGTTAAATTACCAAGTTAGCTTTGAATTACATCAATTGTGTTGGAAATGAAGGTTGAATGGTACATGCATGCATATTTCATCAAGTCTTGTAAGTCAATCCCATGCTTTTGAAGTCTTGAAAGAGAATTTGGAAGAGAAATCCACATGCATGTATGAATACATGGAGTTTTGACATGTTAAGTTTGATTTTGGGCATCTATGTTGTTATCATGAGTTATTTGGCACATGCATGTGTAATTCATCATATTTTAAAGCTTAAATCCATGTTTTGAAAGGGATTTCCCTCATGCATGGAGCCTTTGAGCTCAATTTACTAGTTTCATGAAGTTTGAAGAAAAGATTTTACATGCATGCTTTGTTTCTTGAATTTCAAGTTAAAATTATGAGTTTTTAACAAACCCTTGGGCCATGATTTTATGAAATGATCCTAAATTCTTTATCTTTTACAAGTTTACTATGTTATCTCAAGTTTTGGGGCCCAAGAGATGTGTTTTGGATGGTTGAGTTCGAGTTTTGAGCTTGGTGATCAAATCTGGAAATTCCAGAATTTGCATCCACGCTCGAGCAACCACTCTAAGTGCGTGCACTCCGCTCGAGCGACCAAAAGTCCGCTCGAGCGTGAATTGCAAGCTCCTAGAAGTTTCATGTCGTTTACAGATCGCTCGAGCGAAGGAATGTGCGCTCGAGCGACCATTCTCATTTTGCATGTCCGCTCGATCGTAGATTGAGACCAACCGGTACTTTCTCCGAGTTTGCAGATCGCTCGAGCGAAGAAAGTCTCGCTTGAGCGACCCCTCTCATTTTGCATGTCCGCTCGAGCGAGGAAGTCTACGCACGAACGGGGACCTTATTTTCAGAAATTTTGCCTAAGTGTTCCAACTCATGTTTTGGCATCCTCATTGCATCTTAGGCATTCCTAAGCCTTAATTAAGCTTTGATAATGAGGTTATAGATTAGAAACACACTAAGAAAAGAATGTACCATGTTCCGAGATTGCAAGTGTGTGTGTGTTTTAATCAATGTGCCACTTATGAACAAGAACCAACGTAATGAAAGTTAAGCTGTGTTGACCATGTGAACGTGTAATAATGAGATATGTTGTGTTATGTACTTTTGTGATTGTAGGTCAACGTCTGAAGATTGATTAACCGTTTGCGAGAACCATTGTGAGTAACATTATCGTAAAGATACGTTTATATGAAATTATGTTCCAAATGAAATGTGATAAGCTTTGATTTCTTATATGATATCTGTTTACGTGAACGAACATCCCAAGTTTGAAATCTATTATGGCATCCATAGATAGTCCCAAGTCATGGGGAACGGCATGAAAATGCGGGTCCATGACATACAAGTTTACGAGATCTCGTTAGCCACTTCATTGTGGTGATATGTGTTTAATCGGTATTCGGAACCAATTACTCTAGTCGGAAAACGTTCTGCTATATGTGTTCTATGGGATGTACCATTATTATGTTCTAATATGAATATGATTATGCTATGATCTGTTTTCTACTTATGATATGTTCGGATTTCGTTCACTAACCCTTTACCTTAATGTTATTCACTGAGCTTTAACTCACTGTTTGTATATATATATATTATTGGTAAGCATTTTGGAGTTCGAGCCTGAAGGTTTTTGTCTGGATCTGTGTTCTGTTGTCAGCCAACCATTGTGCCTCACGTGGAGGTTCCCGAAGAGTCCTGTGTTTAAGTTCCATTGTTTCTGTTTATTTAAGACTTGTTTGATGTTGTTAGCTGTACTTAAATTACTGTAATGTGTGTAGGTATAATGTATAACTATTGGTTATGTATATAAAGTTTTAAATATTCTGTTTCATAGAAGTCAGCACAGCTCATTGGACAACTATATTTATGTATTAACTTTCGCTAGTGCCTTAATCTTGTTAATCTATTTAGAGGCCTTTAGTAATCCAAGGATTACTGACCGGTTACGATGCTAAACCTATAGGGGCGGTTTTGGGTCGTGACATATCAGAGCACGAGTTATACCGCACACACGTGTCCATATGAGCTATAGGTTGTCCTAGAAATGAAATAGGGACATTGCATTATCATGTGTAAGTATGTGAACTATTATGAACACGTCCTTATTGAAAATACATTGAAATGAAACCTTTGTGCATGATCAAAGAAGTTAAATGGACTAACATATAATGTTAATTTCAATACCGAATGTGGAATCTATGTGAACATGAACGTGTGAAAGTAAGGGATCATGTGACTGTATCTGAATTGAAATAAAAGTATAAACACGTTTGATATGGAATGAAATGTGAAATCAGTGAGAACTTTCCTTATATTAATAAGCACCCTGTTTGTGTGTAGCCAATCGAAAGGACAAGGGATATAGACGAATCTGAATCTTCTGACGCTAGAATTAGCCGGTTAGAAAGAATGGTTGAAGCGTTAACCGAAAATCTGAAACAACAGCAACAAGGACAAATGCATGTACTTAAACCAGCTAATTATGATATGGTAACACTGACACAGAAATACAATAAGATGAAACCACCGGGATTTCAGGGGGGTATTGAACCGTTGAAAGCTGAGGCTTGGGTCTTAGAAACTGAGAAAATATTTGAAGTATTTCCGTGTACTGAGGCACAAAAAGTTTTGTTGGCAACATTCACACTCAAAGAGGAGGCTAGGAGATGGTGGATGTTAATATGAAATGATAATGAGGGTGTGACATGGGATAGATTTAAAGAAATCCTCTTTGAAAAATAGTTTTCCCAATGCATTCGGGATAGGAAAGTATCTGAATTTGAACAACTAAAGCAAGGCAAAATGACTGTGGCTGAATATGAAACAAAATTTACTGAGTTAGCCCGATATGCACCCCACATGATAGACATTGACTACAAAAAGGCTAGAAAATTTGAAAGTGGGCTTAACTTAGATGTGTTTGATCGAGTTGGCATTTTAAAATTGCCAAAATACGTGGATGTTCTTGATAGGGCCTTAATGTTCGAGGCAAACATAGTAGCCTTGAGAATATCAAAATCAACATCATCAACTGAATCAGAAAGAGCGAAACAGGAGAAACAAAAGGTTGAAATGACTAGTAATTCGATAACTTCTACAAATGAAAAATCTAGGGCGAAAATTGTGAACAAAGAAAGCCGGGGAAGCAATGTGAACAACGGTATACCTAGTTATAAAGAATGTGGGAAACAACATTGGGGCATTTGTCGCCGTCTGTCAGGGGCTTGTTTTAGATGTGGTCAGAGAGGGCACTTGGCTAAATCTTGCCTGCGAACTCATCCGAACAACACTACGCCTAATGCTAGTACGACCGGTCCTGTTCCCACACCCTAGTTCTAGAAAATGCTCGGAACACTGAAACAACTGACGTAGGTATTATTTTAACTATGTGCAATTGTTTATATGAGAATTTGTGTAGAAGTGTACATTCTTTAACTTGATATAGATTGTGGACATGTTAATTGAACCAATTGAATTATTAGAATTATGAACCCCTAGTTAATAATTGTCTCGAAAACTTGCTAATTTTATGTGAGATGCCCGAAGCCCTATAACGAATTACCTGTGCTATGAGAATTGTTGAGACTTATGGTCAACGAGAGAACTTGCTGGGTTAAATCCTTGTATCGTATTGCAAAATTTAATATGAACTGTTAGGTATGACCTTTGAACTATGCTAGAACTATTGAACATGGGAACACATCATGATTGACTATAGTTTGGGAAATCTGTACGACCATGACTTGAACTGAACTGTTATATATTGACTGACATCATCGAATGAGTAGACTCGTGATCTCGAATTATATACATGAATCAGCCACGTACGGAACTTCTGAAATTGAGAACCTATGTCAGTTTGGAAGAACAAATTTTTGCTTATGAATTGTGAACGAATGCCTAATGATAATTGATTTTGGACTCGTACTTGATATGAGCTAATTTGTGACTGATATGAGATAATTTGGGATTTCTAATATTGGATTAAATACTAAAAAATAGTCAAGAAAATTTAGTTCAAGTCGATTTTTTTTGCCAAAAATTATTGATTTAAGCGTAGTCCTTATTGATTTAATTAGTAAATATATATTTTTTAAAAAATTATGACAAAAATAGGAAATATGTACATATTTGTTTGGTATATTTATTAACAATTTCAAAATTAATTAAGAAATTATGTACTTATTCTTCAAAGGATAAATTACATTGGTAATCCCTATATTTTAACTCTTGTGTTATTTTTGTCTTTGAAATTTTAATTTGCTCAAATTTGACTCTAAATTTATAATTTTGTCTCAATTTGGTCCAATTGTTATAACTGTTGATTTTTTTTTTAATTAAAAATATACACATGAGTAGCATCTCTTATACTTTTTATAGACAAAATTATAAATTTGTTCAACTCAATAAGTTAATCTTAACCAACTCAATAACTATTTTCTTTCAAAAATCTTAACCGGCATTATCAATTGGACCAAATTAATATAAAATCTAAAATTAGGGGTAAAAATCAAACTAATTGAAATTATAGAGACCAAATTGACACAAGAGACAAAATGTGGGGACTATCGATATAATTTACCCTCCTTAAAATATGTCCAATATTGATTGTATCAATATTAAGATATATTTATATCTGAAAAATATTTAAGACCAGATTAGGCTAGAACCTGAATAAAAAATTAATGACTTATTAAAAATATTTAATAATTATAAATTCAAATTGGATCAATTTTTCATTTAAATTTTTTCATAGAATTAGGTTGTTTGATAATTTTAATTTATAATTCCAATTTTTCGTTTTATTTTTTTAAAAATATTTTAAAATTATATAAAATTATAATTTCTTTTAAAATTTCCTTTTTAATCTCAAATTAGTTATAACTTGAATTTGGTTAAAATTTATTTTTGACTTTTCATCTACAAAAACTAACAATAAACATAAATTAATTTTTTGAACATTGTAAAAAGGTAAATAAAGAAATATGTTATCAATATTAATAACAACAAAACATATTTTTATTTTTCATGTGACGTCTCACCACTGCATTGATAATAGACATTAATAATAAAATTCATTACGATAATACAACAATAACATAACAAATGATAAGTAACATTCTGATTAAAACTAAATGATAAGCAACATGTGATCACAATAATTTTTGATAGTTATACAAAAGTACTCAAAATTTTATATAAAAAACAATATATGATTCATATTAAATTTTTATATGGTAAAATTCACACTTAATCTCAATCACACATTAATTTTCTAAATCAATTCATTATCCAAACTATCTACTATTATTTTAATATTCACATATTCAAAATCCACCCAAACAATGCTCTTCTTGAACTCATCACCACCCTTATTGTTGCCATGCTCACCACCTCCACTAACCATTATGCAACTCTAGTCTAATTTTTTTATCTTTGTAAATATAAAAAGACAATGTTGTGGAAATAAGAAGGTATGGTTAGAGTTTTAAAGAGTTAAAAATGAAAAATAAAAAAATACATGATTTTAGGTTTTCTTATTCCATATATGGGTATTAATTTTTTTTTTTAAATCTATAAATTATGGAATAGTGTTCATTATTTAAGATTTTATTTATTGATGGGCAAGTCAATTAAATGTTTTTAATTTTTTGCAAATAAAAAATTTGAAAATTTTGTTTAAGAAATTTTAAAAATGGCCAGATCATAAAGAACAATATAAGACGCCTTATTCTATATATATCTATATAAATCATAACTATATTATCAATTCACATATATCAAAAGAAATAATAACAACAATATAAAAAATACACAAACAACCAAAAAAAAAACTTCAAATCAACTCCAAAAACAAAGATAGTTAACAAATATATATTTATTATCAATTTAGCTGGAAAAAAAATATAGTGGAAAAAAAAAGTCATAGAGAAAAAAAAAATACTCACACGAAAATGTAAATTTACCACCAAAAAAAAAAAAAAATCACAAACAAACAAACTTGAAATAAGTTTGGACTATTGGCAGAGACAGAGAATAACCATTGTATCATTACATTTGAGAAGGAGTTACCTGGGCTGGAAAAAAGATCAAATATTGAGTATTTTAAAAACAAAATTGTATTAAATTTTTAATTTGATTGAGTTTTTAAAATTTTATATTTATATTATTTTCGGAAAAGGTGAGAGTGGGATGAAGGTGGCTTACTATATTATTTTGAATTTTGAAATTCAAAATCTTAGATAATTAATGTCTTTATTTTTTTTTATTTGAATTTTTTTTTTTATCAACATTAGTTTTGGAAAGAGTGATGGTGACTTATCATATTATTTTAAATTTTAAATTTAAAATTGTAGATAATTAGAATTTTTTTTGTTTTTGGATTTTTGACTTAAGAAGCTAATCAATAGATTTTTTTTTTAATTTCTTTAAAAATTAACAAATTAACAAAATTAATTTGAGAGTTTGGAACTTTTACAATCATTATTCTTAAAAATACCATTTTCCTTATAAATATAGATTACTACAAAAATGGTGAAACTTTTAATTATTACATCCTAATCCTAATCGTAATCCTATTCCTATTCCTAATCATCATCATTATTATTATTTTCTTTTTTTATCAACATTACTTACCAAAATGGTGAAAATTTTAATTATTACATCCTAATCATTATTTTTATTTTTATTATTATTTTCTTTTTTTTTTATCAATATTACTTACCAAAATGGTGAAACTTTTAATTATTACATCCTAATTGTTCACACAAAGGCTGTGTGAACAAAATATAATTTTTAATTGGTGTAAAATTATAGAATTTATTATTTTGAGTGGGATTTTTAAATATGAGTAAAGGTTAATTATTGTGGTGGTATTAAATTGGAAATATAATTATTATGGTGATATTAATTAGTTAAGATTAAATATATGAATTTACATAAATATTTTTATGTAAAATATAACTTTATTATTTTTGTAAAGTGAGAGTATATTTCATATTTTCATCCCAATCCCATAAGATTAGATTGTGAAAAACTCAACCCCCATGAGATTGTTGTTAGATTAGTACTTATGAGAGTTATCCTTTTCACCCTTATAAAGCACCAAGTATTTGCTTCCTAATTCAATTCCCCCTTAAGTAGAGTTGAACTTATAACCTCCCCATTTATACTAAGCCCTTAAAAGAGTCTTGGTGATATAGTTGGTTATAAGAAATATTACTACTAATAATAGTACATATTTTAAATGGTATTTGTTAGGGTATTCATAAGAAATATTACTACTGAGAATATATCTTTTAAAGGGGAAATTGCACTTTATTGTAAGGCTTTTCCTTATTTTTATTTTATTAAAAAAAATTGCAAATAAGTGTGAAAGTTTATCAATTTTAGTAATTAAAGTTATAAAATTTTTCATGAATATTTTGTAGAAATATAACTGATTTACAATTTTCCCTATTTTAAATGGTATTTGTCATTTTTAAAATATTTGAATACTTTACACACCACTTCTCACTTTGAAAAGAAACATGAACACCATGAGCAGTTTGGTTTGAGACTAATCAAAATTTTAAACAAATTTTATGTCTAATCCACTCCAATCCAAAAATAAATAAATAAAAAAGTTTTGCTCAAAGCAATATTTTCAATCAAATCTTAAAATTTAAAGTTGTCACATTTTTTTTGAAAGTTTATGTGACAATTTTTACTCTCAAGGTTGATTAATAAAGAAATTATAAGGAATCATTCTATGTATATTGTTTGAAAATGGTGTCATTCATGAATTGAGTTGAAGTTATGAACACAAGAAAGATAGGTTTTGACTATTATGAAAATGCGATGATAATAAATTATTATTGTGGAGGCTATTTCGGAGAAAAATATTTCACTTATTCAAGCATACTCGTGTTGCATATTGTTTGACAATGTCATTTGTCTATTTTATGTCATAATTTCATGCACGATCAAACTCGATTTAATGATTTGTCATATTTAAATAATTATCGGTTCATCTTGATCTTCATGAAGTCAGCAAATTGTTTTCCTAAATTCTTAAAATTTTATGTTTGATGTCCAGTAGGTAAATTAGCTCATTTTACTAGGATTTGTTAATCTACGAATATTTTTGGTTATTTAATGGCGTACGTGGTCGTTAAATAACTAACAACATAGGGATTACCTAATTGCAGTTGGGATTAATTAATTGCTGTTATTTATTTTAATGGCTATCTAATATCTATGTTTCTTATTCATAAGTAAATATTTTTTGGAAATAAAAGTAAAAATGTTTCTTATTTGTCAGTTTTTAATTCCGTATGTGTAGTCCTTACACTTATTTTTTCTTGAATTAGAGTAATAATTAAAACCCCCACCCTTACAAGACCTCTACAAATCTGAATCATTCATGATGTGAACCCCACAGTGGGTCCTACACATACATGAGAGGCCCCACACATACATGGAAGATAGTGTGGGGTCATCTCCAAAGGAAGTCTCAAACATTTTTCCTTAAATTAATATGGCATGTGTAGCGGTAATACAATTAAATTTTAGTTGCATATAACCGTCGAATGTGAATTAATAGTTAGGGTTTGTCATCAGTTGCTTAATCGTTATACACAATTACTCTTCTATAATGATGATGTATGGAATTATATGTTAAAGTAACATTTGTTTTTTACAAGTAACTACTATGTTGTTTTAAGAAAAAATAGGTTTAGTTTTTCGTATTGGCTCGTGATGGTTACTCATGTAGTTCACTTTAGACATCACTATCTTTTTTTTTTTCCTTTTCTTTTGCTAGTTTTTTTTACAAGTGTCGTCTATATTTTAAATGACAAAAATGCCATTTTTTTGAAAGCACCAAAATTCCCCCCTACTGAAGAGATTTCCAATATCCCTCAATTCAAGATTATAAAGACCATTTCTTTGTTCAACCTTCAAAACTCATTTGGGTGTGCACCCCAAAAGTTCTCTCCAGTCCTACTAAAATTGAATTGTAAAATTTGGTAATTACCAGGATTTGCTACAATATACAGTAATTATTTGCAAAAGGAAATTAATAATAATATTAAAGAATTTTTTTGAATTTTCAATGGTTACACACCTTTTGCTTTATCAATGGAAAGATCATTTTTAGTTACACATTTAACGCTTGAGACGATAAGAGTAAAAATGATTTTGTCAATGAGAGATTAATGAAATATTATACTATTAAACGAGTGCTACTGAAATTGAATTGTAAAATTTAATAATTACCAGGATTGCTTCAATGTGTAGCAAATTGGACTGAATTAACAAAAGAAAATTAATAATAGAGTTGATTACACTTTTAATTTTTGTATTTTGAGTCAAATTTTAATTTGGTTATTATAGTTTCAAATTGAACAATTTAGTTCTTGCATTTTAAATTCAGTTTCAATTTGGTCGTTCTGTCTAAATTTTTGTCAATTTTTACTACGTGTCCTAAAATCGCTAACTTTAACCTTCATCCAAATTGAATAGAAGAACTGAACTAAAACTATATTTGAAGTATAAGAACCACACTATTCAATTTGAAACTATAGGGACCAACCTGAAATTTGAGTCAAATTATAAGGGTAAAAAGTGTAATTAACCCATAATAACAATATTAAAGACTTAATTATTTGAATTTTGAATGATTGGTCGGCGTACACACCTTTTGTTTTTATCAATAAAAACTCATTTCAAGTTGTTACAAATTTAAAACTTGAGTGAATAGGAGTGACAAGGATTTTGCTAATGAGACATTAATGAAACAATTATACTATTAAATGAATCTTACTAAAATTGAACGGTAAAATTTAATATTTAGGAGGTCAGTCCGCTCGAATTATCATATGTAAAAAATCAAATTATATTAATATTAAACACTTCATCATTTGAATTTTGACTGATTGGTTCTAGAGATAGCAAACATATACATGTAGACATACAAAATTATCTTTTTAGTCCATTTTTTTATCTTTTTATCTTTTTTGGGTCATATCAATCAATATCTTCTCTCTACTTTTCTACATATCTTTTTATAAAAATTCAAAAAGTATACTTATTTAAAACATTTCAAACCATCCCTAGAAAAACTAGTACCGAAGGAATATTAACAACGTGAATAATGGGTTAGCTCAATTTTATTTATTTTTTTCTTTCTTTTTTAAGGGTTGAAAAATTATGGATTTAATAAGCAACTCGAGTTTAGCTCAAGCTTTTGAATTCAGGCTTGGGCTTAGTTTGCATTGGCAACTTAAGTTTTGAGGCTCAGATTGAGTGGGCTTGGTTAGCTTTTAATGTAGCTTGGGCTGAGCTTGGGAAACATCCAATGGAAAAGACTCTGCTTGACAAATTTTTTTTTTTTTTTGGTTGATTTTTTTTTTAATGGATTTTTTTTTAAAAAAAAAAAGTTAAAATATTCACTTTTAGGTGTTAGTAGACTAGATGAACCAGAAAATTAAAAAATTGACAAAATTGACAAATAAACTATTTTTTTTAATTTTATATCCTTGTAAACTAGACTGATTAAAAAAATAATTAAAAAAATTACAAAAATGTAAAATTGTGTCTTTCATTAGAAAAGTCTAAAAAATTGCCAAGTGTCATTTTCAACATGTTAAAATCGTTCCAGGTGTCCTTACAAATATCAAATAACTAATCACAAAGATGGTAGAGAAATCAAAATTTTTATCAAATATTCATATAGGTATGGGTCCCACTGCTCGGGCGGTTGTGAGTAAAATTATAAACTAACCCGTGAATAGTGGATTGACAAATAACCAAATTGTGATTTGAGACGGCTTCAATTTGCTAGTTGATTGAAAAACATTTGCATAATATATAATACTAATTTACATAATATTTTTCATATATGTAATTACTAATTCATAACAAATTTCACATCTTAAAACTCTCTCACACTGATTTTTACTTTTATATTTCATTAGAGATTTAAATATATATATATATTAACTATAGTGGAGTAGAGCAATTGAGAAGTCAGATTATAAATTTTAAAATTTTATCCATGATTAGTAAATCAGTATAGATTAATATGATTTTAACATATTGAACGATATTTTATATAATCCTGCGTGTGAATATTCGGTAGAAAATTTGTTAAAAAATTTCACTGCATCTTAACTTTTCTTTTTGTTCCCACGCTTCCTCTTTCTTTGTCTCTTTTTATTCCTCAACAAATATACATTTACATTTTTAAACTATTCATTAAAAAATCTCTCATTCTCTATAGTTTTTTTTGTTCATTAACCTGCCCATAGTGTAGTGTTTAATTGAGGCAATAAAGCATATATATTTTGCAGTTTTATGCGTAATGCAATAGAACTTCTTAAGTTGATATGAATTTGTCCTTAATAAAACTAGAAATTAATAAAAACTTGAAGATGACATGTCTTTTTTGGTTGAGTTATAAAGTTATATGTGTTCAAATGTAATTATGTGTTAAAATATTGAGTTTTAATTTTTGTATACTAAAACTGGGGATTTTCATGTGATTATAGCATACCAACTCTCATAATTTTATGTACAACTAATGTTGAAATGTTAGGGTCACGCTAATATGGTAAAATTTTAGTAATAACTCAAAAATGAATCATATTAAGTTATGACCCTAAGCATATATAATTTATATTTTAAAGCATTTTTTTTGGTGTTAAAAAGGTCTTTCTGAAAACGAGGGAGTAAATTTGTATCAACATTTCATTTGAAAATTTTAATTTAAAACACTTTCATTTTATAATGTTTCCTTTATATTATTAAAAATTTTACAAATACAAAACCTAAGCATGAATTTTTTTATTATTGATTTTTCAGTCCTTATCAATATGTATTTTTCTATGCTTTTCAAAAGTTGCTAACTCTAGATACATATATAAATTTCAAACTGTTTTATAAGATTTAAATTAGTCTCTAATGATATTAAATTTTGTACGACCCTGTTTGATATAATGAACCTGCAAGACAAGATGCGAGTCTTGAGTGGGCATTGATATGGTGCAGATAAAAGAAAAATGCTTGGGAGCACTAATTAGTGCTCCCACTAATTAGGTGGCAGTGGGTCCCGCCATGAATGATGTGATGTTTTGGTCTTGGAGTTGTAATTTTTTTTTATTTTTTTTATTTTTTTAATGTATTAGTGCTATTAGTGGTGATGTTTTTAGTGGGATGAATCATTGTTGCAGATAAAAAACCCTCTAATACTTAAGTTAGCAGGATAAAGTTGGAGGAAATGAAAGAGAGGTATAAGGTTTATAAGGTTTTGTATATTATTTACCTTTGTGTCTCAAATTCTCAATCTTATATCAATTGTGATAGAGACTCTCATATATACATGATCCCTACAATTCCTATTCTCATCCCAACTGCTCATAATGTGGGGTCCACACATACATGAGTGGACCCAACACATACATCAAGGGCTAAGATCAAATTGGAGGTCATTGGACCCTCAAAAAAGGGGGTCCCAAACATTTCTGTGATTATATATACATTAGTCTCTCTATTAAACATTACACTTATAACAATATTACAAATCTATTCTTATCAACTTAGAATTTATTCAGAAAACAAATAATGGCTTAGATTCATTTTATATGTGGATTTCACATTTCAGCAATTCAATCTTTCACTACACAAATACTACACAAATACATTTAGGGTAAATTTAGGATTAGTAAAGATGGTTCCTAGTATTTTTCTTACACTTATTGCACACATGAAATAATATTAGATTTATATTAAAATGAGTTTAACATAAAAAAAAATAAAAAAATCTAACACAATCACTTTAGTTAAGTCAAAAACAAAATTATTTACAAGATATAATATTATGATTATTTAAAAAAAATGAATTTATACACCTACTGATTTAATATTTCAAATTCGATTTATAGTTGACGTCTAATTTTAAATTCATTTGTATAAAATGTTTTTATCTATTCATAATTTCTTGAACTATTTGTTTTAGATTTTGTACAATCTCATCAAAATTTTGTAATTTTTATTTCAGTTGAGAATATAAATTTTATTTAATATATTTTTATAATTTTTATTCTTTTACATTTTTTATAATCTGTTCCCCCCCCCTCGGGATACCATACTTATATGATTTCCCAATTATTAATATTGTATTATTTTTCACATTCACATAAAAATCAAATTTCAAACAAAAATTTTTTTTAAAAAAAAGATTCCTTTCGGGATACCATACTTATATGATTTCCCAATTATTAATATTGTATTATTTTTCACATTCACATAAAAATCAAATTTCAAACAAAAAAATTTAAAAAAAAAGATTTTAAAGATCTTATTTTAAGGATCTTATTTAGGGATCAACAATTATCATCTAAAAATAAATAAAATTTAGGATCATCTTATCTTCAGTTCACAAAGTGAATTAGGCCATGTTGTTATGTTCCGTTTGGCAAGGGCTTTTGTGACTATTTTAGCCACAAAAGACAAAATAGGCTATTTTAGTCACAATAAACAAAACATCACATCCAACTCATAATCATTACACTATTTTCTCACAAAAAAAAGTTAAAAAAAGTCAAAAAGTCAAAAAATTCTTTCCAAACCAAGCTTTTTAGCCCAGGTTAAAATAGCCAAAAGGCAACCCAATTCCCAAACGGAGGCTTAATGATCTAAACCGTTTATTTTTTAAATCACAATATATAGATTTTGTCAATCAAAAAATGAATGGTCTAATTTTTGAATAATTTTTGTTGTTCCTTTTTTTACAAATAAATATCTTAAAATAGTATAATTATAGTTATCAAATCAATTTAATTTTTTTTATAAATAATTTACATATTGTGTCTTAAAAAATAAACAAAACAACACAACCGAATTCACTTTGTAAACCGAGACAATCTACTTTAAATATCACCAAACAAAGGAAAATGCTAAAAATTTTAAAAATTTTACCAAATATTTTATCAAATGTCTCACGGATGTGAATCCCACACTTATATAGGATCTATACCGTGTAAAACCTTTAATAAAACATTTGGTAAAATTTTTAATATCCCTATTATTTCTCTCAAACAATACCTAAACAAACACTCGCCCACTCTCACACCTCTGTTCCTCTTCCAAGACCACCGAGATCTGCCCCCCACCCACCCCACACACACACACACACACACACACAGCGCGCCTGATCATGTCTCAGTATGTACGTACACTGCTGCGATTCCGTAAAGAGCATTTCTCTTAGTTTTATTTTTTAAATTCAGTAACATATTAAGAAAATAATTAATTGATAATTAAATATATTTTTTAATTATTAATCAATAATCCATTTAATATATTATTAAATTTAAAAAATGTGTCTAAAAAATAAATTTTTATATCTTTTTTTTTTCTCCATAAAACATATACATAACATATTTTCCTTTTCATTTTCTCCTGAAACAAACAGTCCACAAGGAATAATTTTTTCACCCTTTTCCTCTTATATATATATATATATATATGTATCCTATTATCCATCATTGAAACCATTTGTTTCTCTCGCAGTCTCTACTTAGAGAGCACTATACCTTCCTCTGAAAATGGCGAAACTCTCTGAAACTTCATCTAAACTTGTCATCTTCTTCACCATTTGCAGCCTCTTCGTCAGTCAATCCACGGCGGCTTACTCCATCGGCGTCAACTACGGCACGGTGGCCGACAACCTCCCGCCACCGTCCCAAGTCGCCTCCTTCATCAAAGACCAAACCACCATCGACAGAGTCAAGATCTTCGACGCCAACCCCGACATCCTCCGCGGCTTCGCCAACTCCGACATCTACGTCACCGTCACCGTCGCCAACTCCGACATCCCCGCCGTCTCCAAACTCTCCGCCGCCGTGTCCTGGGTGGCTAACAACATCCTCCCCTTCTACCCCACCACCAAAATCCACCGCATCGCCGTCGGGAACGAAGTCATCGCCACCGCCGACAAAACCCTCATCGCCCACCTCCTCCCCGCCATGAAATCTCTCCACGCCGCCCTCAATCTCGCCGGAATATCCAGCATTCAGGTCTCCACACCTCATTCACTAGGTATATTATCAAGCTCGGAGCCACCCAGTTCGGGTCGGTTCAGACGGGTTTACGACCGGGTCATATTCGCCCCAATCCTTGAATTCCATCGCCAAACAAACACGCCCTTCATGGTCTGCCCATACCCGTTTTTCGGGTTCACACCGAATACTCTGGACTACGCTCTGTTCAAGCCAAACGGCGGCGTTTTTGACCACGCTACAGGGATGAACTACACGAACATGTTTGATGCACAGTTGGATGCGATTTACTCGGCGATGAAAAGGCTGGGGTACGATGACGTGGACATCGTGGTGGCGGAGACCGGGTGGCCGTCGGCCGGTGACCCGGACCAGACGGGTGTGAATATGGATAATGCGGTGTCGTATAATGGGAACCTCATCAGGCACGTGTGCTCAGGCGAAGGCACGCCGTTGATGCCTAACAGGACGTTTGAGACGTACGTTTTCTCGCTGTTCAATGAGGATCTCAAGCCCTCGACTTCGGAGCGGAACTTCGGGTTGTTCCGGCCCGATTTGTCACCGGTTTACGACGTGGGCATTCTGCGTAATGGACAGGTATATCCTTAGCTGCTGTGTAGCTGTGCTCTGCGTGTGTGTATGGAATGGCAACATACATTAGGAAATGTCATTAAACTCTATTCTTAGACAAACGGCCCTCTGTTTTGTTGAATGCGAGCGGATCCTCTAGAGTGAATTGTCTGGAGTGATCTCCTAAAGTAGTTGATCCAACGGCTCAGAATAAAACTCACCAAAACGACGTCGTTTTGGTGAGTATTTTGAAAAAAAAAAATAAATAAAAATCAGATTTTTTGAAGGTTTTTTTTACAGATCAACAATGGCTTCCATTGTTCATCTTCTTCACAACCCAACAACCTAAATCAACTCTCTCTCTCAAATCCATTCTCTCCATCATCCTCCTCATTCTCTCTCTCTCCTCCCCCACTCTCTCTCTCCATAAACGACTTCACCAAATCCGACAGAGTTGATGATGTCGTGGTGATGATGTCGTATGTGTATAGTATCATGAAGATCCAAAAGCGTTGGATCGACGATGGCGATCTCAACCCAACGGATCAGATTCTCATGGCCAGAAACCTCCTTGAAGCCTCTCTTATGGGTATTAAATCTCAATTTATTTTGATTCAATCATTGAAATGTGATTTATGAATTATTTTTTTGGTTAATTAATTGTGTTTGAATTCAGTAATTTGGTTGTTTGGCTGTTCCAAAAATGTGAATTTTGCCATATTAGAATTATTTTTATTGAAAATCAGGTAATTTGTTGTGTTTGGTTGTAAACATGGATCTAGCATTTAACTTTTTTCTTTTTTTTCTTTTTTTTGAAGATGTAGAATTATCAAATCTAAAAATTGGGGAATTCAATCATTCGAATTTTCAGATTTTAAATTAGTTAATTCAAGATGAAATAACTGAATTTGCCTAACCAAAGAAACCCAGATTGTTGTTTGAATTTTTTTTTTTTTCTTTTTTTTTTTTTTTTCATCTATTCATAAGAGGGATGTTTTTTGATTGGAGGCAAGACTTTGTTTTGTGGGGTTGAGTCGAGCAGAACGTTGTCATGTAAATTTGCAAACTGTTCTTCTCTTCTCATCTTTTTTTCTCTTCCCCTTTCTCCACACGAACCCAATACACACCAGGAGCTATGATTGATTGAGTGGTTATAAACCAGAGGGACAAGTTAGAAAATTATATGTCATGTAGTTATAATTTCCTTTCGTGTTTCTGTGGCGAAAGATAATTTAGGTTGTTGGGTTGTGAAGAAGATGAACAATGGAAGCCATTGTTGATCTGTAAAAAAAACCTTCAAAAAATCTGATTTTTTTTTTTTTTTTTTTTTCAAAATACTCACCAAAACGACGTCGTTTTGGTGAGTTTTATTCTGAGCCGTTGGATCAACTACTTTAGGAGATCACTCCAGACAATTCACTCTAGAGGATCCGCTCGCTTGTTGAATGACCAAAGCACCCTCCTTTATACTGTATCTAGGGACATTTTACGGTCATTTTTCTTTAACGGTAATTACAATTTTGTATTGTTATAGTTTAATTTAAATTTTATTTTGATTTTTATAGTTTTAAATTGAACGATTAGTTTTTACATTTAAATCTAGTTTCAGTTTAGTTATTCTATTCAAGTTAAAAGTCCCAACTAATGATTTTAGTGCATGCAGGAAAAAATTGATAAAAATTTGGACAACGGATCAAATTAAAATTAGCTTCAAAGACAAGAGACTAAATTGTTTAATTTAAAATTATAAGAATTTGAGTGAAATTTGGATCAAAGGGTTAAAAGATTAACCCATTTTCTTATTTCATTTTTATGTAATTAATATCTTAAAAAAAAACCAATAAATAATCTCTAAAATTTTTAATTTTAATTTATATGGTATAGTCTAATACAAAATTTAATGTGTATAAAGGAGTTTTATAATTTAAACAACTAAAATTATACCATCAAACACATACTTCTTCTTCAACTCTCATTGTAAGTTAGTAAATTTAGCTGTGTGATTTAAATGGTTTAAATTTTAAAGATGGATATTGATTTGAGCAACCCTCCTCGAAAGGATGATGTTAGTTAAAATTAAAAATTTTAATAATTAAATTGATAAAATAATATAATGATTTAAGCATGAAAGATAAAAGTGAAATTATTTTTGCAAAAAAGATTGGGAGTTCTATGGAAAAAACTCTAATTTGTGATGAGTCTTATGTAATATGATATTTTAATCTTATTTTATTTTTTATTTTTTTGATAATTCACGTCACTAGAATCAAGTTTAAAATCCTAACTTAGAGTTCCAAATCATCACTCTTATTTTTGTTTTAATAATTTTATATGGTTATTTTTGTAGAAGAATGTTTGCACTTAAAAAAAAAAAAAAATCTCCCGTCCTTTCTGGGTTTTCGAGATAAGCAGTAGCAACTCCTTGACGAATCTGCTACGGCAAGTGCTATCGTTTTTCTCATGTTATGACTATCATGACCGTTGAAATGAGAGTCCGAGTCCCCACAAAAACAAACAGTCCAGTATTGGTTTTTTGATTGCATTGTTGATGATGCAGAGCGGTGGTACCACACCTACAATGCCTACGGCGATGGCTCCGTCACCGTCCGATTCAATCAAGAAGTGGTGTATACCGAATGAGGATGCGAGCGACGAAGCATTGCAGGCGAACATAGACTTTGTGTGCAGCAGCTCCGGTGGGGTGGACTGCAGCCCAATAGAAGAGGGTGGGCAATGTTTCGATCCAAACACCGTCCGATCGCATGCATCATTTGCGATGAACGCTTACTATCAGGCTAACGGTGGAAACAATTTCGACTGTGATTTCATCAATACCGGAGTCGTCACCGTGGCCGACCCCAGTAAGTTTGAAGCTACGCTTATTTAAAAAGCTCTTATTCAAAAGCATTATTGTAAAGCTGATGTTAATGCTCATGTCTGCTGTTGCAGGTTATGGGGAATGCAGGTACGCGGCTTGAAAGCAAGCAAGTAGTATAGAGAGGTGTGAAGAGTCGGTGGCGGAGGTTGCTCAATGATCATTTGTTCCTAAGCATAAGCACAAATGTTTTTTCTGTGCTCTCTCTCTCTCTCTCCGAGTCTCAGAGTTTAATTTATGTGTAGAGTTGTGCATCATTATTTTATTTTGTTTTTTACAGCGGGGAATGATCAGCGGAGTTGGGTAATTAGAATGTGTGTTTTTTGTCTTTTGGATTTAAAAGGTGAGTGGTCCATGCATGCATGTGTATAATTTTAAAGAGTATATGGCTTCATGCTGTTCGGATCCTTAATTTTGGAGAAGCTTTAAGCATTGCTACAATTACAAGAATTTATATTTTTACGCTGTGTTTGATTGGTAGATTTGGGGAGGAATTTGGAAAGAAAAAAAAAAAAGTATGTAAAATTAGGTGAAATATAAATATATTTTACTCACATTTCACTTACCTTTTCAATTTTCCTTTCTAAATCTCTCTTCAAATCCCCCAACCAAACACATCATTAAATACACAAACTAATGGAGAAGAGTCATGTTAGACACCTATGCATTTTATCATAAATTTATTAATAATGATGCGGTAAGAGAATGGGCTCTTAATTAATCATTAAGTATGTAATAAATTAAAAATTGACACCTATTATGATATGAGTAATGATAGAGACCCCAAATATTCTACTAGTTTTACCAAATGTCTCACATGGTGTGGGACCCACATTGTAGGTCCCACACCCATGTGAGACATTTGGTAAAACTTTTGGTAGAATTTTTGGAACGTCTAACATTTTTGTTATGATATATCATTATGGTTCAAATTATAAAAAATTTTGGACTGTTTCAAACATTTTCTAATTGAAAAGTATAAATAGGAAGAAAAAATTTGTTGGCATAAGGTTAACAATACATATCATCTCATTAGGAATGGCAATGGGGGCAATAGGGTGGATATTAATTCCCCATCCCCATTCCCCTATAATAAATTTTCCCCATTCCCCATTTCCCATGGGTACCACCCTCCCCATTTTTTAATGGGTATGGATTTTCTCCAACCCACTTTAATCTCCTTTTTTTAATTTTTTATATTTAATGTTAACAACCACTCTTTTTTTTTTTTTTTTTTTTTTTTTTTTTTTTTTTTTTTTTTTTCACAACAAAAACTAAATGTACTTTCAATCTTTTTTCTTTCTTTTTTAATATATTTAATGTAAACAATTTATTTTTATTTATTTATTTATTTTTATTTTTATTTTTTTTTTAAGGTTCACAACAAAAGTTAAATATACCTTCAATCTTTTTTCTTTCTTTTTTAATATATTTAATGTTAACAATTTTTTTTTTTATTTTTTTATTTTTTATATTTTTTTAAGGTTCACAACAAAAGTTAAATTACCTTCAATCTTTTTTCTTTCTTTTTTAATATATTTAATGTTAACAATTTTTTTTTTCTTTTTTTTTTAAGGTTCACAACAAAAGTTAAATATACCTTCAATTTTTTTTCTTTCTTTTTTAATATATTTCATGTTAACAATCTTCTTGTTTTTCTTTTGTCTTTTTTTTTTTTATAAAGGTTTTAGCTAAATATACCTTCAATCATTTTTCTTTCTTTTTTAATATATTTAATGTTAACAACTTATTTTTTTATTTATTTTTTTTATTTTTTTAAGGTTCACAACAAAAGCTAAATATACATTCAATCTTATTTTCTTTTATTTGGTTCAACAACAAAATCAAATACACATTAATTAATTAATTAAAAAGTTTGTTTTATAATAATCAAATATATAATTTTGAGACAATCAAAAAGTTTGTTTGAAGAAAGTGTTATAAGACTCATATTAAATTGCATCAGGGCATAAACAAGGAATTGTTAACCACGGACAATTTAGACATTAAATCATCTTTCTCTTAGCAAATTTGAACCATTCATTTTAATTTATCCAAAATCTAATTATACCTTTAACAAATCTGAACCACTCATTTTAAGATATCTATGCATTACCACACCCAATCCATCATCCATCTTCTTCCTTTAGTCCCCCACGAATTTTGTTGTTTGTTACTTTTAAAAAACAAAAAATATTTTTTCAATTAAATTTTTACTAATTTCACAACACCGTCACCACTATTCTCACTTTCACTGTCACACTACCATCACTATAGCCACTACCATCATCACTGCCGCCATCACCCCACCACAATGTAACAATTTCTACTTTCACCTTCGTTCCATCACCACCACCACCAAATATAAAAAAATATATTTTGAATTTTTTTTATAAAAAATATTTTTCATTAAAAAATATTTTCTATCTAAATAAATGAAGCATAACATTGGGAAACAAGTTGATTTCAGTTAAATCTGTTCATAACTAAGAAAAATTCTTTTAATTTAAAAAAAATTATTTAGCATGACTTTGTATCCCCTTTTTCACTACAAGAATTTACACATTTTGCGACCACTTTTGCCGACAAAAAAAATTTTGGTCGCAAAAAAATGACATTTGGCGACCAAATATTAATTAGTCGCGAATGATCATTATCTTTGGCGACCAAATATTATTGGTCGCAGAAGGTTATATTTTGGCAACCAAAAAATATGTTGGTCGCAGAAAGTGGTATACTTTTGCCGACCAATTACAAATTTGGTTGTGGAAGGTCACATATTTTTTGGCGACCAAAAATTTGGTCGCGAAAAACTTATTTTCAGCAACTAAAAAAAATTAGTCGCCAAATTAGTACTGTTAGCGACTAATATTTTAGTCGTTGTTGATTGAGATTTGACGACTAAAAAAATTTGTCGGTGAAAGAACTTGTTTTTGCGACTAATTTGATCTTTTGGTCGCCAAAAGTTTGGGGGGAAATTTGAAAGATGGAGGGGGGAAATGAAACTTGCAAGTGTGGAACAGTGAAAGGAACAAGACTTTCGAAGTAACAGATGACTCCCCAAACCTCATTTTCTCTCTCATGTCGAAAACCCTTCTCTCCCGCATTAAACCTCGTCACAACCCCAAACCCAGTTCTTCCCCTTCCTTCTCCTTCAAACCCTTGATCAAGCGACTCGTCAACGAACTCTGTGACATCCTCAAAACCCACCACCACAATCAATGGCAAGACACCCTCGAAACCCGCCTCTCCGAAGAAGAAATCGTCCCATCTGACATTGCCCATTTGGTGCTCGACCGTATTCGCGACCCCGAATTGGGTTTGAAGTTCTTTGATTGGGTCACTCAACGCCCATACGGTTGTTCTCTTGATGGGTTTGCTTATTCTTCTCTTCTTAAGCTCTTGGCCAGCTCTAGAGTGTTTTCAGAGATTGAGACTGTGTTGGAGAGTATGAAAGTTGAAGACAAGTTACCGACTCGGGAAGCTTTGGATGCTGTAATTCGAGCGTATTCGGATTCTGGGTTAGTCGATAAAGCCCTTGAAATTTATACTACTGTGCTTAGTACTTCTAATTCTGTTCCAAGTGTTCTTGCTTGCAATTCTTTGCTTAATGCGCTTGTAAAAGAGGGTCGAATTGAAATTGCAAGCCGGGTATATGATGAAATGTTTGATTCGATCTATTGATTCGATTCAAGTATGGTAGGTTTCGATTGAAGATCTATTGATCGATTGAAGATCATAATGTGCAGTGTAGATGTTAAAATTGAACACAAAATACATACATACATATATATGAATAGATTGACAAATTTTCTTTTACAGTCAAGGTCTCGATCTCATTCTTTATTTGTTGTACATACATGTTTATATGTACAAAGGAAGTCCTGAAACAGGGGAAAATCAGTAAACCTGTGGTTGCTTGGGTCAGTGGAACTTGTGCACGTCTCTTCAAGTCAGAAGTACAATTTGGTCATGCGGTGAGCTACTGCTAAATTTCCTTGGATATAATTTTTGTTTATTTATTTTATTTTATTTTTGGTGTTATTTTCTAATTTTGCTCAACGTTGCTTAAATTAGGGAGCCAAAAGTGGTGGTGAGATGGAGTCTGCACAAGCCAAGAATCAAGCACTTCACGATGCTGGAGCTGTTGTCCCAACTTCATTTGAAGCATTTGAAACTGTGATTAAAGAAACATTTGAGAAGCTGGTAAGCTGTTGCACATCTCATACCCATTACTGCCATTATGTAGGCATTCCTCACTACCACCAGTTTTAGTAAATCATTTGCTTACATTTTGCTTAGGTTGAGGGGGGCAATGTTACTCCTACAAAGGAAGTTTAAGCCGCCACAAATCCCTGAGGATCTTAATACTGCTATTAAGAGTGGAAAAGTCCGAGCTCCAACTCATATTATATCCACCATATCTGATGACAGAGGTATGATATATGCTATATATATTGTGTATGGGTTTAGGGTTTTCTTTCTCTTATATATTTAGGTGCCATAACTGCTGTAACAATATAGAGAATTAATGCAATATTAATCTTTTGTTGTTAAACTCACACCATCTAGGATACCGGGAGGACAGCAGTTCTGAATTTCTGCTTCAAACTGGAAATAAACTCTGCTAAATCTGTCTTTTGGAGGAGCTCATTGAGAATAAGGTTAACATTTCTTATGTTCAAAAGATGTTATCATTGCTTTGTACTCACCTGTCTTTCCTTAGGAAACAAATATTGCATTAAGTTTGCAATAAAAAACAAAGAAAGTACTTCTAAGTGATTAATCAACGTTGCCTATTTGGACATCTGAAATATGATCACTGAAACAAATTCTTTGTCTAATATGTTTTATTTTTCCTATGCAGCTTGATGGGTTTATCATCCCTCTGTTACAAGGGAATATCCTGAAGCTTTTCAATGCTTATTTTGTGTGTGTGTGTGCGCGCATGTGTTTATGCATGAGCACATGCGTGCGTGTTAAAGGTAACTATGGATGCAAGAGTAGTTTCTTATTTATGGTGTTTTCACTTAACCAAGGCATAAGCTATCAGACTGGACAACTCAAGCTGAAAATTCACCAGCCATAATTACTTTAATTTCAAGGAGGTGTACACGGCGCTTAGGTAGTGCAATATAGACATCACTGGTTTTTGTTCCTATTAATATGGCTATGGCAAAACATTGTAGTAAGTGGTTGTTATGTTGAATGGAGGGACCCGAATGTGGAGAAGAGGGGCTAACCTTGAAGGTTCTATGTCTTCATTTTTACAGGTATTATTTCCACAGGAAATGTGCCTTCAGACACGGATTGTTCCGGTTAATATCTTTTCAACTCAATATCTTAAGTGGACCAATTCACTGGCTGACTTGCTTTTTTCTTCTCTGGACCCCAAAGTAAATTTCTGGCAAGTGAACCAATGAGTAACAGCTACTTCTTAATTTGCTTCAGATTCAAGGTTCAATTCCACTCCTTTGGGAGCAAATTGTTGATTTGAGCTATAAACCACGACTTAATATTATTGATCATGAGCAAACAGTATGTATTTTCTTCTGGATACAGCTCTTTATGTTTAAGTTGTGTAATGATGAGCATCTAACTGTGTTTTTCTTCCTTTAGTCAAAGGTTGTGGAGCGCCATTTTCATGATATTATAGAAAGATACGGAGAGACCGTAAAAGTTGACCTAACCGATAAGGTAAGACTTTCCAGCACCACACTAGGACATTAACCTGGGGCGTAGTTTCAATATGATTTTCTTGCTGGAAGTGGAGAAATCCAGGTAGCAAATATGAATGTTGTTCTTTGAAGTCTATTTTTTTAGACTTTCAATATGATCAACTTTTTGTTTCTTCTTCAACCACCATTATCACGTGCAATTAGGAAGGATAAGATTTTCCGGGCTCGCTGAAATTTGAGAGATAGATTGAATCATAGCAGCTTTTCATTTTTTATGGAAAATCTATGCATATTACATATCATTTTCACATGCTCTGTTTCTAAATGAAAACATCATCTTTTAGACTTTCATTCCCTACTTAATATAAAGTTGTTCTTTTGATGAAAACATCATCTAAATGAAACTCTAAAAGATGAGATATACAAGATATCGGTGATTTTAAACATCATCTTTTAAATGAAAACATCATCTTTTGATGCTATATACAAGATATCGGTGATTCTAAATGAAAACATCATCTTTTAAACATCATCTAAATGAAAACATCATCTTTTGATGCTGACGAAGTAAGAAAGCAAGCTGCAGCTTCTACACAAAGGTTTGAGGAAGGTATCGGTGATTTTAAATGTGAATTCCTATTCATGTTATCAGTACTAGCAATTCAGTTACCTATTAATATGGGTATTTCATATCTGATTTGCCACTTTGTGTATGAGTGTCTAAGTTTTGCTGAGCTAAAATTCAGTTCTCTCTTAATCCCCTATGGTGGTGGGTTGCCCAGGAAATCCATTGTCAATCTTGGATGGGATTTTCATGGCAATCAAGGATGACATAGATTGTTATCCCCATCCATCAAAAGGTAAAATAGATTTGACTTTTCATTTCCTTAAGTTTCTTATTCTACTTAGAAAGTTATCTCAGTATTCTATGATGAACAGGTGCAACAACATGGTTTCATGAGGTCCGCCCTGTTAGAAAGGATGCAGTTTGTGTATCAAGATTACGTAAATGTGGTGTGATTTTTGTTGGAAAGGCAAATATGCATGAATTGGGCATGGGAACAACTGGAAACAATCCAAACTATGGGTAAGTTTTCATGTTACAGCTACATAAACAGAGACATAAATAGGATATTATTGTTCAACATGCATGAGTAAATGACCAGAGAACTTGATGAATTGAGAAATAATTCTGGTAGTCGCAAGTGTGCCAACAGTGGATTATGGCTGAATCAACACCTGATTGTGCATGTATTGGTGCATCTGACCTGAAATAGGACCTTCAATGTTATATTGCCTTGACATAAAGTCCATAAAACTTGTTTATTTTTGTTCACCAATATGTGGTTATTTCAATGTAGTAGAGATTATTAAGTAGATGCTAGATAATGATGGCCCTTGGCTCATTGAATCTGTAAATTTGTTGGAATCTTGTGTTATTACCTGCAGGTAACATGTCAGACTAAAGCTAGTTAATTTATTACATATCTTTCTTCTTCTGTAATATTTGATTTACTTTATCTGCTTAAAAGTTCTATTATCTCTGATTATTTAGTCTTTGGAATGCTCTTAGGGTTAATTATAGTAAATTATTATTTTGGGGACATATCTTAGCTTTTTACCATATGTTAGCACTGTATTCTTACTTATGTTAACTTTAATTATCAAATGTCTTGCTTCCAGTTATTATTTACATGTTTATCTGCTTGTGCGGATTATGGTAACCTCATAAGCCTTAACTCATTAATAATTTAGCAGAATAAATATATTGTTTAGAAAGAAATGGTTAAGTATATGCTTATATTATATTATCGGAACCCAATCGGGCTTAGTTCCTCAATTTCTTTTCTTTTTTTTTTTCCCAGTTAAATATTCTTACTTATAAAGATGCTTGTTCATTGGCTTTAGATTCTTGTTTACTTCTTGCATCAACTTAAAAGATCTAGCATGGTTTAATATAATTTGTTTATTTTCATTAAGTTTTATTTTTATTTTGTTTTATTGTTTTAGGATATGATTTACCCATTCACCTTTTTAACATGGCAACTACATATCTTTCTATATCTAGTACTGATTCCTTCAGCTTATAGATAGCTATCAGAGACAAATGACTTTCACAAATTTTTTCACAATAACAGAACAGCAAGAAATCCGCATGCTCCAGAAAGATATACAGGTGGATCTTCCTCAGGCCCAGCAGCAATCATAGCTTCTGGACTTTGTTCAGCTGCACTAGGAACAGATGGTGGAGGTTGAACAAATCTAACATGCCCCGCTGTAAATGATTCTCATTGTTTTTCAAGATAATTATTGTAATTTGGTGACTTATTAATGCAAAATTGCAGGTTCCATTCGTATTCCTTCTTCCCTTTGTGGCGTGGTGGGCTTGAAAACAACATATGGACGGATCGACATGACAGGGTAAATTCTTGGAATTATATGACATCAAGTGTCATACATATACATTACCATTATCCATTTAATTGGTCTGTTCTGTACATAATGAAGCCATTTTAACTGATAAGAACAACCATAATGCCCAGTTATACCCTTGTTCTGCCACTCAAGTACTTTATTCACACACATTTTTTTTGTATAAGTTTTGTTTACAGATGCACAAGCTTATATGTCAATATCTCGTTTGTACATGATAAGAGTATGCTTCATATGATTTGGAGTGTTGTGTAGGCTGTGGACGTTTATGATCCTGTTTATCTTTTTTTTAAAAAAAGACATCTACTGCTTTAGTATGGGTGCGAATAAATTAGTGTTGCAGCCCACAAAGAGGAAATCTGTGACATCTGCCTGAAGATTAGTTGTGGAAACTTATTTTCAGCATGCCAATTTGAATAAGAACGCAAATAATCTGGGCTTGCTTATATGCTGGTGTAAAATTTCATAGGATATATCTTAGGATAGGGAGGCTTAACAGAAAGCAGCTGAAATCTAAAATGATGCAATAATGCATGTTAAATGGTGTTATTCCATAAGCGAAGTTCATAAAAAAAATTATTTAGGAGGAATAAATAAATATATATATATATATATATATATATTTTGATTTGCAATGATGGCGTCTCACTGTTCAAGTTGTTCTTGTTGCTACTAACTTTTCTATATGTATTGTTCAACATGATAAGCCCTACAATCCTTTTGGGTGCTAAGTTGTTCAACATGCATCCCCACTTCCGGTATACATGAGGGAGGTTAGGACCGTGGTTTATTCCCAATTCTTGGAATCCTATGAGAGTGTCACAATTGAGGCAATGGCAAAAGCATTTGGAGTAACAGTAGAGTTCATTGATTTGTAAGTGATCTCATTTTCCTAGATACACTCACTCATGCTTTTGATCTTTTCTGTAAGATTGTTATTGATTTTTATTGTGAACCATTGGTGTTTAATTGAGTTCCTCGTTTGCACCAGGGAACTGTCACGTTTTATTGCAGCAGGGAAGCTTCACTGCAAGATTGATAAAGTTGCCGGTGTTTTGGAAACTAACCGTCCAGATGCAAAGAATGCTCTTTATCAAGCAACTATCAAGCAAGGGGACTTCCTACTAAACCGAATTCAGAAGCTTTCTCGTGTGATTGATCTGTGAAAGCATTTCTTGCGTTTTGGAAAATGATGCCCCAAAGTGGGTCTAGGGATTATTCATCATATTTACATGAATTCTCAATTTCAAATCTAACAAATCAAGTTACAATATGATGCCATGTTATTTTACTGTTATTTTTGTTCCATTAATCTGAAATTTATTTCTTGCTATGAGACAAAGCTACACTGAGAGTTGGCTAATGTATTTCTATACATCCATTTCAATGTCTTTACAGAGCCAAGGTGCCGAGAATGCCAACACGGAAGGCATAATTGCAAAATACGATACAAAGTTTAACAAGAAGTTTAGCACTGACAGATTGGGTTTGAAATAAGAAAGTATGATAATGAATTTGACCACAAGACTGATTACGGTGAAGGTGTTGAAAGCTGCGGAGCCTATGGTGTGGATTATGATTATGAGGATTGACATGAGATATGAAGAACTTGGCTTTATGTTAAAATTTAAAAATTTATTATTTGATGTTACATTAGTTTATGAGAAAATTTTGTAAAAGTATATTTTATTTTTCTATAATTTTTTCTTTCCTGACACATTCATCACATGACGATGAATATGCTATGAACTTGTGCCCTTACATAGCTTGAGAAAGAAATAAAAGAAAATTTTGATATTATTTATTAGAGAGGTTTTGCACACCTTGTTTTCTTTTTTGGTAAACAAAGCATAACAATATATTAAGATAAAATAGTTCTGGAGTATTGAGCCCCTACAACATCCGTTAATTTGAATGATGCTTTAAAATTATAGGTTTATTATGGATTGAATGAATTATTAGGAATTACAGGTGTATTGTTTTCCTGCTTTGGCGACCAATTTATTAGTTGCGACAAATAAATTATTTTTTTTCGCAAAAAATGACAATTGCCGACCAAGAGTTTTGGTCGCAAAAAATACATCTATTGCCGACCAAAAATTTTGTTGGTCGTGGAAACTCACTTTTGCCGACCAACAGTTTTGGTCGCGAAAAGTAGCAATTGGCGACCAAACTAATTTTGGTCGCAGAATGTCACAATTGGCGACCAAAAAATTTGGTCGCGAAATGTCACAATTGGCGACCAAACTTTTTGGTCGCGAAATGTGTCAATTGGCGACTAAGAAATTTGGTCGGCAAAAGGCGACTTTTCGCGACCAAAGTGTTTTAGCGACAAAATGAATTAGTCGCGGTAATTAAATATTTAGCGACCAAAAATTTAGTCGGCAAATCCAACTTTTGCCGACCAACCAAAATTTTGGTCGCGAATTACTTTTGCCGACCCTCAATTGGCGACCAAAGTAGCGACCAAAAAAATTGGTCGCGAATAACTTTTGCCGACCAAAAATTGACTTTTAGCGACCAATTTTTTTGTTGCCAAAAGTGTTAATTCTTGTAGTGTTTGTTTTTCTAGCAAATAAATCTTTGTACCCATCATTTCTAACCAATCACAACTCATGCTTGTTTTGATTCTCTACAATTTCCTTATTTTCAAATACATTCATATATATATATATATATATATATATATGTTGTATAAATTGTGTGATAACATAAAACAAATAGATTCATACTCGTTAATTGAAATTTCAGAACAAGCAAACCATTCTGAAAATTACAATACACAACAAAATAAAATAACATAGAAAAGCAAACCGAAACCTACACTAGACAGTGTCCTTAATTTTTTTAAATAAATTTAAAAAATTCTAGATATGCATAAAATTTGACAAGAATAATGTGACAATGTTAATTAATGTGTATTTGATTTTATTGTTGAGCCAAATAAAATAAAATAAGATTGAATGTATAGCTTTGGTTGTGAATCTTAAAAAAAAAAAAAAAAAATGGTTGTGAACCTTAAAAAAAAATTTTATTACTTACCCAAAAAAAAAAAAAAAATTAAAAAAAATTAAATTAAATATATATTTAGCTTTGGTTGTGAATCTTAAAAAAAAAAAAAAAAAATGGTTGTGAACCTTAAAAAAAATTAAAAAAAGAAAAAAGATTAAATGTATATTTAGCTTTGGTTGTGAATCTTAAAAATTAAAAAAAAAAATGGTTGTGAACCTTAAAAATAAAAATAAAAAAGATTGGAGGTATATTTAGCTTTGGTTGTGGATCTTAAAAAAAAAAAAAAAAAAAAATTGGTTGTGAACCTGAAAAAATAAATAAATAAAAAAAAAGAAAAAAGATTGAATGTATATTTAATTTTGGTTGTGAAAAAAAAAAAAAAAAACATATGGGGAAATTAGTGGGTACCCATCCCCAACCCATCCCCTGTGGATATTTAAAGAATATCACCTACCCTATCCAATGGATAAAAAAAAAAGGGAAAAACCCATGTATTTGGGTTGGGTCTCCATAGATACCCACAGGGTAGGTTATCATTGCCATCCCTACATCTCATCGTTTCAATAAGATAGTCTCACCAAAAGCACGAAATAGACCAATGAAGTGGTATGTATTGTTTGCTTACATAAGGTTAACAACACATATCATCTCATCTGTTCAATAAGGTGGTGTATGAAATAGATCAATGAAGTAGTATGCAAGGTTTTCATGTGTATGAACAAATTTATACTCAAAAATAAACGTGTCTATTATTATTTTTTTATTTTTCTCTCTTATTGTTTTCTTTCTGATATTGTGATTTTGACTCCTACCTTGTGCAAATTTTCAAGTATGAGTAATATTACAAACTCAAAAAATTTACTCAGAACTTATTTGAAAACACCCATGTATGGTTCATATTCATTTTGTATGTAGGTCCCACAATACACACCGTCAACCTCCACCATATATTTCTTTCTTGCCCCAAATTTGGGACAGACCTACTGTTCAAGTATCTCATATATTGATCAAACTGAAAAACATGCTTTGAAATTGTAAATTTTTTACAATTTTAAAGTATGATTTTAGTAAGCATTTCTCTTATTAATCAAACTGAAAAATATATTATGAAATTATAAATTTTTTTAATAAAAGCATATTATGAAGTTGTAAAAGTTTACAGTTTTAAAGCATGTTATGAAATTACACAAATTTTGTAATTTTAAAGTATGATTCATTTCAGCATCTAAAAACCTAAAACTGAAAAATTTTACAGTTTTCACTGCCTTTAACTAAAGCTTGAAAAAAATTTGTTCAGAATTTGAAAATTTTCTATATTAAAACAAGAAAACATAAGTGCATAGTAGAGGGAAAAAAGAAAAAGAAAAAGAAAATTTGAGAGATTGAAGGAGATAGATAGATATAGAGAGAGGATTGTACTTTAGCAATCATTTTTGGTTTAGATATGGCCAAATTTGAGGTAGATCTACTTCAAATCTGAACATTCTGGTGAGTTTTATTTTATGATATTGGTCGGATCTTAGTAGATCTATGTCAACAGTATCGTCGGAAATTCATCTCTTTTATCGTCGGTGAGAGCGAAACAAGGAGTCGGTGGTTGTCAATTGTTACGATCCAAACCTGCCCCTATAGGTTTAGCGTCATAACTGACCAGTAATCCTCAGATTACCAAAGGCCTCTTAACAAAAAGACGTATTATAAGGGGCTACGGAAGCAAATATAGAAATATACATTGTCCATAAAGCTGTGTTAACGTTTGTGAAACAGAAGCCTTTAAAACAAACTTATATATATGTGTGTGTGTGTGTGTGTGTGTGTGTGTGTGTGTGTGTGTGTGTGTGTGTGATGTCATAAATACATTAGTCTTACGTCACCAAAGCCACATATACAGAACTTTCCAAAACATATTCAAACAAGGCATAAACATCAGAAGGTATAAAAAAATTCCCAAGACTAAAAAACTTGATCAGATCTCAAAAGGGAACCTCCACTGGAAGCACGATGGCTGGCTGACACCAAAACTCGCTAGGTAGCAACTTAGGCATGGTCACGCGCCTGCTCACCTACATACATAATAAATAAATAGTGAGCGAGAGCCCAATGAATAATAACAGAGTAAAGGGTTTTGATGAATGATGATGTCCATAACATAGTCAGGAATCAGAATTTATATCAGAAGCAGATTTACATTTATATTCCTTTTCAAGTCAATAACAGAAATCAGAATACATATTTAATCTCATATCTGTTAGCGTTAACAGATCACATGCGGGGCATTGAAGATCATACTTGTCAGTCCCATAAAGGAACCTCCAACTGGGTACGGATAACTTGTCAGTTCCATAAAGGAACCTTCAGACCGAGTACGAATAACTTGTTAGTTCCATAAAGGAACCTTCGACTGGGTACAGATAACTTGTCAGTTCCATAAAGGAACCTTCGAACCGGGAATAGATAACTTACTTGAGCCCTGAATACTTATCGAAATTGGACAATCATTCATAGTACAAACATAACATTTCATAGAACAGATCTTACTCCTTATACACAAAATAAGTAAAGTTGAACATAGTTTTACTAAGTTATTACTCACAATTAACAGATGGCTCCAAGGCAACAGACAGAATGGGCAAATTAGACGTCTTGTGGCTCGTGACCTACACAATTACAGAATGAACATATATTGAATTACACACATAGAAACATTAACTTCTCTTGGCGTGTTTCTACTTCTTATCCTCATTATTGTGTCTTAATTATGGCCTAGGAATGCCTAGGATGCAATGTGGATGCCAAAATGTACTTTAAAACTTTTAACAAAACTTGCTGAAAACAGGGGTCCTTCTCGAGCGCAACTTTCTTCGCTTGAGCGGACATGCAAAATTCGCTTGAGCGGTCTGTAGACTCTGCAAAAAGTACTGGTTGCTTGATTTTTCCGCTCAATCCTCGCTCGACGCTCGCTCGAGCGTGAGACTTATGTCCTCGCTCGAGCGCAACTTTTGTTGCTCGAGCAATCTACAAAACATGTCAACTTTTGGGAGCTTCATTCCACGCTCGAGCTAACTTTTGGTCGTTCGAGCGGAAGTGCAAGATTACAGAGTGGTCGCTCGAGCGGAGGTTTTGTCGCTTGAGCGGAGATGCAGAATCTGGAATTTCCAGATTGCACTCCAAAGTTTAAAACTTGAATTAAACACTTTAAAACTCATTCTTTTGGGCCAAAACTCTAGAAAACATTTAGAAATTTGTAGAATATCATAAATTGAAGATCATTTTGCCAAATAAAGGTCCAAAAGTATGCCAATTACTCAAAACTCAAACTTGAAATTGGAAAAACATGTCATTACATACCATGCATAGAAAGATACAAGTTCAAGCTTTCAAAACATGACCAAATGAGGTAAATTGGTAGAAAACAAGATGAATTCTCAATACCAAGTCAAGATGGGCACATGCATGTATAACTTGAGTGAAATTCAAATTCAAAATGTTATGATATATGCATGGATGCATGAATTGTTCAATTTTCTTCCTTCCTAGCTCAATTTTTGTTTGGCACAACTTAATCTTCCTTGATTCTTCAAGAAAAAGAATTTAAGGTGACATAAATGAGTTGAATTCTTACCTAAGGCTCAAATTCTTCAAGTAGGAGTTCAATTCCTTTGATTCTTCTTCAATCCTTTACCAAATTAAGCTTGCACACCACTTCTTCTCACTCTCCCTCTCACTTACGTTGGTTGGGTGTGTGTGTGCCTAGGCTCAAAGTTGTGTTGAATTGAAAAAAAAAACTTAGTGGAGGCATATATGGGAGCCTTATATAGGCTTGGTCAATGGTTGTTGATCAACTAATCAATTAGATATTAAATTATTCTAATTTAATAGTTTCAAACCGAATTTTAATTGAACCTATCATAAAATTTTAAAAATTCTAATTAACACGGAAATCAAGTCAATTTTGTGATCGGATGTCGATAAGGCCTTCAATTCGCAAAATAGAACAAAATGAGTGACAGATATTCTTACACAGAACAGATTGCAACTCATATAACACGTAACACATGTAATGAATGCAAAATTTCATTTTAATTACTTATTAGGCACAATTAATCATGAATTAACGTTAATCAGAGGTCGGGGTTGTTACAGTCTTTCCCCTTTAAAGAGTTTGGTCCTCCAAACTCGAGTTACCTTCATTTCGGAAGAATGTTGGGTCCAATGGAAACGAATTCGGATATCTCTTCATCATATCTTCTTTCGTTTCCCATGTGGCGTAAGTTCCTCCGTGGTTTTACCAATTAACTTTTACCAACGGCATTTCTTTGTTCCTCAATCTTTTGATCTGGCGATTCATAATTTGAATAAGCCTTTCTTCGTACGTATAATCATCCTTCAGAAGCACATGGGTCGGCTCAATTACATGTAATGGTTCTCTTAATAATCCCAAAGCATAGAGATATGAAAAACGTTGTGTATGTGTTCCATAACCGGTGGTAAGGCTACCCGATACGTCACTGAATTAATCTTCTCAAGGATTTCATATGGTCCAACATATCTTGGTGCCAATTTGCCTTTCACACCAAACCGTGTCTGGCCTTTCATTGGAGTCACTTTAATAAATATGTGATCCCCGACTTCATATTCTTTGTCTCTTTTTCGGACATCAACATAACTCTTCTGGCAGCTTTGTGCAGTTTTCAGTCTTTCTTGAATCAATTGCACATTTTCAGTGGTTTCTTGCACAAGTTCTGGTCCCAACAAAGGTCGATCACCTACTTCGGCCCAACAAATCGGAGAACGACACTTCATTCCATACAAGGCTTCATATGGAGCCACACCAATACTCGAATGATAGCTATTGTTTTACACAAACTTAGCCAGTGGTAAATAGGTCTCCCAATTGCCTTGGAAATCTAGGGCACACATTCTAAGCATATCCTCCAAAGTCTGTATCGTTCTTTTTGATTGGTCGTCTATCTGTGGGTGATAAGCACTGCTTAATCTCAACTCTATTCCCAAGGCTTGTTGTAAACTCTACCAGAATCTTGAAATAAACTTAGGATCTCTGTTGGATACTATGGAAACTGGAACTCCATGCAATTTCACAATCTCATTGACATACACATTAGCCAATCTATCCGCATTATATATAGATTTGACAAGAAAAAAGTGGGCAGATTTAGTTAAACGGTCAACAATGACCAAAATAGAATCCATACCTCGGGAAGAGCGAGGCAATCCCATAATGAAGTCCATGGTAATGTGCTCTCATTTCCATTTTGGTATTAGAAACGGTTGTAACAAACCAGCGGGTCGTTGATGTTCAGCTTTAACTTGTTGGCAATGTAAACATCTAGCCCCAAAATCTGTAATACGCTTTTTCATTCCAGGCCACTAGAAATTCTATTTAAGTCATGACACATCTTTGTGTTTTCCGGATGCATGGCAAATTTCGAATTGTGAGCCTCAGTTATGATGCGTTTCCTCAAGTCAAAATAATCTGGCACGCAAAGGCGACCCTGAAATTTTAACACATTATTCTCAAATACAAACCCGGGCCTTGATTTTGAGTCAATTTCATCCACGATCTTTTTCAAGAATCCATCTTGCAATTGTTTCTCTCTAATTTCTTCAATGATTGCAGGTTGGGTAGAGATAGTGGCTAAGATTCTACCTTGTTCTCGCAATACAACTTCAATCTCATTCTTTTCCAAGTCACATAGCAATTCTTTCTGACCAGTGAGCAAACATGACAAATTTCCCATTGTCTTTCAGCTCAAGGCATCTGCCACAATATTAGCTTTTTTCGGATGATACAAAATTTGCAAATCATAGTCTTTAATCAACTCTAACCATCTTCTCTGTCTCATGTTCAATTCTTTTTGAGTGAAGAAATATTTGAGGCTTTTATGGTCTGTGTACACTTCATAAGTCACACTATACAGATAATATTGCCAAATCTTCAAAGCAAAAACCACCGCGGTGAGTTCAAGGTCATGGGTCGGATAATTCTTTTCATGAGGACGGAGTTGCCGAGAGGCATAAGCAATTACATTTTCATTTTGTATTAAGACACATCCCAAGCCTTTATAGGAAGCATCACTATAAATCTGAAACCCATTCGTTCCGTTTGGCAAAGTTAGGATTGGTGCAGTTACCAGTCTGGTTTTTAATTCTTGGAAGGCTGACTCTCGTTGATCATTCCAGTCAAACAGTACGTTTTTCTGCATCAGCTGTGTCAATGGCATAACACGTTGTTGAGAAATCTTTCACAAATCTTTTGTAGTAACTTGCAAGTCCTAGAAAACTTCTAACTTCTTACACATTAGTCGGTCTTGGCTAGTCCACAATGACTTCAATTTTCTGAGGGTCAACAAAGATACCATCCTTTCACATTTGGACAATTTTGCATACAGCTTCTTCTCTCTCAAAATTTGTAAAGCAGTTCGCAAATGGTTCTCATGCTCTTCCTTGTTTTTGGAGTAAATCAAGATATCATCAATAAACACAACAACAAATTCATCCAGATATGATTTAAACACCCTGTTCATAAGGTCCATGAAGGCAGCAGATGCATTAGTCACCCCAAACGACATTACTAAAAATTCATAGTGCCCATATCTAGTTCTGAATGCAGTCTTCTCTACATCTTCTGCTTTAACTTTTAATTGGTGATACCCAAACCTAAGGTCTATCTTAGAAAACACTTGTGCTTCCTACAGTTGGTCGAACAAATCATCTATTCGGGGCAATGGATATTTGTTCTTGACAGTTACCTTGTTCAACTCATGGAAGTCAATACATGGCCTCAAAAATTCGTCTTTCTTCTTAACAAATAGGACTGGAGCCCCCTAAGGTGAGGTATTCAGACGGAAGAATTTCTTGTCTAAAAGTTCTTGGAGTTGGATTTTTTAACTCTTTCAGTTCAGAAGTCGACATTCTATAAGGAGTCTTGGAGATAGGTTGTGTTCCAGGTACTACATCAATAGTAAACTCAATTTTCCTATCAATTAAGTCCCTGAGTAGGTCATTAGGAAACACATCAGGAAATTTACAAACCACAGAAATAGTTTCCATACTTGCATTATCTAAAGACTCAGTCGTTACACAACATAAGTAGCCCCGACACCTTTTCTTAATAATTTCTTAGCTTTCATGAATGAAATCAAGTATGGCGGAGGAACCACCCCATTTCCAGTAAAAACAAGCTCAAGCAAACCAGGTGGTCTAAATATGACGATTTTATTCACACAATCAATGATGGCACAGTATTTCATTAACAAATCCATACCAAGTATGCAGTCAAAATGATCAATACTCAATGGTAATAAATCAGCATACAATGTTGAATCTTCAATCACAACATCACATGTCGGATAAACATATCATAGAACCTCCAGATGGTGTAGATGCAGATAGTAAATAGCTCATAGGTTCTAACGGGCTAGTTAATTTCTGAGAAAAAGCATGCGATACAAATAAATGCGTAGAACCAGAATCTATCAACACATAGGCATTTTGAGCACAGATAGAGATTATACTTGACACCATAGATTCGGTATTTTGTACATCTCTAGGCACTAATGCAAATACTCTCTCTTGCCTTAGCATTTCAATCTCGGTATTACCCCTGATATTAGTTCTTGCATTGGTCCTCGTTGTAGGAGCGAATCCGCCTGAACTTGCGGCAGGATGGTTAGCATTCTCAAACCTCAGTGGACAATCCCAAATCATGTGGCCAGCACGGTGACATGGGCCTTTATGCTTCCTTCCGCAATCGGGACAATTGGGAGTAGAGCCACTACTCTAGCTAGAGCTGCTAGAGGATCCCGTATTCTGCCTTTTTGGAAATGATCGGCCCTTCTTGAAGTTGAATTTGGACTGTTTACCTTTCCACGCAGTTGTTGGAGCTAGAGCTTGTCTCTTAGCTGCCAAAATGCCTTCTGCTATCAATGCTCTATCAAAAACTTCTACATGTGTCGGTAATTTCAAGACGCCAACGCGGTCAAACACTTCCAAGTTCAAACCGCCTTCAAATTTTCGTGCCTTCTTGTAATCGGTGTCCACCATGTATGGGGAAAAACGGCCTAACTCAGTAAACTTGGCCTCATATTCGGTCACTAACATCCTGCCTTGTTTGAGTTCTTGGAATTTTGACACTTTCCGATCTTTGAAGCATTGGGAAAAATACTTGTTGTAGAAAATCTCAATGAACTAAGCGCACGTCATTTTCTCATTGTGGGTTCAGATCAGTAACCACCATCTCCGGGCTTCATCTTTTTGCGTGTAGGTGGCCAAAAGAACTTTTTGTGTTTCGGAGCAAGGAAATACTTAAAATAGTTTCTCCATTTTGAGCAACCAGGTTTCTACTTTTAAGGGTTCAATGCCACCCAAGAAAGTTGACGGCTTCAACTTCATAATTTTCTAAGTCTGGTTGATTACATCATTGTTATCTAGTTCATTTTGTGTTGGTAGAGGCGAAGGGGGTATAGTTTGTTGCCTCTGCTGCTATATTAGTACTTCTATTAGAGCTGCAAGCATTTGTTCCATTCAGCTCATTCGAGCCTCAAATGACTCAGCTGTTCCATCGCTTCTTGTATTTTCCATTTACTATAGGTAAAAAGAGCACCATAAACATAGACACATAGTCCTTATTTTCAATATTCAGGTCATTCATTTCAATTTCATGGGGTCATGGTCAAATTTAGTCTTCACATTTAAAGAACACACACACTTACACATGCAGATAGAATGCCACTACTTCTTACTAGGACATCCTAAGCTTATATGGACTCACGTGTGTAGTAGAACACGTGCTCTGATACCACTCTGTCACGGCCCAAACCCGCCCCTATAGGTTTAGCGTCATAACCGGCCAGTAATCCTTGGATTACCAAAGGCCTCTTAACAGAAAGACATATTATAAGGGACTACGGAAGCAAATATAGAAATATACATTGTCCATAGAGCTGTGTTAACGTATGTGAGACAGAAGCCTTATAACAAACTTATATATATATATATGTGACGTCATAAATACATTAGTCTTACGTCACCAAAGCCACATATACAGAACTTTCCAAAACATATTCAAACAAGACATAAACATCAGAAGGTACAAAAAAATTCCCAAGAGTCAAAAACTTGCTCAGATCTCAAAAGGGAATCTCCATGGGAGGCATGATGGCTGGCGGACACCAAAACTCGCCACGCAGCAACTTAGGCCTGGTCACGCGCCTGCTCACCTACATACATAATAAATAAATAGTGAGTGAGAGCCCAGTGAATAATAACGGAGTAAAGGGTTTTGATGAATGATGGTGTCCATAACATAGTCAGAAATCATAATTTATATCAGAAGTAGAGTTACATTTACATTCTTTTTCAAGTCAATAACAAAAATTAGAATGCATACTTAATCTTACATCCGTTAGCGCTAAAAGATCACATATGGGGCATCGAAGATCATACTTGTCAGGCCCATAAAGGAACCTCCAGTCGGGTACGGATAACTTGTTAGTTCCATAAAGGAACCTTCAGACCGAGTACGGATTACTTGTCAATTCCATAAAGGAACCTCTAGACCGGGTACGGATAACTTGTCAGTTCCATAAAGGAACCTCCGGCTAGGTACAGATAACTTGTTAGTTCCATAGAGGAACCTCTGGACCTGGAACAGATAACTTACTCGAGCCCCAAATGCTTATCAAAATTGGACAATCATTCATAGTACAAACATAACATTTCATGGAACAAATCTTATTCCTTAAGCAGAAAATAAGTAAAGTTGAACATAGTTTTACTAAGTTATTACTCACAATTAATAGATGGCTCCAAGAAAACAGACAGAATGGGCAAATAAGACGCCTTGTGGCGCGTGACCTACATAGTTACAGAATGAACATATACTGAATTACACACCCGGAAACATTAACTTAATCATTTCTTCTCTTGATGTGTTTCTACTTCTTATCCTCATTGTTATGTCTTAATCATGGCCTAGAAATGCTTAGGATGCAATGTGGATGCGAAAATGCACTTTGAAACCCTTAACAAAACTTGTTGAAAATATGGTTCTTGCTTGAGCGCAACTTCCTTTACTCAAACGGACATGCAAAATGTGTGAGGTCGCTCGAGCGCAACTTCTGTCGCTCAAGCAGTCTGTAAACTTTGCAAAAGTACTAGTTGTTTGATTTTTCTGCTCGATCCTTGCTCGACGCTCACTCGAGCATGAGACTTATGTCCTCGCTTGAGCGCAACTTTTGTCACTCGAACGGTCTGCAAAACACGTAAACTTCTGGAAGCTTGCATTTCACGCTCGAGCGGAAAGTGCAAGATTACAGAGTGGTCGCTCGAGTGCAAGTTCTGTCGCTTGAGCGGAGAGACAGAATCTGGAATTTCTAGATTGCACTCCAAAGTTCAAAACTTGAATTAAACACTTTGAAACTCATCCTTTTGGGCCAAAACTCCATAAAACATTTAGAAATTTGTAGAATATCATAAATTGAAGATCATTTTGCCAAATAAAGGTCCAAAAGTATGCCAATTACTCAAAACTCGAACTTGAAATTGGAAAAACATGTCGTTACATACCATGCATGTAAAGATACAAGTTCAAGCTTTCAAAACATGACCAAATAAGGTAAATTGGTAGAAAACAAGATGAATTCTCAATACCAAGTCAAGATGGGCACATGCATGTATAACTTGAGTGAAATTCAAACTCAAAATGTTATGATATATGCATGCATGCATGCATGAATTGCTTAATTTTCTTCCTTCCTAGCTCAATTTTTGTTTGGCACAACTTAATCCTCCTTGATTCTTCAAGAAAAAGAATTTAAGATGACATAAATGAGTTGAATTCTTACGTAAGGCTCAAATTCTTCAAGTGGGAGTTCAATTCCTTTGATTTTTCTTCAATCATTTCCCAAATTAAGCTTGAACACCACTTCTTCTCACTCTCCCTCTCACTCACGTTGGGTATGTGTGTGCCTAAGCTCAAAGTTGTGTTGAATTGAAGAAAAGAACTTAGTGGAGACATATATGGGAGCCTTATATAGGCTTGGTCCATGATTCTTGATCAACTAATCAATTGGATATTAAATTATTCTAATTTAATCGTACCAAACCGAATTTTAATTGAACCTATCATAAAATTCTAAAAATTCTAATTAACACGGAAATCAAGTCAATTTTGTGATCGGATACCAATAAGGCCTTCAATTCGTAAAATAGAACAAACCAGAGACATATATTCCTACACATAACAGATTACAACTCATATAACACATAACACATGTAATGAATGCAAAACTTCATCTTAATTACTTATTAGGCACAATTAATCATGAACTAATGTTAATTAGAGGTCGGGGTTGTTACACCTATAAACCTCAATAGATGGTGGTCATCGGTGAGTGTAGAAAAAGAAAGAGAAGAAGGAAAACGTAATCAGTGAGTATATCAGAAAGAAAAAAAGAAAGAAATAAGACGCGCCTAAAGATTTTTGGGACTGCAGAAAAGATTATGGGACTAAATAGACTACACATATTTCAAAAAGGACATGCGAGTAATTTTTCCTTTTTTTAAAGGAAACGCAATTCATATATAAAATTCATACAAAAAATATTACAATTACAAAAATGATATGGTAATATGATTTTGATAAATAAATGCTATCTTTGTGGGTGTTTTATTTCAAAATGAATGGTATTCATTGAGCCACATCATTATGTATTGCTTTTTTGTTTTTTTTTTTGTTTTTTTATATATCATTACTCTTTTTTAAAAGGTCTTAATTTTTAAGTTAATTTTAAATGCCCAAAAAAAGAAGAAGAAGATAATTACTAGTGAGTTTTACGTCCTAGATTTATTAACTTATACGTCTTTTTTTTTTCATCAGCAAAATGAAACTTTATTGATGAAGAGAGCAATGCATGCAAGAATCTTACATCAACAAAGTGGGAAGTGCAAAGAGCATCAAACGTTGCCCTTAATAATCCTAGCTAGGTTGGCATCACTAAGGAAGCACAATCATTTGCAAGCACTTGACCCAAGATTGGTGAGAAACCAATCAAGAGGAACCAAAAGAAAGATAGAAAAAAACAAAAAAACAGAACAACAAAACTAGTAGTAACAAAGCAACCAACCAGCAGTAGCATACAACATCAGACTTGATTGCTTGTAGAAGGAAAGAAAGATGGTGATAATAGTAATGTATCCTTATGTTGTCGGCAAGGGCTTCTTCAAATGATAATGTAGCATTATTTGCCTTATATATCCAGCAGTAGGATACCATTATCAGCAACAATATAGTAACATCATCTTCTCTAAACCAGCACCACACCATATAGCGGTACACCAAAACATACAGCAGTAGGATACCAAAAACCAGAGAAAGAATAAAGAAAACAGAACAACAGCTAGAACATCAAACCAGCAGCAATGCACCAAGACATACCAGCACCAAAACATACAGCAGCAGGATACCAAAAACCAGAGAAAAAACAAAGAAAACAGAGCAACAGCCAGAACATCAAACCAGCAGCAATGCACCAAGACAGCAACATCAACTCCCCTGTGTCATACTTTCTATAAACAGTAGCAGACCTACTTCAGATTAAAGATAACATCTTGCACTGAGTACTTAAACTCTTTCAAAAAATAAGAAGCCCACATAACAACTCTAACCTTTACCAACTCACCCAAATCATTCAAATCTGGTTGTGCCTCATTAAATAAGCACTCGTTCCTGATTTTCCATACTAACCACATAACTGCTAATGGGATTGTCTCCCAAATCTCCTTCACCTTTTTTTTTCATGTTTGTATCTGACCACCAATGTAATAATTCCTCCACTGAACCAGGAATAACCCAACTGAAGTTCCACTAATGCACAATATTAGCCCATATTCTCTAGACCATAGGACAGTGAAGTAGAACATGGTTCAGAGACTCCACCTCAGATTTACAAAACACACATAGGGTACTGACATTTGAACTCAACAAACCAATCCTTTGCAAAAACTCTGATGATTTGATCCTATCTCTTTAAGCTAACCAGCTCAAAAATTGTACTTTGGAAGGAGCTAAGTTATTCCAAATACTTTCAGTAATAGTAATAGCTGGCCCTTTACATGCTTTCACCCACTTCCAGATTGATGCCACAGTAAAAGCTCTAGAGGAGTGAGCTAGCCAAGAGCAAGAGTCTTCAACCCCTTTAGTTAGCCTAGGTGCATTCTACAACAGATCATTAAGTTTCAGCACCTCCTCCTTTTTCCAAGCAAAAAAAGGCCTTCTAAAGTCAAGATTCCAATCACTATCCACTCCTCTTCTATGGAAAAAATCAAACAAAATGCCATCTTTTTCAACTGACAAAGTGAACAATCTGGGAAATTCCACACTCAAACTTTGATTGTTAAACCACTTGTCAACCTAGAATTGTAATGTAACGCCCCAAAAATATAACACCATTAAAGTATATCAACCAACGCTCTTTATGGTTTAGAAGTAATTCTCCAACATTGGAGTATTTAATCATAAGGTGTTTACAAAAATAGTTCACACGCATTCAGTGACTTTGGTACATAAATCTATAGCATGTAAAACATTAAGTCAAATAAATAACGCCCTCAAGGGGCTAAAAAATCCAAGGCTTAAGCCCGGTTATACAAAATGGTTACTCGAACCCATACAAATATAGCCCTTGGCTTACAAAAATTCATTCACAACAAAACGAGAGCCTTGTGCTCCCAACGCGCACATCCACGCCCTTAGTTAGGTGGAACCACCGCATCTTTTCCTACACAAAATCCCATAGAGTGAGCATAAAGCCCAGTAGGAAATTCTTAACAAAGCATATACATTTTATACAAGCCCCACAAAATGAAATGCACATGCTATTCTATTTTTTTTGAAAGAAAATCACATCTTCACCTTTTGAAAACCATCATGCTCAATGAGATCTTGAAATTTTCAACAATTCAAAATTTAACAATTTAACTCAAGGGGCGGTAAATACAACTCAGGTAATCCCTAGGTTGGTGTCTGCAAGTAGGCATAACTTGCACTACCAAAACCCCACTTTACTGGTAACTAACCGGAAGGGGCGTGGTACCTCATCTGCGCGTGTTTTCGGTCTTTCACCCCGGACACTAAAGCCAACTTAATCAATTTCATCTACACCTCTTCTCCGGACTTACCAACGTATTTACCGCAAAGCAATTCCATGAAAACTTGTTTTACAACATTCTTTTTCAATGCAAAAGTTTTCAAATCTAATATTCAAAATTTATCATAACCAAATGAATTAAAATGATAATGCAACAATTATCAATGCAATGCAACATCCCTTTCATTTTCAATTCTTCCACACAATTTTTCATTTTGATCACAATTCCCAATCCTCTTTCCAATGCAAGATAATTGTACATTTGTTTATAACCATCAAAAGAATAACACATTTCCACATTTCAAGCATTCTCAACAAATTAGTCTCTTCATGACTATATTCACATTTTTGAACAACAAGCCTCAAAACCAACTAGTTTTCACATTTCATGCAATTTCTCATCCATATTCACAACGAAATAAAATTTCTAACCATTCATTCATTATAACATAGTAATAGGTAAACACCCATAACCCTTCAACATCTCTTAAAAAAATCTCAACTTTCTAAGTTTTTGCCAAAACTAGACATTTCTTCATCTTTTGAAAGATTCAATTTTTTTTAAAACATATTTCCTCAACAATGTAGTTCAAACCCCCAAGAAAATTTAAACAAAGGCAAGATGTAACCCATTTTTAAGATCACCAACACATCTTAAACCAAAATTAACTTTCAAAGTTCATCCAAAATAGTTTAAAAATCAACTAATCTTGCAAAAATATATATATGACTCTAAGAAAATCCCTACATCAAGTTTTGAAGAAGAAAAGAGATGAAACCCTCCAAAATCAACGGTGTTGAAACTTGATCTCTACCGCACAAAATGTAGCCCTCGAGAAGTTCTCAAACTTTGATGAAGGAGCCATGGGCAAAAATCTAATGGATTTAAAGGAATCAAGGTTTTGATCTTGTTTGGTGTAGGTAAATGTAGAGAGAATGTAGAGAAATGGGTTTTTTAGAGAGAGAGAGAGGTATACAATATGTGATATACACACAACCCATGAAGAGAGAAAAGCAGAATTTTCAAATTCAACAGAGTCTCGCACGTGCGGCACCCATTCTCGCACATACGTGTGGTACTCTCACCCCGCACCTCCAACCGCATCTGTATATAATGCAGTAGAGCCCTTGAAAATCCCCTGCTTTCCGCACATGCGGCCTCTCTCTCCCGCACGTGCGGCTCAAGCCCCCACATGTGCAGCTCTACCCTCTAGCCAGAAAAAATCCCAATTCAGCCCAAGGTACCCCGGATCCAACCTCGCATCATCCGAAACAAATGAAACTCGGGATAGAAATAAATAAGAACGAAAATTTTTGAGAAATAAGTTTTCAAGACAATAGACCCAACAGTTAACAAGCCCACGCATTAAAACTCAGCATTCTAACGAAAGTAAATCCAACATAACTCAAGAGGACGAGGTGGACAACGTACCTGGTCACCACATGTAATCTTCTGCCATTACCAACACCTAGCTTGAAATTTTGCAAAAAGAAATCACGCAAGGCAGGATTTGCTGAAGCCACTGATAATATGTCTTGCCAGAGATTAGACATCAACACTGAATCTATTACTAGTGGGTTCCATCTGCCACCCAAACCTCCATACTTACTACAAACCACTTGTTTCCACAAAGCTGACGCCTCTTTGCCATATCTCCACCATCACTTAATTAATAGGCACTCATTAACCTGATTTAGAGTTTTCACACCTAACCCACCTTGAATTCTGCTTAGACAAACCTCATTCCAACTGACTAAGTGCACTTTTTTCCTAGTTTCTAATCCTCTCCACAAAAAATTGGCTTGAATTCTGTCTAAAGATTTTGCAATACCCACTGGTAGCTTGAAGATGGATAGGAAATAGATTGGCAAGCTTGACAAAATGGACTTTATCAGAGTTAATCTTCTTACAAAAGACAAATACCTCTTCTTCCATGAAGCTAACTTGCTCTTGAACTTATCCACCATTGGTTTCCATGTACTCATTCTCCTTAGATTTGCTCCTAATGGTAGCCCCAGATAGTTCATTGGCAACTTTTGGCTAAGGCAGTTAAGTTTTGTTACAAAAACCTTCACTAAATTATCCCGAACACCTACGCCATACACTATACTTTTATAAAAATTTATTTTGAGACCTGACATCAACTCGAAGCATCGTAATATTCTTTTCACAGCAACAATTTCCTCCCAATCAGCTTCACAAAATATAGTAGTATCATCAACGAACTGGAAGTGTGATAGTATCAATTCATTTGGCCCAACTTTTACTCCTCTAAGCAAGCCCTCTTCTTTTGCTTTTTCCATAAGAATATTGAGGCCCTCAGCTACAATATTAAAGAGGAAAGGTGAAAGTGGGTCACCTTGCTTGAGGACTTTCATGGGGGAAAACTCCGATGTAGGTGATCCATTGACTGGCACTGATATTCTAGTTGTACATAAACAAGTTTTCATCCATCCCACCCATTACTCACCAAAACCAAAATTGGTCATCCTCGAATACAAGAACTCCTAATTTACTGAGTCATATGCCTTCTCAAAGTCCAGCTTTAGGATGATTCCTTCCTTTTTTGACCTTCTCTACCAATCCACCACTTCATTGGAAATTAGGACCCCATCGAGAATAAATCTTCCACTAAGAAACACTGTTTGAACTTCACTAATGATCTTGTATAAAACCTGCAGCAACCTTCTTGATAAGACTTTAGTTATTATTTTGTACATAGAGCTAACCAAACTGATTGGCCTATAATCACCCAACCCCACAGGATTTTCCTTCTTGGAAATTACGGTAACAAATGAACTATTCACTTCTTTGGCCAACTTACTATTAGAGTGGAACTCATTCATCATCTGCACAATGTCCTCTTTCATGATGACCCAGCATTTTTTAATGCATTTTAGATTAAAGCCATCCGGCCCCAGAGCTTTGTTTCCTTCGCAATCTTTAATTGCTTCCCAGATTTCATCCTCTAAAAACTCTGCCTCCAATAAGTCAATAAAATCTATTTGCCTAATTGAGGCAAAAACACCTGACAACTTTGGTCTACACCTCTATTCTTTAGTAAACAGCTAACTGAAATGATTTACCATAATCATCCCAAGTTGATTATAAAGTACTCCATTCTCAGTAACTGAGTTCAACAGGTTTTTCCTTTTCCTTTTACTTGTCATTATATGAAAAAATATGGTATTTTTATCCACATTTTCAGCCCATACCATTCTAGATTTTTTATGCCACAACCAATCCTTCTTCTTGCTCAGATCCCATGCTAAACTTCTAACTTCTGCCCTTCTTTTCATCTTAGAATCCTGAAGAATCCTTTCTTCAGCTTTTAAATCCCAATCATGAAGTTCATCCTCTACTTTTTTCAACTGCTCATCAATGTTACCAAACACTTTACAGTTCCACCTTTTCAGATGTGCTCTTAGATTTCCTAGGTTTTTGAATAACCTGTAACTGACCCAACCACTAACCTATGAGCCTTCCCAATATTTCTTTAGTTCTGCTTTGAGTTTAGGATGCAAACACCATGCATTGATGAACCGAAATGGTTTTGGGCCCCAATCCCTTTCATCTTCCATAAGGAGTATCGGGCAATGATCATAAATTCTTCTAGGCAACCCCCACTGTTTAAACTTGAATCCTTCCAACCACCTAGGATCGATTAGGAATCTATCAATCCTACTCTATCTAGCCCTATCCAACGCATTACACCAAGTGAAATTTCTGCCTAACATTGGCATATCTATTAGCTCAAACTTTTCAATCAATTCCTTAAAGTCCTTCATCCCTCTATCCCTTCTAGAACATCATTTTCTTTCACTCATGAATCTTATTTCATTAAAGTCGCCACCTATACACCAGGGCCTTGAAAAGGATGGTTTAAGCTTAGCTAAGGACTTCCATAATTGTCTTCTTTTCAACACGTCATTTGGTGCATACACATTTATGATAACACAACTGAAAGAATGATATACCATACCTGATAATAGAATGAAGTTTTTGTTGTTGCAACACTCCTCAAGCCCAAAAATTTATGGATTCCACAAATACAACATACCACCAGTAGTCCCATCTGCACCCACCTCCATGTACTCCAACTCCTCTTATGGCCATAGTGACTTTGCAAAAATATCATCTACTTTGCTTCTCTTTGTCTCCTACAGCAGAAGGACATCTATCTTCCTCTTTCTAACTAAATTTTTAATTTTCCTTCTCTTGTCAGGTCTTCGCAAGTCTCTAACATTCCATGATAAGATAATCATAAAGAAACTGATCACATATCCCAGAGTCCCCTATTCCTTGCCCTGAACTGGCCTAAAGAGCAACACCCTCTCCTTCAAATTCTCTCCAGACCCTTCTCTTCAAGATCAATTAATTTGCTAACCACCTCTTTCTCTTTTCCTTCACAGTTCAAACCTAGAATTTTCCTTACTTCATTGGTAACTTGAGCTTCACTTAGTAACTTGTTCCTTCTCCTTGAGTTAATATTCTGCTAAATTGACAATGATACTGCAGCTGCTGCTCTAAAGATAACTCCATTTTGAAAATCGTTACTGAACAAAACACCTTTTGCTTAGACTGTTTTCGACCAAGCTTTGCCCTATTTTGCAGATCAACTCCTTTTTGTTTACTTCTGCTCATCTCTGGTTTAGTATGTTGCCCTCTTCTTGATGTGTTTTCTTTTTCTAACACTCTTTCTTGGGCTAGTTGTATAGCCAAAGGCCTTTGCTAAGTTTGGGCTACACAATCACTTAGGTTTTAAGTTTCGTTGATGGGTCCATTTGCCAATACCCCAACCTGAGATCCTTTCAATACCACCTCTAAGTTTAACTCGGGCTTTGTACTGCTAAGGCTCCTGATAAACCCAGGGGTGCATATATGCCCTTCAACTATTTGAATTTCATTTCTTGGAGTTTCCGTAGGCGCCAGACTGTCCTCCAAACCTTATCCTTTGACTTTTGTATTTCCCATGACACCCATTGTTTCTTTTACGGCTGATGCAGAGAACCACCCATTGCTTTCATTTTTTTCTCCTGAATCTTTACCCACCATGTCCTTATCATCCCTTATGACATCACCCTTTTCTGCCCAACTCCTCCTTCCCTATATTTTCATCTTTATCTTCCTCTTCACCTCTCCCACTATTTTTTGACAATTGATCTACTTCATGTTGAACAATAGAATCAATGACCTCATTCTCCAGGCAAAAGCTTTTGCAATGACATGTCTTTACTGCTGCTGGTAGCTCTTCACACACTCTAATCGGAAAGCTACTTCCATTACATTCAATATTAATCACCGTGTTAGTGAATTTCATGTCGTTAGTGATTATTTTAACATTCCCACACTGGAAAGAATTCTAGCTGGTGACGTCTTCATCTAGTTGAACAACTTCACCCCACAAATTACCAATATCTCTGAATGTACTAACACTCCACAAGTTGAATGGGACATCTACACATGTAATCCACACACAGCTTTCTTGTGCAAAGCATTTTCCTTGCTCCCAACTTGTAACAGAATCACACCATTCTAACTTGCACTCTTCTAGCTTTAACCTTTCCTCATTTTTATGCTGCTTTGATTTGAAGGTTAGCACTGCTAGCCTTCCTCCCTCAACTCTGACTTTAACATCCTTTACACCTCTTCGATCAACCTCCTCCTTAAGCTCATTAAATGGAAAAAAAGATTTAAGTTGCACTATTAGACTATCATAAAGCCACCCATTTCCAGTCTTAGAGGCCTTAACAGTCAACTGTGCCTTGTCATAATTGCCTCCATTCTTTACTACTTCTGCGAAAGATCTTCTACCTACATTTTCCACCCTTCGTTGCATGAAGCTCCTCTGTTAATGTTGCAGAATCCTAGCATCTCCTCTGGTTTCCATTACATGTTGCTTATACTCTCCTTTTTTTTAACTGTGCTTTCTTCACTTTCAAGGCCTTATTGTCACACCACAGACCATCAGCCTTCAACACTGCCATTTCAACAGCAACCTTGTAATTATATCGCACGAAACCAAACCTTGATTCTGTTGTTTTTCTTCCTTTTGCTGGGATGAAAGCATCCTTTACTGCTCCAAACTTGTTAAGCAGAGTAAACATGCCTTTTGGTGGATGAAGGAGCTATTTAAAGATAGGTCTGATAATTTAAACATTTTCTGTTATATATGGAATAGCGAGGTGTAATTAAGTCCACCTTAGTATTTGCAATAGACTTTTTTTTTTAGATGGTTATTTGCAATAGACTTATTATATGAAAATATGCCAACATAATTAAAACTTTATATAATATATGCAGAGGTTTGGGTTTCGGATTGGTTGGATGTAAACATAACTTAAATTGAGGATAAATCGAATCCTATTGAGATAATTATTTTATGACTCATAATTGAACCAACGTATTAAAAAATGACCATATCCAACGTATGAAGATCGGGTTGATTCAATTATCAAATTTTCTAAGTATTTATGCACCTTATACTAAGGGTGAACAAATAATGGGCCGACTTGAGTTCGAGTCGAGCCAACAGTATATAGTAAGAGCGTATATGTGTCATTTCAATCCTAACTTAGCCTGACATCAGGCCTAACCTAGGCATCCTAAACCCGGTCCCAAAAAGAGTCTAAATCTCAAATCTGCTCACTTAATTCAATAATTATGAGCTATTAATTTTTATATTATTTTTAATCTTAAAGGATTATTAAATTATTTAAACCATTTTAATAATAATTTGTATTTGAAAATGTTAACAAAATTCAATTGTAAAATAAATATGACTTTTAAGAAGTGTTCTACTCTAAATTATAGAACACAGCATATATGTATTTTTCTTGATCATTTATTATTTTTTAATATAACTAAATAAAATGGCAGAGCCGGGCCAAACTGACTTAAAACTCTTTATCTGAAGTCCAACCCTATCTTATGAACCAATTTTTTTTTCAAACCTTAAAAATATCAAGGTGAATTGAACGGGCTGAGCTTAGTGGATCGTCAAGCCTATGTCCACCCCTACCTTATACACATGGGTCAATTACTAGTTGTAATATCTTATTTTAATACGGTCTAATTTATTAAAATGAGATATTTAAGTTTGATAAAACACGCGACTTTTTTATGTTTTAAGTAATTAGTCATATAATCAAATAACAACATAGGAATTATTCTAAATGTAACTCGATTAATGTTACATAATAATCAACTATCAAAAAATTATTAGTTATTATAAATAGGAGTAGATTAAACCTAGTGTTAGTGAAGGACCTAGCTGCAAAAGAGAAAAAAAGTGAGTTTCTAAAAATTTCAAGGAAAGTGAAATAAATATATGGTGCAATTCATTTTGGGGTGAATTATACTAACAGTCCCTGTAGCTTGGGACTTGTGTCGCTTTAACTATTGACCTTTCAATTGTGATGCATTTGACCCTGAATTTTGAATCTCGTTTCAAATAAAGATAATTGAAAATATTGTTGCTCCATTTGAATGGCAAAATTGTCATACAACTTATTTTGTGTTGGTTAACTTATATGTTATTTGAAATATAAAATTTTGTTAGTTTGGTTTTCAGAATTTATTTTCAGAAATTTTTGCTAAAAAACTAAAAATTAAATTGGTGAAAAAAATAAAAAAACACATCATTTTTATATAATTTTATCTTTTGGAAAGGTATAAATAATTTTTTTTATATTTATTTTTGTTAAATTAATTTTTATTTTTTCAAAAGTTAAACATAGGGACAATTTTAATGTTATTATTAAGTCAATCCATTAAATCAAAAAATTCAAAACTAAAAATATTTCATATATTAAACATATTGATTATACATTAAAAGCTTAATAACCATCCATTACATGATAAACATTTAAAAATATCAACAAAAACAACCACTCATTATATGATCATCCTCCAAATGCATATTAAAGATTAATTTGGTAAAAAATAAAAATATAAAAATATAAAAGATTTATCATTTTTATATAATTTTAGTAAGTAAAAATAATTTTTTTAAATTTAAAAATAACTTTTTGACATTTATTTTTGTCAAGCTAGTTTATATTTTATCAAATGATGATTTTGTTCTTGAAATGGAATAACAATATCTTCAATTGTCTTTATTTGAAACGAGATTTGAAATTCAAGATCAAATGTATTATAATTAAAATGTCATGAATCAAAATGACACATATCTAAAACTAGAAAGACCGTTAGTGTAATATATCCTTCATTTTGTTTTCTTTAAATGAATTATTGTGTCTCAGAAGTCGAAGCACTGCTTAGACCTACTCATTCTGTTGCTTAGGAAATACATTGAAGCACCTCATTTTTAGAGCCACATCGGTTTCTAGTGCTCAATTCAATGTAATACTGCACAAGCAGAATAATACACAAAAATAGGTAAAAATAACAGTAATGCTACAGAGCCCGAATGTAGGGGCTTGAATTTGGCTCGAAATTAGGGGAAAGAAGAAGGAGGAGGAGGAGGAGGAGGAGGAGGAGGAGAAGAAGAACTTGACTGGAGGGGCCAACGAAATCGGGCGGAGATGGATGTGGAGGTGGAGGTGGAGGCGGAGGTGGAGGCAGAGGCGGCGGCGGGCGGAGGCAGAGGTGGAGGCGGGGCTGCGATGCCGACGAGGGACGAGCTGCGAGATCGGCCGACGAGCTGGGACGCTGACGAGCTGCGACAACGACAACCTGCATTCTCGCTCTCGCCTCTGTGTTCTCTCTCTCGCCTCTGTTCAACTCAACGAAGAAGAAGAAAGAAAAGGAAGAAAAGGAAGAAAAAAAAAGGAAGAAAAAAAAAAAATCAAAACCCAAAACGACGTCGTTTTGGGTTTTAAGCCAAATTCGAGCCCCTAGTTTCGGGCCTTCAAATATTATTCTAAAAATAAAAATCACCCTTTCAATGATAATCATAATATAACAGCAGTTCAAAATTTTCTTTACACAATCATAATTAAAGGCTTGTGTACAAATAATGCAAATTACTAAGATGCTGAGACCACTTTTTTTTTTTTTTTTTTCTTTGATTAATTTACTAATCAATTGTGAATAATTGTATGAATAATAGGATAAACTTAGCAACTCATCTGCTTCTCCTGAGGAATAACAAATGAAAATATGGGAGAGAAGGAAAATAAAAATCATCAGGAGTGATGCAAGCATAGAAGGAAATATTTCGGACGATTCTCGGTAAGGTTAGATACCAATGGGAAAATCCAATTGCGGCCTGCGTGCATTTCTAGTTCATAAAATGTTGGAAACTTCTCAATCTTAAAAAAAAAAAAAAAGAAAAAAAAAAGAAGAAAAACTTGATGTTACCCTAGCTTAGGGGAAAAAAGATACTTTCTGGCACTTAGATAAATACGAAATACTTGCGACCATCTTATGGGAATGGAGGTTGGATTCCTGTTGTGAAGTAGAGGTGAGGAGGTGGAGCTCGGGGGCAAAGAAGTAAAGCAGGGCCTATATACAGTATTTGCGGACAACCTTCCAAGTTTAATGGACGCTAAATCCTTGTTCAAGCCCTTCACCAATTTTGGCATAGTGAAAGACGTCTTTATCCCCTTCAAAAGAAGAAGAGTGTCCAACACAAGATTTGGTTTTGTGAGATTCGACTGTGTAGACACCCCATTTTTGACCGACCTTGAGACTCAGACGTCACCGATTGAGCGCTCGATGATGGTGCATATTGTGCTCGTTCAGAAGTTTCAGAGTCTCGGCTGCGAGCCTTGCCTCCGGACTTCCGGACTCTTTCATGCTTTGCCTCGGTTTGCGAACCAGGCTCTGCTTTCTCTGTTTTCTCTTCCCGATGGGAGGGAGAGGTCTCGTAGATCATCTATCAGTGGCCGTAGGCTACGATTCGTGGTCGTAGGCCATTTTACCCGTTTGGAGTCCGGTTTTCGGTTTTTCGGAGCCGTTGGTCGTGTGCCTCGGTTCGGGACCGCTTAACCACCTCCGTTTGCTCCGGTTTTGGCATGCATCTTATTTTCTCCCTTTTGAGGGACACTGTGGCTCGAGAGACCAACTTCGTGGTCGAACACCACTTCCGGTGCCTAACAGTCAGTTTTTGGGGCCACGGGCTACGCGTTTCGGCCCCCGAACCTTAATTTTGCATCGGTTTGGGCTCATTTTTGGAGGAGACCTTATTTTCACTGCTGAGAAGGTCGTAGAAGGGTGGGAGGCCAGTAATTGTTTTGACAACCAGTTTTATTCCTCCATCGCCCTTCGTCGCTCGTTTTTCTCACTTGAAAGCCAATGTTGACCACCCTAAGGCCATTTTTTCTTGTCCCAAACCACATATTTGTGTTGTACACACCAAGGAGGCCACCAATATCACATGACCGGCCAGTAATTGTGTGTGACCCTTTTGAACCCCTCCTAAAAGTGGGCTTTTCTCTCTCCTGGTTTACTTTCTCCAGTTTTTGACCACATGGTTGTGTTGTGCACACATGGGAGGCCACCAATCTGGGGTGGCCGGCCACTAATACTTCTTGAGCCTTTTGACCCTTGGTCGGCCGGCCATGGGGAGGGCCGGCCGGCCACCTGCAACTTAGATACCAGGCCGGCCTTGCTCCCCTCCTCTGGTACATTACAAATATGTATTTTGTTTCTCCCTAGATTGTGTATCCGGGGGGCTGCACTTTTGGGGGGAAATTTGAAATCCATTTTCCCCCCTTTTTTCCCACACTCTTGCCTATATATCCAGGCCCCCCAGCTGTGTTTTGAGAGGTTACAAAATTTACTTTGAGGCTCCCACATTGTATCTCTCTCTCTCTACACTCCAACCCTCAAAATCTCTCAAACCCTACACCATTTCTACACCACCACCTAGCACCATACCACCACCATCCATTCTAGCCACTTGGAGCTGTTTTCTAGGGGCAAGGAGCACCTTTTCTCAAGCCAAGAGGCTGTTGAAGTTTGGTCTACAAGGGTGAGCCATACTTTTCCTCTTTTTGAGCTTCTTTTGCATGCTTTCTAACCATACTTTCTTTCATTTTTGGGCTCTGACCCTAACTAAAAATAGCATTATTTTGAAGTCTTTTTCATGTTTGTTTTAGGGTCCTTCTATGTTTAAGGTCTCTAGCTACCACTTGCTTCTTTACCTCTCTTGTATGCCTCTTTCTTGCATAGTATTTTAGGCCTATTTGTAAACTGTTTTGAGCTTGGTTATAAACTGTAAAGTGGCCTATTTTGAGCCCTTCTTCAACATTGTTGAAGGTATCTTCACTGTTTGAGGCTTCCTTTTGTCACTTACCTCTTTATCTCTCTTTTGGCCTTATTTTTGCATGTTTTGTTATCCCCTTGTGCTTGTATTTTTAGGCTCTGGTCCAAACTGTAAATAGCCTTATTTTGACCCCCTCTTCATGTTTTATAAAGGGACTTTTGCTTTTTGAAGCTCCCTTTTTTCTCTTTGTGTTTAAACCTCTTTTTAGGCCTTATTTTGCATAGTATTTTAAGCTTGCATGTGCACTGTTTTGGGTTTGATCACTAACTGTAAAACACCATTTTTTGGGACCCTCTTCAACTTTGTTGAAGGGACCTCCTCTGTTTGAGGCCAGCAACCATCACTTGCTTCTTTGTCTCCCTTTTGGCCCATTTCTTACACAATGTTTTAGGCCTATTTTTGTTTAGATCCGTGGCTTGTTGTAAACTGTAAAGTGCTTCATTTTTAGCCCCTCTTCAACTTTGTTGAAGGGTTCTTGGCCATTTAGGGCCAGAAGATACTACTTGCTTCATTACCTCTCTTACGGGGCCATTTTTGCATGCTAGCTTAGTCCTATTTGTGTCCATTGTTTGGCCTTGCTTAAAACTGTAAATATGTTTGTTTTGGGACTGTCTTGATTCTGTATTCACACTTCATGTTCAAATAATGCATGCTTTGCATAGCCATAGGTCATTCCATGTACCTAATTTCATGTTTCGGGTCTCATTCCATGTATCGGGTGCCATGTTTCCATGTTCTGGGACTGTTTTGCATCATATTTTGCTACTAAAATTTGCATGCTAGTATGCCATATTCCATGCCTTGCCATGTCTTGTTAGAGTAGCATTTGTGCCTTAGGATCAGTCCTCGGTTTGCGTGCATGTGTGCACGCATTTCGAGTGTCTCATTTTCATCTCATGGCCTCCTATGTGAGTGTGGCGAAGGTCCACTCATGTTGGTGTAAGTCCATTGTGCATTGTGTATGCCATTTCATTCCATAGCATTGCGTATGCTAGGCTGTATGTTAGAGCATTGTGTATGCCATGTTACCTCGTGCATCGTGTATGCCATTGCATAGCATTGCGCATGTTAGGTTGTATCTTAGTTGCATTCATGCATGTCATGCATATTGCATTGTGCTTGGGATAGGGGTTAGCCCGAGCACGGGAAACGAGGGACGTTTCGTACTTCGAGTGACGGAACGTGTCTCAATTCCCAGTCACCGACACTCCGAATTATCCATGATGGAGTTTAGGTTTTGTTGTGTTTATATGTGCATTCATTTCATATTGAGTCGTGCAATTCGACTCCTCGGCCATCATGCATCGATATGCATGATTGGTGGCACGAGGATCGAGGACTACACTCCCTGAAGGGTAGTCATGCATACATATGTGAAAATACTTTGCCATGCCCCTTTCTTGCTCTCTGTTACAACAAATAAAGAGCCAGCAGCCTTCCGAAGCTTGGCACGCATCCCAAGAACAATTGCAAAGAAAGGCTAATTGGGGCATCGCAATGGATTTCTGCGCAAGGCAACCCGAACATGCATCATTCATCATCCGAATCAGAGTTGAGGCAGTCCCTGGCTTGCATGCCAATTTATTACTTTCCTAGTTAAATTTGTAAATTAATTAGGGTTTTGTACTTATTTGGACTGTAATTATTTGGAACTGTATATTATTTATTCGGACCCTCTATGCGAGGGCAATGTTGTAATAAGTGTGCGTGCGTGTGATGTATGTCTTCTAACCCCACGTCTTTCTCCCTTTTATTTACCCGCTTATGATGGTTAGATTAGGGCATGTTTCAATTAGCATACAGTATGATAGCATGTTTGCATTCATTCATCTGTTTTGCATGCACCGGGCTCGGCACATCATACTAACTGTATTGTATTTTCAATTCCAAGTTGAATACATATTAGCTGTAGCATTTCATATGCCATGTTTAGAATAGCCGAGCCTGCTATAGTTGCATTTTTGCATGTGTTGCATTAGGCATTTCTGTATAGTTAGGATCATGCATGGATTTCTAATCAGCTTCTGTTTTGGCTTGGAGTACTCGGTAAGTTTTATGCTTTAGCATCCTTGCATGCGTGTGAGTGACTACCATGACAGCATGCTTACCATGAGGCTAATTGCTTATGTGATATAACTGCCTGAATGCCTGTGGGTGAAGGTTGGGTTATTTGAATTGGAACAATTCATCAAATGTGTGTTTTAAAGCCCACTAGATAGTGGCAAAATCATGTTTTCTAAGACCACCCGAGGGTGGCAAAATCCACGTCTTAGCCTACTTGCGAGTAGCACCATCAAACCATTTTCAAAATAAACAAACATGAAATGTTTTGTTCCAATCTAGACGATCCAGTCTATACTTGTATGCTGTGCGCATCACATAGTAAATCTAGGCTAATAACCGGAATAAGAACGCACAATGTTTTCAAAAATAGATATCATGGTTAGTAGAGGCCGATCTTTGATAGGGCGAGCGGGGGTGCTCACGAAGTGACCTTCCCCAATTGTACCCAAGTTCCCGAGTCGAGGCAACTTTGGTGATGACGGACACGTGGCCTTAGGCAAACGAGTTAGGGTTTCCTAAATTTCCCCAAAATAAAATATTTAGGTGGCGACTCTGTATCTGGCAAAGCAATCCATGTTTGGCACTTCTTTCAAAATCTGTTTTCTCAAAACGATTTGCCGGATTTAGACTCTTTGGTTCAGGTTTAGAACCGTGACAAATTGATAGTCCGAACTGTAGTGAGCCCAATATTGAACGGAACGGGGGACTCGTTCCTCCCGGGGGCATTCGGGGACGTCTACAGACTATTTTGTAGCATTAGATATTGCTATTTAGAAAGCAAATGGTATTTTGGTGGATGATAAGGTTCTTGAAGTCAACATAGCTTCTTATGATAGGAGTAATAAGGATGTGCAAAGTAGGAGGCAAGTCCAGAACTACAGAGATGCATTTGAAACAACCACAAGCAGGGTCAAACACATTTGTTGGTAACAAATGGTTCGCAGAGGTTCTAAAAGAGGGCAAAATCACTGGGAAAGCAAGCACGACCATCAAAGTAAATGAAGATAGCCATGGTTGGCTCTATGACAGTGTCATAATCAGACTTAATATGGATTACTCCACTAACAGCATCAAAGAGGTCCTAAAGGAGAATGGGATACCGCAAGCTGTGGTCCAAAAGGGGGGAGGTCATGATATAGTAGTGACTTTTAAATCCCAAGCGGAGTTACAATCAAACATCCACAATATTAAAGAATGGTTTAAAGATTGGAGTCAGTTTGTTCTAGAATGGCAGCCAGGAGTCGAAATTCAGCAAGAGAGATGTGTGTGGTTAAGGTGTTATGGCATACCTCTCAACCTCTAGAATAGGAACACACTAAACAACATTGGAAGCTTGTGGGGGTTAGTTCTTAACTTGGAGGGTGATATCAGTCAACCTAAGTCCTTCTCCTATATCAGAATCAAAGTGGTTACATCTTGCATAGAGTTCATCTCCTCAACAATAAATCTGGATTGCAAGGGCAAACTCCTCCCTCTACTTGTGTATGAGAACCATCTTGGCAACCCAATAGAGTCTTTTAACAGCTCACACATTAAGCACGATGACTGCAACTCCATTGATGATGTTGGAGAAGTTGATGATGCTGCGGTGGCACAAGGGTATGATCACTTTGGTGATAAGAGGTTCACACAGTGCAATAGTGGTGAGAAGGAGGATACAGTGGTTGATGAGACCTGGTGTGATAGGCGGCTTAGCAATACTACTGCTGTGATAGGTGTGAAAGAAGTTGGTGTAATGGTTGCTTGTTCCAATGAGGTAGCTCACGGGAAGGGACTCAATCAGTGTTATAGTGGAGAGATGGTAGACACAGTGGTTAAGGAGACTTTGTGTGATGGAAGGCTCAGTCATGCTAGTGCAGTAGGAATGAAAGAAACAATGATAAAGGAGCTAGCACCCTACCCAAAAAGCTATGTTGACCCCCTGAGGAGTGCTGAGGAAGTTTTATCAACTGGCTTTATCAAAAGTCTTAGTAGACCACAAGAAGATCTTGGGCCTGGCATTAATCTTGAGGTGGACTCAGCCTAATCACATGGTAAGCATCTACTTCAAGGCCCTATGTAGACGTCCCCGAACGTCCCGGGAGGGAGATCCCGTTTTGTTCATTTGGGGCTCACTACAGTTCAGGACTCAATGTCACGGTCCTGTATCTAATCTCGCAGAGTACAATGCAAGACCGATGAATCGTCAAAGAGTCCAAATCCGGCAAATCATTTTTGAAAATAGATTTTTTTGAAAGAAGTGCCAAACATGGACTGCTTTGCCAGATACAGAGTCGCCACCTAAATATTTATTTTGGGGAAATTTAGGAAACCCTGACTCGTTGCCTAAGGCCACATGTCCGTCATCACCAAAGTTGCCTCGGCTCGGGAACTTGGGTATGATTGGGAAAGGTCACTTCGTGAGCACCCCCACTCGCTCGATCAAAGATCGGTCTCTACTAACCATGATATCTTGTTTTGAAAACATTATGCGTTCTTATTCCGGTTATTAGCCTAGATTTACTATGTGATGCGCACAGCATACAAGTATAGACTGGATCGCCCGAATTGGAACAAAACATTTCATGTTTGTTTTTGAAAACGGTTTGCTACTTGCAAATAGGCTAAAATGTGGATTTTGCCACCCTCGGGTGGGCTTAGAAAACATGGTGTTGCCACTCTCAAGTGGGCTTAGAACTCACAGTCAATGCATTATTTCAATTAAGATAATCTAACCTTCACCCACAGGCATTTAGGCAGTTATATCACATAAGGAGCTAGCCTCATGGTAAGCATGCTATCATGGCAGTCACTCACACGCATGCAAGGATGCTAAAGCATAAACACTTACCGAGTACTCCAATTAAGAACTCACATAGTAAGCATTAGAACTCACAGTCAATGCATTATTTCAATTAAGATAATCTAACCTTCACCCACAGGCATTTAGGCAGTTATATCACATAAGGAGCTAGCCTCATGGTAAGCATGCTATCATGGCAGTCACTCACACGCATGCAAGGATGCTAAAGCATAAACACTTACCGAGTACTCCAAGCCAAAACAGAAGCTATGTTAGAAATCCATGCATGATCCTAACTATACAGAAATGCCTAATGCAACACATGCAGGAATGCAATTACAATAGGCTCGACTATTCTAAAGATGGCATGTGATGATGCTACAACTAACACATATTCAATTTGGAATTAAAATACAAATACAGTTAGTATGATGCACCGAGCCCGGTGCATACAAGACAGATGGATGATGCAAACATGCAAGTGCCCTAATCTAACCATCATAAGCTGGTAAATAAAAGGGAGAAAGACGTGGGGTTGGAGAACATACATCACACACACGCACACTTATTACAACATTGTGCCCTCGCTCGGAGGGTCCGAATAAATAATACAGTCCGAATAATAATTATACTCCGAATAAGTACAAAACCCTAATTAATTAACAATTTAACTAGAAAAGCAAGTAAATTAGCATGCAAATCCATGGACCGCTTCAGCTCTGTTCCAAATGAGGAAAGATGCATGCTCAAGTTGCCTTGCGCGGAAATCCATTGCGATGTCCCGATTCGCCTCTGTTTGCAATTAATGTCGGAATGCTGTGCAAGGCTTTAGAAAGCTGCTGATTTCTGATTTGCTGCAACAGAGAGCAAGAAAGGGGCACAACAAAGTATTTTCACATATGTATGTATGACTACTCTTCAGGGAGCGCAGCCCTCGATCCTCGTGCCACCAATCACGCATCTCGATGCCTGATGGCCGAGGAGTCAAATTGCATGACTCGATGTGAAAGGAATGCACATGAAAATGCAACAAGACCTAAACTCCATCATGGATAATCCTAAGTGTCGGCGATCGGGATTTGAGACACGTTCCGTCACTTGGAGTACGAAACGTCCCTCGTTTCCCGTGCTTGGGCTAACTCCTATCCCAAACATAATGCAAATGAGATGGCATACACAATGCGACTAACATGTAACCTAGCATACGCAATGCTATGGGCTAAAATGGAATATACAATACACGTGATGTAACATGACATACACAATACTCTAAAATGCAACATAGCATACATAATGTTATGAAATGGTATACACAATGCATGATGGACTTACACCAACATGAGTGGACTTCAGCCACACTCACATCAGTGGCCATTAGATAAAAACGAGACAACCGAAATGCGTGCACACATGCACGAATACCAAGGACCGAACCTAAGGCATGACATGCAACTCTAACAAGGCATAGCAAAGGATGAAACATGACATGGAATATCATAAATTATAGCTCTGAAACAGCATGAAATATGGTCCCGAAACATGCAAATATGGCACACAATGCAAGCTAGGGGGTCTGGGTACCGAAACTAGTGAAGTGCGTTACTCTAGAGGTATCCAAAGCAATGCACCAATGGCAAAACCAACCCCAAATAGACCCTAGGCAGGTCTGAAACAGTGGGGAAATGGCCTAAAACGATGGCTCGGAATGCAAAGAAATGGAGCTCATTCAATGGCCCGAAAACAAGGCATTCATGGACAACTCTCAAGCACACTTAAGGAGTATAAAACATGGCAATATGGCATTGATGCAAGCTCTGAAATATGATATATAATGGACCCAAAACATGAGCACACCTCAGTATATGCATGGAATGAACCTCAAAACTCAAAGTTAAGCATGGGTATTGAACTACAAGCATGCAAAACCAACATCATTCAACCATGAGACCCAAAAACAGAGCTAGGGCAGTCCAAAATAAGCACAATATCAGTTTAAGGCATGGCCAAAAAGTGTTAAAATCAAGGGTCAACAAAGCATGCAAAGAAAGCTAGTGAACCATGAGTTGTTCTACAACTATATGAAGCATATGAGGGCTCACCCAACCAGAAAAAAATAGAAGTATTTCATGCCAAAATATGCCCAAATAACCACTGAAACTTAGTCAACGCATGCAAGAATGATGAGCCCCTTTGGAAAGCCATGCAAGGGGTTGTTCTACACATACATGATAGACAAACAAAAGGGCAAAACCACCTCTGGAAATGAGTTATGACAGCCCTAAAACCCACCAAAAAGAGCCTAAAATTGGTCTAGGAAACACGTAATGAAAGGTCCCTTTGAAAGGCCTTGAATGGAATTATTCTACACATGCATCGTAGACATAAAATACGGCCAAAGGGGCTCTAGGCAGAGTCAAGGCAGACCTTAAAACTCACAAAATAGGGCTTGAAATAAGACTTCAAAGCATGTAAGATGGAGCCCCTTTGGAAGGCCAACAATGCTAGTAAAGAGAACAAGGGGTGAGAGGGTCACCCCTCTCTGATTTTAAAGTTCAAAAGCACATTTAAGCCACTGAAAATCTACTGGATTTCAGTGGCTAAAAGGCCAAACCAAGGCCAATGCAAATGCTCAAATACAAAGCTCAAAACATGAGGAAATGAACCATGGAAGGGGGAAGATGACCCCAAACAGAAAAGAGTCCTTAAACAAACATGTTTATAAGATCAAAAAAAGACTTTTTCTACTTTATGGAAAATCTTTAAAATGCTTGCAGGTAAGGCTAAGATATCATGCAAAATAAGCCCTAAAAGAGAGATGAAACATACAAGGATGTAGGAGACCTCAAACAGAAAAGTATCCTGAATCAAACTTCAAGAGGAGCTCAAAATAAGACACTTTACATTTTATAATAAAACCCAAAAATGCTTGCAAATAGGGCTAAGCTATGGAGCAAACTAATGCAAGAAAAGGGGAAATAGAGACTTACCCTTGTAGCACAGCAATGCAGCGACTTCTGGACCAAGTTGGTGAACCTTCAACCCCTGAAAATCAGTCCCAAAGTGATCGAATGGATGGTGGAGGTGGTAGGCTATAAGGTGTAGTGTAAATGACCAAGAACAAGGGTGTTTTGAGCTTGGATGAGAGAGATATGGAGAGTTGTATGTATATGCCTCAGCTGGTTTTTTTCTAACCCTTGCAAATGAAGACAAGCCTCTCCTTTATAGAGGAGAGGCTCTAAAGCTTCTCTTGGAAGCTTCAAATATCCTACATACACGTGTATGGAGGATGGTCTAAATGCCTCCCAACTGGCACAGCTGTGATGTATTCAGAGAGAGCAAAAAGCAAGAAGCAGGCCGACCAGTTCAAGTGGTCGGCCGGCCACTCCCCCTGGTTGGCCGACCAGGGGTCAAAAGGTTCAAGGAGAAATGCTGGCCGGCCAACCCAGAAGACTGGCCTCCCAGATGAGTGTAACACAGCTGTATGGTGGAAAGCCAGAAAAAGTGACCCAAGAGAGAGAAAAACCAGCTTCTTAGCAAGGTTCAAAAGGGTCAAGAAGAATTACTGGTTGGCCTACCCATATTGGTGGCCTCCCAGATGAGCATAACACAATGGTGGTATGAAAAACCAGAAATTGTGGCTCAAAAGTGAGAAAAACCAACTTTCTGTCAGAAAAATCGGCTGGAGGAGAGAGAAAAAGAGAAAGCTGGTTTCCAAGGAGAAAAGGTGGCCTCCCACCATACTACCACCTCCCTAGCAATGAAAATAGGGTCCCTACCAAAAATGGACCAAGACGGATGCAAAACGAAAGTTCGGGGGCCAAAACGCGCAGTCCGGGGCCCCGAAAACAGGCTGTTAGGCACCGGATGTGGCGTATGACCACGAAGGTGGTCTCCCGGACCACAGTGTCCCTCTAAGGGGAGGAAACAAGGTGTATGCCAAAAACCGGAGCAAACAGAGGTAGTTAAGCGGTCCTCAACCGAGGCACACGGCCGACGGCTTTGAAAACCGGAAATTGGGCTCCAAACGGGAAAAATGGCCTACGACCACGAAATGTAGCCTACGGCCACTGAGAGATGGTCTACGAGACCTCTCCCTCCTTTTGAGAGGAAAAAATAGAGAAAACAGGACCTGGTTCGCAAATTGAGGCAAAGCACAAAAGAGTCCCGAAGTCCAGAGGCAAGGCTCGCAGCCGAGACTCCGCAACCTCAGAACGAGCACAATATGCAACATCACCGAGCGCTCAGTTGGTGACGTCTGAGTCTTAAGGTTGATCAAAAATGGGGTGTCTACAGTTGTCCCTCCTTGACAGAACTCGAAAGTCGTAATTGACGGGAGTGAATGTCAAAGCCCAGAGACGACCCATTTTTGACAAGGTTGAAGACTTAGACAAACAGGCAAGATAACAAAGATGTGCCCGCAGGCATGCCCGCAGGCAGGGGGCAAGATGCAAAATGATATGCACAAAGTCGGACATAACTCATGATCATGCAAAGCAGCAAGCTGTAATGAAGCGCACACGCAACAGTTTTAAGCAAGAATGCAAAGCAACAACTACATTTCATGCAGTTTAAGAATGCGGAGAATTATTCAATTCTTGCCACGTCTCATACGGAGAAGATACAATACCTGCGCGATTTTTCTGGTTGCACCAGCTTCAAATGAACCGTACATACAATATCGTGCCTGCAAAAGAGAGAAACTTAACAAGCACAACATAGTTAGCAACACATGTTCAACGCTATATCGAACGTAGACAAACAGGGTGCCGATGGGAAAGTGCATCGCAATACGAGAGACACGCGCATGTCAACGCAAGTTAAGCGTGAGGGTATGATAATACCCATGAAATGTGCACAACAATGCAAGTGGTATGCATGAGAATGCAAGTGACGTGCATAACAATGCAGGATAAGTGCAAACTCGAATGCATGTTTGACACGAAACAACGAGCAAAGAAATGCAAGTTTTGACGAGTGCGACTCAATCGCGACCTCCGGTTTACCTCCCGAAAGGGTCACAACGTGCTAAAAAAGGATGCATTTTGCTCTTGATGAGTGACGATGAAACGCGCATCGAAAGTTGGAGTTGAAGTTCCCACGGAGGGATTTCGCGACGAAAAGTGCACTTTTCTTGCACTTTCTCGGGTGCTGGGGACTCCGATCACTACCAAAATTTGCAGAGACCTTGGAGACCATCTTGGGAACACCACCGACCAGGTTTGGAGTTCACTGGAGGCCACCGACCAGGTTTGAGTGCAGGGGGTGGTCGGCCTACCAGAAAAGGTGGCCGGCTGACCACCTAGCCCAAATCCGGGGCAGTTTGGTACTTTTACCCTCATTTCTTTAAATACATTCGGCCAAAGCTTTATTCCTCACAATTTCCGATTCGAAATCACCTTCTCCTCCTTCCTAGAGCATTTTCCCTCTCAGATCTGCGCTCTATACACGTTTCCCAACACCCCACGCAAAGTTGTTTCGCGAAAACTTTCAGTTCTCTTCACTTTGAACCAATTAAATTTTGATTTCGGTGCTTCTTTTCTCATTTTCACCACTTGAGGTAAGTTTGTCTCAATATTTGGCAGATTTTCTCAAGAGTTGACTTTTGTTGACTTTTTTCAATTTTGGCTCATTTTGCTCATTTTTGCAGATTTCTTGAGATGGCGGGTCATTTTCCCCATGACGGAGGTTCTCCAGGTGCTGGAGGCGATCCAGATATCATGTCTCTGCCACCGAGGATTCGCCCCTTTATTCCCGAGAGGTACGACCTCTCGACGCACATCCTCTCACGGGCAGTTTTCTATCATTTTACGGACTTCGACGATCGAGCCCCCGTGGATTTGCTATTGCGGGAGCCGGAGTCCCATCTCTCCTATCAGGCACGGGAGGTATGTACTTCACTTTTTTACATTTCCTGCCTTAATTCTGCATTTTTCGTGCATTTAATGCTACGCATACTTATTTGCTCGCTCTGAACACATTCGTATGCCATACTTCTGCTCATTCTAGCACACAACTTGTTCTAAATGCTTAGTCTATAACACAGTACTCTGTTTGCATCTTGAACATACAGCTCAATCACTTGAATTTCTGAACACGCAGCTCATATTTGATGGTAAAAACGTAGCACACACTATCTCTGAAATCTGAACACATAGCTCATATTTGTTTGTGAACACGCAGCACACATTTCAATTCTGAACACACAACCCATATTTGATTGTGAACACGCAGCACACATTTGTTGAAAGTTGAACACGCAGCCCAAACTTTGAATTTCTGAACATACAACCCATATCTTGATTGTGAACACGCAGCACACACTTGTTGAGAGTTGAACACGCAGCCCAAACTTTGAATTTCTGAACACGCAGCCCATATTTGTTGAAAGTTGAACACTCAGCCCAAACTTTGAATTTCTGAACACGCAGCCCATATTAGTTGAAAGTTGAACACTTAGCCCAAACTTTGTTTGTGAACACGCAGCACACATTTGTTGAAAGTTGAACACGCAACCCAAACTTTGAATTTCTGAACACGCAGCTCATATTTTGAAGGTGAACACGCAGCACACACTTGTTGAGAGTTGAACACGCAGCCCAAACTATTGAATTTCTGAACACGCAGCCCAAATTTTGTTGAAAGTTGAACACGTAGCCCAAACTTTGAATTTCTGAACACGCAACTCATATTTTGAAGGTGAACACGCAGCACACACTTGTTAAGAGTTAAACACGCAGCCCATATTTGATTGTGAACACGCAGCACACACTTGTTGAGAGTTGAACACGCAGTCCAAACCTTGAATTGTGAACACGCAGCACACACTATTTCTGAAATTTGAACACACAGCCCAAATTTGTTTGTGAACACGCAGCACACATTTGTTCTGAACACACAGCCCATATTTGAACACGCAGTTCACAGCATTGTATTTGATTTGATTTGCACACAGCTCATACATTTCACTTGCACGCAGCTTATTCATTTCATTCTGAAACTGAATACATGTGTTCATTGTGAATGCAGGTGTCCTCCCGTGTTACATGGGGATATGGCTCCATTGCTACGAGGGAGTGGTATGCAGAGCTCCCAGAGGCCATCCGTGATTGGGTTGATCAAGCAGGGTTCGGGCCCTTCTGTACTGGGATATCTCGCTATCCCGCTAGTAGGACGTTGATGGGCGCCCTTGTGGAGAGGTGGTGGGACACCACCAATTCCTTTCATTTCTCAGCTGCTGGGGACATGACTATGACCCCATTCGACTTTGCTGTGTTGACAGGCCTCGACGTGGGAGGCTGGGCGATCCCTTATGATGAGGACATGGGCGAGTGGGAGGCCGCCTGGATTTATCTATTGAGAGCTCGCCCACCGGTCGACTGATCCTCGGGCCGAGTCCGGTACACCTGGTTTTCTTCATATTTCAAATAGAGGGAGCCTGAGACTCCCGAGGAGATAGCACAGTACACCCAAGGGTTTTTGATGTTCCTCTTCGGGACCACTCTGTTCGCCGATAGGGGGAACACCATTGGGCTATATCTGCTGAGTGCCCTGGTAGACCTCTCGCAGGTCAGTCAATATGACTGGGGTGGCGCCGGCTTGGCTACCCTCTATTGCTACATGAGCGCGACCTCCTGCGGACGGGGGAACATAGTTGGCAGCTACTGGAGAGCTTGAGAGGTACCTTCTGCCCTCTTGATTTACATTTTCGCTTTTCATTATCTGTACATTACACGCATGGCACACTTTACATTCTGTACTCACATTCTGCACTCAGCATTCTGTATTCGGATTCTGCACTCAGCATTCTGTATTCTGATGGCTTTTGCCCTGTTTTCCACAGTTATGGGTTTTTGCGTACTTCCCGATGCTAGCCCCAGAGCTCGAGGTGGAGGCGCCCCTCATGACCCCCTACTCGCTCATTTTCGAGGGCCAGTACCGGCCGCAGGCCCGGGAGACTCTCCCTTACCTACGACAGTTTTTCGACACAGTGCGGCCGACAGAGGTAATTCAAAACTCTCAGTCCTCCCTGTTTTCATCTTTGATTTATTTTGCACATCTCTAATTTCTAATCGGCTTATGTATTGGTTATCTGCAGATCACATGGCAGCCCTGGGTGCCTTTGGATGGGGACCTCCGATTTCAGCTTGCCAGAGGATGGGCCGCCTTTCGGTATAGGATCCTGTTTGAAGGGCCCGTTGGTAGGGCCTGGTTCCTGGGGAAACGCTTCATGCGCCAGGCGACGGGCTACCCTCATCAGGATATCCCCTCAGCACCTCCGGTCAATATGCGGACTACCGGGAGGCTCACTCCCCAAGAGGTTACTAGTGCCATGCTGGGTACTGACGTATTGCTACATTTGGAGGAGGGAGAGTACGCGACCTACCGTCACACATACTTGATGCCCCTGTGGACAGGTGTTCGTACTCCTACGAGGAGGTCCGCTGACATGCCATCTCCGAGTCGAGCCTAGGCTGCAGGTGCCCCTTCTACTAGCAGAGCCGGTACGTTGAGAGGTGGGGATGGACTGGTCCCCCCGATTCCTCCGACTTATCATCATGCCGGATGACCAGACATTCCGATCGAGTTGATAGGATGGCGATACGGGACTTCCTACCCAATTCCGATAGAGCCTCCTATGCCTGATCATCGATACGTTAGTGATCCTAACTCACCTCCGGTATGCTCCACTACTTTTCATTTATCACTCAGATACTTAGACACTCATTTATTCATTGATGATTTGAGCTTGTATCTGCAGCCACCCAGAGAGTACATGGAGGGGATGCTCGGATTGGTGGCCTCACTTGAGGGCATGGTCTTGCGGAGAGAGGCGCAACTGTCCATCCTCGGTTTCCAGGTACTCTTTAATTTTCTCGCATTTATTATACTTCTGATGACATGTTGAACTTGAACATCTTACTGCATTGATTAATTGTATGTGTAGAGCACATCTGACACACACCACGTTCATGTATTGTATCTGCCTGCACTCGCTTCATGTAGTTTTCTTGCATCTGCATCTGATATACATACTTTGGATAATGTATTGCACTCTTTCTTTTCAGATGCCTCCGCTACATACCGGACCACAGGCCGGGCCATCTAGGCCTTCCCGAGGAGCTGGGCGAGGGGAGTCGTCTCGCAGACGAGCCGGACACAGAGCGTATGTCATAGAGGAGGAGTCTAGCGAGGAGGAGGAGCCTGCGCATCCCCAGTCAGAGACATCTGCTGACAGAGATGGTGGCTCCGGTTCCGGTTCCGGTAGTGGAGATGAGGCCGAGGAGGATCCCAAGGATGACAGCTCTGACTCAGATGATGATGATGGTGCTGAGGCTGTTCCGCCGAAGAGGACGAAGAGGGCCTCTTACTCCTGTGCTTGATAGCATTGATATAGCTGTTCCCTGCTTTATTTGCCTTTTTTACTAGTAGTTGTAGCACATTGTACATTTATTGGATAGTTTTATTTTCTGTAAAACTTGTACCCTTGTTGTAAAATGTTGTAACAAAGGAAACATGATGGAATGAAACAACTTTTGTTCAAAAAGTGTTGCATTTTATGTTCTTGCATCGCATCGCATCATTTTGCACAAAATGAGATTGAATGGAATTGTGCATTTGAAAATTGCCAACAACAAACAAAGCAACTTAACTTACTAAGAAAGAACAGAACCTTAGCAAGTTTACAACTTGATAAGCAAAACACAACAATGTTGATTAAACAAAAAGTAACAACTCAATATACAAGACTCAACGGCTCGACAAAACATAACAACTCGATAAACTAAACAACTCGATAAACAAAACAACAAATCAATAAGAAAAATAACAACTCGATAAGCAGGATTTAACAACAACTCGATAAACAAATGCATTTCGGACGATCTGGGTGACGGAACTTATCCGAAACAGAGGAAAACTCGCACCTTCAACACCCCCAATGCACGGAAATGCTACGAACTTTCTTCTAGAAGCTAGAACAAGACCAAAGCCACCTTCCTGTCTATGGCCGACCACCTAAGGGAGCTGGCCGACCAGCTTTTTGCATTGGAGGGGAGAGGGGTGGTCGGCCTACCAGAAAAGGTGGCCGGCCGACCACCTAGCTTGGCAGCCACCAAATTTTCGACACGTGTCCCCCGAACAGTGCCTTATCCTCTTTAAAAGCTCCAGTCTTGTGGCTCTTTCATTTCATCTTAGTTTTGCATCAAAATGGAGGCGTTCCTCACCCAAAATCTCACAACTTGGATTGCTTCTCTAGATGGCTCGGAAAGTTGAACTTTCGGGGCTTCGGCTTGAACGCACTATTCACGCTGGGCCGTACTCCGCTGCATCTTCCTTTCCTCTATGTCGCAGCAAGGTTTTGGAATCCGGTAACACACGTCTTTAGCTTTAGCGGGCAAGAGATGTGTCCTACTTTCAAGGATTTCCAAGTTTTGATGGAGTCCGAGCGCAACGAGGAAATCTTGCCTCAACTCCGATTTGGCCACGTCTAACCCTTAGGACAAATGTGCGGCCTTACTTTGCATGATGCCCGATCATTGATTCATGATGGGGAGCTGGACATCCCAAGCTTGGTTTGCCGATTTTTTGATGTTGGTGACCGCAGTGACCATCATTGGCAGGGCTATCGGCAACACGCGCTTTGCCTATGCTTGCTATCTCATTTCTTACTTGCCTCAGGTTCCGGAGGATCCAGTGTCCGGTTGATCGAGGTTACCCAAGGTTTGAAGGAGGGCAAGAGCTGCATTGCTATGACATTGGCTGAGACGTTGATGGGCTTAGACGCTTTTCATCGCCGGGAGACGGCTAGGCTTGCGGGGAGCCCACTACTATTGCAGGTAATGTTTCCCACCCAACCTCACATATGTATTGCTCACATCACTCGGCCCTTAGGCTCGATTTTTCTCGCAAAGCCCTTTTCTTACTTTTCTCTCATCATACATCTCTCTATTCTTTATTCTCTCATTTTTCAATCCCTCCCTAGGTGTGGTTGATGGACAAGTTACAGATTGTGGAGTCTTGCCCCGCATACTCAGCTCGCGGCTACTTTTTTCGACAACGCCTGGTCGATGCCCTTGATGAGGGGTGGTGGTACAACTGGATGTGCAATTTGTCTGCAAACCGCATCGCTTGGCGCTGCCCTTGGCTCAATCTGTCGGCGATGGGTTACAACATGACCCGTCAACCTGGGATTCAATTGATTGGCATGACACACTGTGTCTTCTATTTTTTGTTTCGATTTTAGCACCAATTCGGACATGATCAGACTTGCCCGCCAGAGGAGATAGAGTATCCTGCTGTATTCCCGGTTCGAGGCGCACATCTTGCCCGGTATGCCACAGCATGGAGGACTAGAGAGCTCCTAGCCCCTACTCCCACTTTCAGTTGCACTTTGTCTGATGAGTGCTTGGATTGGCTCAATGAAGAGGCACAGGAAGGGCCCACTTTGGTATCAGAGGCTTCGACCAGCTCTGGGAGGGGGCACAGGAACACCTGACTTAGCTATGCTCTGGATTTATTGCTTTATTCGTACTTTTAAGTTTTCTTTATGATTGTAATAAAAAGCAACTTCAATTTGTATGCAAGAGCAGGAGAACTCTGTATTGAAATCAATGAAATTGAAGGCTGTGGGTACTAAATTTTTTTCGCTTTGGTCCAAAAATGGTCTAAGTTGTAAAAAGATTAATTTTGAACAAAGCAAACTTTTATTAAAACTTTTCAAAACCATTTTTGATATGGATCAGAACTGGACACGTCAAAAATCTGTCACTGAGATGCACAACCCCGGATCCCAGTAACTGGAAAGTTGCCCCTAGTCTGAATAGTACCGCAGCGCTGCGCAGCAACGGAAAGTTGCCCCTAGTCTGAAGAGCACTGCACCGGAGATCATAACCGAACTCTTGAATGCTGAATAGACAAAGATGGCCGAGATGATCAAATGGACAAAGTTGATCGGGAAAAAGTTTATGGCTGAACTTCAGGATGAAGTTGCCTACGTATCCCAAAGATGGGAATCAAGCCTTATGTAGTTCAGGCTGGGGTTCACTCGAGTATTTTCACTCTCTTTTTACGCTCTAACTTTTGCCAAGGCCGCCCTTTGCAGGTTTTCAACTTTGCAAGCTCAGTTTTATAGTTTCAAATTTTTCACGCTCTAACTTTTGCCTAGGTCGCCCTTTCGGGTTTTCGGCCTAGCGAGCTTCTCAGGGGTAATATTTCTTCAACTTGTCCATTTTGGTCGGTTGGGAGAACTCTAGGCTATCTAGGTCCATCAGAACCACAGCTCCACCTGACCAAATAGACTTAATGATCTAGGGACCAGTCCAATTGGGTCTGAACTTGCCCCTTGGGTCGTGGATGGGAGCTCGATTGTCCTTGAGCACCAAATCTCCTTCTTTTAGATTCCTGGACTTAATTTTCTTGTTAAAAGCCCTGACAATTCTGTGCTGATAGCCTTGAACATGGTACAATGCTTTCAGTCTTCTTTAATCAAAGAGCATGAGTTCCTCAAATCTGCTCTGCTGCCAATCTGCTTCGGCTATCTGACACTCAGCCAGTACTCGCAAAGACGGAACTTCGATTTCGATAGGTAGAACGGCCTCCATCCCATAAACTAATGCATACGGAGTCGCCCCAGTAGAAGCTCTAATTGAAGTCCGGTAGCCCCACAGAGCAAACGACAGCTTATCTGGCCAGTCCCGGTAGGTTTCCACCATCTTCTGTAGTATGTGTTTGATGTTCTTGTTGGCGGCCTCAACCGCTCCATTGGTTTGCGGCCGGTATGTGGATGACTTATGAAAAGCCACGTTGTATTTCTCCAACAAGCCAATCACTTCCTTCTTGAAGTGGGAACCATTATCTAAAATGACCTCGTTTGGGACCCCATAACGATAGATGATGTTGTTTCTGATGAATTTTGCAACATGTGACGCCTTCAACACCGCATAGGATTGGGCCTCAACCACTTCGTGAAATAATCTGTCGCGACTAGGATGAACTCATGCCCATTAGACCCCTTCGAGGTAATAGTCCCGATCACATCCATTCCCCAAACTAAAAATGGCCATGGCGAAGTCATATTGTACAGCTTCGACGGCGGGATGTTCATGCGGTTTGCATGGATCTGACATTTGTGGCATCGCCGAACAAAGCCGATACAATCCTCCTCCATGGTGGACCAGTAGTAACCCTGTCTGAGGATTTTTCGTGCCAGCATTACCCCGTTCATATGCGCACCATATTCTCCTCCATGGATGGCCTCTATCAGGCGTTTTGATTCTTCAGCTTCAACGCACAGCTTATGCATTCCCAAGTGACCTCTCTTATACAATTTACCTCCACAGATGATGAATTGAACGGCCATTCTTCTGATTGCCCTTTTATCCTTGGCATTCACCCCTGGTGGGTACGCCTCTTTCTCTAAGAAATTCCAAATATCGTAATACCAGGGGTTCTCATCTTGAACCTCATCTATAGCAACAATTGACTCGTAAGTTGGCACAAATTTCTGGTCGATAATGACTGGACACATCCGGACTCCAAACGGGATGTCTATCATGGAAGATAGAGTTGCTAGTGAATCTGCGAACCTGTTGTTTTCTCTTAGTAGATGAGTGAAGTTTAGCTTCTCAAACCAAGGAATCAGCAGGTCCAAGGTTTGGTGATGCATTATCATCTTTTCTTCTTTGACTTTCCAGTCTCCTTTTGCTTGAGACACAACAAGATTCGAGTCCCCGATGACGTCCAACCGTTTTGCCCCTAGTTCCAGGGCTGCTTCTAGACCGGCAATGCATGCCTCATATTTTGCTTCGTTGTTCGAGACTTTGAATTGGAGTTTGAATGCTAGAGGGATACGGGAATTGTCGGGTGCTATCAGTAACACCCCTATCCCATACCCGTACTGGTTTGACGCTCCGTCAAAGTACATCGTCCAAGTTTCGTCTTCGATATGCAAAATAGCCTCATCTGGGAATAAGTACTCAACTGCTTCACCCCCTTCCACTGGATGATCGGCTAAGAACTCTACTACTGCTCTTCCCTTGACTGACTTGCGCGTCACATATTTTAGATCGAATTCGAAAAGCAACAGCAACCAACAAGCTAGCCTACCCGTAAGTGCCGATTTCTCGAAGAGATATTTGATGGGATCTAATCTCGAAACCAACAATATAGAGTGAGCTAACACCTAGTGCCGCAGCTTCCTGGTAGCCCATACCAAGGCTAAGCAAGCCTTCTCCAATGGTGTGCAGCAAGTCTCATACTCTAGCATCTTCTTGCTCAGATAGTAGATGGCCCTCTCCACTTTGTCCTCTGATTCCTGTGCGAGCATGCAGCCCATTGTGGTCTCAGTTACTGAAAGGTACAATATCAACGGTCTCCCCGGCTCTGGCAGTGACAACACGGGTGGGTTCTGTAAATATTCCTTGATCTGTTCAAAAGCAGCTTGGCATCGGCCGTCCCACTGAAATTTCTTTCTTTTCTTCAGGAGACCAAAAAGTGGTTCACAAGTCAAGGTTAATTTTGAGATAAACCGTCTTATGAATTGCACTTTACCCAGAAAGCCTCGCACCTCCTTTTCAGTCCTTGGTGGTGGCATTTCTAAGATGGCCTTGATTTTGGAAGGGTCGATTTCGATACCTCTCTGTGTAATCAGAAACCCTAGCATTTTCCCTGCTGTAACACTGAACGTACACTTCTGAGGATTCAACCGCAATCGAAATTCTCTGATCCTTTGAAAGAACTTTTGCAACGCAGTGTAGTGGCCATCTCTTTCCTTGAACTTGACAATCATGTCGTCCACATACACCTCAACCTCTTTGTGGATCATGTCGTGCAATATTGTGGTCACGACCCGTTGATATGTAACACCAGCATTCTTCAGTCCAAATGGCATCACTCTGTAGTAGTAGGTCCCCCACGGGGTGGTGAATGCAGTCTTTTCCTAGTCTTCAGGTGCCATCACTATCTGATTATAGCCTGAGAAGCCATCCATGAATGAAAGCAAAGCATGCCCCGCTGTGAAGTCCACCAACTCATTAATATGGGGCAAGGGAAAGTCGTCCTTCGGACTGGCTCTGTTCAAGTCCCTGAAATCCACGCATACTCGGATCTTGCCATCCTTCTTCGGCACTGGAACAATGTTGGCCAACCAAGTCGGGTATTCGGATACCAGTAGGAAACCTGCGTTAATTTGCTTGATGACTTCTTCCTTAATCTTGAGGGCCCAGTCCGGGCGGATCCTTCTGAGTTTTTGTTTAATGGGTCGGGCTTCGGGGTCAAGTGGGATCCGGTGCTGTACAATCTCAGGATCGATTCCAGGCATGTCTTCGTAGGACCACGCGAAAACGTCATTGAAATCTTTTAATAAAGCGACTAAGCGCTCGCGTTGCTCCGAAGACAACGTGGACCTGATTTGGACCAGCCGCGGGTCCTCCTCAGTACCAATATTCACAGTAATGATTTCATCCATTAAGGGTTTAACAAATCTTTCCTGCTCTTGTTCAATTAAGCGTTACAAAATCGGAGGAATTTCTTCCTCGTCGTTTTCATCAAAATTTTGAAAGTCTGAGTTAATGCAATAAATCAAGGGCACAGAAAAGTACTTAGAAACCACAACCACATCATTCTCATTAAGCACATCTAAATCGTCCAATTTTTCGGTTACAACAGACTCAAAAGAGAAAGAAAAGGACGACCTGGACAGGATTGTGGTATCCGGGTTATTATCCCCAGGAATACCGGACTCAGACTCAGTCGAGCTGGAACCTGATTCCGACTCAATAGATGCGGAGGAATCAGATTCCGGCTCACTACCTGACCCGGTGCTGCTTGACAAAAATCCCTTTTCATACTGCCAAATGAGAGAGGGTGCGATAGATGCATCCAAAATGTTTGCTGGTAGGGCTTCATCCGTTCCATTCCCGATCACGCATACCGAGGAGTTATCCCCCAAGCACTTCTGTTCAATCGGAGGATCTGAAAGTAGACACACCAGCGCTACCCCCATTTCACTTTCGGCGTCCTCAGACTCTACTTTCTTGCTCTGCTCAACCTCAGCTAATGGGTCTGTCTGCCCTTCGGCAACGTCATTCCCGGATAACTGTAGGTCAAAGAAAATCTCAAAACCTGGCACGCGCTTCCTCTCCGCGTTCAGCCACGGCTCTGGGAAGCCACAAAACGGAAAGTCCTCCCCCTCCCGGACGAAGCGTCCGTTTTGGGTACCCTGAATGGGCCGGTGCATTAAGTCAAAAGGCTTCCTCGCCTTCTTCGCTCTGGCTCTCCCAGCCATCTCCTTACCCTTCCTTATCCAATCCTCTTTGGTGGGCAGATAACCCAAGCCAAAGGTATGTGGGTTGTATGGCACCTCGGCCAATGTTGTGACACCCTTCCGGCCGCTCTTTCCCAATCCCATCCCAAGGATGTGTTGAAGCTTGTTCATGAGGTATACTGATTGAGCACTAACATACACCCCCTCATTAATAGCTAAGATGTTCTGCATGACCCGGGCCTCAGCTAGGGTAAAACCGGATAAGAACACATCCTCCATGCCGTGCTCAATTTCCAAAACTGGCATAGATACTTCCGGCGGTGGATGGATCGATAAATTCCCAAAAACAATGGCTACCCCCTTCCCATGAGGGTATTTCACCATCTGATGCAAGGTGGACGAAACTGCCTTCACTTGGTGCAGCCACGGCCGCCCCAAGAGCATATTGAAAGTTGTAGGAACTTCTAAGACGTGGAAGTCTACCTCATGCTGTCTCGGCCCAACCTTGGTCTGAATTCTCACTGTCCCCATTACTTCTCTACTTGTGTTGTCATATGCCCGAATTACCTGGGCTGTCGGCACAAAATCTGCGGTCTTTAAACCGATTGTATATGCAGTCCTTGATGGGCACACATTGATGGCGGACCCTGTGTCGACAAGCACCACGGGTATCTTTTTGTTTCTGCACTCCACAAAAATGTAGAGTGGCTTGTTATGGTTTGCACCCTCAGGTGGCAATTCTTTGTCAGAGAAAGTCAACATCGGGGTAGCCCCTCCTGGAAAAATTAAGCCCACCAGCTGCTCAGGCGTGGTGTCAATTGAGAGCTTGGCTTTGTCCATGGCCGATAAGACAGCTTGTCGATGCACTCGCGATGCCATAAGCAGTCCCCAGATGGAGATGTCTGCTTGTATCTTTTTCAACTGCTTCAGTACAGCCTCTTCTTCGAGTTGCTTCTCTTTCTGCTTCTCCGCCTCCTTATCTTTCCTAGATGCCCCTGGCTGGTCTAGGTGCGGGGGCTTGAAATACCGCCCGCTCCTGGTCATATGATCGACTTCGCTGATATACCAGGTATCATCTGGCTGATTGTTCCCCCAATCCTCATCCGTGTGGGCAAGACATAAATCATCGTCCTCCCACCACATTCCGTCGGCAGCCAACAGACACCTGTTTGGCTTCGGTACAATTGCACCCGCAGTACTCTCCGTCCACATGCTCGCAGCATTCTCTATCCTCGTGCACACAGCACTTTCAGTCCCCTCAGGGCCCTTAGCTTTCCTGATTCTCTTAAAATCCTCAAACCTTTCTTGTTCTAACTGCGTCAATACAGCTGGCTGTTCAAAAATTCCCGCATTTACAATGCCCAAGTCTTGAGCGAAATTCTTAGCACCGACGCTCTCCGGCGATTCATTCTGATTTTTGGCCCTTCCGGCCACAACTAATATTCTTGCCCCTGCCGGGCCCCGTTCCAACTGAGCTTCGTCGACAACGTCTGGCAGGTCATCAAGCCACCCGATGACCTCTGTTGACTCCTCAAAACCTGACCAGTTGACTACCATGCCCTCTGGCTCTTGTTCATTGAAAAATTGGAGGTTAGCAAAGTCTTCTTCCATAGCTGCCAGGTCATCTATCCTCTGACCAGATTTGTCCCCCTGTATCATACAAAGCTCTGCCCCCACCGGCAATTCGAAGTCCGGCCCAACCTGGCCCACTGATAGAATGCAGTCACTCGGACTGTATACTTCCTCAGCAAAACTCCCAAATTCCTCAGATCCTGGCTTGACAATCCCATTCTCCCCTGGAATCTCCCCTGTTCTGTCTTCGACAGTCACCACCAATGGTTTGGGTTAGGCTCTGGAGATGTCCAACATGCACAAGTCAGTGCAGTCGGGAAGGAGCACCTCCGGCTTGGGTAGGTGGGTTGGGGTAATATATATGCTGGGATCGTAAGACACGACCCCAGTCTTGATAAAGTTGATTCTTTTGGGAGGTGGAGCTTGGTTGTGCGGTGGGAGAGGGTTTGTTGTGACATTGGGTTTTTCTGGAGGCACAATCACCTACTTGTCAACGAGATCTTGAATCTCATGACACAATCTAAAACATTGGTCAGTGTCGTGACCATGTTGTTGGTGATATGCCCAGTATTTTGTTGGGTTATGAGAGGGAGGGAGTGGATTTGGCAATAGCCTCGGCTCCAGGGGCTTTAAGTGCCCTTTCCTGATTAATACCCCTAGAGCCTTGGACAGGGGCATATACAGTGGGGTGAAGGCTCTCTGGCCTCGAGGTTGGAATTTGGTGGTTTGTGTGTTGCTTCCGGACGCGTCGGAGAAAGGTGCAGCTGCCATGGGTCTTGGAGGGGGAGTGGTGGTGACCATGCTTACCTCCGAAGCTCTAGCATTTGCGGCATTACTGGTGCCTGTGCTGTTGTTGCGGTTGAAGGTTCTTCGAGGTTGCTCTCTATCTTGGTCAATCAGACCTTGTTTCATAGTATCCTCTAATTGTACCCCCATCTCGTGTAAATCTGAAAAGGTAGGGAAGGGGAGCACAATCATTTTCTGCATCAGTTTTGGCTGGAGATTGTGCACAATCATCCAGATTTGATCTTTATCTGTAGGCCTTAGGGTCGTTATTGAGGCCTTCGCCCTCCATCGGGCCACAAAATCCAAAAAGCTCTCCTTAGTCTCCTGCCTTGTTATCTCAAGATCACAGGTTGTAATCTCGATTTGAGTGTTATAGGAGTACTGTGCAATGAAAGCCTTGGCCATCTCGTCCCAGTTCCGCTTAACATCATCTTCTAATTTTGCATACCAGATAGCGGCCACACCTGACAAGGTCCGGCCGAATAGTGAAAGCTTCTGTGGTCTGATGAGGCCCATCGGTCGCAGTATATTTGAGAACAACCGAAGATAAACCATGGGATCCCCGGATCTGTCAAAGCGGTCGATTTGTGTCATCTTGAACCTATCTGGCAGCGTCAGAGCCACATCGATATATCCGTCCTCGATGTCTGGGATGGACTTCACCCCCTGGGATTTCTTGAACAACTTCTCAAGCTTGCTCAATTTCAATGCTGTATGGTCTACCTCGAACTCAAATGGAGAGTCCGGTTGATTGACAGGCATAGGTGCCTTGGATAACTATGGCAGAATCGGGGGCGGAGCCAGCCCCATCGGGATGTCCGTATCTCCCTAGACATTTGGTGCCTCCCTGGGTACTGGAACCCCTGGTAGGGAAGGAGCTGGGTGTGAAGCAGATGCCCCGGTTTGTTGTTGCAACCTGGCAATTAACTCTACCTGCTCGGCCATGATCTCAGCTTGTTGTTTGGCAAACTCATCCCGGCGAACAACGTCCTGCTGCATGGCTCTCATGGTCTCCTACATCTGGCGCATCATTTTTTTAACTCCTGTCGGTCCTGCCATATTGCCCTGATCTGTCTGAACTACTGGCAGGTCTATCTCTATAGCAACAATTGAGATCTCAGTCCGACTGTCCACTGATGGGGTAATCCACTGCTCTGGCAACCTCTGCTCGGATACACTGCGTCTTCTCGACCTCCGTCTGATAATCGGGGGTAGGGAATGATACACTGATTGTCCGTCGACCAGATCCTTAGATCGTTGGAGTCGGCGACCTCTTGTCCAGAGTGCTTGGGGAATATCTGCTTGGTCTGAAGCAATTGTGCTAAACTACCCCTAGCAAAAAGATAAATAAAGCAATAATAAGGAAATAAACGAGCAGACAAATGGACAGCATAGCAGCGTAAATAAACACAACACTGTAGACGTCCCCGAACGTCCCAGGAGAGAATCCCCCCCGTTTTGTTCATTGGGCTCACTATAGTTCAGGACTCAATGTCACAGTCCTGTATCTAATCTTGCAGAGTGCAATGTAAGACCGATGAAATCATCAAAGAGTCCAAATCCGGCAAATTGTTTTTGAAAACAGATCTTTTGAAAGAAGTGCCAAACATGGACTGCTTTGCCAGATACAGAGTCGCCACCTAAATATTTATTTTGGGGGAAATTAGTAAACCCTGACTCGTTGCCTAAGGCCACGTGTTCGTCATCACCAAAGTTGCCTCGGCTCGGGAACTTGGGTATGATTGGGGAAGGTCACTTCGTGAGCACCCCCGCTCGCCCGATCAAAGATTGGCCTCTACTAACCATGATATCTAATTTTGAAAACATTATATGTTCTTATTCCGGTTATTAGCCTAGATTTACTATGTGATGCGCACAGCATACAAATATAGACTGGATCGCCTGAATTGGAACAAAACATTTCATGTTTGTTTATTTGAAAATGGTTTAATGGTGCTACCCGCAAGTAGGCTAAAATGTGGATTTGCCACCCTCGGGTGGGCTTAGAAAACATGATTTTGCCACTATCTAGTGGGCTTAAAACTCACAATTAATGAATTGTTCCAATTCAAATAACCCAACCTTCACCCATAGGCATTCAGGCAGTTATATCATATAAGCACATAGCCTCATGGTAAGCATGCTATCATGGAAGCCACTCACACACATGCAAGGATGCTAAAGCATAAAAGATTACCTAGTCCTCTAAGCCAAAACAGAAATTATGTTAGAAATCAATGCATGATCCTAACCATGCTGAAATGCCTAATGCAACACATGCAAAATGCAACTAAGATAGGCTCGACTATTCTAAACATGGCATATGATGATGCTACAGCTAGCATATATTCAATTTGGAATTTGAAATACAAATGCAGTTAGTATGATGCGCCGAGCCCGGTGCATGCAAAACAGATGAATTATGCAAACATGCTATCATACTGTATGCTTATTGAAACATGCCCTAACCTAACCATCATAAGCTGGTAAATAAAAAGGGGGAAAGACGTGGGGCTGGAAGACATACATCACACACACGCACACTTATTACAACATTACCCTCGCTCGAAGGGTCCGAAAGAATAATACAGTCCGAAATGAATAATTAAATATTACAAAACCCTAATTAATTAACAAATTAACTAGGAAAGCGATAAATTGGCACGCAAATCCGTGGACCGCCTCAGCTCTGTTCCAAATAACGAATGATGCATGCTCGAGTTGCCTTGGTCGGGAAATTCCTTGCGATGCCCCGATTCGCCTCTGTTTGCAATTAATGCCGGAATGCTGTGCAAGGCTTTAGAAAGCTGCTGATTTCTGATTTGCTGCAACAGAGAGCAACAAAGGGGCATGGCAAAGTATTTTCACATATGTATGCATGACTACTCTTCAGGGAGTGTAGTCCTCGATTCTCGTGTCACCAATCATGCATATCGATGCATGATGGCTAAGGAGTCAAATTGCACGACTCAATATGAAATGAATGCACATGAAAACACAACAAAACCTAAACTCCATCATGGGTAATCCGGAGTGTCGGCGACAGGGAATTAAGGCACGTTCCGTCACTCGGAGTACGAAATATCCCTCGTTTCCCGTGCTCGGGCTAACTCCTATCCCAAACACAATGCAAATGAGATGGCATACACAATGTGACTAACATACAACCTTTTATACGCAATGCTATGAAATGGCATACACAATGCTCAATGTAACATGGCATACACAATACACTAACACACAACCTAGCATACGCAATGCTATGAATTGAAAAGGCATACACAATGCATAATGGACTTACACCAACATGAGTGGACCTCAGCCACACTCACATCAGAAGCCATAAGATGAAAAAGAGACAACCGAAGTGCGTGCACACATGCACGCAAACCGAGGACCGAACCTAAGGCATTGAATGCCACTCTACCAAAACATGGCAACGATGAAGCATGGCATTCAAACATGTAATTTTCAGCACTGAAACATAATGTTAAATGGTTCCGAAACATGGAAATATGGCACCCGATGCATGGAATAAGCCCCGAAACTCAATACTAGGCACATGCATTGAACCGCAAGTATACAAAGCAAGCATTATTTGATCACGAAGTCTAAAGACAGAACCAAGGCCGTCCCAAAAAATGCACATTTCTAGTTTAGAGCATGACCAAAAGATACTAAAATGATAGACTAAAATAGCATGCAACATTGACTAACAAACATGGTTTATATGGCATGTATATGAAGCAAATGAGAACTCACCAAACCAGCCCAAAATAGTGAATAAAACATGCCGAATTATGCCCAAATAATCACTGAAATACAGCCAATACATGTAAAAAAGAGGGGCTTCTTTGGAAGGCCATTCAAGGGGGTTGTTAATCACATATAAGATAGACACTTAGCATGACCAAACCAACTCTGGAAATGAGTTATGACAACCCTAAAACTCACAAAATTGGCCCTGAAATCAGTTTAGGAAACATGCCAAGAAAGGCCTCCTCAAAAGGCCTTGAATGGAATTGTTCTACACATGCATTGTAGGTATAAAAAATGGCCAAAAGGGCCCCGGAAAGACCTAAGGCAGACCCCAAAACTCACAAAATTGGACCCAAAAAGTGACTTCAATGCATGCAAAATAGGGTCCCTTTGGAAGGCCCAAAAGATCCCCAAACAAGACAAGGAGAGAGGGGGTCACCCCCCTCTAATTTTGGCTCTCAAAAATGTATCCAAGTCACTGAAAATCCACTGGATTTCAGTGGCTAAGAGGCCAAACCATGGGCAATGCAAGTGCCCTAATGCATAGCCTTAATCATGAAGAGATGAAGCATGCATAGGGGGAAGATGACCCCAAACAGAAATAAGACCTTAACAAAACTTGAAGAGGAGCTCAAAACAAGACTTTTTCCAGTCCATAACAAATTTCTAAAATGTTCACAAGTAAGGCTAAAGTATGATGCAAAAATAGCCCTAAAAGAGAGATTGAACAAACAAGGAAGTAAATGACCTCAAACAGTAAAGTGCCCTTAAACAAAGTTAAAGAAGGGCTCAAAATAAGTCACTTTACAGTTTATAGCAAATCTCTAAAGTGTTCACAAGTAGGACCAAGATATGATGCAAAATAGGCCTACAAAGAGGAGTAAAGCATGCAAGGATGTAGGATGCCTCAAACAGAAAAGTGTTCTTAAACAAACATGAAGAAGAGCTCAAAATAAGACTATCTTCAGTTTACACCAAGGCTCGAAAATTCTTACAAATAGAGCTAAGGTATAGGGGAAAATAATGCAAAAATGGTGGAAATGAGGACTTACCCTTGAAGAGCCGACCTCCAGCAGCTTTTGGACCAATTTGATGAGCTTCCAACCTCTGCAAATGGCTTCCAAGGTGTTGGAATGGATGATGGAGGTGTGGTGCTAAGAGTTGTAGTGTAAATGGACCAAGAAAGTTAGGGTTTTGGAGCTTGGAATAGTAGCAATAGAGGTGGAAGGTTATGTGCCTTGGCCAAAAATGTCTAACTAGCTGAGATGAAGAGGAGGGCCTCTCTTATAGAGAAGAGAGACCAAAGCTTCTCTTGGAAGCTTCAAAGATCCTCCATACACGTGTATGGAGGATGCACCAAATGGTCTCCAACTGGCACAGCTGGATTACACTCAGAAAGAGCAAAAGCAATAAGCAGGCCGGCCAGTTCAAGTGGCCGGCCGGTCACTCCCCCTGGTCGGCCAACCAGGGGTCAAAAGGTTCAAGCAAAATTGCTGGTCGGCCTACCCAGAATGGTGGCCTCCCAGATGAGTAGAATAAAGCTGTGTGGAGAAAAACCAGAAAATGTGACCCAAGAGAGAGAAAAGCTAGCTTTTAAGCAAGGTTCAAAAGGGTCAAGGTGAATTTTTGGCCGGTCTACCCACATTGGTGGCCTCCCAGATGAGTAGATCACAATGGTGGTATGAAAAGCCAGAAAATGTGGCTCAAAAGTGAAAAAAACCAACTTTCTGTCAGAAAAACTGGCTTTTGGAGAGAGAAAATGAGAAAACTGGCTTTTCAGGAGAAAAGGTGGCCGGCCACCATCCTACCACCTTCCTAACAATGAAAATAGGGTCTCTACCAAAAATGGACCAAAACAGATGCAAAACGAAGGTTTGGAGGCCAAAACACACGGTTCGGGGCCCCAAAAACAGGTTGTTAGGCACCAGAAGTGATGTATGACCACGAAGGTGGTCTCCCGGGCCACAGTGTCCCTCTAAAGGGGGGAAATAAGGTGTGCGCCAAAAACCGGAGCAATCGGAGGTAGCTAAGCAGTCCCGAACCGAGGCATACGGCCGACGGCTCCAAAAATCGGAAACCGGGCTCCAAACGGGAAAAATGGCCTACGACCACGAAACGTAGCCTACGGCCACTGAGAGATGGTCTACGAGACCTCTCCCTCCCTTCGGGAAGAGAAAACAGAGAAAACAGGACCTGGTTCGCAAACCTAGGCAAAGCACAAAAGAGCTCCGAAGTCTGGAGGCAAGGCTCTCAGCCGAGACTCCGTAACTTCAGAACAAGCACAATATGTAACATCACCGAGCGCTCAACTGGTGACGTCTGAGTCTAAAGGTCGGTCAAAAATGGGGTGTCTACAGTTGCCCCTCTTTGACAGAACTCGGAAGTCACATGTGACGGGAGTAAATGTCAAAGTCCAGAGATGACCCATTTTTGACGAGGCCAAAGACGTAGACAAAACATACAAGATAACAAAGATGTGCCCGCAGGCATGCTCGCAGGCAGGGTCAAAATGCAAAATGATATGCACAGAACTAGATATAACTCATGATCATGCAAAGCAGCAAGCTGTAATGAAGTGCACACGCAATAGTTTTAAGCAAGAATGCAAAGCAACAACTACATTTCATGCAGTTTAAGAATGCGAAGAATCGTTCGATTCTCGCCATGTCTCACATGGAGAAGATACAATACCTGCGTGATTCGTATGGTCGCACCAGCTCCAAATGAACCGTACATACAATATTGTGCCTGAAAGAGGAAGAAACTTGACAAGTACAACATAGTTAGCAACACATGGTCAACGCTATATCGAATGCAGACGAACAGGGTGCTGATGGGAAAGTGCATCGCAATGCAAGAGATACGCGCGTAACAACGCAAGCTAAGCGTGAGGGTATAACAATACCAATGAAACGTGCACAACAATGCAAGTGGTATGCATGAGAATGCAAGTGACGTGCATAACAATGCAAGATAAGTGCAAATTCGAATGCATGTTTGGCACGAAACAACGAGCAAAGAAATGCAAGTTTCGACGAGTGCAATTTAATTGAGACCTCCGATTTAGCTCCTGGAAGGGTCACAGCATACTCAAAAAGGATATATCTTACTCTTGACGAGTGACGATGAAACACGCATCGAAAGTTGGAGTTGGAGTTCCCGCGGAGGGATTTCGCGATGAAAAGTGCACTTTCCTTGTACTTTCTTGGGTCCCAGGGACTCCAGTCATCACCAAAATTTGCAGAGACCTTGTAGACCACCTTGGGAACACCACCGACCAGGTTTGGAGTCCAGGGGAGGCCACTGACCAGGTTGGAGTGCAAGGGGTGGTTGGCCTACCAGAAAAGGTGGCCGGCCGACCACCTAGCCCAAATCCGGGGCAGTTTGGTCTTTTTACTCCCATTTCTTTAAATATACATGTCCAAAGCTCTTTTTCTCATAACTTCAGATCCGAAACTGCCTTCTCCTCCTTCCTAAACCATTTTCTCTCTCAGATCTGCGCTCTATACGCGTTTTCCAACGCCCCACGCCAAGTTGTTTCGCGAAAACTTTTAGTTCTCTTCACTTTGAACCGATTAAAATTTGATTTCGGAGCTTCTTTTCTCATTTTCACCACTTGAGGTAAGTTTGTCTCAATATTTGGAAGATTTTCTCGGGAGTTGAATTTTGTTGACTTTTTCATTTCCCGAGAGTTGACTTTTGTTGACTTTTTCCAATTTTGGCTCATTTCGCTCATTTTTGCTCCTTTTTGCAGATTTCTTGAAATGGCGGGTCAATTTCCCCACGGCGGAGGTTCTCCGGGCACCGGAGGTGAGCCTGACATCATGTCTTTGCATCTGAGGGTTCGGCCATTCATCCTTGAGAGGTATGATCCTTCGACTCATGTCCTCCCTCGGGCGATTTTTTATCATTTTACCGACTTCGACCCTCGAGCTCCTGTAGACCTGCTATTGCAGGAACCGGAGTCCCATCTCTCTCACGAGGCGCAAAAGGTATGCACTTCACTTTTTTACATTTCCTGCCTTTATTCTGCATTTTCCTTGCATTTCATGTTATGTATGCTTATTGCTCGTTCTGAACACATTCGCATGCCATGCTTCTGCTCATTTTAGCACACAACTTGTTCTGCACGCTTAGTTTATAACACAATACTCCGTCTTGAACACATAGCTCAATCACCTGAATCTCTGAAATCGGAACATACAGCCCAAATTTAATTGTGAACATGCAGCTCACATTTGATTGAAAGTTGAATACGCAGCCCAAACTTTAAATTTCTGAAATCTGAACACGCAGCCCACATTTGATTGAAAGTTGAACACGCAGCCCAAACTTTAAATTTCTGAAATCTGAACACACAGCCCAAATTTGATTGTGAACACGCAGCCCACATTTGATTGAAAGTTGAACATGCAGCCCAAACTTTAAATTTCTGAAATCTGAACACACAGCCCAAATTTGATTGTGAACACGCAGCCCACATTTATTGAAAGTTGAACATGCAGCCCAAACTTTAAATTTCTGAAATCTGAACACACAGCCCAAATTTGATTGTGAACACGCAACCCACATTTGATTGAAAGTTGAACACGCAGCCCAAACTTTAAATTTCTGAAATCTGAACACACAGCCCAAATTTGATTATGAACACGCAGCCCACATTTATTGAAAGTTGAACACGCAGCCCAAACTTTAAATTTCTGAAATCTGAACACACAGCCCAAATTTGATTGTGAACACGCAGCCCATATTTGATTGAAAGTTGAACACGCAGCCCAAACTTTAAATTTCTGAAATCTGAACACGCAGCCCACATTTGATTGAAAGTTGAACACGCCGCCCAAACTTTAAATTTCTGAAATCTGAACACGCAGCCCAAATTTAATTGTGAACACGCAGCCCACATTTGATTGAAAGTTGAACACGCAGCCCAAATTTTAAATTTCTGAAATCTGAACACGCAGCCCAAATTTGATTGTGAACACGCAGCCCAAACTTTAAATTTTTGAAATCTGAACACACAATCCAAATTTGATTGTGAACACGCAGCCCACATTTGATTGAAAGTTGAACACGCAGCCCAAACTTTAAATTTCTGAAATCTGAACACACAGCCCAAATTTGATTGTGAACACGCAGCCCAAACTTTAAATTTCTGAAATCTGAACACACAACCCAAATTTGATTGTGAACACGCAGCCCAAACTTCAAATTTCTGAAATCTGAACACGCGGCCCAAATTTGATTGTGAACACGCAGCCCACATTTAATGGAAAGTTGATTTGATTTGCACGCAGCACATTTCCTTTATTTGCATACAGTTTATTCATTCCATTCTGAAACTGAATACATGTGTTCGTTATGAATGCAGACATCCTCCCGCGTTACGCGAGGATACGGTTCTATTGCTGCGAGAGATTGGTACGCGAAGCTCCCGGAGGCTGTCCGCGATTGGATTGATCTGGCAGGACTCGAGACCTTTTGTACCGGGATATCTCGTTATCCAGCTAGCCGGACATTGATGGGCGCTCTGGTGGAGAGATGGTGGGACACCACCAACTCCTTCCATTTCTCAACCGCCGGGGAGATGACCATGACCCCATTTGACTTCGCCGTGTTGACGGGCCTTGACGTGGGAGGCTGGGCGATCCCTTACAACGAGGACATGGGCGAATGGGAGGCAGCCTGGATTCATCTGTTGGGAGCTCGCCCACCGGTAGACCGATCTTCGGGCCGAGTCCGATATACCTGGTTTTCTGCACAGTTCAGGGGGACTGAGCCCGAGACTCAGTACACCCGCGGGTTTTTGATGTTCCTCTTCGGGACCACTCTATTCGCCGACAGGGGGAACACCGTTGGGCTATATTTGTTGAGTGCCTTGGTAGACCTCACACAGGTTAGTCGGTATGACTGGGGTGGCGCCAGCTTGGCTACCCTCTATTGCTATATGAGTGCGACCTCCTATGGACAGGGGAACATAGTCGGCGGCTATTGGAGAGCTTGGGAGGTACCTTCTGCCCTCTTGATTCATATTTCTGTTTTTCATTATCTGTAATATTGCACACACGGCACACTTTACATTCTGTACTTACATTCTGCCCTCAGCATTCTGTATTCAGATTCTGCACTCAGCATTCTGTATTCTGATGGCTTTTGCCCTGTTTTCCACAGTTATGGGTCTTCGCGTACTTTTCGACGCTAGGCCCGCAGCTCGAGGTGGAGGCCCCTCTCATGACCCCTTATTCGCTCGTCTTCGAGGGCCAGTACCGGTCGCGGCCCCGGGAGACTCTCCCTTATCTACGGCAGTATTTTGATACTGTGCGGACAACCGAGGTATGTCAAAACTCTTAGTTCTTCTTGTGTTCATCTTTGATTCATTTTGGACATTTGCGATTTCTAATCGGCTTATGCATTGGCTATCTGCAGATCTTATGGCAGCCCTGGACACCTCTGGGTGAGGATCTCTGATTCCAGTTTGCCGGAGGATGGGCCTCCTCCCGGTATAGGATCTTGTTCGAGGGGCCAGTTGGTAGGGCTTGGTTCCTGGGGAAACGCTTCCTCCATCAAACTATGGGCTTCCCTGAGCCGAGTGTCCCTTCAGCACCCCCAGATAGTATGCGGCTTGCTGATAGGCTTACTCCCCAGGGTGTCATTGATGCCAATCTGGGCATTGATGCACTACTGCATTTGGAAGACGGGGAGTACGCGATTTACCATCACACCTACTTGATGCCTCCATTGACAGGTGTTCGTACTCCCTCGAGGAGGTCTACCGGCATGCCGTCTTCGAGTCGCACCCGGGCCAGAGACATTCCTTCGGCCGGTAGAGCTGGCACATCCAGAGGTGGGGTTGGACTGGTCCCCTCGATTCCCCAGACTTATCATGATGCCGGATGGCCAGGTATCCCGACTGAGTTGACGGGATGGAGATACGGGGCTTCCTACCCAATTCCGCTAGAGCCTCTTATGCCAGATCATCCATACACCAGAGACCCTGACTCACCACCGGTATGTTTTATAGCTTTGCTTTATCACTCAGATATTTGGACATTCATTCATTCACTGATGATTTACACTTGCGTCTGCAGCCTACCACAGAATGTGCTGAGGGGTTACTCGGGTTAGTGGCCTCGCTCGAAGGCATGGTCTTGCGGAGAGAGGCGCAGCTGTCCATCATGGGCATCTCGGTATTGTTCAGTTTTCTTGCATTTATCATATTTCTGATGACATGCTGAATTTGAACATTTCACTGCATTGATTAACCGACTGTATGCGGAGAGCACATCTGACACACACCACATCCATGTACTATATTTGCACACATCCACTCCATGTAGCTTTTTATCCGTACATCTGATATACATATTTTGGCTGATGTATTCAAATTGCACTCTTTCTTTTCAGATGCCTCCGATATATACCGGACCACAGGTCGGGCCATCTGGGCCTTCCGGAGGAGCTGGGCCATCTAGGCCTTCTCGAGGAGCCGGGAGAAGGTAGTCGTCTCGCAGACGAGGTGGGCGCCGAGCACATATCATTGAGGAGGAGTCCAGTGAGGAGAAGGAGTCCACGCAGTCAGTCAGAGACATTTGCTGGCAGAGAGGATGACTCTGAGTCTGGTTCTGAGGGCAGAGATGATGCCGAGGAGGATCTCGAGGATGACAGCTCTGACTCAAATGGCGATGATGGTGCTGAGGCTATTCCGCAGAAGAGGACGAAGAGGGCCTCTTACTCCTGTGCTTGAGAGCACAGATGTTCCTGCTTTATTTGCCTTTTTTACTAGTAGTTGTAGCACATTGTACATTATTAGGCAGTTTTATTTTCTGTAAAACTTGTACCCTTGTTGTAAAATGTTGTAACAAATGAGGCATGATGGAATGAAACAGCTTTTGTTCAAAAAAGTGTTGTATTTTATATTCTTGCATCGCATCGCATTATTTTTCACAAAAATGAGATTGAATGGAAATCGTGCATTGAAAATTGTCAAGTCAGGTAGTGAACCGACGCAACAAACAAAGCAACTTAACTTACTAAGAAAGGACAGAACCTTAGCAAGTTTACAACTCGATAAGCAAGACACAATAATGTTGATAAACAAAGAGTAACAACTCAATACACAAAACTCGTCAACTCGACAAAACATAACAACTCGATAAACTTGACAACACGACAAACAAAACAACAACTCGATAAGCAAAACAATAACTTGATAAGCAAAACAACAACTCGATAAGCAAGACTAAACAACAACTCGATAAACAAATACATTTCGGACGATCTGGGTGACGGAACACATCCGAAACACAGGAAAACTCGCATCTTTAAGGCCCCCAATGCATGGAAATGCTTGGAACTTTCTTCTAGAGGCTAGAACAAGACCAAAGCCACCCTCCTCTTGATGGCCGACCACCTATGGGAGCTGGCCGACCAGCTTTTTGCATTGAAGGGGAGAGGGGTGGTCGGCTTGCCAGAAAAGGTGGCCGGCCGGCCACCTAGCTTGGCAACCACCAAATTTTCGACACGTGTCCTCCGAACAGTGCCTTATCCTCTTTAAAAACTCCAGCCTCGTGGTTCTCTCATTTCATCTTAGTTTTGCACCAAAATGGAAACATTTCTTACTCAAAATCTCACAGCTTGGATTGCTTCTCTAGATGGCTCGGAAAAGTTGAACTTCCGGGGTTTCGGCTTGAATGCACTATTCACGCTGAGCCGTACTTCGCTGCACATTCCGTTCCTTTATGCCGCGGTGAGGTTTTAGAATCCGATAACACATGTCTTTAGCTTCGGCGGGCAAGAGATGTGTCCGACCTTCGAAGATTTTCAAGTTTTGATGGAATCCGAGCGCCATGAAGAGATTTTGTCCCAGCTTTGCTTCGGACACGCCCAAGCTTTAGGACAGATGTGTGGGCTCACCATGCACGATGCTCAGTCTCTGATCTGCAACGGGGAACTGGATATCCTTGGCTTGATTCATTGCTTTTCTGATGCCGGTAATCGCGGCGACCATTATTGGTAAGGTTTTCGGCAACAAACCCTTTGCTTGTGCATGCTATCTCACTTTTTGCTTGCCCCGGGCATTAGCAGATGCAGCATCCATCTGATTGAAGTTGCTTAAGGCTTGAAAGAAGGAAAGAGCTGCATTGCCCTGACATTGGCCGAGACGCTGATGGGCTTGGATGCTTTCTATCACCGAAAGACGACCAAATTCGCGGGGAGTCCACTACTGTTGCAGGTAATGTTTCCCACCCTTTCTCACATATATATTGCTCACATCACTCGGCCCTCAGGCTCGGTTTTTCTCACAAAACCCTTTTCTTACTTTTCTCTCATCGTACATCTCTCTATTCTTTATTCTCTCATTTTTCATCCCTCCCCAGGTATGGTTGATGGATAAATTGCAAGTTGTAGACTCTTGCCCAGCCTACTCAGCTCGCGGCTACTTCTTCCGACAACGACTAGTCGATGCCCTTGATGAGGGATGGTGGTTCGACTGGATGTGTAATTTGTCTGCGGATCGCATTGCTTGGCGTTGTCCTTGGCTCAATTTTCCGACAATGAGCTATAGCATGTCCCGGCATCCAGTTGATTGGTCTGACTCACTGTGTGTTCTACTTTCCGTTCCGGTTCCGGTGCCAGTTCGGCCATGATCAGACTTGCCTACCAGAGGGGATAGAGTATCTTGCTGCATTCCCGGTTCGAGGTGCACAGCTTGCCTGGTATGCCACAACATGGAGGACTAGAAAGTTCCTGGCCCCTGCTCCCACTTTCAGTTGCACCTTGTCTGATGAGTGCTTGGATTAGCTCAATGAAGAGGCACAGGAAGGGCCCACTTTGGCATTAGAGGCTTCGACCAGTTCTAGGAAGGGGCGCAGGAACACCTGACTTAGCTATGCCCTGGATTTATTGCTTTATTAGAACTTTCAAATTTTCTTTATGAATGTAATGAAAAACAACTTCAATTTGTATGCAAGAGCAGGAGAACTCTGTATTGAAATCAATGAAATTGAAGGTTATAGGTACTGAAAATTTTTCGCTTTGGTCCAAAAATGGTCTAAGTTGTAAAAAGATTAATCTTGAACACAGTCAACTTTTATTAAAACTTTTCAAAACCATTTTCGATATGGAATCAGAACTAGACATGCCTGAGATCTGTCACTGAGATGCACAACCTCGGATTCCAGCAACTGGAAAGTTGCCCTAGTCTGAAGAGTACTGCGGCACTGCACAGCAACGAAAAGTTGCCTCTAGTCTGAAAAGCACTGCACCAGAGATCATAACTGAACTCTTGAATGCTGAATAGACAAAGATGGCCGAGATGATCAAATAGACAAAGTTGATCGAGGAAAAGTTTATGGCTGAACTCCAAGATGAAGTTGCCTACATATCCCAAAGATGGGAATCAAGCCTTACGTAGTTCAAGCTTAGGTTCACTCGAGTATTTTCACTCTCCTTTTACGCTCTAACTTTTGCCAAGGCCGCCCTTTGCGGGTTTTCAACCTTGCAAGCTCAGTTTTTATATTTTCCAATTTTTCAATGCTCTAACTTTTGCCTAGGTCGCCCTTTCGGGTTTTCGGCCTAGCGAGCCTCTCAGGGCTAATATTTCTTCAACTTGTCCATGTTGATCGGTTGCGAGAACTCTAAGCCATCTGGGTCCATTAGAACCACAGCTCCACCTAACCAAACAGCTTTGATGATGTAGGGACCAGTCCAATTAGGTCTGAACTTGCCCCTTGGGTCGTGGATGGGAGCTCGGTTGTCCTTGAGCACCAAATTTCCTTCTTTTAGATTCCTAGACTTAACTTTTTTGTTAAAAGCCCTGGCAATTTTGCGTTGATAGCCTTGAACATGGTACAGTGCTTTCAGTCTGCGTTCGTCAAAAAGCATGAGTTCTTCAAATCTGCTCTGTTGCCAATCTGCTCCGGCTATCTGACACTCAGCCAGCACTCGCAAAGACGGAACCTCAATTTCAATAGGTAAAACGGCATCCATCCCATAAACTACTGAATACAGAGTCGCCCCAGTAGAAGTTCTAATTGAAGTCCGGTATCCCCACAGAGCATACGACTGCTTGTCTGGCCAATCCCGGTAGGTTTCCACCATCTTCTGCAATATGTGTTTGATATTCTTGTTGGCGGCCTCAACCGCTCCATTGGTTTACGGTCGGTATGTGGATGACTTATGAAAAGCCACGTTGTATTTCTCCAACAAGTTAATCACTTCCTTCTTGAAGTGGGAACCATTATCTGAAATGACCTCGTTTGGGACCCCATAACGACAGATGATGTTGTTCCTGATGAACTTCGCGACATACGACGCCTTCAACACTGCATAAGACTGGGCCTCAACCCACTTCATGAAAAAATATATTGCGACCAGGATGAACTCATGCCCGTTAGACCCTTTCGGAGTGACAGCCCCGATCACATCGATTTCCTAAACTGAAAATGGCCATGGCGAAGTCATATTGTACAACTTTGATGACGGGATGTTCATGCGGTTTGCATGGATTTGACATTTGTGGCATCGCCGAACAAAGTCGATACAATCCTTTTCCATGGTGGACCAGTAATAACCCTATCTGAGGATCTTCCGTGCCAGCATTACCCCGTTCATTTGTGCTCCACATTCTCCTCCATGGATGGCCTCCATCAGGCGTTTTGATTCTTCAGCTTCGACGCACAGCTTACACATTCCCAGATGACCTCTTTTATACAATTTACCTCCGCAGATGATGAATTGAACGACCATTCTTCTGATTGCCCTTTTATCCTTGGCATTTGCCCCTAGTGGATACGCCTCTTTCTCTAAGAAGTTCCAAATGTCGTAATACCCAGGGTTCTCATCTTGAACCTCGTCTATAGTAGCAATTGACTCATAAGCTAGCGCAAACTTCTGATCAATAATGACTGGACGCACCCGGACTCCGAACGGGATGTCTATCATAGAAGATAGAGTTGCTAGTGAATCTGCGAACCTGTTGTTCTCTCTGTCTAGATGAGCGAAGTTTAGCTTCTCAAACCGAGGAATTAACAAGTCCAGGGCCTGATGATACATCAACATCTTTTCTTCTTTGACTTTCCAATCTCCTTTCGCTTGAGATACAACAAGGTTTGAGTCCCCGATGACGTCCAACCGTTTTGCCCCTAGTTCCAGGGCTGCTTCTAGACCGGCAATGCATGCCTCATATTCTGCTTCGTTGTTCGAGACTTTGAACCGGAGCTTGAAGACTAGAGGGATACGGGAATTATCGGGTGCTATCAGCAACACTCCTATTCCATACCCATACTGGTTGGACACTCCGTCGAAATACATCGTCCAAAACTCGTCGTCGATATGCAAAATGGCCTCCTCTGGGAATAAGTACTCAACTGCTTCACCCCCTTCCACTGGATGATCAGCTAAGAATTATGCTACTGCTCTTCCCTTGACCGACTTGTGCGACACATATTTTAGATCGAATTCGGAAAGCAACAACAACCAACGAGCTAGCCTACCCGTAAGTGCCCGTTTCTCGAAGAGATATTTGATGGGATCTAATCTCGAAACCAACATTACAGAGTGAGCTAACAGGTAGTGCCGCAGCTTCCTGGTAGCCCATACCAAGGCTAAGTAAGCCTTCTCCAATGGTGTGTAGCGAGTCTCATACTCTAACATCTTCTTGCTCAGATAATAGATTGCCCTTTCCACTTTGTCCTCTGATTCTTGCGCGAGCATGCAGCCCATTGTGGTCTCAGTCACTGAAAGGTACAATATCAATGGTCTTCCCGATTCTGGTAGTGACAACACAGGTGGGTTCTGTAAATATTCTTTGATCTTTTCAAAAGCAGCTTGGCATCGGCCATCCCACTGGAATTTCTTTCCTTTCTTCAGGAGACCAAAAAGTGGTTCACAAGTCAAGGTTAATTTTGAGATAAACCGTCTTATGAATTGCACTTTACCCAGAAAGCCTCACACCTCCTTTTCAGTCCTTGGTGGTGGCATTTCTAGGATGGCCTTAATTTTGGAAGGGTCGACTTCGATACCCCTCTGTGTAATGAGAAACCCCAGCATTTTTCCTGCTGTGACACCGAACGTACACTTCTGAGGATTCAGCCGCAACCGGAATTCTCTAATCCTTTGAAAGAACTTTTGCAAGGCGGTGTAGTGGCCCTCTCTTTCCTTGGACTTGACAATCATGTCGTCCACGTACACCTCAACCTCTTTGTGGATCATGTCATGTAATATTGTGGTCGCGGCCCGCTGATATGTAGCTCCAGCGTTCTTCAGCCCAAACGGCATCACTCTGTAGCAGTAGGCCCCCCACGGGGTGGTGAAGGCAGTCTTTTCTCGGTCTTCAAGTGCTATCACTATCTGGTTGTAGCCTGAGAAGCCATCCATAAACGAAAGCAAAGCATGCCCCGCTGTGAAGTCCACTAACTCATCAATGTGCGGCAAGGGAAAGTCGTCCTTCGGACTAGCTCTGTTCAAATCCCTAAAATCCACACATACTCGGATCCTACCATTCTTCTTCGGCACTTGAACAATGTTGGCCAACCAAGTCGGGTATTCGGATACCTGCAGGAAACCTGCGTCAATTTGCTTGGTGACTTCTTCCTTAATCTTGAGAGCCCAGTCCGAGCGGATCCTTCTGAGTTTTTGCTTAACGGGTCAGGCCTCGGGGTCAAGAAGGATTCGGTGCTGTACAATCTCAGGATCGATTCCAGGCATGTCTTCGTAGGACCACGTGAAAACATCTTTGAAATCTTTTAATAAAACGACTAAGCGCTCGCGTTCCTCCGAAGACAATGTGGACCCGATCTAGAACAGCCGTGGGTCCTCCTCAGTACCGACATTCACGGTAGTGATTTCATCCATTAAGCGTTTAACAAATCTTTCCTGCTCTTGTTCAATTAAGCGTTGCAAGACCGGAGGAATTTCTTCCTCGTCATTTTCATCAAAATTTTGCAAGCCTGAATTAATGCAATAAATCAAGGGCACAGAAAAGTACTTAGAAACCACAGCTACTTGATTCTCATTAAGCACATCCAAATCGTCCGATTTCTCGGGTACAATAGACTCAAAAGAGAAAGAAAAAGACAACCTGGACAAGACTGTGGCATCCGGGTTATCATCCCCAGGATTACCAGACTCAGACTCAGTCGAGCTGGAACTTGATTCTGACTCACAAGATTCGGTGGAATCAGATTCCGGCTCACTACCTGACCCGGTACTGCTGGACAACAATCCCTCTTCATACTGCCAAATGAGAGAGGGTGCGATATATGCATCCAAAATGTTTGCTGGTAGGCCTGCAGCTGTTCCATTCCCGATCACGCATACCAAGAAGTTATCCCCCAAGCACTTCTGTTCGATCGGAGGATCTAAAAGTAGACACACTAGCGCTACCCCCATTTCACTTTCGGTGTCCTCAGACTCCACTTTCTTGCTCTGCTCAACCTCAGCTATTGGGTCTGTCTGCTCTCTGGCAACGTCATCCCCGGGTAACTGCAGGTCAAAGAAGATCTCAAACTCCGGCACGCGCTTCCTCTCCGCGTTCAACCACGGCTCTAGAAAGCCACAGAACGGAAAGTCCTCCCCTTCCCGGACGAAGCGTTCGTTTAGGGTACCCTGAATGGGCCGGTGCATTAAGTCAAAAGGCTTCTCTACCTTCTTCGCTCTGGCTCTCCCAGCCATCTCCTTACCCTTCCTTATCCAATCCTCCTTGGTGGGCAGATAACCCAAACTAAAGGTATGTGGATTATGTGGCACCTCGGCCGATGCTGCGACGTCCTTCCAACCGCTCTTTCCCAATCCCATCCCGAGGATATGTTGAAGCTTGTTCATGAGGTATACCGATTGAGCACTGACATACACCCCCTCATTAACAGCTAAGATGTTCTGCACCACCCGGGCCTCAGCTAGGTTAAAATCGAATAAGAACACATCCTCCATACCGTGCTTAATTTCCAAAACTGGCGTAAATACTTCTGGCGGTGGATGGATCGATGAATTCCCAAAAACAATGGCTACTCCCTTTCCATGAGGGTATTTCACCATTTGATGCAAGGTAGAAGAAACTGCCTTCACTTGATGCAGCCATGGCCACCCCAAAAGCAGATTGAAAATGGCGGGAACCTCTAGGATGTGAAAGTCAATTTCATGCTGCCCCGACCCAACCTTGGTTTGAATTTTCGCTGTCCCCATGACTTCTCTGCTTGTGTTGTCGTAAGCCCGAATCACCTGGGCTGTTGGCACAAAGTCTGCGGTCTTCAAGCAAATTACATAGGCAGTTCTCGCTGGACATACATTGATGGCGGATCCTGTGTCGATAAGCACCACGGGTATCCATTTATTTCTGCACTCCACGGAGATGTAGAGTGGCTTGTTGTGGTTCGCACTCTCAGGTGGGAGTTCTTTGTCAGAAAAGGTCAACATCAGGGTAGCTCCTCCCGGAAAAACTAAGCCCACTAGCTGTTCGGGCGTGGTGTCTATAGAGAGCTTGGCCTTGCCCATGGCTGATAAGACAACTTGTCGATGCACTCGCGATGCCATAAGCAGTCCCCAGATGGAGATGTCTGCTTGTATCTTCTTTAACTGCTTCAGTACAGCCTCTTCTTCGACTTGCTTCTCTTTCTGTCTCTTAGCTTCCTTATCTTTCCCAGATGCCTCTGGCTGGTCTAGGTGCGGGGGCTTGAAATACCGTCTGCTTCTCATCATATGATCGACCTCACCTATATACCAGGTATCATCTGGCTGATTACTCCCCCAATCCTCATCCGTGTGGGCAAGACATAAATCATCGTCTTCCCACCACATTCCGTCAGCAGCCAACAGACACCTGTCTGGCTCCGGTTCAAGTGCACTCGCAGTACTCTCCGTCCACATGCTCGCAGCATTCTCTATCTTCGTGCACACAGCACTTTCAGTACCCTCAGGGCCCTTAGCTTTCCTAATTCTCTCGGCATCCTCAAACCTTTCTTGTTCCAGCTACGTCAGTACTGCTGGCTGTTCAACAATTCCTGCATTCATAATGCCCAAGTCTCGAGCGGAATTCTTAGCACCGGCGCTCTCCGGCGATTCATTCTGACTTTCAGCCCTTTCGGCCACCACTGATATGCTTGCCCCTGCCGGGCCCTGCTCCAATTGAGCGTCGTCAACAACATCTGGCAAATCATCAAGCCAGCCAGTAGCCTGTGTTGATTCCTCATAATCAAACCAGTCGACTGCCGCGTCTCCCGGATCTTGATCATTGAAAAACTGGAGGTTGGACAAGTCCTCTTCCATAACCGTCAAATCATCTGTCCCCTGCTCAAATCCATCTTCTCGGATCACACTCAGCTCTGTCCTCTCTGGCAATTCAATATTAGGCTCAAACTGGTCTGCTGGCAGAATGTATTCACTCGGATCGTAGGCTTCCCCAGCGACACTCCCAGACTACTCAAACCCTGATTGAACAATTCCATCATCCTCTAAAATCTCCTCTGTTCTATCTTTGCCAGTCACCACCATTGGCTGGGGTTGGATTCTGGAGATGTCCAACATGCACAAAGAGTCAGTGCAATCAGGAAGGAGCACCTCCGGCTTAGGCAGGTGGGAAGGAGTGATATATATGCTGGGATCGTAAGACATGACCCCAGTCTGGATGAAGTTGATTCTTTTGGGAGGTGGAGCTTGGTTGTGTGGTGGGAGAGGGTTTGTTGTGACATTAGGTTTTTCTGGAGGTACAATCACCTGTTTGTCGATGAGGTCTTGAATCTCATGACGCAATCTATAACATTGGTCAGTGTCATGACCGTGTTGTTGATGATATGCGCAGTATTTTGCCGGGTTATGAGAAGGAGGGAGTGGATTCGGCAATCGCCTCGGCTCCAGGGGCTTTAAGTGCCCTTTCTTGATTAATACCCCTAGAGCCTTGGACAGGGGCATAAACAGTGGGGTGAAGGTTCTTTGGCCTCTGGGTTGGAATCGAGTGGTTTGTGTGTTACTTTCGGACGCGCCGGAGAAAGGTGTAGCTGCCATGGGTCTTGGAAGGGGAGGGGGAATGGTGGTGACCACGCTTACTTCTGAAGCTCTGGCATTTGTGGCATTGCTGGTGCCTGTGTTGTTGTTGCGGTTGAAAGTTCTTCGGGGTTGCTCTCTATCTTGGTCAATCAGACCTTGTTTCATTGCATCTTCAATTTGTACCCCCATTTCATGTAGATCTGAAAAAGTGGGAAAGGGGAGCACAATCATTTTTTGCATCAGTTTTGGCTGGAGATTGTGCACAATCATCCTGATTTGGTCTTTGTCGGTAGGCCTCATAGTTATCATCGAAGCCTTCGCCCTCCACCGAGTAACGAAATCCGAGAAGCTCTCCTTAGGCTTCTGCCTCATTGTTTCGAGATCTCGGGTCATAATCTCGATTTGGGTATCGTAAGAGTATTGCGCGACAAAGGACTCGGCCATTTCATCCCAATTTCGCTTGACATCATCCTCTAACTTCGCATACCAGATAGCGGCCACACCCGACAGGGTCTGGCCGAATAGTGAAAGCTTTTGTGGTCTGGTGAGGCCCATTGGCCGTAGTATATCTGAAAATAGTTGGAAATGCACCATAGGGTCCCCAGATCCGTCGAAGCGATCAATTTGCGGCATTTTAAACCTATCCGATAGCGTCACAGCCACATCGGTATATCTATCCTCGATATCCGGAATAGCCTTTACTCTTTGGGATTTCTTGAACAACTTCTCAAGCTTGCTCAATTTCAGTGTTGTATGGTCTACCTCGAACTCGAAGGGAGAGTCCAGTTGATTGACAAGCGTGGGAGCCTTAGATAGTTGGGGCAGAATTGGGGGCGGAGCTGGCCCCATTGGTATGCCCATATTTGCCTGGACATTTGGTGCCTCTTCGGGTGCCGAGATTCCTGGTGGGGGAGGAACTGGGTGTGAAGCAGATGCCCCAGTTTGTTGTTGTAACCTGGAAATTAACTCTGCCTGCTGGGCCATGATCTCGGCTTGTTGTTTGGCAAACTCATCTCGGCGAACAGCATCCTGCTGCATGGCTCTCATGGTGTCCTGCATCTGACGCATCATTTCCTCAACTCCTGTCGGTCCCGCCATACTGCCCTGATCTGTCTGAACTACTGGCAGGTCTATCTCTATAGCAACAATTGGGATCTCAATCCGACGTCCACTGATAGGGTAATTCGCTGCTCTGGCAACCTCTACTCAGATACGCTGCGCCTTTTCAGCCTCCGTCTGATAACCGGGGGTAGAGAGTGAAACACTGGTTGTCCGTCGACCAGATCCTCAAATCAATTGAGTCGACGACCTCTTGTCCAGAGTGCTTGGGGAATATCTGCTTGGTCTGAAGCAATTGTGCTAAACTACCTAGCAAAAAGATAAATAAAGCAATAATAAGAAAATAAACGAGCAGACAAATGAACAGCATAACGGCATAAATAAACACAACACACAGTCGGGTATAATTAACACGCAATTGATACACTATTCTCAAAGACCGATCATTATTCCCAAATCACTATTCCCAAATCACTGTCCCCGAAGCTGAATCTGATACCCACTGTAGACACCCCATTTTGGACCGACCTTAAGACTCAGACGTCACTGATTGAGCGCTTGGTGATGTTACATAATGTGCTCGTTCAGAAGTTTCAGAGTTGCGGCCGTGAGCCCTGCCTCCGAACTTTCGAACCCTCTTTTGTGCTTTGCCTCGGTTTGCGAACCAGGCTCAGTTTTCTTTGTTTCTTTTCCTGAGGGGAGGGAAGGTCCCGCAGACCATCTCTCAGTGGCCGTGGGCTACATTTGGTGGCCGTAGGCCATTTTGCCCATTTCGGAGTCCGGTTCCCGGTTTTCGGAGCCGTCAGGCCGTGTGCCTCGGTTCGGGACCGCCTAACCATCTCCGTTTGTTCTGATTTTTGGCATACTTCCTTTCTACTCCCTTTTGAGGGACACTGGGGTCTGAGAAACCCACTTCGTGGCCGAATGCCACTTTCGGTGCTTAACAGCCCATTTTCGGGACCTCGAACTGCGCGTTTTGGCCCCCGAACATTCGTTTTGCAACGGTTTTCGTTCATTTTTGGCAGGTACCTCTGTTTTATCACCGGGAAGGTCACTGAAGGATGGGAGGCCAGTAATTGTTGCAGCAACCAGTTATATATCCTCCGACGCCCTCTGACGCCCGTTTTTCACACTTCCGGGCTAATGTTGAACACCTTGGGGCCACATTCTTGAACTTTCAACCACATATTTGTGATGTACACACTTGGGAGGATCCTAAAAGTTGGTGGCCGGCCAGTAATTCCACCTGACCGTTTTGAACCCCTCCTTCCGGGCTAATGTTGAACACCTTGGGCCCACTTTCTTGAACTTTGAACCACATATTTGTGATGTACACACTTGGGAGGATCCTAAAAGTTGGTGGCCGGCCAGTAATTCCACCTGACCCTTTTGAACCCCTCTTTCCGAGCTAATGTTGAACACCCTTGAGCCACTTTCTTGGACTTTTAACCACAGGGTTGTGTTGAGGACACATGGGAGGACACCATCATGTGGTGGCCGGCCACTAAACCAGCTTGACCCTTTTGACCCCTAGCCGGCCGGCTAGGGGATGTGGCCGGCCGGCCACCTACAACAAAAATACTTGGCCGGCCATGATCCTCACACTGTTCACTTTACAGCTGTATGGCTTTATCCCCCAGAAAATATCTATATCCGGGGCATATTTTGTGGGGGAAAGTTTGCCTCCTTTTTCCCCCACCTTTACACCTTCTATTGTTCCATATAACCAAGGGCCAACACTTATTTTTGGAGTTAGAAAAAAATTGCTTCCAAGTCTTGCATTGCTTCCCCTCTCCTTCTCTCATTTCTACCCTAAAACATTCAAGTTCCACACTTCATTCCTTCATCACCACCAAGCACCACCATCACCGCTTCATTTCCAGCAACAAGGAGGGCTTCTGAAAGGCTAAAGGTGCTGCAACTTGGTCCAAGAAGCAACAAAAGACTTGTCTCCAAGGGTGATTTGCCATTTCCCCTTTCTTTGAGCTTTTCTTTGCAACATTTCTTAGCCATCTATGCTTTTTTCTTTGAGCTCCGGCCATAACTGAAAGTGGCCTTCTTTTGAGCTCATTTTCATGTCTCATTAAGGGCTCAACCCTGTTTGAGCCCTCCATCTTGCACTTGCTTCATTATCCCTCTAAAATGTCATTTTCTTGCATGATATTTTTTGCTTGTGTGTGATTTGTTTTGGAGCATGTTGTAAACTGATAATAGGCTTATTTTGAGCCCCTATTCAACATTGAAGAAGGGATCAACACTGTTTGGGACTTCCATGTTGTACTTGCCTTTATACTCCCTTTTTGGTCCCATTTTTGCATGCTTTGGCAGCCTATTGTGCTTTGGTTTTTGGCCATTTTACAGTTCTGAAAATAGTCTCATTTTGGTCCATTATTCATGTTTCATTTAGGGCCTTTCATGGTTTGGGACCTCCATATGCCACTTCATGTTATATCTCTCTTTTGGTCCCCATTCTTGCATGTTTTGTTAGCCTATCATGCTTTTGTTTTTGGCCATTTTACAGTTCTGAAAATAGTCTTATTTTGGCCCATTATTCATGTTTCATTAAGGGTCTTTGGCCGTTTGTGGAATATTTTGTATACCTCATGTTATAGCCTCTTTTGAGCCTTATTTTGCATTGCATTTCTAGCATGTTTGTATACTGTTTTGGAGTTTTTACAGTTCTGTAAATATGCTTATTTTTTGTCCCTCTTCAATGTTGTAGAAGGGAATTTTTCAGTTTGGGCTTTGCATATACCACTTGCCTCTTTGGCCACCTTTTGGCCCTTTTTCTTGCATGGGAATGCAGCCATACCTGTGTTTGTTTTTGGGGTTTTTACAGTTCTGGAAAACATCATATTTTGGACCCCTCTTCAACTTTGTTGAAGGGCCCTAACCTGTTTGAGGACAGCAGCTATGAGTTGCTTCTTAATCCCATGTTTAGGGCCATTTCTTGCCTGCTAGTTTTGCCCTATCTTTGCTTGCTGTTTGGCCATGTTTTGAACTGGAAAAATGCTTATCTTGGGATTGCTTTGCTTCTGTATTTTCATTGCATGTGCCAATTATGCATGTTTGGTATAGCTATAGGCCATTTCGGGTGCCTAATTTTGCATTTCGGGAGAGATTCCATGCATCGGGTGTGTTTTCACCTCGTTTCGGGGCTGTTTTCCCCCACATTTCATTGCTGAAAATCCATTAACATGTTTGCATATCATTTTCCATGCATTTGCATTGCATATGCCATTGCCTCGGTTTGCGTGCCCGTGTGCACGCATTTCGAGGCACTTCATTTTCATTCATCGGCATCCTATGTGAGTGTGGCTGAGGCTCTCTCATATTGGTATAAGCCCATATCATATTTTTCATGTCATTTGCATTGCGTATGCCATTGTCTCGGTTTGCGTGCCCGTGTGCACGCATTTCGAGGCACTTCATTTTCATTCACCAGCATCCTATGTGAGTGTGGCTGAGGCTCTCTCATGTTGGTATAAGCCCATATCATGTTTTCATGTCATTTGCATTGCGTATGCCATTGCCTCAATTTGCGTGCCCGTGTGCACGCATTTCGAGGCACTTCATTTTCACCCACCGGCATCCTATGTGAGTGTGGCTGAGGCTCTCTCATGTTGGTATAAGCCCATATCATATTTTCATGTCATTTGCATTGCGTATGCCATTGCCTCGGTTTGCATGCCCGTGTGCACGCATTTCGAGGCACTTCATTTTCATTCACCGGCATCCTATGTGAGTGTGGCTGAGGCTCTCTCATGTTAGTGTAAGCCCATATCACATTTCCATGTCATTTGCATTGCGTATGTCATTTTCTCGGTTTGCGTGCCCATGTGCGCGCATTTCGAGGCATCTCATTTTTACAGCATAGTGCATACTAGGTTGTATCTTAGGTCGCATTCTGTCATTTTCTCGGTTTGTGTGCCCGTGTGCACGCATTTCGAGGCATGTCACTCCATAGCATTGTGTATGTCAGGATTGTATCTTAGTTGCATTTCATGCATGTCATGCATATTGCATCGTGTTCGGAATAGGAGTTAGCCCGGGTACGGGAAACGAGGTGCGTTTCGTAGTCCGAGTGACGGAACGTGTCTCAATTCCCAGTCACCGACACTCCGGATCATCCATGATGGAGTTAGGTCTTGTTGTGTTTTCATGTGCATCCATTCTATATTGAGTTGCAATTCGACTCCTCGGCCATCATGCCTCGGTATGCGTGATTGGTGGCATGAGGATCGAGGTATGCATATATCTGTGAAAATACATTGCTATGCCCCTTTCCTGCTCTCTGTTGCAGCAAAATGAAGAATCAGCAAACTTCCGGAGTTTGGCACGCTTTCCAAGAATAACTGCTAAACAGAGGCTAATCGGGGCATCCCGGTGGATTTCCGCGCAAGACAACCCGGACATGCATCATCCATCAGAAGCAAGGCAGTCCCTGGCTTGCACGCCAGTTTTACAGTTTTCTTAGTTAATTTAATTAATTAATTAGGAATTTGTATATTATTCGGACTGTAATATTTGGACTGTAATATTCTTTTATTTGGGACTGTATATTTATTCGGACCCTCTGCGCGAGGGCACAACTGTAATAAAGTGTGCGTGTGTGTGTTGTATGTCTTCCAACCCCACGTCTTTCTCCCTTTTATTTATCCGCTTATGATGGTTAGATTAGGGCATATTTCAATTAGCATACAGTATGACAGCATGTTTGCATCATTCATCTGTTTTGCATGCACCGGGCTCGGCGCATCATACTAACTGCATTGTATTTCAATTCCCAAGTTGAATACATGATAGCTGTAGCATTTCATATGCCATGTTTAGAATAGCCGAGCCTGCTATATTTGCATTTTTGCATGTGTTGCATTAGGCATTTTTGTATACTTAGGATCATGCATGATTTCTAATGTAGTTTCTATTTTGGCTTGGAGTACCCGGTAAGCTTTATGCTTTAGCATCCTTGCATGCGTGTGGGTGACTGCCATAAATAGCATGCTTACCATGAGGCTATTTGCTTATGTGATATAACTGCCTAAATGCCTGTGGGTGAAGGATGGGTTACTTAAATTGGAATAAATCATCAAATGTTTCAAGCCTACCTGCGGGTAGCAAACCATTTTCAAAAGCGAACATGAAATGTTTTGTTCCAATTCAGGCGATCCAGTCTATACTTGTATGCTGTGCGCATCACATAGTAACCTAGGCTAATAACCGGAATAAGAACATACAACGTTTTCAAAAATAGATATCATGGTTAGTAGAGGCCGGTCTATGACCGGGCGAGCGGGGGTGCTCACGAAGTGACCTTCCCCAATCGTACCCAAGTTCCCGAGCCGAGGCAACTTTGGTGATGACGGACACGTGGCCTTTGGCAACGAGTCAGGGTTTCCTAAATTTCCCAAAATAAAATATTTAGGTGGCGACTCTGTATCTGGAAAAGCAGTCCATGTTTGGCACTTCTTTCAAAAATCTGTTTTCTCAAAACGATTTGCCGAATTTGGACTCTTTGGTTCAGACTTAGAACCGTGACGACAAGTCGAGTCCGAGCTGTAGCGAGGTCCCCCGCGGGCTTGTTACACCCACAGATAGCTGATTCCGAAAATACTGAACTGGCACCCGCAGGCCCTTGATACCCAGAAATACTGAACTGGTGCCCGCAGGCCTGATACCCAGAAACACTGAACTGGTGCCCGCAGGCCTGATGCCCAAACTTGCGAACTGATACATGCATTCGTATAGAGACGCACTCTAAAAGCACATAACAAACAAGTAAGGGCCAAAACACCCCCATGTTGGGGTAAGGTTTCCCTGTCCTATTTTGTCAGGAACTAGGGTTTCACTACGCACGCAGCGGTTTCAAACAACCTATAAACGAGTAAGCAACCTGTCCTAGTTTGGAATGGTCACTATGGATTCCGAATATGCACTAGGTCGAATGGTCAAAAAGGGTGCTCTGGTAAAATCGGGGTTTGTGCTCCCATATTGGCAGAGCCCGTAACCGGTCAGCCTTATGGCACGCTTCTCGAAGCGAGCCTCTGGCAAACCGTTCAGGAATAGCAGATGGCAAACACGGTGTCCTAGGCGCACCAATGCAAATGCAATGCAAAGAAACACACAAGTGTAATCAAAACAAGACATCATGAGTTCGAGTCAAGTTCACTAAACTCCCCAGCAGAGTCGCCAGAAACTGTAGACGTCCCCGAACGTCCTGGGAGAGAATCCCCCCCCCCCCCTCCGTTTTGTTTATTAGGCTCACAACAGTTCGGGACTCAATGTCACGGTCTGGTATCTAATCTCGCAGAGTGCAATGCAAGACCGATGAAATCATCAAAGAGTCCAAATCCGGCAAATCGTTTTTAAAAATAGATTTTTTGAAAGAAGTGCCAAACATGGACTGCTTTTCCAGATACAGATTTGCCACCTAAATATTTATTTTGGGAGAATTTAGGAAACCCTGACTCGTTGCCTAAGGCCATGTGTCCGTCCTCACCAAAGTTGCCTCGGCTCGGGAACTTGGGTACGATTGGCGAAGGTCACTTTGTGAGCACCCCCGCTCGCCCGATCAAAGATCGGCCTCTACTAACCATGATATCTAATTTTGAAAACATTATGTGTTCTTATTTCGATTATTAGCCTAGATTTACTATGTGATGCGCACAGCATACAAATATAGACTGGATCGCCTGAATTGTAACAAAACATTTCGTGTTTGTTTATTTAAAAAAGGTTTGATGGTGCTACCCACAAGTAGGCTAAAATGTGGATTTGCCACCCTCGGGTGGGCTTAGAAAACATGATTTTGCCACTATCTAGTGGGCTTAAAACTCACAATTAATGAATTGTTCCAATTCAAATAACCCAACCTTCACCCACAGGCATTCAGGCAGTTATATCATATAAGCGCATAGCCTCATGGTAAGCATGCTATCATGGCAGTCACTCATACACATGCAAGGATGCTAAAGCATAAAAGCTTACCTAGTACTCCAAGCCAAAACAGAAATTTTGTTAGAAATCAATGCATGATCCTAACTATACTGAAATGCTTAATGCAACACATGCAAAATGCAACTAAGATAGGCTCGGCTATTCTAAACATGGCATATGATAATGCTACAGCTAGCATATATTCAATTTGGAATTTGAAATACAAATGCAGTTAGTATGATGCGCCAAGCCCGGTGCATGCAAGATAGATGAATGATGCAAACATGCTATCATACTGTATGCTAATTAAAACATGCCCTAATCTAACCATCATAAGCTGGTAAATAAAAGGGAGAAAGACGTGGGGTTAGAAGACATACATCACACACACGTACACTTATTACAACATTGCCCTCGCTTGGAGGGTCCGAAAGAATAATATAGTCCGAAATGAATAATTAAATATTACAAAACCCTAATTACTTAACAAATTAACTAGGAAAGCGATAAATCGGTACGCAAATCCATGGACCGCCTCAACTCTGTTCCAAATGACGAATGATGCATGCTCAAGTTGCCTTGGTCGGGAAATTCCTTGCGATGCCCCAATTCGCCTCTATTTACAATTAATGTCGGAATGCTGTGCAAGGCTTTAGAAAGCTGCTGATTTCTAATTTGCTGCAACAGAGAGCAACAAAGGGGTATGGCAAAGTATTTTCACATATGTATGCATGACTACTCTTCAGGGAGTGTAGTCCTCGATCCTCGTGCCACCAATCACGCATATCGATGCATGATGGCCGAGGAGTCGAATTGCATGACTCAATATGAAATGAATGCACATGAAAACACAACAAGACCTAAACTCCATCATGGGTAATTCGGAGTGTCGGCGACAAGGAATTGAGACACATTCCGTCACTCGGAGTACGAAACGTCCCTCGTTTCCCGTGCTCGGGCTAACTCCTATCCCAAACACAATGCAAATGAGATGGCATACACAATGCGACTAACATACAACCTAGCATACGCAATGTTATGAAATGGCATACACAATGCTCGATGTAACATGGCATACACAATGCACTAACACACAACCTAGCATACGCAATGCTATGAATTGAAAAGGCATACCCAATGCATAATGGACTTACAACAACATGAATGGACCTCATCCACACTCACATCAGTAGCCGTAAGATGAAAAAGAGACAACCGAAATGCGTGCACACATGCACACAAACCAAGGACCGAACCTAAGGCATTGAATGCCACTCTACCAAAACATGGCAACGATGAAGCATAGCATTCAAACATGTAATTTTCAGCACTGAAACATAATGTTAAATGGTTCCGAAACATGGAAATATGGCACCCGATGCATGGAATAAGCCCCGAAACTCAATACTAGGCACATGCATTGAACCACAAGTATACAAAGAAGGCATTATTTGATCATGAAGTCTAAAGACAGAACCAAGGCCATCCCAAAACATGCACATTTCTAGTTTAGAGCATGGCCAAAAGATACTAAAATGATAGACTAAAATAGCATGCAACATTGACTAACAAACATGGTTTATATGGCATGTATATGAAGAAAATGAGAACTCACCAAACCAGCCCAAAATAGTAAATAAAATATGCCGAAGTATGCCCAAATAATCACTGAAATGCAGCCAATACATGTAAAAAAGAGGGGCTTATTTGGAAGGCCATTCAAGGGGTTGTTAAGCACATATAAGACAGATACTTAGCATGACCAAACCAACTCTAGAAATGAGTTATGACAGCCCTAAAACTCACAAAATTGGCCCTAAAATCAGTCTAGGAAACATGCCAAGAAAGGCCTCCTCAAAAGGCCTTGAATGGAATTGTTCTACACATGCGTTGTAGGTATAAAAAATGGCCAAAAGGGCCCTGGACAGACCTAAGGCAGACCCCAAAACTCACAAAATTGGACCCAAAAAGTGACTTCAATGCATACAAAATAGGGTCCCTTTGGAAGGCCCAAAAGATCCCCAAACAAGACAAGGAGAGAGGGGGTCACCCCCCTCTAATTTTGGCTCTCAAAAATGTATCCCAGTGGCTAAGAGGCCAAACCATGGGCAATGCAAGTGCTCTAATGCATAGCCTTAATCATGAAGAGATGAAGCATGCATAGGGGAAGATGACCCCAAATAGAAATAAGACCTTAACAATACTTGAAGAGGAGCTCAAAAAAAGACTTTTTCCAGTTCATAACAAATCTCGAAAATGTTCACAAGTATGGCCAAAGTATGATGCAAAAATAGCCCTAAAAGAGAGATTGAACAAACAAGGAAGTAAATGACCTCAAACAGTAAAGTGCCCTTAAACAAAGTTGAAGAAGGGCTCAAAATAAGTCACTTTACAGTTTATAGTAAATCTTGAAAGTGCTCACAAGTAGGACCAATATATGATGCAAAATAGGCCTACAAAGAGGAGTAAAGCATGCAAGGATGTAGGAGGCCTCAAACAGAAAAATGTTCTTAAACAAACATGAAGAAGAGCTCAAAATCAGCCTACCTTCAATTTACACCATGGCTCGAAAATTCTTGCAAATGGAGCTAAGGTATAGGGCAAAATAATGCAAAAATGGGGGAAATGAGGACTTATCCTTGAAAAGCCGACCTCCAGCAGCTTTTGGACCAATTTGATGAGCTTCTAACCTCTGCAAATGGCTTCCAAGGTGCTGTAATGGATGATGGAGGTGTGGTGCTAAGGGATGTAGTGTAAATGGACCAAGAAAGTTAGGATTTTGAAGCTTGGAATAGTAGTAATGGAGGTGGGAGGTTATGTGCCTTGGCCAAAAATGTCTAACCAGCTGAGATGAAGAGGAGGGCCTCTCTTCTATAAGAGAGCCTCTCTTCTATAAGAGAGGCCAAAGCTTCTCTTGGAAGCTTCAAAGATCCTCCATACACGTGTATGGAGGATGCACCAAATGGTCTCCAGCTGGCACAACTGGATTACACTCAGAAAGGGCAAAAGCAATAAGCAGGCCGGCCAGTTCAAGTGGCCGGCCGGCCACTTCCCCTGGTCGGCCGACTAGGGGTCAAAAGGTTCAAGCAAAATTGCTGGTCGGCCTACCCAGAATGGTGGCCTCCCAGATGAGTAGAATACAGCTGTGTGGAGAAAAACCAGAAAATGTGACCCAAGAGAGAGAAAAGCTAGCTTTTAAGCAAGGTTCAAAAGGGTCAAGGTGACTTTCTGGCCGGCCTACCCACATTGGTGGCCTCCCAGATGAGTAGATCACAATGGTGGTATGAAAAGCCAGAAAATGTGGCTCAAAAGTGAGAAAAACCAGCTTTTCTGTCAGAAAAATCGGCTTTTGGAGAGAGAAAGTGAGAAAACTGGCTTTTCAGGGGAAAAGGTGGCTGGCCACCATCCTACCACCTTCCTAACAATGAAAATAGGGTCTCTACCAAAAATGGACCAAAACAGATGCAAAACGAAGGTTCAGGGGCCAAAACGCGCGGTTCAGGGCCCCAAAAACAGGCTGTTAGGCACCGGAAGTGGCGTATGACCACGATGGTGGTCTCCCGGGCCACAGTGTCCCTCTAAAGGGAGGAAATAAGGTGTGTGCCAAAAACTGGAGCAATCGGAGGTAGCTAAGCGGTCCTGAACCGAGGCACACGGCCGACGGCTCCGAAAACCGAAAACCGGGCTCCAAACGGGAAAAATGGCCTACGACCACGAAACGTAGCCTACAGCCACTGAGAGATGGTCTACGAGACCTCTCCCTCCCTTCAGGAAGAGAAAATAGAGAAAACAAGACATGATTCGCAAACCGAGGCAAAGCACAAAAGAGCTCCGAAGTCCGGAGGCAAGGCTCTCAGTCGAGACTCCGCAACTTCAGAACGAGCACAATATGCAACATCACCGAGCACTCAACTGGTGACGTCTGAGTCTAAAGGTCGGTCAAAAATGGGGTGTCTACAAACACACAGTCGGGTATAATTAACACGCAATTGATACACTGTTCTCAAAGGCTGATCATTATTCCCAAATCACTGTCTCTAAAGCTGAATCTGATACCCGCCGATAACTGATTCCGAAAATACTGAACTGGTGTCCACAGGCCTGATACCCAAAATACTGAACTGGCGCTCGCAGGCCTGATGCCCAAACTTGTAAACTGATACATGCATTTGTATAGAGACGCAGTCTAAAAGCACATAACAAACAAGTGAAAGCCAAAAAAAACACCCCTATGTTGGGGTAAGGTTTCCCTGTCCTATTTTGTCAGGAGCTAGGGTTTCACTACGCACGCAGTGGTTTCAAACAACCTATAAACGAGTAAGCAACTGTAGACACCCCATTTTTGACCGACCTTGAGACTCAGACGTCACCAGTTGAGTGCTCGGTGATATTGCATATTGTGCTCGTTCAGAAGTTTCAGAGTCTCGGCTGCGAGCCTTGCCTCCGGACTTCCGGACTCTTTTGTGCTTTGCCTCGGTTTGCGAACCAGGCTCCATTTTCTCTGTTTTCTCTTCCCAAAGGAAGGGAGAGGTCTCGTAGATCATCTCTCAGTGGCCGTAGGCTACGTTTCGTGGTCGTAGGCCGTTTTGCCCGTTTGGAGTCCAGTTTTCAGTTTTTCGGAGCCGTTGGCCGTGTGCCTCGGTTCGGGACCTTTTAACCACCTCCGTTTGCTCCAGTTTTTGGCATGCATCTTATTTTCTCCCTTTTGAGGGACACTGTGGTCTGAGAGACCAACTTCGTGGTCGGACACCACTTCCGGTGCCTAACAGCCCACTTTCGGGGCCCTAAACTGCATGTTTTGGCTCCCGAACCTTCATTTTGCATTTTTGGGCTCCGACCCAAACTTGAGATAGTCATATTTTGAGGTCCTTTTCATGTTTTATTAAGGACTTTTTGCTGTTTGAGATCTCCTCCTATCACTTTCTTCTTTAATGCTCTTTTAGGCCTATTTTTGCGCGGTATTTTAGGCTTACTTGTGAGCTATTTCGGACTTGGTCATAAATTACAAAGTGTCTTGTTTTGAGCCCCTCTTCAACTTTGTTGAAGGGCTCTTGGCCATTTGGGTCCAGAAGCTACCACTTGCCTTTATATCCCACTTTTTGACCTTTTTGGAGGGAAACTTGGATTGTTTTCCCTCCATTTTTTTCCTCCATTTTTTCCCCCCCTTTTCCCCCCATTTTTGCCTATATATCAGCAGCTCCAGCTGCTGGTTTAGGGTTAAGAAAATTCCCCCTCAACCCTTTGCATTATATCTCTCTCCCTCTCTATCTCCAAGCCTTCATCCTTCAAACCCTACACCATTTTACACTACACCACCAAGCCCCACCGTTCCATCCTTCATTCCAGCAGCTGGAGGATGTTCTTCAAGGCCTAGGAGTGCTGCAAACTCAAGCCAAGAGTTGCTAAAGACTTATCTTCAAGGGTAAGTGCCATTTCTCCCTTTTTGGTCCATATCTTGTATCATTTCTTAGCCGTACATGCTTGCTAACCCTTTGCATTATATCTCTCTCCCTCTCTATCTCCAAGCCTTCATCCTTCAAACCCTACACCATTTTACACTACACCACCAAGCCCCACCATTCCATCCTTCATTCCAGCAGCTGGAGGATGTTCTTCAAGGCCTAGGAGTGCTGCAAACTCAAGCCAAGAGTTGCTAAAGACTTATCTTCAAGGGTAAGTGCCATTTCTCCCTTTTTGGTCCATATCTTGTATCATTTCTTAGCCGTACATGCTTGCTGTTTTGAGCTCCGGCCTTAACTAGAACTAGGCTTATTTTGAGCTCTTTTTCACTTTTGTTTAAGGGCCTCTCACTGTTTGAGGCCCTCTTGATGCACTTTCTTCATTATCCCTCTTGTATGCCATTATCTTGTATAGTATTTTTGGCCTATGTGTAATCTGTTTTGAGTTCTGTCATGAACTAAGAAGTAGCTTATTTTGAGCCCTTCTTCAACATTGTTGAAGGGCTCGTTGCTGTTTGAGGCTTTCATTCATCACTTGCCTTTATATCTCTCTTTTGGCTCCATTTTTGCATGATTTGTTAGCCTATTGTGCTTCTGTTTTTGGGTGATTTTCAGAACTGAAAACAGTCTTATTTTGGCCTCCTCTTCATGTTTCATTAGGGTCTTTCACTGTTTGAGGCATCCTCCATATACTTTGTGTTATATCTCTCTTTTTGGCCATATTTTGCATAGTATATTTGGCTTATATACATACTGTTTTGGGTCCTGCCATCAACTGTAAAATGCCATGTTTTGGGTCCCTCTTCAACTTTGTTGAAGGACCCTCTTGTGTCTAAGGCTAGCAACCTTCACTTGCTTCTTTGTCCATCTTTTGGCCCATTTCTTGCATGAGAGCTTAGCCATACTTGTGTTTGTTTTTGGGCTCTTTTCAGAACTGTAAAATATCATATTTTGGGTCCCTCTTCAACATTGTAGAAGGACCCTCAGCTGTTTGGGGCCAGAAGCTGTGACTTGCTTCATAATCTCACATTTAGGGCCATTTTTGCATGCTAGTTTTTCCCTATTTGTGTTTGCTGTTTGGTCTTGCTTAAAACTGTAAACATGCTTATTTTGGGACTTCCTTGAATCTGTCTTCACATGTCATGATCAAATAATGCATGCTTGATGTAGCTACAAGCCATTTCATGTGCCTAAATCTTGCATTTCGGGACCATTTCATGCATCGGGTGCTATTTTGCCATCTTTCGGGGTTGTTTTGCCCCTCATTTTGCTATTGATTTTTGCATATTTGCATATCATATTCCATGTCTTTGCCATGTCTCATTAGAGTGGCATTTCGGTGCCTGAGGGTCGGTCCTCGGTTTGCGTGCACGCGTGTACGCATTTCGAGTCGTCTTGTTTTCATCTGATGGCCTCTTATGCGAGTGTGGCTGAGGTCCACTTGTGTTAGTGTAAGTCCATTATGCATTGTGTATGCCATTTCATTTCATGGCATTGCGTATGCTAGATTGTGTGTTAGCGCATTGTGTATGCCATGTTATCTCGTGCATCGTGTATGCCATCTCATAGCATGTTGCATGTTAGGTTGTATCTTAGTTGCATTTCATGCATATCATGCATATTGCATTGTGCTTGGGATAGGAGTTAGCCCGAGCACGGGAAACGAGGTACGTTCCGTACTCCGAGTGACGGAACGTGTCTCAATTCCCAGTCACCGACGCTCCGGATCATCCATGATGGAGTTAGGTTCTAGTTATGTTTTTATGTGCATTCATTCTATATTGAGTTGCACAATTTGACTCCTCGGCCATCATGCATCGAGATGCGTGATTGGTGGTACGAGGATCGAGGCATGCATACTTATGTGAAAATACATTGATATGCCCCTTTCCTGCTCTCTGTTGCAGCAAATTAAGAATCGGCGGTCTTCCGGAGCTCGGCGCACTTTCCAAGAATAATTGCAAAACAGAGGCTAATTGGGGCATCCCAGTGGATTTCCGCGCAAGGCAGCCCAAACATACATCATTCATTGGAATCAAGGCAGTCCCTGGCTTGCATGCCAGTTTTTTATAGCTTTCTTAGTTAGTTTGTTAATTAATTAGGAATTTGTACATTATTTGGACCGTAATATTTATTTGGACTGTACTATTCTTTTATTCGGGACTGTATATTTATTCGGACTCTCTGCGCGAGGGCAATGTTGTAATAAGTGTGCGTGAGTGTGATGTATGTCTTCCAACCCCATGTCTTTCTTCCCTTTTATTTACCTGCTTATGATGGTTAGATTAGGGCATGTTTCAATTAGCATACAGTATGACAGCATGTTTGCATCATTCATCTGTTTTGCATGCACCGGGCTCGGCGCATCATACTAACTGCATTTGTATTTTAATTTCAAAGTTGAATACATGTTAGCTGTAGCATTTCATATGCCATGTTTAGAATAGCTGAGCCTGCTATAGTTGCATTTTGCATGTGTTGCATTAGGCACTTCTGTATAATTAGGATCATGCATGGATTTCTAATGAGTTTCTGTTTTGGCTTGGAGTACTCGGTGAGTTTTATGTTTTGGCATCCTTGCATGCGTGTGAGTGACTGCCATGAATAGCATGTTTACCATGAGGCTAATTGCTTACGTGATATAACTGCCTGAATGCCTGTGGGTGAAGGTTGGGTTATTTGGATTGGAACAAATCATTAACTGTGAGTTTTAAGCCCACTAGATAGTGGCAAAACCATCTTTTCTAAGCCCACCTAAGGGTGGCAAAATCTGCATCTCTAAGCCTACTTGCGAGTAGCAAACCATCTTTCAAAAACAAACATGGAATGTTTTGTTCCAATTCAGGCGATCCAGTCTATACTTGTATGCTGTGCGCATCACATAGTAAATCTAGGCTAATAACCGGAATAAGAACACACAATGTTTTCAAAACTAGATATCATGGTTAGTAGAGGCCGATCTTTGATCGGGCGAGCGGGGGTGCTCACGAAATGACCTTCCCCAATCGTACCCAAGTTCCCGAGCCGAGGCAACTTTGGTGATGACGGACACGTGGCCTTAGGCAAACGAGTCAGGGTTTCCTAAATTTCCCCCAAAATAAAACATTTAGGTGGCGACTCTGTATCTGGCAAAGCAGTCCATGTTTGGCACTTCTTTCAAAAATCTGTTTTCTCAAAACGATTTGCCGGATTTGGACTCTTTGGTTCAGACTTAGAACCGTGACAATTTTAGAGTCCTGAGCTGTAGTGACCCCAAATGAACAGAACGGGAGCTCGTTCCTCCCAGGGCGTTCGGGGACATCTACAGCAACCTGTCCTAGTTTGGAATGGTCACTATGGATTCCGAATATGCACTAGGTCGAATGGTCAAAAAGGGTGCCCCGATAAAACCGGGGTTTGTGTTCCCATCGTGGCAGAGCCCGCAACCGGTCAGCCTTATGGCACGCTTCGCAAAGCGAGCCTCTAGCAAACCGTTCAGGAATAGCATACGGCAAACACGGTGTCCTAGGCGCACCAATGCAAATGCAATGCAAAGAAACATGTAAGTGTAGTCAAAACCAGATATCATGAGTTCGAGTCAAATTCTCCAAACTCCCCAACAGAGTCGCCAGAAACTGTAGACGTCCCTGAACGTCCCGGGAGGGAGATCCTGTTTTGTTCATTTGGGGCTCACTACAGTTCAGGACTCAATGTCACGGTCCTGTATCTAATCTCGCAGAGTACAATGCAAGATCGATGAATCGTCAAAGAGTCCAAATCTGGCAAATCGTTTTTGAAAACAGATTTTTTTGAAAGAAGTGCCAAACATAGACTGCTTTGCCAGATACAGAGTTGCCACCTAAATATTTATTTTGGGAGAATTTAGGAAACCCTGACTTGTTGCCTAAGGCCACGTGTCCGTCATCACCAAAGTTGCCTCGGCTCGGGAACTTGGGTACGATTGGGGAAGGTCACTTCGTGAGCACCCCCGCTCGCCTGATCAAAAATCGGCCTCTACTAACTATGATATCTTGTTTGGAAAACATTATGTGTTCTTATTCCGGTTATTAGCCTAGATTTACTATGTAATACACACAGCATACAAGTATAGACTGGATTGCCCGAATTGGAACAAAACATTTCATGTTTATTTTTTAAAGCGGTTTGCTACTCGCAAGTAGGCTAAAATGTGGATTTTGCCACCCTCGGGTGGGCTTAGAAAACATGGTGTTGCCACTCTCAAGTGGGCTTAGAACTCACAGTCAATGCATTATTCCAATTCAGATAATCCAGCCTTCACCCACAGGCATTTAGGCAGTTATATCACATAAGGAGCTAGCCTCATGGTAAGCATGCTATCATGGCAGTCACTCACACGCATGCAAGGATGCTAAAGCATAAACACTTACTGAGTACTCCAAGCCAAAACAGTAGGAATGATCCTAACTGTATAGAAATGCTTAATGCAACACATGCAGGAATGAAATTACAATGGGCTCAGCTGTTCTAAAGATGGCATGTGATGATGCTACAACTAACACGTATTCAATTTGGAATTGAAATACAAATGCAGTTAGTATGATGCGCCGAGCCCGGTGCATGCAAGACAGATGAATGATACAAACATGCAAGCATAAGTATGCTAATTGAAACATGCCCTAATCTAACCATCATAAGCTGGTAAATAAAAGCGAGAAAGACGTGGAGTTGGAGGACATACATCACACACATGCACACTTATTACAACATTGTGCCCTCACTTGGAGGGTCCGAATAAATAATACAGTCCGAATAATAATTATAGTCCGAATAAGTACAAAACCCTAATTAATTAACAATTTAACTAGGAAAGCAAGTAAATTAACACGCAAATCCATGGACCGCCTCAACTTCGTTCCGAATGATAAAAGATGCATGCTCGAGTTGCCTTGCGCGGAAATCCATTGCGATGCCCCGATTCGCCTCTGTTTGCAATTAATGCCGGAATGCTGTGCAAGGCTTTAGAAAGCTGCTGATTTCTGATCTGCTACAACGGAGAGCAAGAAAGGGGCACAGCAAAGTATTTTCACATATCTATGCATGACTACTCTTCAGGGAGCGCAGTCCTCGATCCTCGTGCCACCAATCACTCATCTCGATGCATGATGGTCGAGGAGTCGAATTGCATGACTCGATTTGAAATGAACGCACATGAAAACACAACAAGACCTAAACTCCATCATGGATAATCCGGAGTGTCGGCGACCGGGATTTGAGACACGTTCCGTCACTTGGAGTAGGAAACATCCCTCGTTTCTCGTGCTTAGGCTAACTCCTATCCAAACACAATGCAAATGAGATGGCATACACAATGCGACTAACATGTAACCTAGCATACGCAATGCTATGGGCTAAAATGGCATACACAATACACGTGATGTAACATGGCATACATAATACTCTAAAATGCAACCTAGCATACAGAATGCTATGAAATGGTATACACAATGCATGGTGGACTTACACCAACATGAGTGGACCTCAGCCACACTCACATCAGTGGCCACTAGATGAAAATGAGACAATCGAAATGCGTACACACATGCACGAATACCAAGGACCAAACCTAAGGCATGACATGCAACTCTGACAAGGCATAGCAAAGGATGAAACATGACATGGAATAGCATAAATTACAGCTCTGAAACAGCATGAAATATGGTCCCGAAACATGCAAATATGGCACACAATGCAAGCTAGGGGGCCTGGGTACCGAACTAGTGAAGTGCGTTACTCTAGAGGTACCCAAAGCAATGCACCAATGGCAAAACCAACTCCAAATAGACCCTAGGCAGGTCTGAAATAGTGGGGAAATGGCCTAAAATGATGGCTCGGAATGCAAAGAAATGGAGCTCATTCAATGGCCTGAAAACAAGGCATTCATGGACAACTCTCAAGCACACTTAAGGAGTATAAAACATGGCAATATGGCATTGATGCAAGCTCTGAAATATGATATATAATGGACCCAAAACATGAACACACCTCAGTATATGCATGGAATGAACCTCAAAACTCAAAGTTAAGCATGGGTATTGAACTACAAGCATGCAAAACCAACATCATTCAACCATGGGACCCAAAAATAGAGCTAGGGAAGTCCAAAATAAGCATAATATCAATTTAAGGCATGGCCAAAAAGTGTTAAAATCAAGGGTCAACAAAGCATGCAAAGAAAGCTAGTGAACCATGAGTTGTTCTACAACTATATGAAGCATATGAGGGCTCAACCAACCAGAAAAAAACAGAAGTATTTCATGCCAAAATATGCTCAAATAACCACTGAAACTTAGTCAACACATGCAAGAATGATGAGCCCCTTTGGAAAGCCATGCAAGGGGTTGTTCTACACATACATGATAGACAAACAAAAGGGCAAAACCACCTCTGGAAATGAGTTATGACAGCCCTAAAACCCACTAAAAAGAGCCTGAAATTGGTCTAGGAAACATGCAATGAAAGGTCCCTTTGAAAGGCCTTGAATGGGATTGTTCTACACATGCATCGTAGACATAAAATACGGCCAAAGGGGCTCCGGGTAGAGTCAAGGCAGACCTTAAAACTCACAAAATAGGGCCTAAAATAAGATTTCAAAGCATGTAAGATGGAGCCCCTTTGGAAGGCTAACAATGCTAGTAAAGAGAACAAGGGGTGAGAGGGTCACCCCTCTCTAATTTTAAAGCTCAAAAGCACATTTAAGCCACTAAAAATCCACTAGATTTCAGTGGCTAAAAGGCCAAACCAAGGCCAATGCAAATGCTCAAATACAAGGCTCAAAACATGAAGAAATGAAGCATGTAAGGGGGAAGATGACCCCAAATAGAAAAGAGTCCTTAAACAAACATGTTTATAAGATCAAAACAAGACTTTTCCTATTTTATGGAAAATCTCAAAAATGCATGCAGGTAAGGCTAAGATATCATGCAAAATAAGCCCTAAAAGAGATATGAAACATACAAGGATGTAGGAGACCTCAAACCGAAAAGTATCCTTAATAAAATCTCAAGAGGAGCTCAAAATAAGACACTTTACAGTTTATAACAAAACCCATAAATGGTTGCAAATAGGGCTAAGATATGGAGCAAAATAATACAAGAAAAAGGGAAATAGAGACTTACTCTTGTAGCATAGCAATGCAGCAACTTCTGGACCAAGTTGGTGAACCTTCAACCCTTGAAAATCAGTCCCAAAGTGCTGGAATTGATGGTGGAGGTGGTAGGCTATAAGGTGTATTGTAAATGACCAAGAACAAGGGTGTTTTGAGCTTGGATGAGAGAGATATGGAGAGTTGTATGTATATGCCTCAGCTGGTTTTTTTCTAACCCTTGCAAATGAAGACAAGCCTCTCCTTTATAGAGGAGAGGCTCTAAAGCTTCTCTTGAAAGCTTCAAATATCCTCCATACACGTGTATGGAGGATGGTCCAAATGCCTCCCAGCTGGCACAGCTGTGATGCATTCAGAGAGAGCAAAAAGCAAGAAGCAGGCTGACCAGTTCAAGTGGTCGGCCAACCAAGGGTCAAAAGGTTTAAGGAGAAATGCTGGCCGGCCACCCCAGAAAGGTAGCCTCCCAGATGAGTGTAACACAGCTGTATAGTGGAAAGCCAGAAAAAGTGACCCAAGAGAGAGAAAAATCAGCTTTTTAGCAAGGTTCAAAAGGGTCAAGAAGAATTACTGGTCGGCCTACCCATATTGGTGGCCTCCCAGATGAGCACAACACAATGGTGGTATGAAAAACCAGAAATTGTGGCTCAAAAGTGAGAAAAACCAGCTTTTTGTTAGAAAAATCGGCTGGAGGAGAGAGAAAAAGAGAAAGCAGGTTTCCAAGGAGAAAATGTGGCCTCCCACCATACTACCACCTCCCTAGCAATGAAAATAGGGTCCCTACCAAAAATGGACCAAGACAGGTGCAAAATGAAGGTTCGGGGGCCAAAATGCGCAGTCTGGGGCCCTGAAAACAGGCTGTTAGGCACCGGAAGTGGCGTATGACCACGAAGGTGGTCTCCCAGACCACAGTGTCCCTCTAAAGGGAGAAAAAAAGGTATGTGCCAAAAAATGAAGCAAACAGAGCTATTTAAACGGTCCCGAACCGAGGCACACGGCCGACGGCTCCGAAAACCGGAAACTAGGCTCCAAACGGGAAAAATGGCCTATGACCACGAAACGTAGCCTACGGCCACTGAGAGATGGTCTACGAGACCTCTCCCTCCCTTCGGGAAGAGAAAATAGAGAAAACAGGACCTGGTTCACAAACCGAGGCAAAGCACAAAAGAGTCCCGAAGTCCGGAGGTAAGGCTCGCAGCCGAGACTCCGCAGCCTCAGAACGAGCACAATATGCAACATCACCGAGCGCTCAGTTGGATATGTCTGAGTCTTAAGGTCGGTCAAAAATGGGGTGTCTACACCCTATTATTATTATGCCATCTGAACTACCTCTTACCAAGCCTAACAGTAGTAAAACATTGTCCTCAGGCCCATTTGTTAATGTTGGCCCATCTAGATTGGGCATTCTGGGGTTTCAGGATCAAAGCCTTGATAGACCACCTACTTTCACCTTTAATCCCCTGTGGAATGCTTAGAAATCTGGGAAGAATAAGGTCCATTTGGAGGGTTTCTCCCGTTTTGCTAGGCTTTATGGACACAAAGCTGCAGTTATTAGTAAACACACATCCAGGTCTGTTATCTTTAGACCTGCTGCTATTGCTCTTGCTCACTCAGAACTGTCTGAGGGAGACTCAAGTTCAAATAAATTTCTCCTCAAAGAAGGTAAAGCAATCATTAACTTAGGGGGAGCAACTTGGAATTAATTTTAAGGGTAAAGAAGTTGTTGTGCTGGACAAGATTATCGACCTTGAGCTGAAGGATAAAGAGAGAATCAATAAAGAGGGCTCGGCAAAGCTATGATAGCAGTGGCTGAGGGCCTCACAGTGTATCAATTGGTCTCTATGAAGTTATTTTCTTGGAATGTTAGAGGCATTGGTAAGCCTGAAAAGAGGGGCAGAATCAAACGTCTTCTGAGAGATAGGCACATTGATATTGCATTCCTTCTAGAAACTAAGAATGTAATGGTTTCAGATTTTGTTGCTTGTGGGCTTTGGGGAAATAGGAAAATGAAGTTTATGTCTATGAATCCTGATGGCACTGCAGGAGGGCTTCTTTGCATTTGGGACCCAGATGTTTTTCAACTATTTGGGAGCTACTGTAACAGGAGGTTTATTCTTCTCTCAGGTACACTCTACAACTCCTTTGATTGTGTTCTTCTAAATGTATATGCACCTAATGATGTTAGTAGCCAATCCATTCTTTGGAATTCCATAATTAAGCTCAAGGACTCCTTCATCAACCTTTATTGCTTGAGAGGTGATCTTAATGAAATAAGACACATGGGAAAGAGAGAGTTGGATGTGTAAGAAGAGAGAGTTGGATGTGTAAGAAGAGATAGGGGAATGAATCAACTTAATGAGTGTAGACACCCCATTTTTGACCGACCTTAAGACTCAGACGTCACCAACTGAGCGCTCGGTGATGTTGCATATTGTGCTCGTTCTGAGGTTGCGGAGTCTCGGCTGCGAGCCTCGCCCCCGGACTTCGGGGCTCTTTTGTGCTTTGCCTCGGTTTGCGAACCAGGTCCTATTTTCTCTTCCTGAAGGGAGGGAGAGGTCTCGTAGACCATCTCTCAGTGGTCGTAGGCTACGTTTCGTGGTTGTAGGCTATTTTTCCCGTTTGGAGCCCAGTTTCCGGTTTTCAAAGCCGTCGACCGTGTGCCTCGGTTCGGGACCGCTTAATTACTTCCGTTTGCTCCGGTTTTTGGCACACACCTTATTTCCTCCCTTTAGAGGGACACTGTGGCCCAGGAGACCACCTTCGTGGTCATACGCCACTTCTGGTGCCTAACAGTCTGTTTTCGGGGCCTCGGACTGCGCATTTTCGCCCCCAAACCCTCGTTTTGCATCCGTCTTTGGTCCATTTTTGGTAGGGACTCTTTTTTCATTGTTAGGGAGGTGGCAGTATGGTGGGAGGCCACCTTTTCTCCTTAGAAACCAGTTTTCTATTTTTCTCTCTCCCAAAGCCGATTTTTCGAACAGAAAGCTGATTTTTCTCACTTTTGAGCCACAATTTCTGGCTTTTCATACCACCATTGTGTTGTGCTCATCTGGGAGGCCACCAATATGGGTAGGCCGACCAGTAATTCTTCTTGACCCTTTTGAACCTTGCTAAAAATCTGATTTTTCTCTCTCTTGGGTCACATTTTCTGGTTTTCCACTATACAGCTGTGTTGCACTCATCTGAGAGGCCACCAATCTGGGGTGGCCGACCAGCATTTCACCTTGAACCTTTTGACCCCTGGTCAGCCGAACAGGGGGAGTGGCCGGCCGGCCACCTTAGCTGGTCGGCCAGCTTTCTGCTTTTTGCTCTTCTCAAGTGCAACACAGTTGTGCCAGCTGTGAAGTATTTGACCCACTGTCCGAGACTTTGACCATCCTTTTGATCCTTTTTAGCTGGTTTTGACCCCCTTTCTTAGCTTCTTGGAGAAGCTTGACTCTTTTGTCAAGCTTCTTGAGGAAGCTTGACCCTTTTGGTCAAGCTTCCTCAAGAAGCTTGACCCTTTTGGTTAAGCTTCTTTGAGAAGCTTTGAACCCCTCTTAAGGCTTATCCAAGAAGCCTTGGCTCTTCTCCTCTATAAAACCAACACTCCCCCTCCATTTGCAAGGGTTAGAAAGTTTAGCCAAGGCATATACACTCCACCCTCCATAGCCTTCTTCTTCAAAGCTCCAAACCCTAATATTCTTGCACCATTTGCACTACACCTCATAGCCTACCACCTCCACCATCCATCCAAGCATCTTGGAGCTGATTTTCAGAAGTTGAAGAACTCCTTCCTTGGTCCAGAAGCTACTGGAGTCATTGTCTACAAGGGTAAGTCTCTATTTCCCCCATTTTTGCATTATTTTGCTCCATTGATTAGCCTTATTTGCAAGCATTTCTGGACTTTGTCATAAACTGAAAAGTATCTTCTTTTGAGCTCCTCTTAGAGTTTGATTAAGGACACTTTTCTGTTTGAGGCCATCTACCTCCTTGTATGCTCTATCTCTCTTTGTAGGCTTATTTTGCATCATATCTTAGCCCTACTTGTAAGCATTTTAAAGATTTTTCATAAACTAGAAAAAGTCTTGTTTTGATCTTCTAAACATGTTTGTTTGGGGACTCTTTTCTGTTTGGGGTCATCTTCCCCCTTTCATGTTTTATTTCCTCACGTTTTGTGCCTTGCATTTGAGCATTTGCATTGGCCTTGGTTTGGTCTTTTAGCCACTGAAATCCAATAGATTTATAGTGGCTTTGATGTGTCTTTGAGCTCCAAAATCATAGAGGGGTGACCCTCTCACCCCTCATTCTCTTTACTAGCTTTGTTGGCCTTCCAAAGGAGCTCCATTTTGCATGTTGTGAAGTCACATTCCAGGACTTATTTTGTGAGTTTTATGGTCTGCATTAGCTCTGTCCAGAGCCCATTTTGCCATATTTTATGTCTATGATGCATGTGTAGAGCAATCCTATTCAAGGCCTTTCAAAGGGACCTTTCATTGTATGTTTCCTAGACCAATTCCCGGACCTATTTGGTGAGTTTTAAGGTTCTCATAACTCATTTCCAGAGGTGATTTTGACCTTTTATATGTCCATCATATAGGTGTAGAGTAACCCCTTGCATGGTCTTCCAAAGGAGCTCATCATTTTTGCATGCATTGACTGAGTTTCAGTGGTTATTTGGACATATTTTGGCATGGCATACATCTGGTTTTGGCTGGTTTAATGAGATTTCATATGCTTCATATAGTTGTAGAGCAACTCATGGTTCACTAGCTTTCTTTGTATGCTTTGTGGGCCCTTGATTTTAGCACTTTTTGGCTATGTCATAAACTGATATTATGCTTATTTTGGACTGCCCTAGCTCTGTTTTTGGGTCTCATGATTGAATGATGTTTGTTTTGCATACTTGTAGTTCAATACCCATGCTTAACTTTGAGATTTGAGGTCCATTGCATGTGTGAGCTGAGGTGTGTTCATGTTTTGAGGCCATTTTACATCATATTTCAGAGCCTATATGAATGCCATATTGCCATGTTTTCATCTCTTTAAGTGTGCTTGAGAGTCGGGCTTGAATGCCTTGTTTACCGACCATTGAATGAGCTTCATTTTCATGCTTGTTGAGCCATCATTTTAGGCCAATTTTTCACTATTTCAGACCTACCTAGGGTCTGTTTGGGGTTGGTTTTGCCTTTGGTGCATTGCTTTGGGTACCTCTAGTGTAACGCACTTTACTAGTTTTGGTACCCGGGCCCCCTAGCTTGCATTGTGTGCCATATTTGCATGTTTCGGGACCATATTTCATGCTGTTTTAGAGCTGTAATTTATGCTATTCCATGTCATGTTCATCCTTGCCATGCTTTGGTAGAGTGGCATTCCATGCCTTAGGTTCGATCCTTAGCATTCGTGCATGTGTGCATGTATTTCGATTCTCTCATTTTCATCACATGGCCACTGATGTGAGTGTGGTTGAGGTCCACTCATGTTGGTGTAAGTCCATCGTGCATTGTGTATGTCATTTCGGTCCATAGCATTGTGTATGCTGAGTTGCATGTTAGAGCATTGTGTATGCCATGTTACATCAAACATTGTGTATGCCATTTCATAGCATTGCGTATGCTAGGTTGTATGTTAGTCGCATTGTGTATGCCATCTCATGTGCATTGTGTTTGGGATAGGAGTTAGCCCAAGCATGAGAAACGAGGGACGTTTCGTACTCCGGGTGACGGAACGTGTCTCAATTCCTGGTCGCCGACACTCCGGATTACCCATGATGGAGTTTAGGTCTTGTTATGTTTATATGTGCATTCATTTCATATTGAGTCGTGCAATTTGACTCCTTAGCCATCATGCATCGATATGCGTGATTGGTGGCACGAGGATCGAGGACTACACTCCTTGAAGAGTAGTCATGCATATATATGTGAAAATACTTTGCCATGCCCTTTTCTTGCTCTCTGTTGCAGCAAATCAGAAATCAACAGCCTTCTGGAGCTTCGCACAACATTCCGGGATTAAGTGTAAACAGAGGCGAATCGGGGCATCGCAATGGATTTTCGCGCCAAGCAACTCAAGCATGCATCTTTCATCATTCGGAACAGTGCCGAGGCGGTCCATAGCTTGCATGCTAATTTACTTGCTTTCCTAGTTAAACTGTTAATTAATTAGGGTTTTGTACTTATTCGGACTGTAATTATTCATTCGGACTGTATTATTTATTCGGACCCTCCGAGCGAGGGCACAATCGTAATAAGTGTGCGTGCGTGTGATGTATGTCTTCCAACCCCACGTCTTTCTCCCTTTTATTTACCCGCTTATGATGGTTAGATTAGGGCATGTTTCAATTAACACACTTATGCTTGCATGTTTGCATCATTCATCTGTATTGCATGCACCAGGCTCGGCACATCATACTAACTGCATTGTATTTCAATTCCGAGTTGAATACTTGTTAGTTGTAGCATTTCACATGCCATCCTTAGAATAGCAGAGCCTACTATAGTTGCATTTTGCATGTGTTGCATTAAGCATTTTTATATATTTAGGATCATGCATCGATTTCAAACTAGTTTCTGTTTTGGCTTGGAGTACTCGGTAAGTGTTTATGCTTTAGCATCCCCGCATGTGTGTGAGTGACTGCCATGATAGCATGCTTACCATGAGGCTATATGCTTATATGATATAACTGTCTGAATGCCTGTGGGTGAAGGTTGGATTATCTGAATTAGAATAATGCATTGACTGTGAGTTTTAAGCCCACTAGATAGTGGCAAAACCATGTTTTTAAGCCCACCTGAGGGTGGCAAATTCACATTTTAGCCTACTTGCGAGTAGCAAACCGTTTTCAAAACAAACATGAGATGTTTCGTTCCAATTCAGGCGATCCAGTCTATACTTGTATGTTGTGCGCATCACGTAGTAAATCTAGGCTAATAACCGAAATAAGAATGCATAATGTTTTCAAAACTAGATATCATGGTTAGTAGAGGCCGATCTTTGATCGGGCGAGCAGGGATGCTCACGAAGTGACTTTCCCCAATCGTACCCAAGTTCCCGAGCCGAGGCAACTTTGGTGATGACGGGCACGTGGCCTTAGACAACGAGTCAGGGTTTCCTAAATTTCCTAAAATAAAATATTTAGGTGGCGACTCTGTATCTGGCAAAGCAGTCCATGTTTGGCACTTCTTTCAAAAAATCTGTTTTCAAAAACGATTTGCTAGATTTGGACTCTTTGATGATTCATCGGTCTTGCATTGCACTCCGCGAGAGTAGATACAGGACCGTGACATTGAGTCCTGAACTGTAGTGAGCCCAATGAACAAAACTGGGGGGGGGGGGGATTTCCCTCTCGGGACGTTCGGGGATGTCTACAATGAGTTCATAGACAAATGTGAATTGAGTGACCTGCCGCTTCTTAGACGATCATACACTTGGTGTAATTCTTAGGAGGCCCAGAAATTGAGTGGAATTGATAGAATCATGCTCAGCCCAGAATGGTTGATTCACTTCAAAATGAAGCTTTGGGGCCTACCAAGGTTAATATCAGATCATTACCCTCTATTGATGATGGAAGATGAAAGAGATTGGGGCCCCAAGCCCTTCAGGTTTATTAACGCTTGGACCTTGCATCCTAATTTTTCTCATCTTTTCATTTCTTGCTGGGAGAACACTATTGTTACTGGTTAGACAGGCTTTATAATCCAGAAAAAACTGAAGCACCTTAAGGTGGAATTAAAGTTATGGAATACTAAAGTGTTTGGCAATGTTACCACTAAACTCAAGGCTATAGAGGAGGAATTGCATTGCAGAGGAAAGAGTACTGCTTGAATCAGAACTGGCTTGAAAAAAAGAGGTAAAATGTGAAGTGTGGAAACTCTATAGAAGGGTGGAATGGTTATGGCATCAACAATCCAGAATGAACTGGTCTCTACATAGGGACAAAAATACTAGATTCTTTCATGCTATTGTAAGTACCAGACACAATATGAACATGATAAATCCCATCTCAGTAAATGGTGTGTGCTTGGAATAACCTAGTAGAGTTAAACATGAGGTCTTCTTTTATTTCAGGAAACACTTCAAGGAAAGCTGGGTTAATAGGCTTGTGTTGGGAAGGGAGTTCAGATTAATTGAGGGTACTATCTCCCACCATCTTGTATCAGATTTCACTGAAGCAGAGGTATGGGCTGCCATTAAAGAGAGTAATTGCAACAAGGCACCAAGTCCCGATGGGTTTAACCTCCTATGCTATCAAAAGTTTTGGAGAATAATGAAACAAGAGATTATGCAATTCTTTTAATATTTTCACAATCACAACAGTCTCGCCTGTGGAATCAACAGCTCTTTCATTACACTTATTCCCAAGATTGCTAATCCCATTAACCTGTCTGACTACAGACCCATTAGCCTAGTGGGTTCTATATACAAGATTTTAGCAAAAGTTCTAACACACAAATTGAAGTCTGTGATGCCCTCCATTATTAGTGACACTCAGACTGCTTTTATAGGGGGAAGGAACATCCTAGATGGGGTGTTTATTGCTAATGAAGTAGCCGATGGATGGAAGAAGGCTAAGCAACAAGGGTTGATTATCAAGCTGGATTTCGAGAAAGCTTTTGATTCAGTAAACTGGGAGTTCTTGTTCTCTTTGATGTCTAGCTTTGGATTTGGGGATAAATGGGTCTCTTAGATGAAAGCCTGCGTGTCTACTTCCAAAATTTCCATCCTCGTGAATGGTTCACCAACTAATGAGTTCTCACCGCAAAGAGGACTCTGGCAAGGTGACCCATTATTTCCCTTCCTTTTCAATCTAGTGGCTGAGGGGCTCAACATTCTCTTGAATAGAGCACTGAATCTTAGCATCCTTCATGGTGTTTCAGTTGGGGTTAATGAGGTTCTTATATCTCACCTTCAATTTGCTGATGATTCAATCCTTTTCTGTGATGCTGATATGGACCAGGTGGTGATTGTCAAAAGACTCCTTCAATGCTTTGAAGTTCTTTCTGGTCTCATAATCAATTATCACAAGAGTATTGTCTGTGGTGTGGGTGTGGTTGATGTGTCTTTGAATGCCTTTGCAAAGCTTTTGAACTACAAGGTACAAAACTTGCCACTAAAATTTTTGGGGCTGCCTTTAGAAGCCAACCCAGGTAGAAAATCAACCTGGAAGCTTGTGCTTGATAATATTCGATCTAGACTATCAGGCTGGAAGAGGAAAATGTTGTCGTTTGCAGGGAGGTTAACCTTAATCAAGTCTGTTCTCTCAAGTCTCCCTGTGTACTATCTCTCCCTCTTCAAAATGCCTGAAAGTGTGGCTCATGAAATTGAAAAGATTGAGGCTGCTTTCTTGTGGGCTGGTAATGGTCTAAAAAGAAAAGTACATTTGGTAAAATGGTTAGAGGTTACAAACAGTGTTACCCAAGGAGGCCTGGGCACTAGAAGGATTAGGGATCTTAATGCATGCTTGCTTCTTAAATGGTGGTGGAAATTTGGAAATCAAATTTCAGCATTATGGAGAAAAGTTATATGCAACAAGTATAAGATTGAGGTAGAGTGTTGGCATCCTCCTGTGCAATCCTCCTACAAGCATTCTAGAAAATTGAAGGACATTACCTTTATAGGGGTTCATTATTCAAATACCTTTAACTTCTTCTTGGATAACTACCAAATCAAAGTGGGAGACGACAATCATATCAGATTTTGGCATGATAAGTGGTGTGGTTCTACCTATCTCAAGGATGTGTTCCCTTCTCTCTTCAACCTGTCTGCTGATAAGAATGGATCTCTTCATCAATTTTATGCCAGGAAAACTAGTACTACTGTTTGGAACTTTCCCTGTAGAAGAGTTTTATATGCCTGGGAAATGGCTGCTGAAGCTAGGTTGATTATTTTATTATCCTTTGCTCCCCCCTTGAGCCTTAACAGTGCTGACAGCCTGGTGTGGTCCTCTGCAGCCTCAGGTTTTAGTGATTTCTCCGTGTCTTTTCTATACTATTTTTGCAATTCTCTCCTTAGGCCTCATCTTAGCATTATCAAGTTCGTTTAGAGCAATATCTTACCCCCCTCCCCCCCAAAGTTCATTTTTTTGAATGGTTAGCTTGGAGAAACATGATCAAAATAGTTGTTTTTCTCTCTTATATATTTTCTGCAAAATGGCCCCTTAATCTGCTTCTCATGTTCTGCTTCATCGCCATTTCTCTTGGACCATTTGGTCATTTGTGTTACATGACTGGGGGCTTCAATGGTGTATTCCACAATCTGTGGCAGGCCTGTTCAATTGGTGGATGGGTGGTAAATTTAAGTGTCCATTTACAAAATTTTGGGGAGCAATTCCACTGGTAGTTCTCTGGTCCCTTTGGAAGCATAAGAATGAGGGTGTTTTTAGTGATGCTCATCCTAATTTTGCAGATTTGTGGAAACTAATAAAGATCAGATTAGCTCTTTCGCTCAAAGCTTCTCTTTAGGACTTCCCTTTCTCAGTTGAGGATGTAGTCCTCAATTGGAGACAAATCAGGCTTTGCTATTGAGTTTAAAAGGTGCCTGTGTTGTTGGAGCATCATCAATTTTCTTCGGTTTTGTGGGTCATAATCTACAGCTGTTGCATTATGTCTTTGTGTTGTTCTCTGTCTTAATCTACACTGCAGGGGTGATTCTGCTGTGATGTCCTGTGGCTGCTATCAGTTAATCTGTTCATCTGCTATTAGTCCTAGTGATTTGTCTTGGTGCTAGTCTGGTGATTTGTCTTGGTGCTGTCTTGCTGATTATGGTGACTATTAAGAGGGTGTGATTGCTGAACTAATCTGTTAGTAGTCTGTTGTTATTTGCTAAGAAGCAGAACTAATCTGTTAGTTGTCTGCTGATCTAATCTGTTGGTTGTTTGCTACTGGTGGTACAAGTGGAAGCTGTTATGTTGTTCTGCTAAACTCATGTATAGATGCATCTAGTGGTTGTTTTGTTGGTTGCCTTCTTTTGTTTTTGCTTTGCTTGTTGGTCTCTCACCAACTAGAGCTTTGAGCTTTAGCTAGCTCTAAACTCCTCTTTATTGATGTACTCTATCATACTTTGTATGTTTCCATCAATAAAGATGTTCTTTTGCCGATCCAAAAATATATATATATATATATATTTTTAAATTAAATATTCATATATATAATATATAATAATTATTTATCACTTTTTATGATATAGTAAGTATATAAAATTATATATTTTACACGTGTTGCCTACGTATCATGTCTTACATGTTTTGAAAATTTATGTGTCAATAAATCTGGTTCATACATGTATCGTGTTGTGTCTGTGCATATTACGAGTTAATGAAGTGAATAAAATAAAAGAATCATTCAAACTTTGTTGATCAAAATCCTTGAGTAAAGTTGGGAGTCAAAAAGTTATAATTCATGACTTAAGTAGATCAAATAGAAGTTAGCCACAAAACCCCTAACTTCTAATTCATCAAAGTTAATTCAGAAACATTGATTCATCACAATGAGTCACTTTGATAAATTAATGTTTCTGAATTCGAAGAAATCCCAAAAATATTTTTAAAATAATAAAAGAGAAGGCAATTTTTCGAAAATATAAAATAATAAAAAGTAAAAGAAAAAGCAAAGACTACTTTGTGAATAAATTAAACACAGACGAGTTGCTAGAATTGCACAAAGTTATCTTGGATTTTTATTATTTAAAAAAAAAATTGGAGATTTTTTGAATTCAGAAAATTGATACATTAAAGTGACTTTTTGTGCAATACCAACAACTGATTTACATCTACTCCATTCACAAAGTTAGATTCTATTAAAAAAAAAAATTCCAAAAACACTAAAATGTGAAAAACCATGGATCAAAGGTATAATTTCATTAGGCAAATTACTAAACCCTGATCCACTCATTCAAAAAAAAAAAATGAAGAAAAAGAAGAAGAAGATTAGAAATAGATCCAATGCTTTTAGAACCATTTTCATGTAAGGCATAAAGATCTATTTTCTTTGCTGATTAAAAAGAAAATCGTAAATTTTCCTTATCAACATGGCCTGCACTTTTACCATTCACTCGAGTATTTCTCAGTACATAACCCAACCCGAGGGTAGCAAACTAGGACGTCCCTTGAGCTCTAATTGTTCTTGCAACACCACTACCTTAGGTGGTTGTCCCCTTCATTTTCTAGGATTTTCATTTGGTAGCGTCGGTGGTGGGCGTGGTGGTGGATTTTATTTTGTACCCTTTGCCACATTGTTCTCAGCAAGTGATCTAAAAGTAGATTGTGCTTCATTAAGTTCATCTTTTGCTTGATCTTTGTTTTTTGATTTAGACCTCTTGTACTCAGCTTGTAAGGCTTCAAGCTCTAGATTAGCTGATACATCAGAGCAAATTGGTAAGCAGTCAACAAAGATAGAAAGATCATAGCTATCTACCATTTTAGAGAGACAAATAACAAAGAGAGGAGAGAGAGAGAGAGAGAGAGAGAGAGCAAGTTTTATGTAGAGCGAGAGAGGAAGAGATAACAAGTTTTCTATGGACTAGTTATAGAGAGTAAAGAGTTATGGACCATACACAGATATATATGAAGAAAACAAAAATCCAGAATTGGGTTGTGTGTTTAATTAGGTTTAGGGTAATCTAGTTGTCGGGTTAGCTATTAAGGTTAAATGGTGATGTCCATATTGGGGTTGCCCTATTAAAAAGGTCACCATGTAAAAATTTGAACATGATTTTCCAACAAAAGTCACTCAGAGGTGACACCAGTTTGACTCTTGTATTTTTTTTAAAAAAATAAAAAACAATAAAAAAATTACACTTTTAATTATATTTCAATGTACTAGCCATGTGCAACTCATGTGGCAATTTTTTGTAGTTTCAGCACAAGAGAGAAAAATGGATAAATTACACTGGTGATTTTTATTGTTCTTTGCCAAATTTTTTTTCTTTTCATACATCCAATTATATTTCAATGGGTTCATTTTATCAATTGCCATTATCACTTCAGATGAAAAAAGACCACAGGCAACTCACAAGCAAATTTTTAGCATTTCTCACACAAGAAAGAAAAATGAATAAATTACTTTGATAATCCCTATAGTTTCTTTTGTGTGTGAGTTTACATTGAGTTGTCATGATTAATATGGTCTAATGAGGTTTATTGCAAGGTTAGAAATGATTTATGCAGTAATGTAACCGTATAGATTAGTACAATCTTCAACACTAACCATGCTAATTGTGTTCACATTATGAGCAAGAATTGATTACTGAATTTGAGATGATGAACTCTTAATGATTAGCCTAGCAATGCCTATTTAATTATGTTATTTTTAAAATTTCGTGCGATGGGTACAAAATACACACTTCAACAATGTGCTATTTATTATGTCAAATTTAGCACGATATTTGAATAGTAAATGTTTAATTATTAACTTCTTTAAATTTTATGTTTATTTTTATTTTTATTTATTTACTTTCTGATCGGCAAAACTCAGTTGCCACTAATAAGAACATACAGCAGCAATCGAAGTCACAACTCATGCTGCTACAATCTAAGACATCAGAGCCATCACCATATCAGCACTCAAGCTCATCTTAGAGCTGGAGCTCCAGATCCAGCTCAGCCTCTATTCCTATATTTGTCTGTTAAAGATATTAGATATTGGTTAGAGATAGATATTAGTTAGAGGATTAGTTACAAGTTTGTTATACAAGTTGTTAGATTGTTAGACAGTTATTATACAATGTCTATATAAACAATAATGTAGCTACAATACATTCATTGAGTAAAGAATTGAGGGTTTCATTATTTCTTCATGGTATTAGAGCTTCGAGATGCTCTAACAAGCTTTTTCGATCTATGGCTTCTCTAATGGCTTCTTCGCCTTCTATTCCTTCCAACTTAGCTCTGTTCATTACTAATCTATCATCCTTTGTCACAGTTAAGCTAGATGCATCAAATTTTGTCATTTGGAAGACTTAGGTACAAAATACCCTTCGAGCAACCAATCTTCTCGAATTTCTTGATGGAACCCTACCATGTCCTCCTTCTTCGATTCATGACTCTACTGGAACAAAGATTCCAAATCCAGATTACTAGCAATGGAAGGCAATTGACGCTTATCTATTGAGTTGTCTTACTGCAACATTAGTTCCTTCAATTTATTCTATCGTTCTTCATTTCAACCATTGTTTTGAAGTTTGGTTTGCTTTACACAAATGATTCACTACTTTGTCACGAAGTCATGTTCATCAGTTGAAAAATAAGTTGAACAGTATCACTAAGAAATGTGGTACAATGGACGAATTTGTCTAACATCAAGGACATTGTTAACCAGTTAGCACTTGCATTTGTAATCATTGATGATGATGACATAGTGCTACTTGTGTTGAATAGGCTTCCAGATGAATATGATGCTTTTAAAGTCACAATTCGAGCCAGATCAGTGACTATTTCCATGAAGGAATTATCTTCATCATTATGTTCTGAAGCACTTCATAAGGAGTCCAAAAGCAAGAAGCTCTTTGAGCCTACAATTGATTTTTCTACTATTAAAGGCTCCTCTGCCAATCTACCTACCAAAAGTCAATCATATACCTCTTACAGAGGTAGATCATTTTCTCGAGGTGGCAGAGGAGGCAGATCACCTAGTTTCTATTGAGGTAATGGTAGATCTAGTTTTGGATATACTCGAGGTAGACACAAATATTTTCCATCACAAGCCTGTCAAATCTGTGGAGTTATTTGTCATTTGGTTCTAGACTGCTGGTATAGACTGAATCCTCAGTACCAATCTTCAAATTCAAATTCCAATCAACCTTCAAACCAGTACAACTCCAATGCTTATTCTTAACCACCACGAGCCTTTGTGGCTACTACAACTTCCTCGTCTGTGCATTCCGCTGTTTCTTCTCAAGTACCTTGGTATCTTGACTCAACTGCAACAGATCATATCACTAATGATCTGAGCAACCTCAACTATTATCAACCATATCATCGTTCAGAACAAATCACCATAGGAAATGGTAACTCTATTCCCATCCACCATACTGGTAATGGTCTCTTATCTACACCTCATTACTCTTTTAAACTACAAAATATTTTGCACTTTGATTTTATGACTTCCAATCTTGTTTCTATTCAGAAGTTGGCCCGAGATAATAACTGTGTTGTTATTCTTGATGCTTATGGTTTTGTGATTCAAGACAAACTTACGAGGAAAGTGCTTCACAAGGGTACTAACTTTCATGGCCTATATCATTTCTTGCCTCTTACTACTTCTGCTCACCATGTTGATTCACCACAAGCACATTTTCGTCTATCTCCATTTACTGTATTTACTGCTTCCACTACTTCTAGTTCTCTTTGGCATCATAGATTAGGCCATCATTCTCCTTTAAAACTGCATCATCTCACACCTCATCTCGGCATTAAGCTTTCTAAGCAACAGTGCCTTGATTATATAGATTGTTCTATTGCCAAGAGTCATAAACTTTCATTCTATCTTTCTAATTCTACTGTTAATATGCCTCTATCTTTGATTCATAGTGATGTCTAAGGACCTTTTGATTCTTCTTCTTCTTTCAAGCACTATGTTTTGTTTGTAGATGATTTTAGTAAGTTTACCTGGTTATACCCCTTGAGCTACAAAAGTGTAGTTTATCCTACGTTTCTTGAGTTTAAAGCCTACGCTGAAAGCAATTTTCTATCGAACTCACGATTCTTAGAACTGATGGTGGAAAAGAATTTATGAATAATAAAATGAAAGATTTTTTATCCACACAAGGCATTGTCCATCAGCATTTATGTCCTTATACACCACCACAAAATGGTGTGGCTAAGAGAAAGCATAAACACCTTACTGAAATAGCCATTGCTTTGATGCATCATTCATCTCTTCCTGTACAATTTTGGTTTGATGCTATTGCTTGTGCTATTTTCTTGATAAATAGGTTGCCATCTTCTAAGGCTTCGTTGGGGAAGCAAAAGTTGGGGCTTTTTTTTAGCTATTTTAGCCACAAAAAATAAAATAGGCTTTTTAGCCTAATAAGACAAAACATCACATTCAACCCATAATCATTACATTCTTTCTATTACAAAAAAGTCAAAAAAGCCTAAAACCCTTCCCAAACCAGGCTTTTTAGCCCCAGGCTAAAATAGCCAAAAAAGCCAAAAAGCCAACCCACTTCCCAAATGAACCCTAAGCTAACTCATAAAACTCCCTATGAAGTTTTGTTTCAGACTCTTCCAGATTTTTCTATGTTTAGAGTGTTTGGCTGCCAATGTTTTCCATGGCTTCGCCCTTATTCATATCACAAATTATAGCCTAAGTCTGTTACTTGTGTGTTTCTGGGTTATCATTCTTTTGCTAAAGGATACAGATGTTTGGATCCTCTTTCTGGCATGATTTATTTATCCAGACATGTGGTATTCAATGAACACATTTTTCATTTTGCTCTCAAGTCCTCAGCAGCTTATTCTTTATCTAGTAGTCTATCTTTTCTTCATTCCTTTTGTTGGTCTCCTCTTTCCCCAGCTGCTGTTTCTTCTTCTCCTTCTCCACCTCATCTTTCTCCTATCCTGTCAATTTCTACTTCTTTATCTCCTGTAGATTTTTCTTTGCCTCTAGTCTCTTCTCCTTATGCTCTTTCTATTCCCATTCAGTCCATTTTTATTCAATTGCCTATTTCTAAATCCATTCTTTTTTCCAATATTCATTCCATGGCCACTAGATCTAAAGCTACTACACTAGTTACCTTCACCACTACTTCTTCTTCCTTTGCTTCCACTGAGCCTTCATCTCACAAAGAGGCTTTGCTTTCTCCCATTTGCATCAAGCCATGACAGGAGAACTTCATGCTCTTCATAAACAGCATACCTGGTCTTTTGTTCCATTACCATCAAGCAAAACTGCTATTGGCTGTAAATGGGTGTTTAAAGTGAAACGAAATTCTGATAGACCATAGCTAGACACAAGGTTAGATTGGTTGCTAAGGGATACCTTCAATAAGAGGGAATTCATTACCAAAAGACTTTTAGTCCTGTTGCAAATTGCCTATAATTCGGATCCTTCTTTGTCTTGCTCTACATCACAATTGGTCTATCAAGCAGCTTGATTTATCTAATGCCTTCCTTCATGGGGTTCTTGAAGAAGAAGTTTATATGTTACAACCTCTTGGCTTTGTTCATCCTACTCAGTCCACTCATGTCTACAAACTTCACAAGGCATTATATGGGCTCAAACAAGCACCTAGAGCCTGGTACTCCACATTTTCTGTCTTTCTTCTTTCTCAAGGCTTTCAGAATATTAAATGTGATTCCTCTCTTTTCATTCAAAAGCCTGATAGCATTATTACAGTGCTTTTGGTCTATGTTGATGACATTTTGCTCACTAGAAATAATGCTGCCCATATTACATCTCTTATTGCTCATATGCATGAAGCATTTTCTATGAAAGAATTGGGCAATGTATTATATTTCTTGGGAATTTCAGTTCAAGGTACTGCTATTGGTTATACTCTTTCTTAACAAAAGTATGCTCATGACATTCTTGTACGAGCTGGATTAGCTGACTACAAGCCATGTTCTTTTCCTTCGTCTGCCAAGCCTAGTCTCACTAGTTCTTCCACTGATATGTTTCATAATCCTTCTCTTTATCGTAGTATAGTTGGGGCTTCGTAGTACTTGACCATCACAAAACCTGACATTTTTTTTTACTGTCAATCCGTTGTGTCAACATATGCATGCCCCTACCTTGAGTCATTTTTCTACTGTAAAACAATTACTTCGGTTTATCAAAGGTGCCCTTTCTCATGGTCTCTCCTACTCACCCAGTTCTTTTGATATTCATGCCTTCTCTGACTCTAATTGGGCGAGAGATCCTTCTGATACAAAATCTACCTTCTGATACTGTGTGTTCTTAGGATCCAATCTCATCTCTTGGTCGACCAAGAAACAGCCTATTATCTCTCGTTCTTCTATCGAAGTTGAGTATCGGTCCTTGTAGACACCCCATTTTTTACCGCTCTTAAGACTTGGACGCGACTGATGGTTTACTTGATGGAGAAAGGTGTGCAGGGCAAAGGTTCAGTTTCTTCAGCAAGGAGAGAGTCAAATCTCAACTTCATACCCCTTTTTGGACCAAAACAATCTTGATCAAAAGCTTTTAGACCTTAAAACCCTCTCTTTCAAAACATTTTTGAAATAAAGTTTTTACGATGTTCCGAGGCTCGCATTTTGTCAAATGTTGCGCTTTTCGGTAAACCGAGCAATGACAAAGTGGAAATGAACGAAAGAGAGATGAAATCTATGAAAAATATTTCAAAACACCTTGTCTAGGGGTTTGGAGTTGAAGAAAAAAGGAGAAGAGAAAGGAAAACTAGTTTGGGAGAAGTTCGGCATGAATCCGGGTAGGACCAAATCTGCGCGGCATCACCGAAACAGGCATAACTCTTTGCACAGGAGGAATTTGGATGCAAGGTTGGTGCCATTGGAAAGATAACTTCTGGGGCTTCAATGTGGCCACATGGAAAACCAGAAAATCAAATGGCCGACCAGCTTTTTTGGTCAAAAGTGGTTCCGCATGAATCCTGGAAGGAGAGAAAATATCTGCGCGGCTTCACTGAAATGGGCATAACTCTTTGCACAGAAGGAATTAAGATATGAGGCCACCACCGTTGGAAAGATTACTTCCGGGGCTTCAGTTTTCACTCAATAATCTCCTAAGGAAAAGTCCGGGTGGGGGAGATATGGTTGGTTGAAGTCCGTTTGGACCGAATCTGCGCGGCTTCACCAAAACTGGCATAACTTTTTGCACAGGAGGAATTTTAATGCAAGGTTTGCGGCATTGGAAAGATAACTTCAAGGGCTTCATGGAAGACAAGATTTGGGTCTTGAACCTTTTGACTCCTGGTCGGCCGGCCATTTGAACTGGCCGGCCTGCTTCTTGCTTTTTGCCCCTCTCTAAGTACTTTACAGCTGTGCCAGCTGGGGGGCATTTGGTGCATCCTCCATACACGTGTGTGGAGGATCTTTGAAGCTTTCACGAGAAGCTTTGGCCTCTCTTCTCTATAAGAGAGGCCCTCCTTTTTGTATCTAGAGGTTAGACACTTTTGCTTAAGGCTCATCACCTCCCACCTCCATTGTTACTATTCCAAGCTCCAAAACCCTAACTTCCTTGGTCCATTTACACTACAACCCATAGCACCACACCACCATCATCCATTCCAGCCCCTTGGAAGTCATTTGCAGAGGTTGAAAGCTCATTTCCTTGGACCAAAGGCTGCTGGAAAGTTGGGCTACAAGAGTAAGCTCCTATTCTCCCCATTTTTGCACTATTTTGTTCTATATCTTAGCCCCTTTCGCTTACATTTTTGGGTTTCTTCTTAAACTAAAAAAAGTCTTATTTTGAGCTCATATTTATGTTTGATTAAGAACTTTTCTCTGTTTGAAGTCTTCTACTCCCCCTTTGTGCTTTATCCCTCTTTCGGGGCGTATTTTGCATGATATATTAGCCCTATTTTTGTGCATTTATGGGCTTCGATCCAAACTATGAAGCACTTTATTTTGAGCCTCTCTTCAACTTTGTTGAAGGGATATTCACTATTTGAGGCCATCTACCGTCCCTTTCCCTTTATCTCTCTTTTAGGGCTATTTTTGCATCATATTTTAGCCTTACTTGTGAGCATATTCGAGATTTTCCATAAACTGTAAAGTATCTTTTTCTGAGCCCTATTCAACTTTGTTGAAGGGCTCTTTGCTTTTTGAGGCCTTTTGCTGCCCTGTTTGTTCAATCTCTCTTTTAGGGCTGTTTTTGCATGATACATTAGCCTTATTTGTGAGCCATTTTAGACCTCAACCTAAACTAAAAAAAATCTTTTTTTGATATCATCTTTATGTTTGACTAAGGACTATTCTCTGTTTGGGGTCATCTTCCCCTATGCATGCTTCATTCCTTCATGATTAAGGCTATGCATTAGAGCACTTGCATTGGCCATGGTTTGGCCTCTTAGCCACTGAAATCCAATGGATTTTCAGTGGCTTTGACGTATTTTTGAGGGCCAAAATTAGAGAGGGGGTGACCCCCTCTCTCCTTGTCTTGTTTGGGGATCTTTTAGGCCTTCCAAAGGGACCCTATTTTGCATGCATCGAAGTCACTTTCCAGGCCTCATTATGAGGGTTTTGAGGTCTGCCTTGGCTCTGTCCGAGGCCCATTTCACCATATTTTAGGTCTATGTTGCATGTGTAGACCAATCCCATTCAAGGCCCTTCAAAGAGGCCTTTCTTTGCATGTTCCCTAGACCAATTTCAGGGTCAATTTGATGAGTTTTAGGGCTGTCATATTTGATTTCCAAAGTTGGTTGTGCCATGCTAAGTGTCCTTGATGCATGTGATTAATTACCCCTTGTATGCCCTTCCAAAGAAGCCCCTCATTTTTGCACATGTTGGCTGCATTTCAGTGATTATTTGGACATATTTTGGTATATTTTATTCATTGATTTTTTCTGGTTTGGTGAGATTTCATATGCTTCATATGCATGCCATGTAAACCATGTTTGCTAGTCAAAGTTGCATGCTATTTTAGTCCATCATGCTAGCATCTTTTGGTCATGCTTTGAACTAGAAATGTTCATGTTTTGGGACTTCCTTGGCTTTGTCTTTGTGCTTCATGGTCAAGTAATGCATGCTTTGTATAGCTACAAGTCAATACATGTGCCTAGTTTTGAGTTTCGGGGCTTACTCCATGCATCGGGTGCCATGTTTGCATGATTCGGGACCATTTAGCATTATGTTTCAGTGCTGAAAATTACATGTTTGAATGCCATGCTTCATCCTTGCCATGCTTTGGTAGAGTGGTATTTTATGCCTTAGGTTCGGTCCTCGGTATGCGTGCACGTGTGCACGCATTTCGGTCTTCTCATTTTCGTCTCATGGCCACTGATGTGAGTGTGGCTGAGGTCCACTCATGTTGGTGTAAGTCCATTATGCATTGTGTATGCCTTTTCAATTTATAGCATTGCGTATGCTAGGTTGCGCGTTAGTGCATTGTGTATGCCGTGTTACATCGAGCATTGCGTATGCCATCTCATAGCATTGTGTATGCTAGATTGTATGTTAGTTGCATTGTGTATGCCATTTTATTTGCATTTTGTTTGGGATAGGAGTTAGCCCAAGCACGGGAAACGAGGGATGTTTCGTACTCCGAGTGACAGAACGTGTCTCAATTCCCCGTCGTCGACACTCTGGATTACCCATGATGGAGTTTAGGTCTTGTTGTGTTCTCATGTGCATTCATTTCATATTAAGCCGTGCAATTCGACTCCTCGGCCATCATGCATCGATATGCGTGATTGGTAGCACGAGAATCGAGGACTACACTTCCAAAAGAGTAGTCATGCATACATATGTGAAATACTTTGCCATGCCCCTTTTTTGCTCTCTGTTGCAGTAAATCAAAAATCAGCAGCTTTCCAAAGCCTTGCACAGCATTCCGGCATTAATTGCAAACAAAGGCGAATCGGGGCATCGCAATGGATTTTCGCACCAGGCAACTCGAGCATGCATCATTCGTCATTTGGAACAGAGCTAAGGCAGTCCATAGGCTTACATGCTAATTTACTCGCTTTCCTAGATTAATTTGTTAATTAATTAGGGTTTTATAATATTTAATTATTCATTTCGGACTGTATTATCATTCAGACTGTATTATTCTTTCGGACCTTCCGAGCGAGGGCACAACTGTAATAAGTGTGCGTGTGTGTGATGTATGTCTTCCAACCCCACGTCTTTCTCCCTTTTATTTATCTGCTTATGATGGTTAGATTAGGGCATGTTTCAATTAGCATACAGTATGATAGCATGTTTGCATTCATTCATCTGTCTTGCATGCACCGAGCTCGGCGCATCATACTAACTGCATTGTATTTCAATTCCAAATTGAATACTTGTTAGTTATAGCATTTCATATGCCATCTTTAGAATAGCCAAGCCTATCTTAGCTGCATTTTGCATGTGTTGCATTAGGCATTTCTGTATAGTTAGGATCATGCATTGATTTCTAACTAGCTTCTGTTTTGGCTTGGAGTACTCGGTAAGTTTTATGCTTTAGCATCCTTGCATGTGTGTGAGTGACTGCCATGATAGCATGCTTACCATGAGGCTAATTGCTTATGTGATATAACTGCCTAAATGACTGTGGGTGAAGGTTGGGTTATTTGGATTGGAACAATTCATCAATTATGAGTTTTAAGCCTACTAGATAGTGGCAAATCACCTTGTTTTCTAAGCCCACCCAAGGATGGCAAAATCTGCATTTCAAGCCTACTTGCGAGTAGCAAACCGCTTTCAAAAACCAACATGAAATGTTTTGTTCCAATTCAGGCGACCCAGTCTATACTTGTATGCTGTGCGCATCACATAGTAAATCTAGGCTAATAACCGGAATAAGAACGCATAATGTTTTCAAAACTAGATATCATGGTTAGTAGAGGCTGATCTTTGATCGGGCAAGCGGGGGTGCTCACGAAGTGACCTTCCCCAATCGTACCCAAGTTCCCGAGCCGAGGCAACTTTGGTGATGACGGACACGTGGCCTTAGGCAACGAGTCAGGGTTTTCTAAATTTCCCCAAAATAAAACATTTAGGTGGCGACTTTGTATCTGGCAAAGCAGTCCATGTTTGGCACCTCTTTCAAAAAACCTGTTTTCAAAAACGATTTGCCGGATTTGGACTCTTTGATGATTTCATCGGTCTTGCATTGCACTCTGCGAGATTAGATACAGGACCGTGACATTGTGTCCTGAACTGTAGTGAGCCCAATGAACAACACGGGATTTCTCTCCCGGGACGTTCGGGAACATCTACAGTTTCTGGCGACGTTGCTGGGGATTTAGAGAACTTGACTCGAACTCATGATATCTTGTTTTGATTACACTTACGTGTTTCTTTGCATTGCATTTGTATTGGTGCGCCTAGGACACGGTGTTTGCCGTATGCTATTCCTAAACGGTTTGTCGGAGGCTCACTTCGAGAAGCGTGCCATAAGGCTGACCGGTTGCGGGCTCTGCCATGACGGGAACACAAACCCCGGTTTTACCGGGGCACCCTTTTTGACCATTCGACCTAGTGCATATTCAGAATCTATAGTGACCATTCCAAACTAGGACAGGTTGCTGACCCGTTTATAGGTTGTTTGAAACCGCTACGTGCGTAGTGAAACCTTAGTTCCTGACAAAATAGGACAGGGAAACCTTACCCCAATATAAGGTTGTTTTGGCTCTCACTTGCTTGCTATGTGCTTTTAGGGGTGTGTCCCTACAGAAATGCATGTAACAGTTTGCAAGTCTGGGTACAAGCCTGCGGGCATCAGTATTTGGAAATCAGTTTTACCTGAGGGTATCAGTTTACAGGCAGACTTTTGAGCAGAATTTGGTAGAGAGCACGGTCATTCAGCTACGCTCATATCTGTTTTGGCAAAAATGGGCCGAGATGCTGCCTGTTTTCTCTTTTGCTAGGTAGTCTTGGAATCATAGCTTCAGAAGGTTCCAATATCCCCCGGGTACACCGGACTTGTATTGATAGACTTTGTCAGGTCAGAGATTCAATTCAAGGGCTGTAGACGTCCCTGAACGCCCCGGGAGGAACGAGCTCCCGTTCTGTTCATTTGGGGTCACTACAGCTCAGGACTCTAAAATTTGTCACGGTTCTAAATCTGAACCAAAGAGTCCAAATCCGGCAAATCGTTTTGAGAAAACTGATTTTTGAAAGAAGTGCCAAACATGGACTGCTTTGCCAGATACAGAGTCGCCACCTAAATATTTTATTTTGGGGAAATTTAGGAAACCCTGACTCGGTGCCAAAGGCCACGTGTCCGTCATCACCAAAGTTGCCTCGGCTCGGGAACTTGGATACGATTGAGGAAGGTCACTTCGTGAGCACCCCCGCTCGCCCGATCAAAGATCGGCTTCTACTAACCGTGATATCAAGTTTTGAAAACATTGTGTGTTCTTATTCCGGTTATTAGCCTAGATTTACTACGTGATGCGCACAGCATACAAGTATAGACTGCGTCGCCCGAATTGGAAGAAAACATTTCATGTTCGTTTTTGAAAGATGGTTTACTACTCGCAAGTAGGCTTCAAATGCAGATTTTGCCACCCTCGGGTGGGCTTAGAAAAGATGGTTTTGCCACTATCTAGTGGGCTTAAAACAAACAGTTGATGATTTATTCCAATCCAAGTAACCCAACCTTCACCCACAGGCATTCAGGCAATTATATCACATAAGCAAATAGCCTCATGCTAAGCATGCTATTCATGGCAGTCACTCACACGCATGCAAGGATGCTAAAGCATAAAAACTCACCGAGTACTCCAAGCCAAAACAGAAACTCATTAGAAATCCATGCATGAATCCTAAGTATACAGAAATGCCTAATGCAACACATGCAAAAATGCAATTATAGCAGGCTCGGCTATTCTAAACATGGCATATGGAATGCTACAGCTAACATGTATTCAACTTTGAAATTGAAATACAATGCAGTTAGTATGATGCGCCGAGCCCGGTGCATGCAAAACAGATGAATGATGCAAACATGCTGTCATACTGTATGCTAATTGAAATATGCCCTAATCTAACCATCATAAGCAGGTAAATAAAAGGGAAGAAAGATGTGGGGTTGGAAGACATACATCACACTCACGCACACTTATTACAATTATGCCCTCGCGCAGAGGGTCCGAATAAATAATACAGTCCCAAATGAAAGAATAGTACAGTCCAAATGTTACAGTCCAAATAATGTACAAATTCCTAATTAATTAACAAATTAACTAAGGAAATAAATAAACTGGCATGCAAGCCAGGGACTGCCTTGATTCCATTCCGGATGATGAATGATGCATGCCCGGGTTGCTCTTGCGCGGAAATCCATGACGATGCCCCAATTAGCCTCTGTTTGCACCTGTTCTTGAAATGCGTGCCAAGCCTCGGAAGACCTCTGATTCTTGATTTGCTGCAACAGAGAGTAGGAAAGGGGCATGGCAATGTATTTTCACAAATGTATGCATGTCTCGATCCTCGTGCCACCAATCACGCATATCGATGCATGATGGCCGAGGAGTCAAATTGCACAACTCAATATGAAATGAATGCGCATGAAAACAAAACAAGAACCTAACTCCTATCCCGAACACGATGCAATATGCATGACATGCATGAAATGCAACTAAGATACAATCCTAACATACACAATGTTATGGAATGGCATACACGCTGCACGAGGTAATACACAACCGAGCATGCACAATGCTATGGGTGAAATGGCATACGCAATGTAATAATGGGCTTATACCAACATGAGAGAGCCTCAGCCACACTCACATAGGAGGCCATCAGATGAAAACAAGACAACTCGAAATGCGTGCACGCGTGCACGCAAACCGAGGACCGACCCTCAGGCACCGAAATGCCACTCTAATGAGACATGGCAAAACATGGAATATGGCACACTATAATGCAAAAATCAGAAGTAAAATGAGATGCAAAACAGCCCCGAAACTCGGTAAAATGAAACCCGATGCATGGAACGAGCCCCGAAACATGGATTTTGGTGCATGAAATGGCTTATAACTATACAATACAAACATAATTTGAACATGAAATGAAAAGACAGAAGCAAGGCAGCCTCTAGAAAAGCATTTTTACAGTTTAAAGCATGGCCAAACAGTGAGCACAAGTTGGGCTAAATTAGCATACAAAAGTGGCCCTAAATGTGAGATAATGAAGCAACTCACAATTGCTGACCCCAAACATATTAGGGCCCTTCAACAAAGTTGAAGAGGGGCCCAAAACATGATCTTTTACAGTTTATGGAAAACCACACAAACCAGCACAGGTATGGCTAAACTCTCATGCAAGAAATGGGCCAAAAAATGGCCAAAGAAGCAAGTAGTGGTTTCTGGCCTTAAACACAAAGGGGCCCTTCAACAATGTTGAATAGGGACCAAAAATAATTCATTTTACAGTTGATGGTCGGATCCAAAACAGTATGCAAATATGTCCAAAATGCTATGGAAAATGAGGCCAAAAAGAGGGATATAACACGAAGTATGTAAAAGATGCCTCAAACCATGAAAGACCCTTAATGAAACATGAATAATGGGTCAAAATAAGACTGTTTTCAGTTCTGAAAAGAGCCCAAAAACAGAAGCACAATAGGCTAACAAATCATGCAAAAATGGAGCCAAAATGGAGATATAAAGGCAAGTGGCACATGGAGGTCCCAAACAGTGATGAGCCCTTCTTCAATGTTGAATAAGGGCTCAAAATAAGCCTATCTATAGTTTACATCATGCTCCAAAACAGATCACACATAGGCCAAAAAATACTATGTAAGATTATGGCATACAAAGGGGTAATGAAGCAAGTGTAAGATGGGGGTCTCAAACAGGGTAAGACCCTTAAACAAAAGTAAAAAGGAGCTCAAAAAAATGCCACTTTCAGTTAGGGCCGGAGCTCAAAACAGCAAGCATGTATGACTTATGTATTGAACAAAATATGGACCAAAAGAGGGGAAATGGAGCTTAACCTTGAAGACTTGACTTTGGCACCCTTTTGGCTTGAGATGTAGCACTCCTAGGCCTTGAAGAAGAGCCTCCAGCTGCTGGAAATGGAGTAGTGGAGGTGATGCTAGGTAGTGATGAAGAAAAAGGGGTAGAACTTGGTTGTTTGAGCTTGAAAGAGAGAGATGGAGGGAGATGTGTATACAAGGCTTTTAGGTAATTTTTCCAACCTCCAAACCAGCAGCTGGAGCTGCTGTTATAAAGGCAAAAAGGGGGGGAAAAGGGGGGAAAAATGGAGGGAAAACCAACCAAGTTTCCCTCCAAAAAGGCAACCCCCTCTCGGATACCAAATCCGGGGAAAATGAATACATATTTGTAATGTACCAACGCTGAGGATCATGGCCAGCCAATTATCCAAGCTGCAGGTGGCCGGCCGGCCAAGGGTCAAAAAGGTCAATGAGAATTAGTAGCCGACCATATGATATTGGTGGCCTCCCATGTGTGTACAACACAACCATGTGGTCAAACACTGGAAAAAGTAACCCAGGAGAGAGAACAACCCACTTTTAGGAGGGGTTCAAAAGGGTCAAGCAACATTAGTGGCCGGGCATATGATATTGGTGGCCTCCCAGGTGTGTACATCACAAACATGTGGTTTTGGGTGCAAGAAAGTGGCCCTAGGGTGGTCAACATTGGCTTGGAAGTGAGAAAAACGGGCGTCGGAGGGCGCCAGAGGAATATAACTGGTTGCTGAAACAATTGCTGGCCTCCCACCCTTCTGCGGCCTTCCTGGTGATGAAACAGAGGTATCTGCCAAAAATGAATGAAAACCGATGCAAAACGAATGTTCGGGGGTCAGAACACGCAATTCGGGGCCCCGAAAACTGCCTGTTAAGCACCGAAAGTGGCATTCGACCACGAAGTGGGTCTCTCAGATCTCAGTTTCCCTCAAAAGGGAGCAAATAAGAAGTATGCCAAAAACCGAAGCAAATGGAGGTGGTTAAGCGGTCCCGAACCGAGGCACACGGCCAACGGCTCCGAAAAATCGGAAACCGGACTCCAAACGGGCAAAATGGCCTACGACCACAAAACGTAGCCTACGGCCACTGAGAGATAATCTACAAAACCTCTCCCTCCCTTCGCGAAGAGAAAACAGAGAAAATCGAGCCTGGTTCGCAAACCGAGGCAAAGCATAGAAGAGGGTTCGGAAATCCGGAGGCAGGGCTCACGGCCGCGACTCTGAGACTTCTAAACGAGCACAATATGCAGTATCACCAAGCGCTCAACTGGTGACGTCTGAGTCTCAAGGTCGGTCAAAAATGGGGTGTCTACAAGGGCAAATCAGTGTTCCTTCGCTAGAGGCAGGGTAAAAAGGCCAGTCAGGCACAGATCACCAGTTCAACAGTGTCCAGCTCAGCGATCATTATCCACCTCACCTGTGCGCAGTTGGGGCTGAGATATTTGCTTCCACTTCAGAGAGGGAATACAAACCTGTCCAGTAAAATATGCAATTTTCAGTTAATATGGAGGACATGACGCGTCAGCTCCAAGAAACCATGCAGGCTATGCAACAGGATGCTGCCCGCCAGGCAGAAGTGGTTGCACGTCAAGCAGAAGTAGTGGCCCAACAGGCAGAGTTAATTGCTAGGCTACAACAGCAAACCGAAGCATCTGCTTCGCACCAAGCCCCTCTCCCACCAGGAGTTCCAGCACCCGAGGCGACAGCAAATGTCCAGGAAGATACGAACATTCCAATAGGGCCAGCTCCGCCCCCGATCCCACCTCAGCTATCCAAGGCATAGATCAACCCACCAGATTCTCCCTTTGAGTTCAAGGTGGACCCCACGGCACTAAAAGTAAGCAAGCTTGAAAAGTTATTCAAGAAATCTCAGGGTGTGAAGTCCATTCCGGACATTGAGGATGGGTATACCGATTCGGCCGTGGCTCTGCCGGACCGATTCAAAATGCCGCATATTGACCGCTTCGATGGCTCTGGAGACCCAAGGGTGCACCTCCACCTGCTTTCTGATATCTCGAGGCCAATGGGTTTGACCACAGCTCAGAAGTTGTCTCTCTTTGGCCGAACCATGTCTGGGATAGCCGCAATCTGGTATGCGAAATTGGTGGACTCCGTGAAATGGAACTGGGAAGAGTTGGCTGAGGCCTTTATTGCTGAATACTCCTACAACACACAGATCGAGGTCACAACTCGTGATCTCGAGGTCACCCGCCAAGAACCAAAGGAGGGTTTCTCAGAATTCGTGACGAAATGGAGAGCAAAGGCCTCAATGATGACTACAAGGCCTTCCGACAAAGATCAGATTAGGATGATTGTTCGGAATTTACATGGCATGTTATTGAAGAAAATGATCGTTCTACCACTGTTTACCTTTCCAGACCTTTATGGAATGGGAGTTCAGATCGAGGATGCCATCCGACAAGGGATCTTTGAAAAAGATAATGAGCCGTTGAAGAGAAATGTTGTTCACAATTCCAATGCTACTACTAAAGGTAGCACAGCTGTGAAATGCTTAGAAGTAGACACTATCACCACTTCCCCCAATGGCCAAAAACCAACCACCTCAAATCGGCCCCAAGCCCGAAAGTTCAATCCTCTTTATATGAGTCTCTCCCAAGCTTTGAAGAAGCTGCAAGAAGAAGGGCACCTAGAACTCCTAGAACCCCGACCCCTTCCAAATCCTCTTCCACCAAGGTATGACCCAACTAAATATTGTGCCTATCATCAACAACACGGTCATGATACGAACCGTTGCATCCGCCTCCGTCATAAGATTCAGGATCTTATTGACGAAGAGACCCTAGCTCCACCCAAAGGACCTCAGGTTAGTACTGACTCGTCACCTCCCCACCTCAACCTCATCCATACACTACCATCCACCTTCGACCCCAGCATATACATCACCCCGGCCCATCTACCCAAGCCTGAGGTGTTCATCCCAGAAAGCATGGACATATGCATGATGGATGCACCTGGACCCCAATTATCTCAAACCCGTGAGCCCACTACTTCTGAGCTGAAGAGAATGATCGAAGATCTTCAGAGAACTGTGACAGATCTGGCCTCCAGGACATTGGCGTCGTCATCAACCACATCACATACCGGGGAGTTCATGTCAAAAGGCTCCCCAATCTTGGAACGGGCTGCATTTGAGGAATGCCAATCCCTTGGCAAAGTGGAGGCGAGTGGAAAGAACAAGATAGGGATGGGCATGGATTCCTATGAACATCTTCTGTTGGCTGTTGAGGCTTTGAAAGCCGAGGGACTGAACAAAGAGCAAGTGCTCGCAGTTGTTGCAAAAACTGTGGATGACATTTTCGCCACTCAAGTTGGGGGCAGTTTGAATCAAGGGGCAAGCCAGGAGAAGGGCCGTTGTACCAAGAATGTTCCTTTCAGATCTAATCCCGTGCTCAGACGAAATCAGCAAACCCTGTCAGCGCCTGCCAATCCCTTTACTGGTGCGTCCAGCAAAAATCCACAAACCTCGAAGCATCTACCCCGAGGACAGAGGGTCTTCCTTACCCTCTATATTCCTTTGTCCAAAGCTCTCCAAATCCTTGTTGAACAAGGCCATCTCAAACCCCTTGAGCCTCGGCCTCTCCTGAACCCTCTTCTGACTACGCATGATGCTACCCAGTACTGCGCGTAGCATCAGCAAACTGGCTATACTACCGACAACTGCTTTCGTCTTCGCCACGAAGTACAGGATCTGTTTGACAACGGGGTTGTCCTCCCGCCAAGCTCTGCAAAGTCTATCGGCACTGGATTGGTGAACTTAGAGGATAATGTGAGTATGTGATCGGGGGATGAACCAGCTGCGGGTGGCGCTCGATTAACTCCAGACGTGGGAATGGCACGCACTGTTCTGAGCAATATGTAAACACTAGTTTTTGTGCTTTCTGACTTGGGTATTGAGTCAGTCTTGTTGTTTTGTATATAGTTAGTCTTTTTGTTTTGGGTCAGTCTTGTTGTATCGAGTCAGTCTTGTTTTGTTGGAGTCGAGTGATTTCGGGACTGTTACCTCAGACATCACTTGCTTGTTTTGTGTTTGTTTTTTCGTTTTCTTTTGAGTCTGTTTCTGCCTTGGAGCCAGTTGTGCCAACAGATTCTGACTGAAATAGCAGTGATTTTCGCACTCTTGTGTTTGCTTCTGCCGTGTGCTAGTTGTGCCGGGATTTGAATGAAACGGCAGTGCATTCCACCTGCTCTCTTGTGCCTTGAAATTATTGCATTGACCTAAGTTTTTCAAAACTTTTTTTGAACACTGCGGTGAAAACGAAGAAGAAGGAATTCCTCGGGTTTTGCAAAAATTTGATCAATTGAGAGAAAGAGAGGCATGCTAAGCCCTTAATGAATGAAATCATGCTTGTTAGTGTGAGTACTGGGAAGGATCCTGGCTTGATCCAGATTGGTTCTACACTGTCTTCAGCGCGAGCGACTGGTCGCTTTCTTAAAAGATTTCAAAAAAATGTTTTACGCGGTCCTGCAAAGACCTGTGTAGAATCTCTCTTGAGATTGTGCAGCCTAGGATCGCTCTCAGCCTCGAGACTCCACCCCTCTTGATTTCAAAACTTGAACTTGGATTCAGAATGTTCAACGGTCAACTACAATGTAAGGCCTGTGTAGTCGGGTCAAAAGTAGCCCGTGAAGTAGCGGCGACAAAGTCAGATCAAGAAGCTTGCGAAGCTAGATCAGGAGCACCCCTCGAACTAGGGGCAAAAGAATTTCAAATGTGCTCGAAGAGTCAAAGATGAAGATCAACGAGAATGCCAAATCCCAGAAGGGAGAAAAGAAGAAAGTATTGGTGAAGGACAACCAAGTTCCTATCCACAACACTAGGGGCAAATTCGGCCCCCCATTGGATGGACTCCTACATCATCAGCGAACAACAGCCATTCTCCTGGATTCAGATGGCTTCGAGATCTCAAACCATTCCATATGGACAAAAGCTACACTTTTACCCTTGAGAGGCTCGCTGGGCTGAAAACCAGGAAGGGCAACCCAGGCAAAAATTAGAGCAAGAAAAGAAGGAAAAGAACAAAAAAAAAATGCAAAAATGCAAAAAAAAAAAGAAGAAGAAAAGAAGAAAAATGAAGAAAATGAAAGGAAAAGATGAAAAAAGAAAAAAAAAAAAAAGAAATGAAAAGAATTGAAAAGAAAAGAAGAACATAGCTCGCAAGGTTGAAAACCCGCAAAGGGCGGCCTTGGTAAAAGTTAGAGCGTAAAAGGAGAGGTTAATACACGAGTGTACCTTAAACCCCAAACTACGTAAGGCTTGATTCCCATCTTTGGGATACGTAGGCAACTTCATTCTGAAGTCCAGCCGTAAAACACTTCAAATTCGACTGTGTCCATGTGATGGTTCTGGTCATCTTTGTCTTCTCTGTATCCGAGAATTTGGTTGTAATTGTCATTGTGAGGACTGGTTACCACGTGCTGCAGCGCTATTCAGACTAGGGGCAACTTTCCATTGCCGTCCAGTGTGCTGCGGTACCATTCAAACAAGGGGCAACTTGCCGTTGCCGTTTAGAGCGCTGTTGTGCTATTCAACAAGGGGCAACTTTCCGTTGCCGTGCAGTGTCCTTCAGACAAGGGGCAATTTTCCATTTGTTTTATATCTGAGGTTGTGCATCTCAAGAGTAGGTTCTGTGCTCGTTGAGCAGTGACCATTTGCAAAAATAGTTTTTGAGAATTTTTTTAATGAGGTTGACTAATTCTCTTGAAAATTATTCCATTCTTCTAAAACTGGACCATTTCTTGGACCCAAAAAAAGAAAATTTTCAGTGCTCATAGCCTAACTTGCATGATTTTAAATCAGAAAATTGAACAAGCATGTTAATCTAACTCTCATTTTGGTCAAAATTGTTTTAACAGAAAGCCAAAAACAAAAAATGGTCAAAATGATGAACTAGGGGCACAGTTGAGTCAGGTGTTCTGTCTTTTCTCCATTGTCAACACACTTGCAAGAAAGGGCACTCTATCTGCCAGAAAGGGCATTCTACCTGCAGAAATGGGCACCACTGAAGCTAACAGAAAAGGGCTGAAAGCTCTCTCATCCTCCAAGCAACGAGGTATCGAGTCAAGTGCGAAGCATGAACTGGAATGGATCAAGATATTCCACTCCCTCATCCGGACAGATCTGGTCACGTCCAAACTCCCCAATAGAGCATCATCAACCGATGTTAGCTGCAGATTTGCTACACATCCTGTTGTAGCACAACCCCTCTGTAGGAGAAACTCCCTGTTGTGAGCAGAAGAAAGAGAATCTAGCAGAATGCTAGGGGCATGAGCCTGCAACTTCCTGTTCATCCATCAACCACCCAGGGGAGGGATGAAAAAAATGAGAGATTAAAGAATAAAGAGATGTGCGATGAGAGAAAAAGTGAGAAAAGGGCTTTTTCAAAAAAATAGAGATTGAGTGCCAGAGTGATGTGAGAATCACAAATAAGAAAGGGTGGGAAACAATACCCGGAGAAGCTGGCTCCTCGTGCACCAAGAGGTATCTTGCCTTTGTAACATAGCTGAGTGTTGTGTCTGTGTGTTTTGCTTGTCTCGATTCTTGTTTTGAGTCGTTTGAGTTTCAATAAATGTGTTTAGGTTGTTTTTCCTTGTTTTTCCTTTGTTTAGGTTGTTTTACCTTTTGTTTTCTGTTGTTCAGTCTTTTTCGTTGTGTTCAGTCGTAGGCTCAATATCCGGTTAAGAATTCTTTTCTCAATTTCAAAATGATTCGTTTTGTGCTTAGGAGTGCCGTGCTGTTCTCCACATTTGTGCAAAACAAGATTTGTTCTTTCACAAAACCGCAGGGTTCAACCCAGATCATGTGAAAATAGTAAAACCAGGACCTATCTGAAGCTATGAAAGTTCCGGACTGCAAAGCAAAAGAAAAGAGGAAAAATTTGGAGCATCTGAGTTTGTTTCAACTTCTACAGGTTCCGTTTTTGCATCCCGTCTTTTTAGATCGGACTGTCTGTTCAGACTGAGCTGTGTGCCGAGTAAACCGAATACTGTGTTATGAGCTGCGTGTTCAGAATGAGCAGTGTGCTGATACAAGCAGTGTGTTCAAAGTGAACAGAATACTATGTTTACTGTTTCACTGTGTCAAGCTAGAATGGCGATCAGAAGTACTCTCCTTGAATACCATTCCCCGTCAGAGTAAAGCGGTTTACCACCACTCACTCCATGAGGTGCTTTCTAAAGTGCCACTTTGTTTGTTTATTGTATTCCCTAAACGTCATGCTCTACATCGCTGGTAACATGTACTGTATCATCGCACTTATTGCATTTATTTACATCTTGTATTATCTCTTATTGTTTATCCTTTTACGCCGGGCAGCGTTTAGGATCGTGGTCCCCCGGGACTTAACTTAGGATGCGTGGAACGCGCTCCTGAGTTACCTGACCTCTTCTCACGATTTCAGCGTGGTTAGAGTGTTCCTTTCCTTACGCGATTCCAGCGTGTTTGGAATTTATCTCAGGTTGTGTTGTGTACGCACCTGGGCAGTTGTTTACCTGACCTCTTCTCACGATTTCAGCGTGATTAGAGTGTTCCTTTGCTTACGCGATTTCAGCGTGTTTGGAATTTATCCCAAGTTGCGTTGTGTACGCACTTAGGCGGTTGTTTTCGGACCTCTTCTCACAATTTCAGCGTGGTTTGAGTGCCCGTTTCCTTACGCGATTCTAGCGTGTTTGGAATTTATCTCAGGTTGTGTTGTGTACGCACCTGGGCGGTTGTTTACCTGACCTCTTCTCACGATTTCAGCATGGTTAGAGTTTGTTCCTTCCTCACACGATTTCAGCGTGGTTGGAATTTGTTGGACCTCCTCTCACGATTTCAACGTGGTTTGAGCGTCCCGTTCCTTTTGCAATTCCAGCGTGCTTGGAATTTATCTCGGAACGCGTGAAGCACGAGCCCGAGCGGTTATTTTCGCACCTCTTCTCACAATTTCAACATGGTTAGAGTGTCTCCTTTCCTCACACGATTTCAGCTTGTTTGGAATTTGTTTACCTCTTCTCACGATTTTAGCGTGATTGGAGCCTCCCCTTCCTCACACGGTTTTCAGCGTGTTTGGAATTTATCTTAGGTTGCGTGGAACGCGCTCCTGATTGATTTTCTTTGTTCTGCCTCCACTCACGAGTCCAGCGTGGTTGGAGTATGTCACCCTTTGCATCTATTGTACTCTTTGTTGCATCGCATCTATTATCTATTGCATCACATCTGTTACATCCATTGCATCATATCTGTTTTATCGTCCGGTCTAGGAGACCTTAAATCTCGTATTTCATTCGCACTGTCTTGTGCACTCTTTGGTCTAGGAGACCTTAAATCCTCTAAAGGTGCAATTCCTTTGGTGTTTGTCGTGCCCGAATGACTTCCAATGGTCTGGTATAGCCACTTGCCTGTAGGAGACCAACTAAGACGGTGGAAACTAGAGTTCGAATGGCTCGTGCCTAAAACGTAAAGGTTCGGGATTTCTAAGACTAAAGTCTGGTTTAAATACCCAGGGGTATATCCTCGGCTTGAAATCTGTATGGCAGCCCCATAGATTAAGATAGCATATGTATGCGCCTCAATTCTGGATACCGAATCAACCTAGTCTGTCACCCTGTTGGAGAATAGGGAAAGCTGCAACCATAGTCAGGGAGAAAAATATTATTGTGGTTCAACTGAGAAGAAGAGGAAGATTCCCACATCAGCATGAGGTAGGACATTGCCGAGGTAAGTCATTGCCAATTGCCCCTGTAAGGTACCTCCCTTTTCCTAGCTATCACATTACATTTTAGGCATTACAGTGCATCGCATAAATCTTGAATTTTCAAACCGGCTTCGCGTAGCGTATAAGTCCAATTTTCAAACCGGCTTCGCGTAGTGTATAAGTCCAATTATCAAAATCTTTCTGCATATCATTTTGCATCCTGCCCCTGAACTACGCTGGTTTGATTCCTTGCAAAGGGATACATAGGCAACCTACGGGTGCAACCATTTATTTGTCTGTACTTTGTTTGTTTGTCCAAGTCTTCGGCCTTGTCAAAAATGGGTCGTCTCTGGGCTTTGACATTCACTTCCGTCACTTCTTGACTTCCGAGTTCTGTCAAAGAGGGGCAACTGTAGACACTCCATTTTTGACCGCTCTTAAGACTTAGACGCGACTGATGGTTTACTTGACGGAGAAAGGTATGCAGGGCAAAGGTTCAGTTTCTTCGACAAGGAGAGAGTCAAATCTCAACTTCATACCCCTTTTTGGACCAAAACAATCTTGATCAAAATATTTTAGACCTTAAAACCCTCTCTTTCAAAACGTTTTTGAAATAAAGTTTTTACGATGTTCCGAGGCTCGCATTTTGTCAAATGTTGCTCTTTTCGGTAAACCGAGCAAGGACAAAGTGGAAATGAACGAAAGAGAGATGAAATCTTTGAAAAATCATTCAAAACAACTTGTCTAGGGGTTTGGAGTTGAAGAAAATAGGAGAAGAGAAAGGAAAACTAGTTTGGGAGAAGTTCGGCATGAATCCGGGTAGGACCAAATCTGCGCGGCTTCACCGAAACGGGCATAACTCTTTGCACAGGAGGAATTTTGATGCGAGGTTGGTGTAGACACCCCATTTTTGACCAACCTTAAGACTCAGACGTCACTGATTGAGCGCTCGGTGATATTGCATATTGTGCTCGTTTAAAAGTTTCAGAGTCCCGGCTGCAAGCCTTACCTCCGGACTTCCGGACTCTTTTGTGCTTTGCCTCGGTTTGCAAACCAGGCTCTGTTTTCTCTATTTTCTCTTCCCAAAGGGAGAGAGAGGTCTCGTAGATCATCTCTTAGTGGCCGTAGGCTACGTTTCGTGGTCGTAGGCCATTTTTTCCATTTGGAGCCCAGTTTCCAGTTTTTTCGAAGCCGACGGCCGTGTGCCTCGGTTCGGGACCGCCTAACCACCTCTGTTTGCTCCGGTTTTTGGCACACACCTTGTTTCCTCCCTTTTGAGGAACACTGTGGCCCGAGAGACCAACTTCGTGGTCGAACGCCACCTCCGGTGCTTAACAGCCTATTTTCGGGGGCCCCAGGCCGCGCGTTTCGGTCCTCGAACCTTCGCTTTACATCCGTTTTGGTTCATTTTTGGTGGAGACCTTATTTTCATTGTTAGGAAGCTTGTAGGAGGGTGGGAGGCTAGCAATTGTTCTGAAAAGCCAGCTTTATTTCTTCATCGCCCTCCGTCGCCCGTTTTCCTCACTAAAAAGCTAATGTTGACCACCCCGGGGCCACTTTCTTTAGCCCTAAACCCCATATTTGTGTTGTATACACCTGGGAGGCCACCAATATGTATAGGCCGGCCAGTAATTGTCCTTGACCCTTTTGAACCCCTCTAAAAAGTTAGCTTTTCTCTCTCTTGGTTCACATTTTCTGGGTTTTGACCACATATTTGTGTTGTGCACACATGGGAGGCCACCTTTTTAGGGTGGCCGGCCAGCAATTTTGATTGACCCTTTTGACCCCTGGCCGGCCGGCCACCTGAACCTTTTGAACCTGGCCGGGCCATGATCCTCTCTCCAAGTGTATTCCCGCTGTGCAATTTGTTTCCCCCCAGATTTTGTATCCGGGGGGCTGCCTTTTGGAGGGAAATTTGAATTGGTTTTTCCCCCCCTTTCCTTGCCTCTCTCCCTCTATAAAACCAGCACCCCAGCTCCATTTTGAAGGGTTACAAGAATTGTTTTGAGCCTTGCATACAACTCTCCCTCTCCCTCTTTTCCAAACCCTTCAAACCCTAAAGTTCTTGCCCCCTTTACACTACCACTCATAGCACCACACCTCCACCCTCCATTCCAGTCCTTTGAAGCTGATTTCCAGAGGCTAGGAGCACCATTTCTTGGACCAAAAGCTGTTGAAGACTTAGGCTACAAGGGTAAGTCTCTTTTCCCTCTCTTTTAGCTCTATTTTGCATGCTTTCTTAGCCTTTGTTTCTTGCATTTTTGGGCTCCGACCCAAACTGAAAATAGTCATATTTCGAGCTCTTCTCCATGTTTGATCAAGGGTTTTTCTCTGTTTGAGGTCTCCTCCTCCCCCTTTGTGTTTAAACTCTCTTTTAGGCCTATTTTTGCATGATATTTTAGGCTTATTTGTGAGCTATTTTGGACTTGGTCATAAACTGTGAAATGTATTATTTTGAGCCCCTCTTCAACTTTGTTTAAGGGATCTCCTCTTTTTGAGGTCAGCTACTACCACTTGCCTCTTTATCCCTCTTTTAGACCTTTTTCTTGCATGCTGATTTAGCCTCACTTTTGTTCATTTTCGAGACTTGATGTAAACTGTAAAGTGCTTCATTTTGAGCCCCTATTCAACTTTGTTGAAGGGCTCTTCACTATTTGGGGCCAGCTGCTGTCCCTTGTCTCTATTCTCTCTTTTAGGGCCATTTTTGCATGATAGATTAGCCATATTTATGTTCATTTTTGAGACTTGTTATAAACTGGAAAAAGGCTTGTTTTGGCATCATCTTCATGTTTTATTAAGGGCATTATTTTATTTGAGGTCACATGCTTCCTTGTATGCTTGATTGTCCCTTGTTTTGAGCCTTACACCTAAGCCCCAATTGCATGCTTTGTTTGGCCTTCTAGCCACTAAAATCCAATGGATTTTTAGTGGCTGGAACACTATTTTGAGAGCCAAGATTAGAGGGGGGTGACCCCCTCTCTCCTTCTCTTGTTTGGTGGCCTTTTTGGCCTTCCAAAGAGACCCTACCTTGCTGCTTCGAAGTCACTTTCCAGGGTCAATTTGGTGAGTTTTAGGACTACCATATTTGATTTTTATAGTTGTTTATGCCATGCTAAATGTCTATCTTGCATGTGCTTAATAACTCCTCGCATGGCCCTCTAAAGTAACTCATCATTTTTGCATGTGTTGGCTTCATTTCAGTGGCTATTTGAGCCTATTTTCATATGTTTTGTTCACTGATTTTTTCTGGTTTGGTGAGATTCCATATGCCTCACACACTTGCCATGTAAACCATGTTTGCTAGTCAAAGTTGCATGCTACTTTAGTCCATCTTGCTAGCACTTTTTGGCCATGCTTTGAACTAGAAATCTTCATGTTTTGGGACTGCCTTGGCTCTGTCTTCATGATTCATGATCAAATAATGCATGCTTTGTATAGCTATAAGTCATTTCATGTACCTAATTTCGAGTTTTGGGTTTCATCTCATGCATCAGGTGCCATTTTTCCATGTTTCGGGGCTGTTTAGCATCATATTTCAGTGCTAGAATTTGTGAGTTTGTATGCCATCTTGCATCCCTTGCCATGCCTTGTTAGAGTTGCATGTTATGCCTAGGATCGGTCCTCGGTTTGCGTGCATGTGTGCACGCATTTCGGTAGTCTCATTTTCACCTAATGGCTACTGATGTGAGTGTGGCTGAGGTCCACTCATGTTGGTGTAAGTCCATTATGCATTGTGTATGCCACTTCATTTCATAGCATTGCGTATGCAAGGTTGTATGTTAGAGCATTGTGTATGCCTCGTTACATCATGCATTGTGTGTGCCATTTCATAGCATTGCGTATGCTAGGATGCATGTTAGGATTGCATTCATGCATGTCATGCATATTGTATTGTGCTTGGGATAGGAGTTAGCCCAAGCACGGGAAACGAGGGACGTTTCGTACTTCAAGTGACGGAACGTGTCTCAATTCCCGGTCGCCGACACTCCGGATTATCCATGATGGAGTCTAGGCCTTGTTGTATCCATATGTGCATTCATTTCATATTGAGTCATGCAATTCGACTTCTCGGCCATCATGCACCGAGATGCGTGATTGGTGGCACGAGGATCGAGGACTACACTCCCTGAAGAGTAGTCATGCATACATATGTGAAAATACTTTGCCATGTCCCTTTGTTGCTCTCTGTTGCAGCAAATCAGAAATTAGCAATCTTCCGGAGCCTGGCACGCATCCCAAGAATAATTACAAACAGAGGCAAACCGGGGCATCGCAAGGGATTCTCCACACAAGGCAACCCGAGCATGCATCATTTATCATTTGGAACAGAGCTGAGGCGGTCCATGGATTTGCGTGCCAATCTACTGCTTTCCTAGATTAATTTGTTAATTAATTAGGATTTTGTATTTATTTGGACTGTAATTATTTATTTGGGACTGTATTATTTATTCGGAACCTCTGCGCGAGGGCAATGTTGTAATAAGTGTGCGTGTGTGTGATGTATGTCTTCCAACCCCACGTCTTTCTCCCTTTTATTTATCAGCTTATGATGGTTAGATTAGGGCATGTTTCAATTAGCATACAGTATGATAGCATGTTTGCATTCATTCATCTGTCTTACATGCACCGGGCTCGGCGCATCATACTAACTGCATTTGTATCTCAATTTCAAGTTGAATACATGTTAGTTGTAGCATTTCACATGCCATCTTTAGAATAGCCGAGCCTATCTTAGTTGCATTTTGCATGTGTTGCATTAAGCATTTCTGTATAGTTAGGATCATGCATGCATTTCTAACATAGCTTTTGTTTTGGCTTGGAGTACTCGGTAAGTGTTTATGCTTTAGCATCCTTGCATGTGTGTGGGTGACTGCCATGATAGCATGCTTACCATGAGGCTATATGCTTATGTGATATAACTACCTGATTGCCTGTGGGTGAAGGTTGGATTATTTGAATTGGAATAAATGCATTGACTGTGAGTTTTAAGCCGACTAGATAGTGGCAAAATCATATTTTCTAAGCCCATCTGAGGGTGGCAAAATTCACGTCTTAGCCTACTTGCGAGTAGCACCATCAAACCATTTTTAAATAAACAAACATGAAATGTTTTGTTCCAATTCAGGCGACCCAGTCTTACTTGTATGATGTGCGCATCACATAGTAAATCTAGGCTAATAACCGGAATAAGAATGCATAATGTTTCCAAAAATAGATATCATGGTTAGTAGAGGCCGATCTTTGATCGGCCGAGCGGGGGTGCTCACGAAGTGACCTTCCCCAATCGTACCCAAGTTCCCGAGCCGAGGCAACTCTGGTGATGACGGACACGTGGCCTTAGGCAAACGAGTCAGGGTTTCCTAAATTTTCCCAAAATAAAACATTTAGGTGGCGACTCTGTATCTGGAAAAGCAGTCCATGTTTGGAACTTCTTTCAAAATCTGTTTTCTCAAAACGATTTGCCGGATTTGGACTCTTTGGTTCAGATTTAGAACCGTGACAATTTGAGAGTCCGAACTTGTAGTGAGCCCAAATGAACAGAACGGGACCTCATCCTCCCGGGGCGTTCGGGGACGTCTACGGTTGGTGCCATTGGAAAGCTAACTTCTGGGCTTCAATGTGGCCACATGGAAAACCAGAAAATCAGATGGCCGACCAGCTTTTTTGGTCAAAAGTGGTTCGGTATGAATCTGGGAAGGAGAGAAAACATCTGCGCGGCTTCACCAAAACGGGCATAACACTTTGCACAGGAGGAATTAAGATATGAGGCCACCACCGTTGGAAAGCTTACTTCCGGGGCTTCATTTTTCACTCAAGAATCTCCTAAGGACAAGTCCGGGTGGGGGAGATATGGTTGGTTGAAGTCCGTTTGGACCGAATCTGCGCGGCTTCACCAAAACTGGCATAACTTTTTGTACAGGAGAAATTTTAATGCAAGGTTTGCGGCGTTGGAAAGCTAACTTCAAGGGCTTCATGGACGACCAAATTTGGGGCTTGAACCTTTTGACCCCTGGTCGGCCGACTAGTGGGAGTGGCCGGCCGGCCACTTGAACTGGCCGGCCTGCTTCTTGCTTTTTACCCTCTCTGAGTACTTTACAGCTGTGCCAGCTGGGGGGCATTTGGTGCATCCTCCATGCACGTGTATGGAGGATCTTTGAAGCTTCCAAGAGAAGCTTTGGCCTCTCTTCTCTATAAGAGAGACCCTCCTCTTTGTATCTAGAGGTTAGACACTTTTGCTTAAGGCTCATTACCTCCCACCTCCATTGCTACTATTCCAAGCTCCAAAACCCTAACTTCCTTGGTCCATTTACACTACAACCCATAGCACCACACCACCATCATCCATTCCAGCCCCTTGGAAGTCATTTGCAGAGGCTGAAAGCTCATTTCCTTGGACCAAAGGCTGCTGGAAAGTTGGGCTACAAGGGTAAGCTCCTATTCTCCCCATTTTTGCACTATTTTGTTCTATATCTTAGCCCCTTTTTCTTACATTTATGGGCTTTGGAATGAACTAAAAAAGTCTTATTTTGAGCTCATATTCATGTTTGATTAAGGACTTTTCTCTGTTTGAAGTCTTCTACTCCCCCTTTGTGCTTTATCCCTCTTTTGGGACTTATTTTGCATGATATATTAGCCGTATTTTTTAGCATTTTTGGGCTTCGAGCCAAACTGTGAAGTACCTTATTTTGAGCCCCTCTTAAACTTTGTTGAAGGGATATTCACTTTTTGAGGCCATCTACTGCCCCTTTCCCTTTATCTCTCTTTTAGGGCTATTTTTGCATCATATTTTTGCCTTACTTGTGAGCATATTCGAGATTTTTCATAAACTGTAAAGTATCTTTTTTTGAGCCCCTCTTCAACTTTGTTGAAGGGCTCTTTGCTGTTTGAGGCCTTTTGCTACCCTGTTTGTTCAATCTCTCTTTTAGGGCTGTTTTTGCATGATACATTAGCCTTATTTGTGAGCTATTTTAGACCTCGACCTAAAATGAAAAAAATCTTGTTTTGATACCATATTTATTTTTGATTAAGGTCTATTCTCTGTTTGGGGTCATCTTCCCCTATGCATGCTTCATTCTTTCATGATTAAGGCTATGCATTAGAGTACTTGCATTGTCCATGGTTTGGCCTCTTAGCCACTGAAATTCAGTGGATTTTCAGTGGCTTTGACGTATTTTTGAGGGCCAAAATTAGAGGGGGGTGACCCCCTCTCTCCTTGTCTTGTTTGGGGATCTTTTAGGCCTTCCAAAGGGACCCTATTTTGCATGTATCGAAGTCACTTTCCAGGCCTCATTATGAGGGTTTTGAGGTCTACTTTGGCTCTGTCCGAGGCCCATTTCACCATATTTTAGGTCTATGTTGCATGTGTAGACCAATCCCATTCAAGGCCCTTCAAAGAGGCCTTTCTTTGCATGTTCCCTAGACCAATTTCAGGGTCAATTTGGTGAGTTTTAGGGCTCTCATATTTGATTTCTAGAGTTGGTTGTGCCATGCTAAGTGTCCTTGATGCATGTGCTTAATTACCCCTTGTATGCCCTTCCAAAGAAGCCCCTCATTTTTGCACATGTTGGCTGCATTTCAATGATTATTTGGACATATTTTGGCATGTTTTATTCATTGATTTTTGCTGGTTTGGTGAGATCTCATATGCTTCATATGCATGCCATGTAAACCATGTTTGCTAGTCAAAGTTGCATGCTATTTTAGTCCATTATGCTAGCATCTTTTGGTCATGCTTTAAACTAGAAATGTTCATATTTTGGGACTGTCTTGGCTTTGTCTTTGTTCTTCATGGTCAAATAATGCATGCTTTGTATAGCTACAAGTCAATACATGTGCCTAGTTTTGAGTTTCGGGGCTTACTCCATGCATCGGGTGCCATGTTTGCATGATTCGGGACCATTTAGCATTATGTTTCAGTGCTGAAAATTGCATGTTTGAATGCCATGCTTCATCCTTGCCATGCTTTGGTAGAGTGGTATTTTATGCCTTAGGTTCGGTCCTCGGTATGCGTGCACGTGTGCACGCATTTCGGTCGTCTCATTTTCGTCTCATGTCCACTGATGTGAGTGTGGCTGATGTCCACTCATGTTGGTGTAAGTCCATTATGCATTGTGTATGCCTTTTCAATTCATAGTATTGCGTATGCTAGGTGCACGTTAGTGCATTGTGTATGCCGTGTTACATCAAGCATTGTGTATGCCATCTCATAGCATTGCGTTTGCTAGGTTGTATGTTAGTTGCCTTGTGTATGGCATTTCATTTGCATTGTGTTTGGGATAGGAGTTAGCCCAAGCACGGAAAACGATGGACATTTCGTACTCCAAGTGACGGAACGTGTCTCAATTCCCCGTCGCCGACACTCCGGATTATCCATGATGGAGTTTAGGTCTTGTTGTGTTCTCATGTGCATTCATTTCATATTGAGCCGTGCAAATTGACTCTTCGGTCATCATGCATCGATATACGTGATTGGTAGCACGAGAATCGAGGACTACACTTCCTGAAGAGTAGTCACGCAAACATATGTGAAATACTTTGCCATGCCCCTTTCTTGCTCTCTGTTGTAGTAAATCAGAAATCAGCAGCTTTCCAAAGCCTTGCACAGTATTCCGGCATTAATTGCAAACAGAGGCAAATCGGGGCATCGCAATGGATTTCCGCGCCAGGCAACTCGAGCATGCATCATTCGTCATTTGGAACAGAGCTGAGGCAGTCCATAGGCTTACATGCTAATTTACTCGCTTTCCTAGATTAATTTGTTAATTAATTAGGATTTTGTAATATTTAATTATTCATTTCGGACTGTATTATTCTTTCGGACCCTCCGAGCGAGGGCATAACTGTAATAAGTGTGCGTGTGTGTGATGTATGTCTTCCAAACCCACGTCTTTCTCCCTTTTATTTGCCTGCTTATGATGGTCAGATTAGGGCATGTTTCAATTAGCATACAATATGATAGCATGTTTGCATTCATTCATCTGTCTTGCATGCACCGGGCTCGGCGCATCATACTAACTGCATTGTATTTCAATTCCAAATTGAATACTTGTTAATTGTAGCATTTCATATGCCATCTTTAGAATAGCCGAGCCTATCTTAGCTACATTTTGCATGTGTTGCATTAGGCATTTCTATATAGTTAGGATCATGCATAAATTTCTAACTAGCTTCTGTTTTGGCTTGGAGTACTCGGTAAGTTTTATGCTTTAGCATCCTTGCATGTGTGTGAGTGACTACCATGATAGCATGCTTACCATGAGGCTAATTGCTTATGTGATATAACTGCCTGAATGTCTGTGGGTGAAGGTTGGGTTATTTGGATTGGAACAATTCATCAATTATGAGTTTTAAGCTCACTAGATAGTGGCAAATCACCTTATTTTCTAAGCCCACCCGAGGGTGGCAAAATCTGCATTTCAAGCCTACTTGCGAGTAGAACACCGCTTTCAAAAACCAACATGAAATGTTTTGTTCCAATTCAGGCGACCCAGTCTATACTTGTATGTTGTGCGCATCACATAGTAAATCTAGGCTAATAACCGGAATAAGAACGCATAATGTTTTCAAAACTAGATATCATGGTTAGTAGAGGCTGATATTTGATCGGGCGAGCAGGGGTGCTCACGAAGTGACCTTCCCCAATCGTACCCAAATTCCCGAGCCGAGGCAACTTTGGTGATGACGGACACGTGGCCTTAGGCAACAAGTCAGGATTTTCTAAATTTCTCCAAAATAAAACATTTAGGTGGTGACTCTGTATCTGGCAAAGCAGTCCATGTTTGGCACATCTTTTAAAAAATCTGTTTTCAAAAACGATTTGCCGGATTTAGACTCTTTGATGATTTCATCGATCTTGCATTGCACTCTGCGAGATTAGATACAGGACCGTGACATTGAGTCCTGAACTGTAGTGAGCCCAATGAACAGCACGGGATTTCTCTCCCGGGACGTTCGGGGACGTCTACAGTCCTTAGCTCATACTATCGCAGAGCTCTCTTGGCTCAGCATGCTCCTTACTGATTTGTCCATCATTCCTCCTACCCTTTTTATTTTATGGTGTGATAATATCTTCGCTATTGCTTAAGCCTCCAACCTTGTGTTTTACTCTCGATCTAAGCATATCGAGGTTGATTGTCATTTCGTCCGTGATCAAGTCCTTGCTAAGAACTCATTTTGCAGTACATCCCTACCATTGATCAAATTGCTAATATATTCACCAAGCCTTTATCCGTAGCTCGGTTTCTCTATCTCAAAGACAAGCTTATGGAGTTTTTGCCCTCCATCAGCTTGCAGGGGCTTGCTAAGAATATACAGTAGCAACTAAAGTCACAACTCATGCTGCTACAGTCTAAGACATCAGAGCCACCACCATATCAGCACTCAAGCCCATCTCACAGCTGAAGCTCTAGATCCAGCTTAGCCTTTATTCCTATATCTTTCTGTTAGTGATATTAGATATTGGTTAGAGTTAGATATTAGTTAAAAAATTAGTTATAAGTTTGTTAGACAATTTGTTAGATTGTTAGACAGTTATTATACAGTGTCTATATAAACAATAATGTAGCTACAATACATTCATTGAATAAAGAATTGAGGGTTTCATTATTTCTTTAGCTACTTGTTAGATTAGCATCTATAGGAGTTAGCCTCTTTACTTTTGTAAAGCATCAAGTGCTTGCCTCCTGAATTCAACTTTCCCTTAAGGATAATTGAATTAATGACCTCCTCCTTAGGACTAAATCCTTAGGAGAATCATGGTGGACTAAGCCTTTAAATTTATTATATCGTCCCCCTAAATGTCATATCATGTATTTTTTTAATATAAATTCAATAAAATAATATAACAAAAATATTTTTTTTTAAATACTCACTGTTACATTAAAATATTTTTAATTTGAAATACAATTTGAAGATATTATAACATAATATACTAACCATTTAATTTTATTTGATTTCTTTAATATTTTAACGTTGACACAATTGAACTAGCATGATCTATTGATACATTAGAGCAAATTGATGAGCAATCACTGACGGCCTTGTGGCCTAATGGCAAGGGTGCAGTACTTGGGTACTTGCAAGTGTGAGGTTCGGCTAATAATTAACAATTGATTTCTGTCGATAAAAAACAAATAGTGAGTAATCAATAAAGATAGAAGATTATAGTCATCTCTCATTTTTTAGAAAGAGAGATAACACGTTTTATGGAGAGAGAGAGAGAGAGATAACAAGTTTTCTGTGGACTTGTTATGGAGAGTAGAGAGTTACAAACCATATATAGATTTCAAGAAAACAAAAATCAAGAATTGGATTGTGTAGGTTTAATTAGGATTAGGGTAATCTAGTTGTTGGACTAGCTATCAAGGGAAGGTCAAATGGTGAAGTGGTGACACAAATTACACTCTCTTTCATTCTAATATTCTTGAAAAACTAAAAATAAAAGTTACATTGTTGGTATTTCCAATTTAAGTCAAAATTTACTTCGATCATTGTAGTTTCAAATTTTATCAGTTTAAACCTTACTTCCAATTACATTTTAATGTGTAGGCCACATGCAACACACGCGGGAATTTTTAGCAATTCCCGCACAAGAAAGAAAAATAAATAACTTACACTGATGATCCCAATAATTCTTTGCAATCTATTCTGGTCCCTTTGACAAAGAGACCACATTGTAAAAAAACAATTGAAAGTGTAATATATAAATTGATGAAATTGAAATTACATAAATCTAATTATAAATATTTTGATTATTTTGGTTATGATGCAAATTGCAATAATGGTTGGTCCATCTATTGAATTCCATTTATTGAATTTAAATCACAGGCAATAGAATTAGATAATTTAATGTAATTTTTTCTCTAAAATATATTCAACATCCTAGAAATGATTAATGCAGTAATGGTAACCCTACTGTAATTTTTTGTTTGTGACAAGAAGAAACCCTAACAAGCCAATGTATTTTCTTTTAATGTAACTTAACAAAAATTGATGATTTCTTAAGAACTTATGGGACATCTAGCAATTTTTAACACTCTTTATATCAAGTCTCGCAATTGCTATTCAATCGTGCTATTGTTAAAATTTTGTACCATGGGCACAAAACACACTCTAACAACAAATCCTTTTTTCGCTACAAAAAAACACACATTCCAACAATATTTTATGCATCGTGTCAAATTTTGCACGATTTTAGCACGATGATTGTTTGAGTATTAACTTCTTTTAAATTTATTATATTGTCCCCCAAAAATATCATGTCATGTATTTTTTATATAAATTTAATGAATTAATATAACATAAATATTTTCTTTTTAAAAATACTAACCGTTGTCGTAAAATAATTTAATTTAAAATACAATTCGAATATTCTATCATAAAAAACAAACCATCCAATCACTACAACATATTAGACTTTTGGCGACCAATTATTTTGGTCCCTAAAACTATTATTTTAGTCTCTAAATGGTTTTTGTGACAAAATTAATTTCGTCACTAAAAAAGTCACTAAAAGTGCGTCTAGAAAAGTCTTTAGCGACCAATTTTTGAAAATGTCCCCAAAAATGACAATCAGTGACCAATTTTATATTGTCACAAAATATTTGATTTTACAAGACTAAACATTTGGTCGCTAATACTTCGTCATAAAATGTCCCAATTTGGTCGCAAAAAATAAAATAATAACACTTTTAACGACTATGATATTTGGTCGCTAAAAGACATAACTTTCTCTACAACACATTTTCGTCACTAAAAATCAAAGTTAAATTTTGTAATCATTTAATCTCGTAGCTAAAATGCACAAAATTAAATATCATCCAATCATATTAAAAAAAAATTGACATCCACATATCAAACCCACTCTATTCCCAAACCATAATGAGTATATAGAAAGTAAATTTGACAAAAATTAAAACTAAAAGTTCCCAAATTCAAATCAAAGTAGTACCAGTTCAAATGAAGAATAGCAACAATACAATAGTTTCTTCAAAGAAAATATCTAAAAAAACATTTTCTCAACATCAATATCAAGCTTTATATCATATAGGCTTGGCACAAAAGGCTTCAAGCTGTACTTAGGTGTGACACCCTTTGGACATCCCTGCAACCCAAAATTCAAAAAGAAGAATCAAATAATAAGAATCAACACAACATAACCTCATTAAATAATTAAGTCATTCATAATCAAATAAATTACAAATAATGAAAAAACACGTTATCTCAGTGTATTTGAAGTATTAGTGAGCTATAATAAGAATCAACACAACAAGAAAGTGAGTCACCTAGAATCAACATAATAAGGTTATCATAATCCAAACACGTTATCATAATCAAATGTTCTAAATAACAAACACACTAAATTTATAACTAAGACAAATCTATCTAGAGCAAAAGGTAGTCACTATGATGGTAAATCAGAAGTAAAACCTCATATAATTACAATTCAATAAATAAAATCTATAAACAGAGCCCACCAAGGAAGGAGGAGAGAAAAATAGATGATAGATGAGTTTCCATTGCAACCTCATATAATTACAATTCAATAAATAAAAATTAGGATTAATTACACTATATATTCTCTTTTTGGTATGAAATAAATTTAGAAAATTCAAAACTAATTTTTTTAGTTTTCATTTTTGTCAAATTAATTTGTAATTTTTTGAAAAAAAAATCAGAAATAATTTCTGACAACTCAACAGAGTCAAATTATACTTGGACTGTCAATTAAAAGCCTTCCTCTTCAGCTCACACTTTTCACCCTAACGTCGAGGCCCAGTTGAGCAGAGTCAAAGTTGGGCCCAAACTTGATTTTGGGGGCCGAATTTTAAGTGCACGTAGCTCAACTTGAATTTCCAGTAGCCCTGAAGTACTGGGGTCCGACCACCACTACAAATTTTCTAGTATGTTGCATGTGTCTTATTCTAGTTCTACTCCAAATGTTTCACAAAAAAATAGTGTACTATTGAAAATATAAAATCTTACTAACTTGTATGTAATGTAATGAAGAAATTGCAGCAATTACTAAAGATTCCTTATTAATAGATAATAAGGAATGATGCCTATTGATAGTACCTTTGCAGCAACAGATTCCGTTGCACGCTTCCTCCATAGATCAGCTTTCCGAGTTTCAAATTCCTCTCTACTCATGATGGGGGGTCCAGGATTGATGGCCATCCTAAAATCCACAAGATCCCTAAAATCCGCAAGAAAATTAGTCAAATTGTTTTGAAAAAGGATAACATTACATTAAAGGCTGAATAGATGATAAAAAAAATGTAAAGCCCATTTCATTGCTGATAGTTTCAGAAAATGAATGTAAAAGTGACATTACTTGAAAATAAGTCAACATTGGAGTATATTAAAAAGATTCAGAATTTCATTTATTTTCCTATAATATTTATATATATATATATATATATATATTGCAATTAGATGATGCATCAAGGCAGAAAATAAATAAAAATAAATAAATTAAAAAAAAGAAGAAAATATGACTTCAAATTTAATTAAAATTATTTTTTGGTTGTTTAATTCAAACTGCAGGATCAAAAACAAGATTTCGATTCTTTGTAAGAAAAAAATCCTGTAGAAGAGAAATTCTAAGCATTTCTCTTGCTGGGTGCCCATTATCTTTTCCGGCCAAATTGGTGTTCTACCAAATCGTTGATCGTAACCCACCACCAAGAGTACCTGCTGCAGTACATACAGATAATGAAAAATAAATAAATTTAGACAACAAAAAACATACTGATTTTGATTTCAACAAAGAAACATCGCCACTGCTGCTCACTTCTCTACTGAATTCCCGATCTTTAGATAACTCCCTGCCGTAAGAGGAAGAAGTTGAACTCGTCAATCAAATAAAATACTAAATGGGTAATTCAGCTTGAACACACAGTACAGGTCGAATGATCATACATCATAACAATTATTGAACCATAAAAGCTTCAAATGATTCATAAACACAGAACTTGGCTAAAGACTCTTCCAATACAACTAAAAACTTTTGGAGTACACTATCAGCCGCAAAGAGCAAATGGATTTGGTACTCATGAACAAGCATAGAGAATCCAATTCACAAACAGAACTATGTAGACCACCATCTAAGATTTTAAAAAATAAATAAACAAATAAGAGAAAAAAATTTTAACAAAATAGTCATGGATTCAGCCACAACCATCCAGAGTTCCACTTCCAACTCAACAGGACACCAAAATACCAGTTTGAAGTAACAAGGCTCTGGCAAAAGAAAAGAACAATCATGGATTCTCTATCCCGAAATTTCTGTCTATTGATTTTCTATCCCATTTTTGTGATATTAATCTTGACCGAGTTCAATTCTAGAGGAGCATAAATTGCATGAAAGATCAAAGTTCGACAAAATGAATCCAATGGCCAAATTTATCTAGTATATAGTGTGCTAGAAAGCTACAAAAGCATAGAATCCTCACTCAATAGTATATAGAAAGAGTCCGATGATGTTGGAGAGACGGGCGTTGGATGCCAATAGACCATAACCAAAGATCTAAATCCACACTCAACACCTGGACAAAATGCACAAGGAAATAGAGATATGAAAATAGGATATAAGATAAATTCATCTTGAAAAATAGATAACAAAACAAGAGAGACAAAAGAGCGTGTAATTGGAGAATCATTAATGAGCAAAAATGATGCCAGCTAAACTGAGAAGATTGAAATGAAGTAAATTTGGGAAACAAATTATATTATTATATGTTGTTCCCTTTCAAAGAAAAAATAAGAAATGTAAAATGAGTTTTCATTTGTAAGACTGCCAAAGGAGCTTCATCCAAATCTGTTATTCAAGAGTTTTGATTTATTTAAGCTGTAGCACAACAAGATCATCAAAGCAAGAAGCCTCACATAGCTCATCAATTTCTAAGAGTGATTTCCAATTATTGGCACATGTACGGGACTAATTCCTCTGTAAGTGTGTATTAATAATTAGTAACTATAATCCAACATATTTTTGGACTTACAAGTGATCACATTTTAAAATTCCCTACTGAAATTGTAAAAAATAACAGAAAGACTTCTTTTTCTTTTCTTTTCTTTTCTTTTCTTTTTTTTTTCCAGGAGTCAATATAACTAAATTTCATCGAACTTTATTTGGGTTGGATCGCAAGCAATTGGGGACAAGAAAACTTGAAGACCAGCACACTTTGGTTGCCAATCCCCTCAATGGCTAAGCTTTCAACTCTTAGACATAATAGATTTCTTCAGGAAGATTTTCTAGATTACTGGCTGGTAAAAAGTAGTATAGAACGGTGGCGGTGGATTAGGGTAGTTATGAATATATGGATTATCTCCTTCCTGCAGGCTTTCTAGTTTGGGATGGCAGTGGATTAGGCTTTCACATGATGGGAGAGTCATTGTGTGGACTGTGGCAAAGGAAGGGGATCAATGGGATGGTAAGGTTTTGAAGGATTTTCAGACCCCTGTTTGGGATGGTAAGGTTCTGATTTCTTAAATGATCTGTTTGTTTGGCACAATAATCTACTATAATGCAATTCTGTTTGAGGCGTAGATTTCATTATTGATTTATAACAAAAATGGCAAAAATAATCAGAGAATAGATGATATTCTTGTGTCCTTTTTCTCTTATGCATCCCCAATTCTTCATCTCCAACACGCATTAGATTAGACATACATATATACACACACACACAAGTTCAATCTATGTAAACAATTGTTCAATTCCAACAAGCATTAAGATAACAAACAAGTTCAGTCTCTGTAAAACACAGATTGAAGCACAATAAGAAATTGAAAACACAATAAACAGGTCGATTACGGAGAGAGTTTAGAGAGTACTGACCTGTAACAAGCCCGCGGGGGACCTCGCTACAGCTCAGACTCGACTTTTTGTTAGTCACGGTTCTAAGTCTGAACCAAAGAGTCCAAATCCGGCAAATCATTTTGAGAAAAAACAGATTTTTGAAAGAAGTGCCAAACATGGACTGCTTTGCCAGATACAGAGTCGCCACCTAAATATTTTATTTTGGGAAATTTAGGAAACCCTGACTCGGTGCCAAAGGCCACGTGTCCGTCATCACCAAAGTTGCCTCGGCTCGGGAACTTGGGTACGATTGGGGAAGGTCACTTCGTGAGCACCCCCGCTCGCCCGATCAAAGATCGGCCTCTACTAACCGTGATATCTATTTTTTGAAAACTTTGTGTGTTCTTATTCCGGTTATTAGCCTAGGTTACTATGTGATGCACACAACATATAAGTATAGACTGCCCCGAATTGGAACAAAACATTTCATGCTTGTTTATTTGAAAATGGTTTGATGATGCTACTCGCAAGTAGGCTAAGACGTGGATTTGCCACCCTCAGGTGGGCTTAGAAAAATGTGATTTTGCCACTATCTAGTGGGCTTAAAACTCACAGTCAATGATTTGTTCCAATTTAAACAACCCGACCTTCACCCACAGGCATTCAGGCAGTTATATCACATAAGCACATAGCCTCATGGTAAGCATGCTATTCATGGCATTCACTCACACGCATGCAAGGATGCTAAAGCATAGAACTTACCGAGTACTCCAAGCCAAAATAGGAAATTACATTAGAAATCATGCATGATCCTAAGTATACAAAAATGCCTAATGCAACACATGCAAAATGTAACTATAGCAGGCTCGGCTATTCTAAACATGGCATATGAAATGCTACATCTAACATGTATTCAATTTAGAAGTGAAAGTACAATGCAGTTAGTATGATACGCCGAGCCCGGTGCATGCAATACAGATGAATGATGCAAACATGTTGTCATACTGTATGCTAATTTAAACATGCCCTAATCTAATCATCAAAAGCGGATAAATAAAAGGGAGAAAGACGTGGGGTTGGAAGACATACAACACATGCACGCACACTTATTACAGTTGTGCCCTCGCGCAGAGGGTCCGAATAAATATACAGTCCCAATATTACAGTCCCGAATAAAAGAATATTACAGTCCAAAATATTACAAAATCCTAATTAATTAATGAATTAACTAAGAAAGCAAATAAAACTGGCGTGCAAGCCAGGGACTGCTTCGCTTCTGATAGATGATGCATGTCCGGATTGTCTTGCGCGGAAATCCACCGGAATGCCCCAATTAGCCTCTGTTTACACCTGTTCTTGAAATGCGTGCCAAGCCCCAAAAGTTGCTGATTCTTCGTTTTGCTGCAACAGAGAGCAGGAAAGGGGCATAGCAATGTATTTGCACAGATATATGCATGTCTCGATCCTCGTGCCACCAATCACGCATACCGAGGCATGATGGCCGAGGAGTCGAAATGCACAACTCAATATAGGATGAATGCACATGAAACTACAGCTAAAACCTAACTCCATCATGGATAATCCGGAGTGTCGGTGACTGGGGAATTGAGACACATTCCGTCACTCGGAGTACGAAATGTACCTCGTTTCCCGTGCCCGGGCTAACTCCTATTCCGAACACGATGCAATATACATGATATGCATGAAATGCAACTAAGATACAATCCTAACATACATAATGCTATGGAAGTGAAATGCCTCGAAGTGCGTGCACACGGACACGCAAACTGAGAAAATGCACGAATGCAATGAAAATGAGATGCCTCGAAATGCGTGCACATGGGCACGCAAACCGAGGCAGTGGTAAAATGCTATGAAAATGAGGTGCCTCGAAATGCGTGCATATGGACACGCAAACCGAGGCAATGACATATGCAATGAAAATGAGGTGCCTCGAAATGCGTGCACACGGGCACGCAAACCGAGGCAATGACAGAATGCGATGAAAATGAGGTGCCTCGAAATGCGTGCACACGGGCACGCAAACTGAGGCAATGACAGAATGCAATGAAATGACATGGAAACATGATGTGGACTTATACCAACAAGAGTGAGCCTCAGCCACACTCACATAGGATGCCGTCGGATAAAAAAAGGAAGTGCCTCGAAATGCGTGCACACGGGCACGTAAATCGAGGCAATGATAAAATGTGATGAAATGGCATGGAAACATGATGTGGACTTATACCAACATGAGTGAGCCTCAGCCACACTCACATAGGATGCCGGCGGATAAAAATAGAGTGCCTCGAAATGCGTGCACACGGGCACGCAAACCGAGGCGATGACAAAATATGATGAAATGACATGGAAATGACAAATGGGCTTATACCAACATGAGTGAGCCTCAGCCACACTCACATAGGATGCCGGCGGATAAAAATGGACTGCCTCGAAATGCGTGCACACGGGCACGCAAACCGAGACAGTGATAAAATGCAATGAAATGTGGCACAAATGATATGCAAGCATGCTAATGGGATTTCAGCACTAAAATATGGGGGAAAACAGTCCCGAAATGAGGCGAAATGATATGAAACGCATGGAATTGTCCCGAAATGCAACATTAGGCACCCGAAATGGCCTACAGCTATGCCAAACATGCACAATACGGACATGCAATGCAAAGACAGAAGCTAGACAGTCCCAAAAGATGCACTTTCACAGTTATAAACATGGCCAAACAGCAAGCATAGGTAAGGGAAAAACAGCATGCAAGAATAGGGGCCAAAAGATGGGTAATGAAGCAAGTGATATAAGCAAAACCCAAACTGAAAAATTTCCTTCTACAACACTGAATATGGACCAAAAATATGAACATTTACAGTATATGACAGCCTCAAAATCAGTATACAAATATGGTAGAAAGGTGATGCAAAATTAGGCTCAAAAGTGGCTACAACATGAGGTATACAAAATAATCACCAAACAGCCAAAGACCCTTAACAAAACATGTAGAATGGACCAAAATAAGCACTTTTCTAGAACTGTAAAATGGTCAAAAACAAAAGCATGATAGGCTAACTAAACATGCAAGAATGGGGAATAAAAGAGGGATATAACATGAAGTGACCTATGGAGACCCCAAACCATGAAAGGACCTAAATGAAACATGAAGTATGGACCAAAATAAGAACTTTTCTAGAACTGTAAAATGGCCAAAAACAAAAGCATGGTGGGCTGCCATTGCATGCAAGAATGGGGAAGAAAAGAGGGGTATAAAGGTAGGTATAACATGGAAACCCCAAATGGTGTTGAGCCCTTCTTCAATGTTGAAGAGGGGCTTAAAATAAGTCTAATATCAGTTTACAACATGCTCGAAAATAAAATGCTCATGGGTCAAAAATAGCATGCAAAACTATGACATACAAGAGGATCAATGAAGCAAGTGTGTTATGGAGGGCTCAAACAGGGTTGAGCCCTTAATGAAAAGTGAATATGAGCTCAAAATATGGCCATTTTCTGTTAGGGCCGGAGCTTGAAACAAAAAAGAAGTGGGGCTTAGAAATAGATCAAGAGAAAGGGTCAAAAGGGTAAAAGTGTTACTTACCCTTGAAGATTCAAACTTTTGTTGCTTCTTGGATGGATTTGCAGCTTCTTTAGCCTTCAAGAATCCTTCCTTGTTGCTGGAAATGAGATGGTGGTGGTAGAGCTTGGTGGTGTAGAAGGAATGATGGTTAGGAACTTAGGGTTTTTTGAAGAATTGAGAAGGAAGAAGATGGAGTTGGCTATGGAAGCTTGAAGGAGAGTTCTTCTAACCCTAACAAAGAACAAGGTTTGCTTGCTATATAGGCCAAATAAGGGGTGTAAAGGTGGGGGAAAAGGAGGGTAAAACTCCCCCACAAAATATCCCCCGGATACAGGAAATATCTGGGGGATATTGCCCCACAGCTGTAAAGTACACAGTGCAAGGAAGCAGGCCGGCCTATCACTTTTGTTGGAGGTGGCCGGCCGGCCACACCCCCTAGCCGGCCGGCTAGGGGTCAAAAGGGTCAATGAGATTTTGTGGCCGGCCAGCTATTGGAGAGGTGCCCCTATGTGTGTACAACACAACCATGTGGTTGAAATTCCAAGAAAGTGGGTCCAAGGGGTTCAACATTGGCTCGGAAAGAGGGGGTCAAAAGGGTCAAGTTGACTTACTGGCCGGCCATGAACTTTTAGGGGCCTCCCAGGTGTGTAGATCACAGATATGTGGTTCAAAGTTCGAGAAAAAAGGTCCAAGGGGTTCAACATTAGCCCGGAAGAAAGGGGTCAAAAGGGTCAGGTGACCTTAATGGCCGGCCACCAACTTTTAGTGGCCTCTCAGGTGTGTAGATCACAGATATGTGGTTGAAAGTTGGCAACACTAACCCCAGGGTGTTCAACATTGGCCCGGAAGTCAGAAAAACGGGCGCCGGGAGGCTCCGGAGGAGAGATAACTGGTTGCTGCAACAATTACTAGCCTTCCACCCTTCAGTGACCTTCTTGGTGATAAAACAGAGGTACCTGCCAAAAATGAACGAAAACCGATGCGAAACGAATGTTCGGGGGCCAAAACACGTAGTTCGGGGCCCCGAAAACTGCCCGTTAAACACCGAAAGTGGCGTTCGGCCACGAAGTGGGTTTCTCAGACCCCAGTGTCCCTCAAAAGGGAGAAAATAAGATGTATGCCAAAAATCAGAGCAAACGGAGATGGTTAGGCGGTCCCGAACCGAGGCACACGGCCTGACGGTCCCGAAAAACCGGAAACTGGGCTCCGAAATGGGCGAAATAGCCTACGGCCACAAAATGTAGCTCACGACCACTGAGAGATGGTCTACGGGACCTCTCCCTCCCCTCAGGAAAAGAAACAGAGAAAACCGAGTCTGGTTCGCAAACCGAGGCAAGGCACCGAAGAGGGTCCGGAAGTTCGGAGGCGGGGCTCGCAGCCGCGACTCTGAGGCCTCTGAACAGGCACAACATGCAATATCACCGAGTGCTCAACTGGTGATGTCTGAGTCTTAAGGTCGGTCAAAATGGGGTGTCTACAGTTGCCCCTCTTTGACAGAACTCGGAAGTCACAAGTGACGGGAGTGAATGTCAAAGCCCAGAGACGACCCATTTTTGACAAGGCCGAAGACTTAGACAAACATACAAAATGAACAGAGATGTGCCCGCAGGCATGCCCGCAGGCAGAGGGCAAGATGCAAAATGATATGCAGGGAGATTTTGATAATTGGACTTATACGCTACGCGAAGCCGGTTTGATAATTGGACTTATACGCTACGCGAAGCCGATTTGAAAGTTGGACTTATACGCTAAGCGAAGCCGGTTTGAAGAGTGGACTTATACGCTACGCGAAGCCGATTTGAAAGTTGGACTTATACGCTACGCGAAGCCGGTTTGAAAGTTGGACTTATACGCTACGCGAAGCCGATTTGAAAGAGTGGACTTATATGCTACGCGAAGCCAATTTGAAAGTTGGACTTATACGCTACGCGAAGCCGGTTTGAAAGTTGGACTTATACGCTACGCGAAGTAGATTTAAAAGAGTGGACTTATATGCTACGCGAAGCCAATTTGAAAGTTGGACTTATACGCTAAGCGAAGCCGGTTTGAAAGTTGGACTTATACGCTACGCGAAGCCGATTTGAAAGAGTGGACTTATACGCTACGCGAAGCCAGTTTGAAAGTTGAGGATTCATGCAATGCAATGTAATGTAATAACTGAAATGCAATGTAATAGCTAGGAAATGAAGGTACCTCACAGGGGCAATTGGTAATGACTTACCTCATGCTGCTGGGGATCTCTCGCTTCTTCTTGGTTGAACCGCAGGTAATACTTTTCTCCCTGACTATGGTCGTAGCTTTCCCTATTCTCCAACAGGGTGACAGACTAGGTTGGATCAGTATCCAGAATTGAGGTGCATACAGATGCTATCTCAATCTATGGGGCTGCCATACAGATTTCAAGCCGAGGATATACCCCTGGGTATTTAAACCAGACTTTAGTCTCGGAAATCCTGAACCTTTGCGTTCTAGGCATAAGCCATTCGAACTCTAGTTTCCACCGTCTCAGTTGGTCTCCTAGGAATTCACCGCAAACACAAGCAGGTAGCTATACCAGACCGCCGGAAGTCGTTCGGGCACGACAAACACCAAAGGAATTGCACCTTTAGAGGATTTAAGGTCTCCTAGACCGGAAAGTGCACGAGGCGGCGCGAATAAATGCAAGTGCGATGCGCAAAACAGCGCGAATGATGATGCAGGATTTAAGGTCTCCTTAGACCAGAGGATTTAAGGTCTCCTAGACCGGGGAGTGCACAAGACAGTGCGATGCAGAGTGAATGCACAAAACAGTGCTAAACAGATGCACAAAATAGTGCGATGCAAAAGGTGTACAAAACAGTACGAGCAAGGTGAATGCACAAAGCAGTGCGATACAAATAAGGTGCGCAAGATAGCGCGATACAATGCACTTAACAAGTACAGGTGCGATGCGCAAGATAGCGCGATAGAATGCATGCAAAATGCAAGTAAGGTGCACAAAACAGTGCAATGCGCAAGAAAGCGCGAGTGATTTGAAATGCACAGGACAGTGCGATACGCTAAACAGCGCGATTGATTTTGAAATGCACAAGATAGTGCGATACGCTAAACAGCGCGATTGAAATGCACAAGACAGTGCGATACGCTAAGCAGCGCGATTGATTTTGAAATGCACAAGATAGTGCGATACGCTAAACAGCGCGATTGAAATGCACAAGACAGTGCGATACGCTAAACAGCGCGATTGAAATGCACAAGACAGTGCGATACGCTAAACAGCGCGATTGAAATGCACTAAACAGTGCGATTGATTCGAAATGCACTAGACAGTGCGATGCGCTAAACAGCGCGATTGATTTGAAATGCACTAGACAGTGCGATGCGCTAAACAGCGCGATTGAAATGCACTAGACAGTGCGATGTGAGATACAACCACAAGATGCACAAGACAGTGCTAGTGAGACACAAAGTGCAAGTGCACAAGATAGTGCGAGTGAATGCATGTTCTATGCAAATGAGGTGCATTTTCTATGCAAGTATGGAAGAGTGCATTTTCTATGCAAAAGATACGAGCATTTTCTATGCAAGAAACAGGAGCATATTCTATGCAATGTTGAAAGCAAATTCTATGCAGGATCGAAAGCAAACATATTCTATGCATGAATCATAACGATGTGCGGCACGCATGCGACAACAGTGTATATGAAAATGCACATTCTATGTAGTAGAGGAGCATCAAATATGTACTCTGGTGCCTCTGATTTACCTCTTAGAGGACTTTGCAACACACTCAGCTCAAAAAGGGCACACCCTGTTCATATTGGCGAGAGATAACATCTGTTGCTGCTGCTTTAATTGCCGTTCTGACTTGAAGCATGCTTAAGCTTGGAGTAGAGGCACACTCATTCTTCAGGGCACTGGCAAGGCCTGAAGAGGTACATATGGAATGCAATCTCAAAATTTTCTGAAGGTGAAACACACTCAGATGCTCAAAATTTTCCCTATTTTCTTTTGCTTTGTAGTCCGGAACTTATATAGCTTCAGATAGGTCCTTGTTTTACCGTTCACACTTATCGGGGGTGGACCCTGCAGTTTTATGAAAGAACAAATCCTGTTTTGCACAACTGTGGAGAATGGCACAACACTCTGAGCACAAGATGATTTTATTTTTTGTTTTTTTTTTTTTGAAATTGAGAAATGAGTTCTTAACCGAGTATTGAGCCTACGACCGCACACAGTAAAAAAAAAGACTCAGCAACGGAAAACAAAAGGTAAACAACCTAAACACATCGAGTAACACTCGAAGCGACTCACAAGAAGAATCGAGACAGACAAAATAAAACACAAGACTCAAATGTGCACATGGAGCCTGTTTCCCCGGGTATTGTTTCCCACCTTTTCTCATTTGTGGTCCTCACATCACTCGGCCCTCAAGCTCTGTTTTTCTGAAAAAAGCCCTTTTCTCACTTTTTTCTCTCAACGCACATCTCTTTATTCTTTAATCTCTCATTTTTCATCCCTCCCCTGGGTGGTTGATGGATGAACAGGAAGTTGCGGGCTCACGCCCAACATAATCAGCTCGCGGCTATTTCCTTCAGTGACATCTGTCGATGCGACGGATGAGGGAATGGAGCATCTTGATCCATTCCAATTCGTGCTTCGCACTCGGCTTGATACCTCGCTGTTTGGAGGATGAGAGAGCTTTCAGCCCTTTGTTGTTAACTTCGGTCATCCCCCCTTTTTTTTGGCGGGTAGAGTGGCCTTTCTGGCAAGTATGTTGGCAATGGGGAAAAGACAGGAAGCCTGACTCAACTGTGCCCGTAGTTCATCATTTTGACCATTTTTTAGTTTTAATTTTCTCCTAAAAAAATTTTGACCAAAATGAGAGTTAGATTAACATACTTGTTCAATTTTCTGATTTAAAATCATGCAAGTTAGGCAGTGAGCACTGAGAGTTTTCCTTTTTTGGGTCCAAGAAATGGTCCAGTTTTGAAAATGGAATACTTTTCGAGAAGATTAGTCAACCTTAGTAAAAATTCTCAAAAACTATTTTTGCAAATGACCACTGCTCAACGAGTACGGAACCTACTCTTGAGATGCGCAACCTCGGATCCATGGCAATGGAAAATTGCCTCTTGTCTGAAGGACACTGCATGGCAACGGAAAGTTGCCCCTTGTTTGAAATGACACTGCGGCGTTCTGAATGGCAACGGAAAGTTGCCCCTTGTTTGGATAGCACCGCAGCGCATTGAATGGCAACGGAAAGTTGCCCCTTGTTTGAATGACACCGCGGTGCATTGAATGGCAACGGAAAGTTGCCCCTTGTCTGAATGGCACCGTAATGTATTGTAGTCAGTCCTCAGAGCGACGAACGCAACCAGACTCTCAGATATAGAGAAGGCAAAGATTATCAGAACCATTACATGGACATGATTGAGTTTGAAGTGTTTTACGGCTGGACTTCGGAATGAAGTTGCCTACGTATCCCAAAGATGGGAATCAAGCCTCACGTAGTTCGGGGTTAAGGTACACTCGGGTATTAACCTCTCCTTTTTAGGCTCTAACTTTTGCCAAGGCGCCCGTTGCGGGTTTTCGACCTTGCGAGCTTTGTTCTTCTTTTCTTTTCAATTCTTTTCATTTCTTTTTCCTTTTTTGATTTTTTTCGTTCTTTTCTTTGCATCTTTCTTTTTTGTTCTCTTCTTTTCTTCTTTTTTTTTTTCTTTTTGCATTTTTTGCTTCTTTTTTTTTTTGTATTTTTTCTCTTGCTCTAACTTTTGCCTGGGTCGCCCTTCCGGGTTTTCGGCCCAGCGAGCCTCTCAAGGGTAAAAGTATAACAAGTCCATGCCAAATGGTTTTGAGATCCTGGAGTCATCTGAATCCAGGAGAATGGCTGCTGCTTTGCTTTGTAAGCTTCTTCTGATGAGATCTGATCTTCTTGACCTGACTTTGGTGCCTCTTGTTCGAGGGCTGCTTCAAATCTAGCCACACAGGCCTCACATCGCAGTTGACCGTCGAACCTTCTGAATTCAAGTTTCAAGGTTTGGAAGCGAAGGGGTTGAGTCTCGAGGCTGAGAGTGATCCTAGGCTGCACAATCTCAAGAGCGATTCCACACAGGTCTTCGCAAGACCGCGCAAAACATTTTGTTTTTGAAAATTTTTAAGAAAGCGACAAATCGCTCGCGCTGAAGATAGTGTAGAACCAATCTGGATCAAGCCAGGATCCTTCCCAGTACTCACGCTAACAAGCATGATTTCATTCATTAAGGGCTTAACATGCCTCTCTTTCTCTCAAATGATCAAAGTTTTGCAAATCCCGAGGAATTCCTTCCTCTTCGTTTTCACCGCAGTGTTCAAAAAGTTTTGAAAAACTTAGGTTAAATGCAATGATTTTGGGGTGCAGAAGAGAGCAGGTGGAATGTACTGCCATTTCATTCAGATTCCGTCACAACTAGCACACGGCAGAAGCGAACATAGAAGTGCAAAAATTACTGCTGTTTCATTCAAATCTGTTGGTACAACTGGCTCCCTGGCAGAAACAGACTCAAAACAAAATGAAAAGACAAACACAAAACAAAATGGTGACGCTCGAGGTAACACCCCCCCGGAATCACCCGACTCCTGTACAACAGGACTGACTCGATACAACAAGACAGATCCAAAATAAAAAAGAGACTGACTCAAAGCAAAAAGACAGACTCAAAAACAAAACAACAAGACCGACTCAATACCTAAGTCGGAAACCGGCATTCGCCAATGCTCAAAACAGTGCATGCCATCCACCATATCTGGAGTAAACTGAGCGCTGCCCGCAGGTGGTTCATCCATCCAATCACATCACATTATCCCCTACAAATTCACTGATCAAGTGCCGATAGACTTTGCAGGACCTGGTGTGAGGATGACCCCATTGTCAAATAGATCCTGTACTTCATGGCGAAGATGGAAGCAGGCGTTGGTAGTATGGCCAGTTTGTTGATGGTACGCGCAGTACTGGGTAGTATCATGTGTAGCCGGAAGAGGGTTCGGGAGAGGCCGAGGCTCAAGGGGTTTGAGATGGCCTTGTCCAACAAGGATTTGGAGAGCTTTGGACAAAGGCATATAGAGGGCATGGAAGACCCTCCGACCTCGGGGTTGGTACTTCAAGGCTTGTGGATTTTTGCTGGACGCACCAGCAGGGGGATTAGCAGATGCTGGCCTAGTTTGCTGATCTCTTCCGAGTGGAGGATTAGAGGTAGCAGGATCGTCTCTGGTATGATGACCTTTCTCCCGGCTTGCCCCTTGATTCAGACTGCTCTCATTCTGAGTGGCGAAAGTGTTATCCACAGTTTTTGCAACCACTGCAAGCACTTGTTGTTTGTTCAATCCTTCGGCTTTCAAAGCCTCAACAACGGACAGAAGATGTTCATGGGGATCCATACCCGCCCCTACCTTGTTCTTTCCACTCGCCTCCACTTTGCCAAGGGATTGGCCTTCCTCAAATGCAGCCCGTCCCAACATCGGGGAGCCTTTTGACATGAAGTTCCCAGTATGTGGTGTGGTCGATGATGGAGCCAATGTCCCGGAGGCCAGATCCGTCACGGTTCTTTGAAGATCTTTAATCATTCCCATCAACTCAGAAGTAGTGGGTTCACGGGTTTGAGATGGTTGAGGTTCAGGTGCACCCATCATGCATAAGTCCATGCTTTCTGGGATAAACACCTCAGGCTTGGGTAGATGGGCCGGGGTGATGTATATGCTGGGGTCAAAGGTGGATGGCAATATGTGGATGTGATTGAGGTAGGCAGGAGATGTTTGGTCATTAGGGTCTGAAGGTGGAGCTATCGTCCGGTTGTCGATGAGATTTTGGACCTCATGACGAAGGCGGTAGCAACGGTCGGTGCCATGACCGCGCTGCTGATGGTACATACAATACTTGGCGGGGTTATGTCTGGCTGGGAGTGGGTCGGGAAGAGGTTGAGGATCGAGGGGTTTGAGATGCCCTTTTTCCATCAAGGCTTTTAGTGTGCTAGTCAGGCTCCTATAGAGGGGGGCGAAAGTTCTGCCCTGAGCTCGGGCTGGGCCAGCTGTTTGTAGGCTTGGTTTGGCAAAAGGGTCGGCTGTGGCGACTGTATTGATTTCGGTGGGTTTGGGACTAGCGCTACTACCAGCATTGGTACTCCCTGAAATCACCCTGCTTGTCAGTTCCCTTGTCCTGGGAATGATCCCACTGTTGAATGCATTCTCGACTTGAACCCCCAGTTCATGCAAATTTTTGAAAGTGAATAGTGGAGCGACTATCAACTTTTGCAACATATCATGCTCGAGGTTTCGCACCATCATCTGCACTTGATCCTTCTCAGAAGGGCGACGATCTGTCATTTGCGCTGCCTTTGCTCTCCACCTTACAACGAATTCCACAAAAGGCTCTGTTGGGTTCTGGCGGGTTGCTTCAAGCTCTTGGATGGTCATTTCAACTTGGGTATTGTAGGAATACTGATCGATAAAGGCCTCAGCCAGTTCTTCCCAGTTTTGCTTCACTGTATCCTCCAATTTGGTATACCAAGTAGCTGCTACACCCGACAGGGTTCTTCCATACAGAGAGAGTTTCTGTGGATTAGTCAGACCCATCGGCTTCAGGACATCTAAGAAAAGTCGGATATGTACCATTGGATCTCCAGACCCGTCGAAACGGTCGATATATGGCATTTTGAATCTGTCTGGGAGCCGAATGGAAGCCTCGGTGTGCCCATCCTCAATGCCAGGAATGGAGTTAAGGCCCTGTGCCCTTTTGAATTGCTTCTCAAGGTCTGCAATTTTCACTGCAGTCGGATTGAACTCATCAACATGAAAGGGTTGAGTTTTCTCATTAGGCTGCACCAGGGGTCTGAGCACCTGAGCTTGAGCCAACCCTTCTTGAGGATTCAGACACTGCAAGTCTTCAACTGGTGGAATTGGGTCAAAGTTCGGCTGGGGTCCCAAAGCTGGATGTGAGGCAGATGCCCCAGATGGGCGCTGCGTTTCAATACTGGTCTCAGCCTGCATGGCAGTTCCCTGACTTAGCGCTGCTGTCATGGCCGCAAACTCTTCCGAACCTTGTGCCATCAAGGCCTGCTGAGTTTGAACAAAGGTGATGTGATTGGCGACTGACGGATTAGATGAACATATGAGCCCTGACCGGCTTTTCTTTACCTTGCCTCAGCGAAAGAACACTGATTACCCTTGAACTGAATCTCTGACCTGACAAAGTCTATCAGCACAAGTTCGATGAACCTCGGGGGATATCGGAGCCTTCTGAAGCGACAGTTCCAAGACTACCTAGCAAAAGAGAAAACAGACAGCACCTCAGCCTGATTTCACCTGAACAGATACGAGCATAGTTGAATGAGTGTGCCCTCTACTGAATTCTGCCCAAAATTCGGCCTCAAAATCTGAGTCTGATACCCACAGGTAAAGCTGACTCCCAAATACTGATAGTAATGCCCGCAGGCCTGATGCCCAAACTTGCAAACTGGTACATGCATTCCTGTAGAGACGCACTCTAAAGCACATAACAGATAAGTGAGAGTCAAAACACCCCTATGAAGGGGTAGGGTTTCCCTGTCATATTTTGTCAGGAGCTAGGGTTTCACTACGCACGCAGCGGTTTTAAACAACCTATAAACGGGTAAGCAACCTGTCCTAGTTTGGAATGGTCACTATGGATCCGAATATGCACTAGGTCGAATGGTCAAAGAGGGTGCCCCGGTAAAACCGGGGTTTGTGTTCCCATACTGGCAGAGCCCACAACCGGTCAGCATTATGGTCATGCCTTGACAAGACAAGCCTCCGGCAAACCGTTCAGGAATAGCAGATGGCAAACACGGTGTCCTAGGCGCACCAATGCAAATGCAATGCAAAGAAACACACAAATGTAGTCAAAAACAGATATCATGAGTTCGAGTCAAGCTCTCTAAATCCCCAGCAGAGTCGCCAGAAACTGTAACAAGCCCGCGGGGGACCTCGCTACAGCTCGGACTCGACTTTTTGTTAGTCACGGTTCTAAGTCTGAACCAAAGAGTCCAAATCCGGCAAATCGTTTTGAGAAAAAAACAGATTTTTGAAAGAAGTGCCAAACATGGACTGCTTTGCCAGATACAGAGTCGCCACCTAAATATTTTATTTTGGGAAATTTAGGAAACCCTGACTCGGTGCCAAAGGCCACGTGTCCGTCATCACCAAAGTTGCCTCGGCTCGGGAACTTGGGTACGATTGGGGAAGGTCACTTCGTGAGCACCCCCGCTCGCCCGATCAAAGATCGGCCTCTACTAACCGTGATATCTATTTTTTGAAAACTTTGTGTGTTCTTATTCCGGTTATTAGCCTAGGTTACTATGTGATGCACACAGCATATAAGTATAGACTGGGTCGCCCGAATTGGAACAAAACATTTCATGCTTGTTTATTTGAAAATGGTTTGATGATGCTACTCGCAAGTAGGCTAAGACGTGGATTTGCCACCCTCAGGTGGGCTTAGAAAAATGTGATTTTGCCACTATCTAGTGGGCTTAAAACTCACAGTCAATGATTTGTTCCAATTTAAACAACCCGACCTTCACCCACAGGCATTCAGGCAGTTATATCACATAAGCACATAGCCTCATGGTAAGCATGCTATTCATGGCATTCACTCACACGCATGCAAGGATGCTAAAGCATAGAACTTACCGAGTACTCCAAGCCAAAATAGGAAATTACATTAGAAATCATGCATGATCCTAAGTATACAAAAATGCCTAATGCAACACATGCAAAATGCAACTATAGCAGGCTCGGCTATTCTAAACATGGCATATGAAATGCTACATCTAACATGTATTCAATTTGGAAGTGAAAGTACAATGCAGTTAGTATGATGCGCCGAGCCCGGTGCATGCAATACAGATGAATGATGCAAACATGCTGTCATACTGTATGCTAATTTAAACATGCCCTAATCTAATCATCAAAAGCGGATAAATAAAAGGGAGAAAGACGTGGGGTTGGAAGACATACAACACACGCACGCACACTTATTACAGTTGTGCCCTCGCGCAGAGGGTCCGAATAAATATACAGTCTCAATATTACAGTCCCGAATAAAAGAATATTACAGTCCAAAATATTACAAAATCCTAATTAATTAATGAATTAACTAAGAAAGCAAATAAAACTGGCGTGCAAGCCAGGGACTGCTTCGCTTCTGATAGATGATGCATGTCCGGATTGTCTTGCGCGGAAATCCACCGGAATGCCCCAATTAGCCTCTGTTTACACCTGTTCTTGAAATGCGTGCCAAGCCCCAAAAGTTGCTGATTCTTCGTTTTGCTGCAACAGAGAGCAGGAAAGGGGCATAGCAATGTATTTGCACAGATATATGCATGTCTCGATCCTCGTGCCACCAATCACGCATACCGAGGCATGATGGCCGAGGAGTCGAAATGCACAACTCAATATAGGATGAATGCACATAAAACTACAGCTAAAACCTAACTCCATCATGGATAATCCGGAGTGTCGGTGACTGGGGAATTGAGACACATTCCGTCAATCGGAGTACGAAATGTACCTCGTTTCCCGTGCCCGGGCTAACTCCTATTCCGAACACGATGCAATATACATGATATGCATGAAATGCAACTAAGATACAATCCTAACATACATAATGCTATGGAAGTGAAATGCCTCGAAGTGCGTGCACACGGACACGCAAACCGAGAAAATGCACGAATGCAATGAAAATGAAATGCCTCGAAATGCGTGCACATGGGCACGCAAACCGAGGCAGTGGTAAAATGCTATGAAAATGAGGTGCCTCGAAATGCGTGCACACAGGCACGCAAACCGAGGCAATGACATATGCAATGAAAATGAGGTGCCACGAAATGGGTGCACACGGGCACGCAAACCGAGGCAATGACAGAATGCGATGAAAATGAGGTGCCTCGAAATGCGTGCACACGGGCACGCAAACCGAGGCAATGATAAAATGTGATGAAATGGCATGGAAACATGATGTGGACTTATACCAACATGAGTGAGCCTCAGCCACACTCACATAGGATGCCGGCGGATAAAAATAGAGTGCCTCGAAATGCGTGCACACGGGCACGCAAACCGAGGCGATGACAAAATATGATGAAATGACATGGAAATGACAAATGGGCTTATACCAACATGAGTGAGCCTCAGCCACACTCACATAGGATGCCGGCGGATAAAAATGGACTGCCTCGAAATGCGTGCACACGGGCACGCAAACCGAGACAGTGATAAAATGCAATGAAATGTGGCACAAATGATATGCAAGCATGCTAATGGGATTTCAGCACTAAAATATGGGGGAAAACAGTCCCGAAATGAGGCGAAATGATATGAAACGCATGGAATTGTCCCGAAATGCAACATTAGGCACCCGAAATGGCCTACAGCTATGCCAAACATGCACAATACGGACATGCAATGCAAAGACAGAAGCTAGACAGTCCCAAAAGATGCACTTTCACAGTTATAAACATGGCCAAACAGCAAGCATAGGTAAGGGAAAAACAGCATGCAAGAATAGGGGCCAAAAGATGGGTAATGAAGCAAGTGATATAAGCAAAACCCAAACTGAAAAATTTCCTTCTACAACACTGAATATGGACCAAAAATATGAACATTTACAGTATATGACAGCCTCAAAATCAGTATACAAATATGGTAGAAAGGTGATGCAAAATTAGGCTCAAAAGTGGCTACAACATGAGGTATACAAAATAATCACCAAACAGCCAAAGACCCTTAACAAAACATGTAGAATGGACCAAAATAAGCACTTTTCTAGAACTGTAAAATGGTCAAAAACAAAAGCATGATAGGCTAACTAAACATGCAAGAATGGGGAATAAAAGAGGGATATAACATGAAGTGACCTATGGAGACCCCAAACCATGAAAGGACCTAAATGAAACATGAAGTATGGACCAAAATAAGAACTTTTCTAGAACTGTAAAATGGCCAAAAACAAAAGCATGGTGGGCTGCCATTGCATGCAAGAATGGGGAAGAAAAGAGGGGTATAAAGGTAGGTATAACATGGAAACCCCAAATGGTGTTGAGCCCTTCTTCAATGTTGAAGAGGGGCTTAAAATAAGTCTAATATCAGTTTACAACATGCTCGAAAATAAAATGCTCATGGGTCAAAAATAGCATGCAAAACTATGACATACAAGAGGATCAATGAAGCAAGTGTGTTATGGAGGGCTCAAACAGGGTTGAGCCCTTAATGAAAAGTGAATATGAGCTCAAAATATGGCCATTTTCTGTTAGGGCCGGAGCTTGAAACAAAAAAGAAGTGGGGCTTAGAAATAGATCAAGAGAAAGGGTCAAAAGGGTAAAAGTGTTACTTACCCTTGAAGATTCAAACTTTTGTTGCTTCTTGGATGGATTTGCAGCTTCTTTAGCCTTCAAGAATCCTTCCTTGTTGCTGGAAATGAGATGGTGGTGGTAGAGCTTGGTGGTGTAGAAGGAATGATGGTTAGGAACTTAGGGTTTTTTGAAGAATTGAGAAGGAAGAAGATGGAGTTGGCTATGGAAGCTTGAAGGAGAGTTCTTCTAACCCTAACAAAGAACAAGGTTTGCTTGCTATATAGGCCAAATAAGGGGTGTAAAGGTGGGGGAAAAGGAGGGTAAAACTCCCCCACAAAATATCCCCCGGATACAGGAAATATCTGGGGGATATTGCCCCACAGCTGTAAAGTACACAGTGCAAGGAAGCAGGCCGGCCTATCACTTTTGTTGGAGGTGGCCGGCCGGCCACACCCCCTAGCCGGCCGGCTAGGGGTCAAAAGGGTCAATGAGATTTTGTGGCCGGCCAGCTATTGGAGAGGTGCCCCTATGTGTGTACAACACAACCATGTGGTTGAAATTCCAAGAAAGTGGGTCCAAGGGGTTCAACATTGGCTCGGAAAGAGGGGGTCAAAAGGGTCAAGTTGACTTACTGGCCGGCCATGAACTTTTAGGGGCCTCCCAGGTGTGTAGATCACAGATATGTGGTTCAAAGTTCGAGAAAAAAGGTCCAAGGGGTTCAACATTAGCCCGGAAGAAAGGGGTCAAAAGGGTCAGGTGACCTTAATGGCCGGCCACCAACTTTTAGTGGCCTCTCAGGTGTGTAGATCACAGATATGTGGTTGAAAGTTGGCAACACTAACCCCAGGGTGTTCAACATTGGCCCGGAAGTCAGAAAAACGGGCGCCGGGAGGCTCCGGAGGAGAGATAACTGGTTGCTGCAACAATTACTAGCCTCCCACCCTTCAGTGACCTTCTTGGTGATAAAACAGAGGTACCTGCCAAAAATGAACGAAAACCGATGCGAAACGAATGTTCGGGGGCCAAAACACGTAGTTCGGGGCCCCGAAAACTGCCCGTTAAACACCGAAAGTGGCGTTCGGCCACGAAGTGGGTTTCTCAGACCCCAGTGTCCCTCAAAAGGGAGAAAATAAGATGTATGCCAAAAATCAGAGCAAACGGAGATGGTTAGGCGGTCCCGAACCGAGGCACACGGCCTGACGGTCCCGAAAAACCGGAAACTGGGCTCCGAAATGGGCGAAATAGCCTACGGCCACAAAATGTAGCTCACGACCACTGAGAGATGGTCTACGGGACCTCTCCCTCCCCTCAGGAAAAGAAACAGAGAAAACCGAGTCTGGTTCGCAAACCGAGGCAAGGCACCGAAGAGGGTCCGGAAGTTCGGAGGCGGGGCTCGCAGCCGCGACTCTGAGGCCTCTGAACAGGCACAACATGCAATATCACCGAGTGCTCAACTGGTGATGTCTGAGTCTTAAGGTCGGTCAAAATGGGGTGTCTACAGTTGCCCCTCTTTGACAGAACTCGGAAGTCACAAGTGACGGGAGTGAATGTCAAAGCCCAGAGACGACCCATTTTTGACAAGGCCGAAGACTTAGACAAACATACAAAATGAACAGAGATGTGCCCGCAGGCATGCCCGCAGGCAGAGGGCAAGATGCAAAATGATATGCAGGGAGATTTTGATAATTGGACTTATACGCTACGCGAAGCCGGTTTGATAATTGGACTTATACGCTACGCGAAGCCGATTTGAAAGTTGGACTTATACGCTAAGCGAAGCCGGTTTGAAGAGTGGACTTATACGCTACGCGAAGCCGATTTGAAAGTTGGACTTATACGCTACGCGAAGCCGGTTTGAAAGTTGGACTTATACGCTACGCGAAGCCGATTTGAAAGAGTGGACTTATATGCTACGCGAAGCCAATTTGAAAGTTGGACTTATACGCTACGCGAAGCCGGTTTGAAAGTTGGACTTATACGCTACGCGAAGTAGATTTAAAAGAGTGGACTTATATGCTACGCGAAGCCAATTTGAAAGTTGGACTTATACGCTAAGCGAAGCCGGTTTGAAAGTTGGACTTATACGCTACGCGAAGCCGATTTGAAAGAGTGGACTTATACGCTACGCGAAGCCAGTTTGAAAGTTGAGGATTCATGCAATGCAATGTAATGTAATAACTGAAATGCAATGTAATAGCTAGGAAATGAAGGTACCTCACAGGGGCAATTGGTAATGACTTACCTCATGCTGCTGGGGATCTCTCGCTTCTTCTTGGTTGAACCGCAGGTAATACTTTTCTCCCTGACTATGGTCGTAGCTTTCCCTATTCTCCAACAGGGTGACAGACTAGGTTGGATCAGTATCCAGAATTGAGGTGCATACAGATGCTATCTCAATCTATGGGGCTGCCATACAGATTTCAAGCCGAGGATATACCCCTGGGTATTTAAACCAGACTTTAGTCTCGGAAATCCCGAACCTTTGCGTTCTAGGCATAAGCCATTCGAACTCTAGTTTCCACCGTCTCAGTTGGTCTCCTAGGAATTCACCGCAAACACAAGCAGGTAGCTATACCAGACCGCCGGAAGTCGTTCGGGCACGACAAACACCAAAGGAATTGCACCTTTAGAGGATTTAAGGTCTCCTAGACCGGAAAGTGCACGAGGCGGCGCGAATAAATGCAAGTGCGATGCGCAAAACAGCGCGAATGATGATGCAGGATTTAAGGTCTCCTTAGACCAGAGGATTTAAGGTCTCCTAGACCGGGGAGTGCACAAGACAGTGCGATGCAGAGTGAATGCACAAAACAGTGCTAAACAGATGCACAAAATAGTGCGATGCAAAAGGTGTACAAAACAGTACGAGCAAGGTGAATGCACAAAGCAGTGCGATACAAATAAGGTGCGCAAGATAGCGCGATACAATGCACTTAACAAGTACAGGTGCGATGCGCAAGATAGCGCGATAGAATGCATGCAAAATGCAAGTAAGGTGCACAAAACAGTGCAATGCGCAAGAAAGCGCGAGTGATTTGAAATGCACAGGACAGTGCGATACGCTAAACAGCGCGATTGATTTTGAAATGCACAAGATAGTGCGATACGCTAAACAGCGCGATTGAAATGCACAAGACAGTGCGATACGCTAAGCAGCGCGATTGATTTTGAAATGCACAAGATAGTGCGATACGCTAAACAGCGCGATTGAAATGCACAAGACAGTGCGATACGCTAAACAGCGCGATTGAAATGCACAAGACAGTGCGATACGCTAAACAGCGCGATTGAAATGCACTAAACAGTGCGATTGATTCGAAATGCACTAGACAGTGCGATGCGCTAAACAGCGCGATTGATTTGAAATGCACTAGACAGTGCGATGCGCTAAACAGCGCGATTGAAATGCACTAGACAGTGCGATGTGAGATACAACCACAAGATGCACAAGACAGTGCTAGTGAGACACAAAGTGCAAGTGCACAAGATAGTGCGAGTGAATGCATGTTCTATGCAAATGAGGTGCATTTTCTATGCAAGTATGGAAGAGTGCATTTTCTATGCAAAAGATACGAGCATTTTCTATGCAAGAAACAGGAGCATATTCTATGCAATGTTGAAAGCAAATTCTATGCAGGATCGAAAGCAAACATATTCTATGCATGAATCATAACGATGTGCGGCACGCATGCGACAACAGTGTATATGAAAATGCACATTCTATGTAGTAGAGGAGCATCAAATATGTACTCTGGTGCCTCTGATTTACCTCTTAGAGGACTTTGCAACACACTCAGCTCAAAAAGGGCACACCCTGTTCATATTGGCGAGAGATAACATCTGTTGCTGCTGCTTTAATTGCCGTTCTGACTTGAAGCATGCTTAAGCTTGGAGTAGAGGCACACTCATTCTTCAGGGCACTGGCAAGGCCTGAAGAGGTACATATGGAATGCAATCTCAAAATTTTCTGAAGGTGAAACACACTCAGATGCTCAAAATTTTCCCTATTTTCTTTTGCTTTGTAGTCCGGAACTTATATAGCTTCAGATAGGTCCTTGTTTTACCGTTCACACTTATCGGGGGTGGACCCTGCAGTTTTATGAAAGAACAAATCCTGTTTTGCACAACTGTGGAGAATGGCACAACACTCTGAGCACAAGATGATTTTATTTTTTGTTTTTTTTTTTTTGAAATTGAGAAATGAGTTCTTAACCGAGTATTGAGCCTACGACCGCACACAGTAAAAAAAAAGACTCAGCAACGGAAAACAAAAGGTAAACAACCTAAACACATCGAGTAACACTCGAAGCGACTCACAAGAAGAATCGAGACAGACAAAATAAAACACAAGACTCAAATGTGCACATGGAGCCTGTTTCCCCGGGTATTGTTTCCCACCTTTTCTCATTTGTGGTCCTCACATCACTCGGCCCTCAAGCTCTGTTTTTCTGAAAAAAGCCCTTTTCTCACTTTTTTCTCTCAACGCACATCTCTTTATTCTTTAATCTCTCATTTTTCATCCCTCCCCTGGGTGGTTGATGGATGAACAGGAAGTTGCGGGCTCACGCCCAACATAATCAGCTCGCGGCTATTTCCTTCAGTGACATCTGTCGATGCGACGGATGAGGGAATGGAGCATCTTGATCCATTCCAATTCGTGCTTCGCACTCGGCTTGATACCTCGCTGCTTGGAGGATGAGAGAGCTTTCAGCCCTTTGTTGTTAACTTCGGTCATCCCCCCTTTTTTTTGGCGGGTAGAGTGGCCTTTCTGGCAAGTATGTTGGCAATGGGGAAAAGACAGGAAGCCTGACTCAACTGTGCCCGTAGTTCATCATTTTGACCATTTTTTAGTTTTAATTTTCTCCTAAAAAAATTTTGACCAAAATGAGAGTTAGATTAACATACTTGTTCAATTTTCTGATTTAAAATCATGCAAGTTAGGCAGTGAGCACTGAGAGTTTTCCTTTTTTGGGTCCAAGAAATGGTCCAGTTTTGAAAATGGAATACTTTTCGAGAAGATTAGTCAACCTTAGTAAAAATTCTCAAAAACTATTTTTGCAAATGACCACTGCTCAACGAGTACGGAACCTACTCTTGAGATGCGCAACCTCGGATCCATGGCAATGGAAAATTGCCTCTTGTCTGAAGGACACTGCATGGCAACGGAAAGTTGCCCCTTGTTTGAAATGACACTGCGGCGTTCTGAATGGCAACGGAAAGTTGCCCCTTGTTTGGATAGCACCGCAGCGCATTGAATGGCAACGGAAAGTTGCCCCTTGTTTGAATGACACCGCGGTGCATTGAATGGCAACGGAAAGTTGCCCCTTGTCTGAATGGCACCGTAATGTATTGTAGTCAGTCCTCAGAGCGACGAACGCAACCAGACTCTCAGATATAGAGAAGGCAAAGATTATCAGAACCATTACATGGACATGATTGAGTTTGAAGTGTTTTACGGCTGGACTTCGGAATGAAGTTGCCTACGTATCCCAAAGATGGGAATCAAGCCTCACGTAGTTCGGGGTTAAGGTACACTCGGGTATTAACCTCTCCTTTTTAGGCTCTAACTTTTGCCAAGGCGCCCGTTGCGGGTTTTCGACCTTGCGAGCTTTGTTCTTCTTTTCTTTTCAATTCTTTTCATTTCTTTTTCCTTTTTTGATTTTTTTCGTTCTTTTCTTTGCATCTTTCTTTTTTGTTCTCTTCTTTTCTTCTTTTTTTTTTTCTTTTTGCATTTTTTGCTTCTTTTTTTTTTTGTATTTTTTCTCTTGCTCTAACTTTTGCCTGGGTCGCCCTTCCGGGTTTTCGGCCCAGCGAGCCTCTCAAGGGTAAAAGTATAACAAGTCCATGCCAAATGGTTTTGAGATCCTGGAGTCATCTGAATCCAGGAGAATGGCTGCTGCTTTGCTTTGTAAGCTTCTTCTGATGAGATCTGATCTTCTTGACCTGACTTTGGTGCCTCTTGTTCGAGGGCTGCTTCAAATCTAGCCACACAGGCCTCACATCGCAGTTGACCGTCGAACCTTCTGAATTCAAGTTTCAAGGTTTGGAAGCGAAGGGGTTGAGTCTCGAGGCTGAGAGTGATCCTAGGCTGCACAATCTCAAGAGCGATTCCACACAGGTCTTCGCAAGACCGCGCAAAACATTTTGTTTTTGAAAATTTTTAAGAAAGCGACAAATCGCTCGCGCTGAAGATAGTGTAGAACCAATCTGGATCAAGCCAGGATCCTTCCCAGTACTCACGCTAACAAGCATGATTTCATTCATTAAGGGCTTAACATGCCTCTCTTTCTCTCAAATGATCAAAGTTTTGCAAATCCCGAGGAATTCCTTCCTCTTCGTTTTCACCGCAGTGTTCAAAAAGTTTTGAAAAACTTAGGTTAAATGCAATGATTTTGGGGTGCAGAAGAGAGCAGGTGGAATGTACTGCCATTTCATTCAGATTCCGTCACAACTAGCACACGGCAGAAGCGAACATAGAAGTGCAAAAATTACTGCTGTTTCATTCAAATCTGTTGGTACAACTGGCTCCCTGGCAGAAACAGACTCAAAACAAAATGAAAAGACAAACACAAAACAAAATGGTGACGCTCGAGGTAACACCCCCCCGGAATCACCCGACTCCTGTACAACAGGACTGACTCGATACAACAAGACAGATCCAAAATAAAAAAGAGACTGACTCAAAGCAAAAAGACAGACTCAAAAACAAAACAACAAGACCGACTCAATACCTAAGTCGGAAACCGGCATTCGCCAATGCTCAAAACAGTGCATGCCATCCACCATATCTGGAGTAAACTGAGCGCTGCCCGCAGGTGGTTCATCCCTCCAATCACATCACATTATCCCCTACAAATTCACTGATCAAGTGCCGATAGACTTTGCAGGACCTGGTGTGAGGATGACCCCATTGTCAAATAGATCCTGTACTTCATGGCGAAGATGGAAGCAGGCGTTGGTAGTATGGCCAGTTTGTTGATGGTACGCGCAGTACTGGGTAGTATCATGTGTAGCCGGAAGAGGGTTCGGGAGAGGCCGAGGCTCAAGGGGTTTGAGATGGCCTTGTCCAACAAGGATTTGGAGAGCTTTGGACAAAGGCATATAGAGGGCATGGAAGACCCTCCGACCTCGGGGTTGGTACTTCAAGGCTTGTGGATTTTTGCTGGACGCACCAGCAGGGGGATTAGCAGATGCTGGCCTAGTTTGCTGATCTCTTCCGAGTGGAGGATTAGAGGTAGCAGGATCGTCTCTGGTATGATGACCTTTCTCCCGGCTTGCCCCTTGATTCAGACTGCTCTCATTCTGAGTGGCGAAAGTGTTATCCACAGTTTTTGCAACCACTGCAAGCACTTGTTGTTTGTTCAATCCTTCGGCTTTCAAAGCCTCAACAACGGACAGAAGATGTTCATGGGGATCCATACCCGCCCCTACCTTGTTCTTTCCACTCGCCTCCACTTTGCCAAGGGATTGGCCTTCCTCAAATGCAGCCCGTCCCAACATCGGGGAGCCTTTTGACATGAAGTTCCCAGTATGTGGTGTGGTCGATGATGGAGCCAATGTCCCGGAGGCCAGATCCGTCACGGTTCTTTGAAGATCTTTAATCATTCCCATCAACTCAGAAGTAGTGGGTTCACGGGTTTGAGATGGTTGAGGTTCAGGTGCACCCATCATGCATAAGTCCATGCTTTCTGGGATAAACACCTCAGGCTTGGGTAGATGGGCCGGGGTGATGTATATGCTGGGGTCAAAGGTGGATGGCAATATGTGGATGTGATTGAGGTAGGCAGGAGATGTTTGGTCATTAGGGTCTGAAGGTGGAGCTATCGTCCGGTTGTCGATGAGATTTTGGACCTCATGACGAAGGCGGTAGCAACGGTCGGTGCCATGACCGCGCTGCTGATGGTACATACAATACTTGGCGGGGTTATGTCTGGCTGGGAGTGGGTCGGGAAGAGGTTGAGGATCGAGGGGTTTGAGATGCCCTTTTTCCATCAAGGCTTTTAGTGTGCTAGTCAGGCTCCTATAGAGGGGGGCGAAAGTTCTGCCCTGAGCTCGGGCTGGGCCAGCTGTTTGTAGGCTTGGTTTGGCAAAAGGGTCGGCTGTGGCGACTGTATTGATTTCGGTGGGTTTGGGACTAGCGCTACTACCAGCATTGGTACTCCCTGAAATCACCCTGCTTGTCAGTTCCCTTGTCCTGGGAATGATCCCACTGTTGAATGCATTCTCGACTTGAACCCCCAGTTCATGCAAATTTTTGAAAGTGAATAGTGGAGCGACTATCAACTTTTGCAACATATCATGCTCGAGGTTTCGCACCATCATCTGCACTTGATCCTTCTCAGAAGGGCGACGATCTGTCATTTGCGCTGCCTTTGCTCTCCACCTTACAACGAATTCCACAAAAGGCTCTGTTGGGTTCTGGCGGGTTGCTTCAAGCTCTTGGATGGTCATTTCAACTTGGGTATTGTAGGAATACTGATCGATAAAGGCCTCAGCCAGTTCTTCCCAGTTTTGCTTCACTGTATCCTCCAATTTGGTATACCAAGTAGCTGCTACACCCGACAGGGTTCTTCCATACAGAGAGAGTTTCTGTGGATTAGTCAGACCCATCGGCTTCAGGACATCTAAGAAAAGTCGGATATGTACCATTGGATCTCCAGACCCGTCGAAACGGTCGATATATGGCATTTTGAATCTGTCTGGGAGCCGAATGGAAGCCTCGGTGTGCCCATCCTCAATGCCAGGAATGGAGTTAAGGCCCTGTGCCCTTTTGAATTGCTTCTCAAGGTCTGCAATTTTCACTGCAGTCGGATTGAACTCATCAACATGAAAGGGTTGAGTTTTCTCATTAGGCTGCACCAGGGGTCTGAGCACCTGAGCTTGAGCCAACCCTTCTTGAGGATTCAGACACTGCAAGTCTTCAACTGGTGGAATTGGGTCAAAGTTCGGCTGGGGTCCCAAAGCTGGATGTGAGGCAGATGCCCCAGATGGGCGCTGCGTTTCAATACTGGTCTCAGCCTGCATGGCAGTTCCCTGACTTAGCGCTGCTGTCATGGCCGCAAACTCTTCCGAACCTTGTGCCATCAAGGCCTGCTGAGTTTGAACAAAGGTGATGTGATTGGCGACTGACGGATTAGATGAACATATGAGCCCTGACCGGCTTTTCTTTACCTTGCCTCAGCGAAAGAACACTGATTACCCTTGAACTGAATCTCTGACCTGACAAAGTCTATCAGCACAAGTTCGATGAACCTCGGGGGATATCGGAGCCTTCTGAAGCGACAGTTCCAAGACTACCTAGCAAAAGAGAAAACAGACAGCACCTCAGCCTGATTTCACCTGAACAGATACGAGCATAGTTGAATGAGTGTGCCCTCTACTGAATTCTGCCCAAAATTCGGCCTCAAAATCTGAGTCTGATACCCACAGGTAAAGCTGACTCCCAAATACTGATAGTAATGCCCGCAGGCCTGATGCCCAAACTTGCAAACTGGTACATGCATTCCTGTAGAGACGCACTCTAAAGCACATAACAGATAAGTGAGAGTCAAAACACCCCTATGAAGGGGTAGGGTTTCCCTGTCATATTTTGTCAGGAGCTAGGGTTTCACTACGCACGCAGCGGTTTTAAACAACCTATAAACGGGTAAGCAACCTGTCCTAGTTTGGAATGGTCACTATGGATCCGAATATGCACTAGGTCGAATGGTCAAAGAGGGTGCCCCGGTAAAACCGGGGTTTGTGTTCCCATACTGGCAGAGCCCACAACCGGTCAGCATTATGGTCATGCCTTGACAAGACAAGCCTCCGGCAAACCGTTCAGGAATAGCAGATGGCAAACACGGTGTCCTAGGCGCACCAATGCAAATGCAATGCAAAGAAACACACAAATGTAGTCAAAAACAGATATCATGAGTTCGAGTCAAGCTCTCTAAATCCCCAGCAGAGTCGCCAGAAACTGTAACAAGCCCGCGGGGGACCTCGCTACAGCTCGGACTCGACTTTTTGTTAGTCACGGTTCTAAGTCTGAACCAAAGAGTCCAAATCCGGCAAATCGTTTTGAGAAAAAAACAGATTTTTGAAAGAAGTGCCAAACATGGACTGCTTTGCCAGATACAGAGTCGCCACCTAAATATTTTATTTTGGGAAATTTAGGAAACCCTGACTCGGTGCCAAAGGCCACGTGTCCGTCATCACCAAAGTTGCCTCGGCTCGGGAACTTGGGTACGATTGGGGAAGGTCACTTCGTGAGCACCCCCGCTCGCCCGATCAAAGATCGGCCTCTACTAACCGTGATATCTATTTTTTGAAAACTTTGTGTGTTCTTATTCCGGTTATTAGCCTAGGTTACTATGTGATGCACACAGCATATAAGTATAGACTGGGTCGCCCGAATTGGAACAAAACATTTCATGCTTGTTTATTTGAAAATGGTTTGATGATGCTACTCGCAAGTAGGCTAAGACGTGGATTTGCCACCCTCAGGTGGGCTTAGAAAAATGTGATTTTGCCACTATCTAGTGGGCTTAAAACTCACAGTCAATGATTTGTTCCAATTTAAACAACCCGACCTTCACCCACAGGCATTCAGGCAGTTATATCACATAAGCACATAGCCTCATGGTAAGCATGCTATTCATGGCATTCACTCACACGCATGCAAGGATGCTAAAGCATAGAACTTACCGAGTACTCCAAGCCAAAATAGGAAATTACATTAGAAATCATGCATGATCCTAAGTATACAAAAATGCCTAATGCAACACATGCAAAATGCAACTATAGCAGGCTCGGCTATTCTAAACATGGCATATGAAATGCTACATCTAACATGTATTCAATTTGGAAGTGAAAGTACAATGCAGTTAGTATGATGCGCCGAGCCCGGTGCATGCAATACAGATGAATGATGCAAACATGCTGTCATACTGTATGCTAATTTAAACATGCCCTAATCTAATCATCAAAAGCGGATAAATAAAAGGGAGAAAGACGTGGGGTTGGAAGACATACAACACACGCACGCACACTTATTACAGTTGTGCCCTCGCGCAGAGGGTCCGAATAAATATACAGTCTCAATATTACAGTCCCGAATAAAAGAATATTACAGTCCAAAATATTACAAAATCCTAATTAATTAATGAATTAACTAAGAAAGCAAATAAAACTGGCGTGCAAGCCAGGGACTGCTTCGCTTCTGATAGATGATGCATGTCCGGATTGTCTTGCGCGGAAATCCACCGGAATGCCCCAATTAGCCTCTGTTTACACCTGTTCTTGAAATGCGTGCCAAGCCCCAAAAGTTGCTGATTCTTCGTTTTGCTGCAACAGAGAGCAGGAAAGGGGCATAGCAATGTATTTGCACAGATATATGCATGTCTCGATCCTCGTGCCACCAATCACGCATACCGAGGCATGATGGCCGAGGAGTCGAAATGCACAACTCAATATAGGATGAATGCACATGAAACTACAGCTAAAACCTAACTCCATCATGGATAATCCGGAGTGTCGGTGACTGGGGAATTGAGACACATTCCGTCAATCGGAGTACGAAATGTACCTCGTTTCCCGTGCCCGGGCTAACTCCTATTCCGAACACGATGCAATATACATGATATGCATGAAATGCAACTAAGATACAATCCTAACATACATAATGCTATGGAAGTGAAATGCCTCGAAGTGCGTGCACACGGACACGCAAACCGAGAAAATGCACGAATGCAATGAAAATGAGATGCCTCGAAATGCGTGCACATGGGCACGCAAACCGAGGCAGTGGTAAAATGCTATGAAAATGAGGTGCCTCGAAATGCGTGCACACAGGCACGCAAACCGAGGCAATGACATATGCAATGAAAATGAGGTGCCACGAAATGGGTGCACACGGGCACGCAAACCGAGGCAATGACAGAATGCGATGAAAATGAGGTGCCTCGAAATGCGTGCACACGGGCACGCAAACCGAGGCAATGATAAAATGTGATGAAATGGCATGGAAACATGATGTGGACTTATACCAACATGAGTGAGCCTCAGCCACACTCACATAGGATGCCGGCGGATAAAAATAGAGTGCCTCGAAATGCGTGCACACGGGCACGCAAACCGAGGCGATGACAAAATATGATGAAATGACATGGAAATGACAAATGGGCTTATACCAACATGAGTGAGCCTCAGCCACACTCACATAGGATGCCGGCGGATAAAAATGGACTGCCTCGAAATGCGTGCACACGGGCACGCAAACCGAGACAGTGATAAAATGCAATGAAATGTGGCACAAATGATATGCAAGCATGCTAATGGGATTTCAGCACTAAAATATGGGGGAAAACAGTCCCGAAATGAGGCGAAATGATATGAAACGCATGGAATTGTCCCGAAATGCAACATTAGGCACCCGAAATGGCCTACAGCTATGCCAAACATGCACAATACGGACATGCAATGCAAAGACAGAAGCTAGACAGTCCCAAAAGATGCACTTTCACAGTTATAAACATGGCCAAACAGCAAGCATAGGTAAGGGAAAAACAGCATGCAAGAATAGGGGCCAAAAGATGGGTAATGAAGCAAGTGATATAAGCAAAACCCAAACTGAAAAATTTCCTTCTACAACACTGAATATGGACCAAAAATATGAACATTTACAGTATATGACAGCCTCAAAATCAGTATACAAATATGGTAGAAAGGTGATGCAAAATTAGGCTCAAAAGTGGCTACAACATGAGGTATACAAAATAATCACCAAACAGCCAAAGACCCTTAACAAAACATGTAGAATGGACCAAAATAAGCACTTTTCTAGAACTGTAAAATGGTCAAAAACAAAAGCATGATAGGCTAACTAAACATGCAAGAATGGGGAATAAAAGAGGGATATAACATGAAGTGACCTATGGAGACCCCAAACCATGAAAGGACCTAAATGAAACATGAAGTATGGACCAAAATAAGAACTTTTCTAGAACTGTAAAATGGCCAAAAACAAAAGCATGGTGGGCTGCCATTGCATGCAAGAATGGGGAAGAAAAGAGGGGTATAAAGGTAGGTATAACATGGAAACCCCAAATGGTGTTGAGCCCTTCTTCAATGTTGAAGAGGGGCTTAAAATAAGTCTAATATCAGTTTACAACATGCTCGAAAATAAAATGCTCATGGGTCAAAAATAGCATGCAAAACTATGACATACAAGAGGATCAATGAAGCAAGTGTGTTATGGAGGGCTCAAACAGGGTTGAGCCCTTAATGAAAAGTGAATATGAGCTCAAAATATGGCCATTTTCTGTTAGGGCCGGAGCTTGAAACAAAAAAGAAGTGGGGCTTAGAAATAGATCAAGAGAAAGGGTCAAAAGGGTAAAAGTGTTACTTACCCTTGAAGATTCAAACTTTTGTTGCTTCTTGGATGGATTTGCAGCTTCTTTAGCCTTCAAGAATCCTTCCTTGTTGCTGGAAATGAGATGGTGGTGGTAGAGCTTGGTGGTGTAGAAGGAATGATGGTTAGGAACTTAGGGTTTTTTGAAGAATTGAGAAGGAAGAAGATGGAGTTGGCTATGGAAGCTTGAAGGAGAGTTCTTCTAACCCTAACAAAGAACAAGGTTTGCTTGCTATATAGGCCAAATAAGGGGTGTAAAGGTGGGGGAAAAGGAGGGTAAAACTCCCCCACAAAATATCCCCCGGATACAGGAAATATCTGGGGGATATTGCCCCACAGCTGTAAAGTACACAGTGCAAGGAAGCAGGCCGGCCTATCACTTTTGTTGGAGGTGGCCGGCCGGCCACACCCCCTAGCCGGCCGGCTAGGGGTCAAAAGGGTCAATGAGATTTTGTGGCCGGCAGCTATTGGAGAGGTGCCCCTATGTGTGTACAACACAACCATGTGGTTGAAATTCAAGAAAGTGGGTCCAAGGGTTCAACATTGGCTCGGAAAGAGGGGGTCAAAAGGGTCAAGTTGACTTACTGGCCGGCCATGAACTTTTAGGGGCCTCCCAGGTGTGTAGATCACAGATATGTGGTTCAAAGTTCGAGAAAAAAGGTCCAAGGGGTTCAACATTAGCCCGGAAGAAAGGGGTCAAAAGGGTCAGGTGACCTTAATGGCCGGCCACCAACTTTTAGTGGCCTCTCAGGTGTGTAGATCACAGATATGTGGTTGAAAGTTGGCAACACTAACCCCAGGGTGTTCAACATTGGCCCGGAAGTCAGAAAAACGGGCGCCGGGAGGCTCCGGAGGAGAGATAACTGGTTGCTGCAACAATTACTAGCCTCCCACCCTTCAGTGACCTTCTTGGTGATAAAACAGAGGTACCTGCCAAAAATGAACGAAAACCGATGCGAAACGAATGTTCGGGGGCCAAAACACGTAGTTCGGGGCCCCGAAAACTGCCCGTTAAACACCGAAAGTGGCGTTCGGCCACGAAGTGGGTTTCTCAGACCCCAGTGTCCCTCAAAAGGGAGAAAATAAGATGTATGCCAAAAATCAGAGCAAACGGAGATGGTTAGGCGGTCCCGAACCGAGGCACACGGCCTGACGGTCCCGAAAAACCGGAAACTGGGCTCCGAAATGGGCGAAATAGCCTACGGCCACAAAATGTAGCTCACGACCACTGAGAGATGGTCTACGGGACCTCTCCCTCCCCTCAGGAAAAGAAACAGAGAAAACCGAGTCTGGTTCGCAAACCGAGGCAAGGCACCGAAGAGGGTCCGGAAGTTCGGAGGCGGGGCTCGCAGCCGCGACTCTGAGGCCTCTGAACAGGCACAACATGCAATATCACCGAGTGCTCAACTGGTGATGTCTGAGTCTTAAGGTCGGTCAAAATGGGGTGTCTACAGTTGCCCCTCTTTGACAGAACTCGGAAGTCACAAGTGACGGGAGTGAATGTCAAAGCCCAGAGACGACCCATTTTGACAAGGCCGAAGACTTAGACAAACATACAAAATGAACAGAGATGTGCCCGCAGGCATGCCCGCAGGCAGAGGGCAAGATGCAAAATGATATGCAGGGAGATTTTGATAATTGGACTTATACGCTACGCGAAGCCGGTTTGATAATTGGACTTATACGCTACGCACGCGAAGCCGATTTGAAAGTTGGACTTATACGCTAAGCGAAGCCGGTTTGAAGAGTGGACTTATACGCTACGCGAAGCCGATTTGAAAGTTGGACTTATACGCTACGCGAAGCCGGTTTGAAAGTTGGACTTATACGCTACGCGAAGCCGATTTGAAAGAGTGGACTTATATGCTACGCGAAGCCAATTTGAAAGTTGGACTTATACGCTACGCGAAGCCGGTTTGAAAGTTGGACTTATACGCTACGCGAAGTAGATTTAAAAGAGTGGACTTATATGCTACGCGAAGCCAATTTGAAAGTTGGACTTATACGCTAAGCGAAGCCGGTTTGAAAGTTGGACTTATACGCTACGCGAAGCCGATTTGAAAGAGTGGACTTATACGCTACGCGAAGCCAGTTTGAAAGTTGAGGATTCATGCAATGCAATGTAATGTAATAACTGAAATGCAATGTAATAGCTAGGAAATGAAGGTACCTCACAGGGGCAATTGGTAATGACTTACCTCATGCTGCTGGGGATCTCTCGCTTCTTCTTGGTTGAACCGCAGGTAATACTTTTCTCCCTGACTATGGTCGTAGCTTTCCCTATTCTCCAACAGGGTGACAGACTAGGTTGGATCAGTATCCAGAATTGAGGTGCATACAGATGCTATCTCAATCTATGGGGCTGCCATACAGATTTCAAGCCGAGGATATACCCCTGGGTATTTAAACCAGACTTTAGTCTCGGAAATCCCGAACCTTTGCGTTCTAGGCATAAGCCATTCGAACTCTAGTTTCCACCGTCTCAGTTGGTCTCCTAGGAATTCACCGCAAACACAAGCAGGTAGCTATACCAGACCGCCGGAAGTCGTTCGGGCACGACAAACACCAAAGGAATTGCACCTTTAGAGGATTTAAGGTCTCCTAGACCGGAAAGTGCACGAGGCGGCGCGAATAAATGCAAGTGCGATGCGCAAAACAGCGCGAATGATGATGCAGGATTTAAGGTCTCCTTAGACCAGAGGATTTAAGGTCTCCTAGACCGGGGAGTGCACAAGACAGTGCGATGCAGAGTGAATGCACAAAACAGTGCTAAACAGATGCACAAAATAGTGCGATGCAAAAGGTGTACAAAACAGTACGAGCAAGGTGAATGCACAAAGCAGTGCGATACAAATAAGGTGCGCAAGATAGCGCGATACAATGCACTTAACAAGTACAGGTGCGATGCGCAAGATAGCGCGATAGAATGCATGCAAAATGCAAGTAAGGTGCACAAAACAGTGCAATGCGCAAGAAAGCGCGAGTGATTTGAAATGCACAGGACAGTGCGATACGCTAAACAGCGCGATTGATTTTGAAATGCACAAGATAGTGCGATACGCTAAACAGCGCGATTGAAATGCACAAGACAGTGCGATACGCTAAGCAGCGCGATTGATTTTGAAATGCACAAGATAGTGCGATACGCTAAACAGCGCGATTGAAATGCACAAGACAGTGCGATACGCTAAACAGCGCGATTGAAATGCACAAGACAGTGCGATACGCTAAACAGCGCGATTGAAATGCACTAAACAGTGCGATTGATTCGAAATGCACTAGACAGTGCGATGCGCTAAACAGCGCGATTGATTTGAAATGCACTAGACAGTGCGATGCGCTAAACAGCGCGATTGAAATGCACTAGACAGTGCGATGTGAGATACAACCACAAGATGCACAAGACAGTGCTAGTGAGACACAAAGTGCAAGTGCACAAGATAGTGCGAGTGAATGCATGTTCTATGCAAATGAGGTGCATTTTCTATGCAAGTATGGAAGAGTGCATTTTCTATGCAAAAGATACGAGCATTTTCTATGCAAGAAACAGGAGCATATTCTATGCAATGTTGAAAGCAAATTCTATGCAGGATCGAAAGCAAACATATTCTATGCATGAATCATAACGATGTGCGGCACGCATGCGACAACAGTGTATATGAAAATGCACATTCTATGTAGTAGAGGAGCATCAAATATGTACTCTGGTGCCTCTGATTTACCTCTTAGAGGACTTTGCAACACACTCAGCTCAAAAAGGGCACACCCTGTTCATATTGGCGAGAGATAACATCTGTTGCTGCTGCTTTAATTGCCGTTCTGACTTGAAGCATGCTTAAGCTTGGAGTAGAGGCACACTCATTCTTCAGGGCACTGGCAAGGCCTGAAGAGGTACATATGGAATGCAATCTCAAAATTTTCTGAAGGTGAAACACACTCAGATGCTCAAAATTTTCCCTATTTTCTTTTGCTTTGTAGTCCGGAACTTATATAGCTTCAGATAGGTCCTTGTTTTACCGTTCACACTTATCGGGGGTGGACCCTGCAGTTTTATGAAAGAACAAATCCTGTTTTGCACAACTGTGGAGAATGGCACAACACTCTGAGCACAAGATGATTTTATTTTTTGTTTTTTTTTTTTTGAAATTGAGAAATGAGTTCTTAACCGAGTATTGAGCCTACGACCGCACACAGTAAAAAAAAAGACTCAGCAACGGAAAACAAAAGGTAAACAACCTAAACACATCGAGTAACACTCGAAGCGACTCACAAGAAGAATCGAGACAGACAAAATAAAACACAAGACTCAAATGTGCACATGGAGCCTGTTTCCCCGGGTATTGTTTCCCACCTTTTCTCATTTGTGGTCCTCACATCACTCGGCCCTCAAGCTCTGTTTTTCTGAAAAAAGCCCTTTTCTCACTTTTTTCTCTCAACGCACATCTCTTTATTCTTTAATCTCTCATTTTTCATCCCTCCCCTGGGTGGTTGATGGATGAACAGGAAGTTGCGGGCTCACGCCCAACATAATCAGCTCGCGGCTATTTCCTTCAGTGACATCTGTCGATGCGACGGATGAGGGAATGGAGCATCTTGATCCATTCCAATTCGTGCTTCGCACTCGGCTTGATACCTCGCTGCTTGGAGGATGAGAGAGCTTTCAGCCCTTTGTTGTTAACTTCGGTCATCCCCCCTTTTTTTTGGCGGGTAGAGTGGCCTTTCTGGCAAGTATGTTGGCAATGGGGAAAAGACAGGAAGCCTGACTCAACTGTGCCCGTAGTTCATCATTTTGACCATTTTTTAGTTTTAATTTTCTCCTAAAAAAATTTTGACCAAAATGAGAGTTAGATTAACATACTTGTTCAATTTTCTGATTTAAAATCATGCAAGTTAGGCAGTGAGCACTGAGAGTTTTCCTTTTTTGGGTCCAAGAAATGGTCCAGTTTTGAAAATGGAATACTTTTCGAGAAGATTAGTCAACCTTAGTAAAAATTCTCAAAAACTATTTTTGCAAATGACCACTGCTCAACGAGTACGGAACCTACTCTTGAGATGCGCAACCTCGGATCCATGGCAATGGAAAATTGCCTCTTGTCTGAAGGACACTGCATGGCAACGGAAAGTTGCCCCTTGTTTGAAATGACACTGCGGCGTTCTGAATGGCAACGGAAAGTTGCCCCTTGTTTGGATAGCACCGCAGCGCATTGAATGGCAACGGAAAGTTGCCCCTTGTTTGAATGACACCGCGGTGCATTGAATGGCAACGGAAAGTTGCCCCTTGTCTGAATGGCACCGTAATGTATTGTAGTCAGTCCTCAGAGCGACGAACGCAACCAGACTCTCAGATATAGAGAAGGCAAAGATTATCAGAACCATTACATGGACATGATTGAGTTTGAAGTGTTTTACGGCTGGACTTCGGAATGAAGTTGCCTACGTATCCCAAAGATGGGAATCAAGCCTCACGTAGTTCGGGGTTAAGGTACACTCGGGTATTAACCTCTCCTTTTTAGGCTCTAACTTTTGCCAAGGCGCCCGTTGCGGGTTTTCGACCTTGCGAGCTTTGTTCTTCTTTTCTTTTCAATTCTTTTCATTTCTTTTTCCTTTTTTGATTTTTTTCGTTCTTTTCTTTGCATCTTTCTTTTTTGTTCTCTTCTTTTCTTCTTTTTTTTTTTCTTTTTGCATTTTTTGCTTCTTTTTTTTTTTGTATTTTTTCTCTTGCTCTAACTTTTGCCTGGGTCGCCCTTCCGGGTTTTCGGCCCAGCGAGCCTCTCAAGGGTAAAAGTATAACAAGTCCATGCCAAATGGTTTTGAGATCCTGGAGTCATCTGAATCCAGGAGAATGGCTGCTGCTTTGCTTTGTAAGCTTCTTCTGATGAGATCTGATCTTCTTGACCTGACTTTGGTGCCTCTTGTTCGAGGGCTGCTTCAAATCTAGCCACACAGGCCTCACATCGCAGTTGACCGTCGAACCTTCTGAATTCAAGTTTCAAGGTTTGGAAGCGAAGGGGTTGAGTCTCGAGGCTGAGAGTGATCCTAGGCTGCACAATCTCAAGAGCGATTCCACACAGGTCTTCGCAAGACCGCGCAAAACATTTTGTTTTTGAAAATTTTTAAGAAAGCGACAAATCGCTCGCGCTGAAGATAGTGTAGAACCAATCTGGATCAAGCCAGGATCCTTCCCAGTACTCACGCTAACAAGCATGATTTCATTCATTAAGGGCTTAACATGCCTCTCTTTCTCTCAAATGATCAAAGTTTTGCAAATCCCGAGGAATTCCTTCCTCTTCGTTTTCACCGCAGTGTTCAAAAAGTTTTGAAAAACTTAGGTTAAATGCAATGATTTTGGGGTGCAGAAGAGAGCAGGTGGAATGTACTGCCATTTCATTCAGATTCCGTCACAACTAGCACACGGCAGAAGCGAACATAGAAGTGCAAAAATTACTGCTGTTTCATTCAAATCTGTTGGTACAACTGGCTCCCTGGCAGAAACAGACTCAAAACAAAATGAAAAGACAAACACAAAACAAAATGGTGACGCTCGAGGTAACACCCCCCCGGAATCACCCGACTCCTGTACAACAGGACTGACTCGATACAACAAGACAGATCCAAAATAAAAAAGAGACTGACTCAAAGCAAAAAGACAGACTCAAAAACAAAACAACAAGACCGACTCAATACCTAAGTCGGAAACCGGCATTCGCCAATGCTCAAAACAGTGCATGCCATCCACCATATCTGGAGTAAACTGAGCGCTGCCCGCAGGTGGTTCATCCCTCCAATCACATCACATTATCCCCTACAAATTCACTGATCAAGTGCCGATAGACTTTGCAGGACCTGGTGTGAGGATGACCCCATTGTCAAATAGATCCTGTACTTCATGGCGAAGATGGAAGCAGGCGTTGGTAGTATGGCCAGTTTGTTGATGGTACGCGCAGTACTGGGTAGTATCATGTGTAGCCGGAAGAGGGTTCGGGAGAGGCCGAGGCTCAAGGGGTTTGAGATGGCCTTGTCCAACAAGGATTTGGAGAGCTTTGGACAAAGGCATATAGAGGGCATGGAAGACCCTCCGACCTCGGGGTTGGTACTTCAAGGCTTGTGGATTTTTGCTGGACGCACCAGCAGGGGGATTAGCAGATGCTGGCCTAGTTTGCTGATCTCTTCCGAGTGGAGGATTAGAGGTAGCAGGATCGTCTCTGGTATGATGACCTTTCTCCCGGCTTGCCCCTTGATTCAGACTGCTCTCATTCTGAGTGGCGAAAGTGTTATCCACAGTTTTTGCAACCACTGCAAGCACTTGTTGTTTGTTCAATCCTTCGGCTTTCAAAGCCTCAACAACGGACAGAAGATGTTCATGGGGATCCATACCCGCCCCTACCTTGTTCTTTCCACTCGCCTCCACTTTGCCAAGGGATTGGCCTTCCTCAAATGCAGCCCGTCCCAACATCGGGGAGCCTTTTGACATGAAGTTCCCAGTATGTGGTGTGGTCGATGATGGAGCCAATGTCCCGGAGGCCAGATCCGTCACGGTTCTTTGAAGATCTTTAATCATTCCCATCAACTCAGAAGTAGTGGGTTCACGGGTTTGAGATGGTTGAGGTTCAGGTGCACCCATCATGCATAAGTCCATGCTTTCTGGGATAAACACCTCAGGCTTGGGTAGATGGGCCGGGGTGATGTATATGCTGGGGTCAAAGGTGGATGGCAATATGTGGATGTGATTGAGGTAGGCAGGAGATGTTTGGTCATTAGGGTCTGAAGGTGGAGCTATCGTCCGGTTGTCGATGAGATTTTGGACCTCATGACGAAGGCGGTAGCAACGGTCGGTGCCATGACCGCGCTGCTGATGGTACATACAATACTTGGCGGGGTTATGTCTGGCTGGGAGTGGGTCGGGAAGAGGTTGAGGATCGAGGGGTTTGAGATGCCCTTTTTCCATCAAGGCTTTTAGTGTGCTAGTCAGGCTCCTATAGAGGGGGGCGAAAGTTCTGCCCTGAGCTCGGGCTGGGCCAGCTGTTTGTAGGCTTGGTTTGGCAAAAGGGTCGGCTGTGGCGACTGTATTGATTTCGGTGGGTTTGGGACTAGCGCTACTACCAGCATTGGTACTCCCTGAAATCACCCTGCTTGTCAGTTCCCTTGTCCTGGGAATGATCCCACTGTTGAATGCATTCTCGACTTGAACCCCCAGTTCATGCAAATTTTTGAAAGTGAATAGTGGAGCGACTATCAACTTTTGCAACATATCATGCTCGAGGTTTCGCACCATCATCTGCACTTGATCCTTCTCAGAAGGGCGACGATCTGTCATTTGCGCTGCCTTTGCTCTCCACCTTACAACGAATTCCACAAAAGGCTCTGTTGGGTTCTGGCGGGTTGCTTCAAGCTCTTGGATGGTCATTTCAACTTGGGTATTGTAGGAATACTGATCGATAAAGGCCTCAGCCAGTTCTTCCCAGTTTTGCTTCACTGTATCCTCCAATTTGGTATACCAAGTAGCTGCTACACCCGACAGGGTTCTTCCATACAGAGAGAGTTTCTGTGGATTAGTCAGACCCATCGGCTTCAGGACATCTAAGAAAAGTCGGATATGTACCATTGGATCTCCAGACCCGTCGAAACGGTCGATATATGGCATTTTGAATCTGTCTGGGAGCCGAATGGAAGCCTCGGTGTGCCCATCCTCAATGCCAGGAATGGAGTTAAGGCCCTGTGCCCTTTTGAATTGCTTCTCAAGGTCTGCAATTTTCACTGTAGTCGGATTGAACTCATCAACATGAAAGGGTTGAGTTTTCTCATTAGGCTGCACCAGGGGTCTGAGCACCTGAGCTTGAGCCAACCCTTCTTGAGGATTCAGACACTGCAAGTCTTCAACTGGTGGAATTGGGTCAAAGTTCGGCTGGGGTCCCAAAGCTGGATGTGAGGCAGATGCCCCAGATGGGCGCTGCGTTTCAATACTGGTCTCAGCCTGCATGGCAGTTCCCTGACTTAGCGCTGCTGTCATGGCCGCAAACTCTTCCGAACCTTGTGCCATCAAGGCCTGCTGAGTTTGAACAAAGGTGATGTGATTGGCGACTGACGGATTAGATGAACATATGAGCCCTGACCGGCTTTTCTTTACCTTGCCTCAGCGAAAGAACACTGATTACCCTTGAACTGAATCTCTGACCTGACAAAGTCTATCAGCACAAGTTCGATGAACCTCGGGGGATATCGGAGCCTTCTGAAGCGACAGTTCCAAGACTACCTAGCAAAAGAGAAAACAGACAGCACCTCAGCCTGATTTCACCTGAACAGATACGAGCATAGTTGAATGAGTGTGCCCTCTACTGAATTCTGCCCAAAATTCGGCCTCAAAATCTGAGTCTGATACCCACAGGTAAAGCTGACTCCCAAATACTGATAGTAATGCCCGCAGGCCTGATGCCCAAACTTGCAAACTGGTACATGCATTCCTGTAGAGACGCACTCTAAAGCACATAACAGATAAGTGAGAGTCAAAACACCCCTATGAAGGGGTAGGGTTTCCCTGTCATATTTTGTCAGGAGCTAGGGTTTCACTACGCACGCAGCGGTTTTAAACAACCTATAAACGGGTAAGCAACCTGTCCTAGTTTGGAATGGTCACTATGGATCCGAATATGCACTAGGTCGAATGGTCAAAGAGGGTGCCCCGGTAAAACCGGGGTTTGTGTTCCCATACTGGCAGAGCCCACAACCGGTCAGCATTATGGTCATGCCTTGACAAGACAAGCCTCCGGCAAACCGTTCAGGAATAGCAGATGGCAAACACGGTGTCCTAGGCGCACCAATGCAAATGCAATGCAAAGAAACACACAAATGTAGTCAAAAACAGATATCATGAGTTCGAGTCAAGCTCTCTAAATCCCCAGCAGAGTCGCCAGAAACTGTAACAAGCCCGCGGGGGACCTCGCTACAGCTCGGACTCGACTTTTTGTTAGTCACGGTTCTAAGTCTGAACCAAAGAGTCCAAATCCGGCAAATCGTTTTGAGAAAAAAACAGATTTTTGAAAGAAGTGCCAAACATGGACTGCTTTGCCAGATACAGAGTCGCCACCTAAATATTTTATTTTGGGAAATTTAGGAAACCCTGACTCGGTGCCAAAGGCCACGTGTCCGTCATCACCAAAGTTGCCTCGGCTCGGGAACTTGGGTACGATTGGGGAAGGTCACTTCGTGAGCACCCCCGCTCGCCCGATCAAAGATCGGCCTCTACTAACCGTGATATCTATTTTTTGAAAACTTTGTGTGTTCTTATTCCGGTTATTAGCCTAGGTTACTATGTGATGCACACAGCATATAAGTATAGACTGGGTCGCCCGAATTGGAACAAAACATTTCATGCTTGTTTATTTGAAAATGGTTTGATGATGCTACTCGCAAGTAGGCTAAGACGTGGATTTGCCACCCTCAGGTGGGCTTAGAAAAATGTGATTTTGCCACTATCTAGTGGGCTTAAAACTCACAGTCAATGATTTGTTCCAATTTAAACAACCCGACCTTCACCCACAGGCATTCAGGCAGTTATATCACATAAGCACATAGCCTCATGGTAAGCATGCTATTCATGGCATTCACTCACACGCATGCAAGGATGCTAAAGCATAGAACTTACCGAGTACTCCAAGCCAAAATAGGAAATTACATTAGAAATCATGCATGATCCTAAGTATACAAAAATGCCTAATGCAACACATGCAAAATGCAACTATAGCAGGCTCGGCTATTCTAAACATGGCATATGAAATGCTACATCTAACATGTATTCAATTTGGAAGTGAAAGTACAATGCAGTTAGTATGATGCGCCGAGCCCGGTGCATGCAATACAGATGAATGATGCAAACATGCTGTCATACTGTATGCTAATTTAAACATGCCCTAATCTAATCATCAAAAGCGGATAAATAAAAGGGAGAAAGACGTGGGGTTGGAAGACATACAACACACGCACGCACACTTATTACAGTTGTGCCCTCGCGCAGAGGGTCCGAATAAATATACAGTCTCAATATTACAGTCCCGAATAAAAGAATATTACAGTCCAAAATATTACAAAATCCTAATTAATTAATGAATTAACTAAGAAAGCAAATAAAACTGGCGTGCAAGCCAGGGACTGCTTCGCTTCTGATAGATGATGCATGTCCGGATTGTCTTGCGCGGAAATCCACCGGAATGCCCCAATTAGCCTCTGTTTACACCTGTTCTTGAAATGCGTGCCAAGCCCCAAAAGTTGCTGATTCTTCGTTTTGCTGCAACAGAGAGCAGGAAAGGGGCATAGCAATGTATTTGCACAGATATATGCATGTCTCGATCCTCGTGCCACCAATCACGCATACCGAGGCATGATGGCCGAGGAGTCGAAATGCACAACTCAATATAGGATGAATGCACATGAAACTACAGCTAAAACCTAACTCCATCATGGATAATCCGGAGTGTCGGTGACTGGGGAATTGAGACACATTCCGTCAATCGGAGTACGAAATGTACCTCGTTTCCCGTGCCCGGGCTAACTCCTATTCCGAACACGATGCAATATACATGATATGCATGAAATGCAACTAAGATACAATCCTAACATACATAATGCTATGGAAGTGAAATGCCTCGAAGTGCGTGCACACGGACACGCAAACCGAGAAAATGCACGAATGCAATGAAAATGAGATGCCTCGAAATGCGTGCACATGGGCACGCAAACCGAGGCAGTGGTAAAATGCTATGAAAATGAGGTGCCTCGAAATGCGTGCACACAGGCACGCAAACCGAGGCAATGACATATGCAATGAAAATGAGGTGCCACGAAATGCGTGCACACGGGCACGCAAACCGAGGCAATGACAGAATGCGATGAAAATGAGGTGCCTCGAAATGCGTGCACACGGGCACGCAAACCGAGGCAATGATAAAATGTGATGAAATGGCATGGAAACATGATGTGGACTTATACCAACATGAGTGAGCCTCAGCCACACTCACATAGGATGCCGGCGGATAAAAATAGAGTGCCTCGAAATGCGTGCACACGGGCACGCAAACCGAGGCGATGACAAAATATGATGAAATGACATGGAAATGACAAATGGGCTTATACCAACATGAGTGAGCCTCAGCCACACTCACATAGGATGCCGTCGGATAAAAATGGACTGCCTCGAAATGCGTGCACACGGGCACGCAAACCGAGACAGTGATAAAATGCAATGAAATGTGGCGCAAATGATATGCAAGCATGATAATGGGATTTCAGCACTAAAATATGGGGGAAAACAGTCCCGAAATGAGGCGAAATGATATGAAACGCATGGAATTGTCCCGAAATGCAACATTAGGCACCCGAAATGGCCTACAGCTATGCCAAACATGCACAATACGGACATGCAATGCAAAGACAGAAGCTAGACAGTCCAAAAAGATGCACTTTCACAGTTATAAACATGGCCAAACAGCAAGCATAGGTAAGGGAAAAATAGCATGCAAGAATAGGGGCCAAAAGATGGGTAATGAAGCAAGTGATATAAGCAAAACCCAAACTGAAAAATTTCCTTCTACAACACTGAAGATGGACCAAAAATATGAACATTTACAGTATATGACAGCCTCAAAATCAGTATACAAATATGGTAGAAAGGTGATGCAAAATTAGGCTCAAAAGTGGCTACAACATGAGGTATACAAAATAATCACCAAACAGCCAAAGACCCTTAACAAAACATGTAGAATGGACCAAAATAAGCACTTTTCTAGAACTGTAAAATGGTCAAAAACAAAAGCATGATAGGCTAACTAAACATGCAAGAATGGGGAATAAAAGAGGGATATAACATGAAGTGACCTATGGAGACCCCAAACCATGAAAGGACCTAAATGAAACATGAAGTATGGACCAAAATAAGAACTTTTCTAGAACTGTAAAATGGCCAAAAACAAAAGCATGGTGGGCTGCCATTGCATGCAAGAATGGGGAAGAAAAGAGGGGTATAAAGGTAGGTATAACATGGAAACCCCAAATGGTGTTGAGCCCTTCTTCAATGTTGAAGAGGGACTTAAAATAAGCCTAATATCAGTTTACAACATGCTCGAAAATAAAATGCTCATGGGTCAAAAATAGCATGCAAAACTATGACATACAAGAGGATCAATGAAGCAAGTGTGTTATGGAGGGCTCAAACAGGGTTGAGCCCTTAATGAAAAGTGAATATGAGCTCAAAATATGGCCATTTTCTGTTAGGGCCGGAGCTTGAAACAAAAAAGAAGTGGGGCTTAGAAATAGATCAAGAGAAAGGGTCAAAAGGGTAAAAGTGTTACTTACCCTTGAAGATTCAAACTTTTGTTGCTTCTTGGATGGATTTGCAGCTTCTTTAGCCTTCAAGAATCCTTCCTTGTTGCTGGAAATGAGATGGTGGTGGTAGAGCTTGGTGGTGTAGAAGGAATGATGGTTAGGAACTTAGGGTTTTTTGAAGAATTGAGAAGGAAGAAGATGGAGTTGGCTATGGAAGCTTGAAGGAGAGTTCTTCTAACCCTAACAAAGAACAAGGTTTGCTTGCTATATAGGCCAAAGAAGGGGTGTAAAGGTGGGGGAAAAGGAGGGTAAAACTCCCCCACAAAATATCCCCCGGATACAGGAAATATCTGGGGGATATTGCCCCACAGTTGTAAAGTACACAATGCAAGGAAGCAGGCCGGCCTATCACTTTTGTTGGAGGTGGCCGGCCGGCCACACTCCCTAGCCGGCCGGCTAGGGGTCAAAAGGGTCAATGAGATTTTGTGGCCGGCCAGCTATTGGAGAGGTACCCCTATGTGTGTACAACACAACCATGTGGTTGAAATTCCAAGAAAGTGGGTCCAAGGGGTTCAACATTGGCTCGGAAAGAGGGGGTCAAAAGGGTCAAGTTGACTTACTGGCCGGCCATGAACTTTTAGGGGCCTCCCAGGTGTGTAGATCACAGATATGTGGTTCAAAGTTCGAGAAAAAAGGTCCAAGGGGTTCAACATTAGCCCGGAAGAAAGGGGTCAAAAGGGTCAGGTGACCTTAATGGCCGGCCACCAACTTTTAGTGGCCTCTCAGGTGTGTAGATCACAGATATGTGGTTGAAAGTTGGCAACACTAACCCCAGGGTGTTCAACATTGGCCCGGAAGTCAGAAAAACGGGCGCCGGGAGGCTCCGGAGGAGAGATAACTGGTTGCTGCAACAATTACTAGCCTCCCACCCTTCAGTGACCTTCTTGGTGATAAAACAGAGGTACCTGCCAAAAATGAACGAAAACCGATGCGAAACGAATGTTCGGGGGCCAAAACACGTAGTTCGGGGCCCCGAAAACTGCCCGTTAAACACCGAAAGTGGCGTTCGGCCACGAAGTGGGTTTCTCAGACCCCAGTGTCCCTCAAAAGGGAGAAAATAAGATGTATGCCAAAAATCAGAGCAAACGGAAATGGTTAGGCGGTCCCGAACCGAGGCACACGGCCTGACGGTCCCGAAAAACCGGAAACCGGGCTCCGAAATGGGCGAAATGGCCTACGGCCACAAAATGTAGCTCACGGCCACTGAGAGATGGTCTATGGGACCTCTCCCTCCCCTCAGGAAAAGAAACAGAGAAAACTGAGTCTGGTTCGCAAACCGAGGCAAGGCACCGAAGAGGGTCCGGAAGTTCGGAGGCGGGGCTCGCAGCCGCGACTCTGAGGCCTCTGAACAAGCACAACATGCAATATCACCGAGTGCTCAACTGGTGATGTCTGAGTCTTAAGATCGGTCAAAAATGGGGTGTCTACATGACCTAGGGTTTTCGATACCAGGTGAGAGAGAACTCGAAAGAGAAGTAAATCAATAACTGAGATTCTTCTTCAATGAATCGATGATGAAATCTTCCATTGATTGAAGATTGCGATGTAGAAAATGATAAAGAGAAAGAAAAAGAGATGATCGGATCAATATTGTAAATCATATATATGTGTATATGCGGGGAGAGAGAGACAGAGAGAGTGAAACGCACCAAAAATTGAAGAAGATTGAGCAAATCTGCCATGGATGCTTCCAATCTGTATTAGAGCACTAGAGAGAGAGCAAACTCGTTGAAGAGAGAGAGAGTTGCAACTTTTTGATTGCTAGCAAATCCTGTTAGGGCTGAAGTGAGTCCCGATTTTTTAATGGTTTAAATGATAAAAATATTTGGTCACAAAATGTTTTTAATTGATAATGACAAAAATATTTAGTCTCTAAAAAGGTTAATAATATATTAGCAACCAAATTTATTAGTCTCAATAAGTTATGTAAATATTAAGTGAGAATATTAATAGTCATTTTTATAATCTTATAAGTAAGTTATCATATATTTTAATTTGTCCCTAAAAGATTATTTTTAGTGACCAAATTCAATTAGTCCTTAAATATTAGTCCCTAAAAGACTAATTTCTTGTAGTGAATTTTCTTTAATTTATCTAATATTTTAATTAAAATATCAATTGAAATACAATGCTAATATTTATAATTAGGTACGTATGATTGCATCATATAGTAGAAATTGAATTGTATTAGAAAATAACGTATTCACTGCTGAAGCAGACTTATTAAATTATAACATTGACATAATTGAAATATCATCATTTCTAGAAATCGTCTTATAAATCATTAAAAAAAATTCAATTTTGAGTGCATCAAATTTCAATGAGTAATGTAAGTGACAGGTTTTCAGCAGAAGGTGCTTTTTCTCACCAAAGCTTTTTCTGGTTTCTCTCTCTCTTTCCTAGAAAACATTTCATTCTAATCAAATGCATACCCCAAAACTTCATTCTAATCAAATGTAGACATAGTTAATTAAAACTTACGAAAATGATTTACCAAGGTTCATGAGAATTGTAGATGGAATTTACCAAAAATCAATAAACTTATTTCTTTTGTTAATAAAAATAGGAAGAAGATGTATTATTTAGTTTGAATAGGGAAAAAGCACAAACAAGTCCTGTATATTATGTTGGCAAAGCTATATTTTCAGTTCATTGTTAGCTTCGTCCCCTTCAGTTTGAGAATGTTAACCACAATCTCAAAAAATTTCACCAACAATATCTGATCAAATTTGCTTCAACCTATGCTCAAAATAGTATTAAAGTCACACAATGGGCATTTGACCAAAAGGGTGGGTGTTCATAGGATCCACTCCACAACTCTATGCGCACTAGAGAGCCCATGAGTTTGTTTTCCAATGAACATATACGAAAAAAGGAAAAAGAGAGAAAACAAAATTAAGTCAAAGCAATAAAAGAGGTCTTTTAACAAGTTAAAAAGATTGTATGATGTCTAAAAAGATAGGTCTAAGGCTCATGCTCTTTGAAGATGAAGAGTTTTTCAAATAAAGCAAAACAAAAGACACATTATAATAGGGTCCATTGCTTGTGGCCCGCCCATGAATCAGGATATCCTTTCTCATGGCAAACAGTCCCTCAGCCTTGAATGACCACTTCTCCATTTCTTCGAGGTTGTGCCTGCATTGGCATGAAGTAGCTAATTAGCATATGATCGATACGACCATCAACTGCTTTATAGCCAAAGTTTATTGATATTATTTAACAACAATATAGTAAGTTGTGTTTATTCTCTTAACATATATAAAATGTGTCTGATTTAGAAGGTAGAGCTTTTATATACCTGCAGCTTTTTTCGTTGAGCTTGAGTAGCTAGGTATGTAGTAACCTCTGCTCTAGATCGACATTTCTCTCCAGTCTTTTTTTCGATAAAATACTGCACAATTCAATAATAAACCAAAAAAAAAAAAAAAAAAAAAAGGAGTTTTAGTGTTGGCACCATGAACAGTTTTGCAATAAAAACTACATATGAAGATATATAGAACTAAGAATCTTGAGATAATATGAAATCCGATGACCATTTTTACCAATGAGAATCATAATAACATTGCACTTCTATGAGTCTGAAGTATTGTATCAAACAATCCTTATGATAAGAGAATAAGAGTTACTAAAATATCTAGGCTATATTTATTTGTTTAGAGAAAAAAGAGGTAGCATAATAATTGTAAACAATTTAAAATGCCAAATGAATATCTCTATTCCAATAATGTAATGTAATGGAGAGGATGTTTTGCTCAATCAATATGTTTCCTGAATCATTCAAAATAGTGAAAATAATTGAGAATATAGAAGCTTGAGAAGAAGTGATATTACCTTCTGTAGCTCTTTTTTGAGGACAAAAATAAGGATATTCTCACTAAAATAATAGCAATCATATTCCTATTTCAATATAAAAACATTAACATATTAATGACCACGTAATACAATTTAAATTGCCAAATGGATATCTCCATTCCAATAATGTAATAGAGAGGATCTGGCTCTAATCATCTGCCATGGATATAGCATGTGGCACATGTCCAAGAATAAAAAGCAAGAATTAACACGCCTATACCGAATCTATTTTCCAAGCATGTTTTGCTCAATCAATGTGTTTCCTAAATCATTCAAAATAGTGAAAACAACTAAAAATATAGAAACTTGAGAATAAGTGATGTTACCATCTATGATGGAAAATTTTGGGTTCGGGGCTAGGTGGAGAGGGTGGATCAAGGAGTGTTTATCATCGGCCAGAGTGTCTGTACTAGTGAATGGCTCCCCTACGGCTGAGTTCACTCCTGAAAGAGGTCTTAGGCAAGGTGATCCGTTGTCTCCGTTCCTTTTTAATTTGGTAGCTGAAGGTCTCAATATGCTAATGGATCGAGCCAGATCATTGGGGTTGGTTAAGGGAGCTGTAGTGGGCAAAGATAGAGTGGTAGTTTCACATCTCCAATTTGCAGATGATACAATAATATTCTGTGAAGCCAATTTGACGGAGGTCATGGTAATTAAACGAATTCTGCGGTGTTTTGAACTGGTTTCAGGGTTGAAGATTAATTTTCATAAGAGCTCCCTTTGTGGAATTGGTGTGTCTGATCAAGAGGTGAAGGAGTTTGCCTTTAGACTTAACTGTGCAAGCCAGAAGCTTCCGATGATGTATCTTGGTCTGCCTTTGGGGGCTAGTCCCAGGTTAAGGAAAACATGGAAACCAGTCATCGAAAAATGCAGAGTTAGATTAGCTTCTTGGAGGAGACGATTCCTATCTTTTGGTGGGAGGTTGGTACTTATAAAATCTGTGCTATCTAGTCTGCCTACCTATTATTTATCTATTTTCAAGATCCCTGCATCGGTGGCTAAGGCTATAGAAAGGATTCAAGCAAATTTTCTCTGGGGAGGGTCTGATTTGAGGAGAAAAGTCCACCTGGTCAGCTGGCTGGAAGCAACCAAAAGTAAAGAAAATGGGGGGTTGGGTATTAGAAGAGTCAAGATGGCTAACGAGTGCTTGTTGATTAAATGGTGGTGGAGGTTTGGAGCTGAATCAAATACTTTGTGGAAAAGAGTTTTGTGTAGCAGATATGGGTCAGTGGGTGGAAATTGGTTGCCTAGTACTTCCTTCTCTGGTTCCTACTCAAAAATCTGGAGTGGCATTATTAATATAGGTCAATCTAACCCACAGCTTTTAACTGTTTTCCTAGACAACAGTCGGGTGGTGGTGGGAAATGGGATTAGAATTCAGTTTTGGACTGACTACTGGATGGGGGCTTGCTGTGTTAAGAATGAGTTTCCTAGGCTGTATAGTCTCTCAACTGAAAAGGAGGTGTCTTTGAGAGTGGTGTCACATAGGAATGAAGCCTCACCCAGGTGGATTTTCAAGTTTAGAAGAAGGTTATTGGGTTGGGAGAATGATGAGCTTACAAGGTTGAGTACCTTCTTGGAGCAGAATTTGGTTGGCCTATCGGATAGGGAGGATCGTCTTGGGTGGTTGGCATCTCCTTCTGCTGAGTTTTCGGTCTCATCTCTGTATTCTTTGGCTTTGCCCTCAGCTCGAGTACTGGTAACAAAGTTAATCTGGAATAAATTTTCTCCCCCAAAGGCTCAATTTCTCGTCTGGCTAGCTTGGAAGGGGAGACTAAAAACAGCTAGTTTTCTACAGATGATAGGTGTGTTGGAGCCGGAAGCATCTGCCATGTGTGTGTTTTGTCATGAAGGGCTTGAATCTGTATTTCATCTTCTTATATGGTGCCCGTTTGCTTGGAGAATTTGGTGTGATCTGATGCAGTGGTGGGGATTGACTTGGGTAATTCCACAAACAGTGGAAGGGATTCTTAATTGGTGGAGGGGCTTCAAGTGGAGGCATAATCTGAATGTGATCTGGCAAATTATACCATTTGCGGTTTTGTGGTCGTTATGGAAATTCAGGAATGAGAAAGTCTTCTGTGAAAGTCAAATGCACTTGGAGGAGCTGTGTGAATTAATCAAGACAAGGATCGCGTTGTGGGCAAAACTTTACACTCAAGATTGCTGTTACTCAATGCAGCAGATTATCTGTAACATTCAGGAGATCCGGCTGGGAAATGGCTAGTATATGTTAGAGGGACTGGTTTGTAGGTTCTGTTTGTGTGGAATGTGATCTGATGGTGGTTTGGTTTGTTGGTTTGTTCTGTTCAGTTCTGCGCATTGTGCTCCACTGGTGGTCTTCTGGTGGTTTGGCTTGTTGGTTTGTTCTGTTTGGCTTGTTGGTTTGTTCTGTTTAGCAGGTCTGCTCCACTGGTGGCCTTCTGGTGGTTTGGCTTGTCGGTTTGTTCTGTTTAGAAGGTCTGTTGCAGTTGAGACTTGGTGGCCTGCAAGCAAGGGTGAGCGTATCCAGGTTTCAAGCAGGTAGTATGCTGCTGGTAGGTTGGTTCTCCGCTGCTGCTGGTATGATGGTAGGTGCTGGATGAAGTGTTGTAAGTTTGTTAGTGACTTGCTTCTTTCTTTTTTCTATCCTCTCTGTTCCCTCTATTGGTTCCTCACCAATTTAGGGCCTTCTGCTTCTTGCTCTTCTCTCTTTATTGTTGTAAGTTTGTATGCCTTACTTTCTTCTTCAATAAAGTTGGCTTTTGTTGATCAAAAAAAAAAAAAGTGATGTTACCTTCTGCTGATCAAAAAAAAAAAGTGATGTTACCTGCTGTAGTTCTTACTGAGAAAAAAACAACAACGATATTCTAACTAAAATAACAGTAAACATATCTGCATTTCAACATCAGAACATTAATAAATTAATTACTATATAATAGTGGTAAACACTTTAAATTGCTAAATGGATCTCCATTCCAATAAAATCTAATAGAAAGAATCTAGCTCCAATCATCCAACTCATATAGTGTGTGGCACACGTCCAAAAACAAAAATCAAGAATTAACACGTATAATTAAACTAATCTATTATCCAACCATGTTTTTACTCAATCAATATGTTTCCTTGAATCATTCAAAATGGTGAATAATTGAAACTCTAGAAACGCGAGAAGAAATGATATTACCTTCTACAACTCTTGCTGAGGATAAAAATAACAATATTCTCACTAAAATAACAGTAAGCATATCCACATTTCAACATCAAAACATTACTTTATTAATTACAATCATCTATATTTTACTATCTTAGACTAAAGCAACCAAGATGAGGAAAAATCACTCAAAAGGTGCTGACCTACTAAAAAAAATGAGCTAGTGTGAAAACAAAAGTTATAACTAAAACAACCAAATTCATCGCTAAAAGTTTGCATCAAGAAAAGTTGCCACAAGTTCAAGTTTAAAAATTCGATACTAAAAGTATTAGTGAGGACTTTCTTTAGTCGTCAGCAAATGTCATTCCTATAGTGACACATTCACTAAATATTTCTTCCACTCCAAAATCATTTCAAATAATTTTAAAAGTAATTATATTATTTAGTGCTTTGAGTTTCACATAATGACAGGGTAGATGGATATAGTGGTTGCCATAAAAATTAAATTTTGATTCTCAACCATTGTTGATTTTGTGACATTTTGTTTGATTTTTATGACAACTACTTATAATCAAATGAATAAAATAGAGAGCCAATCATTCAAATTCATCATACTGAAAAGTTATTACAAACAATTTTTTTTTTTTTGAAATTTTTTTAATTAAAATATAAAACAAAAAAAAATGACATTAATCGTCTCTTAGATCTCTTTAAAAAAAAATTATCCATAAGAAAACATTTTTGTGCATTGGATATCAAAAAAATTTCACTATTTTGTTATTTTAATATTTTTCATTTTTTAGAGCAATTCTTCATTTTCTAGATCAAGTGGTCAACAATTAGGTTACATTTTTGTCTAAGTTGTGCCAAGTCTATTCATAGATTAAGGTGATGAAGCAACAATTTAGATACAGAAAAATTTTGCAAGTACAAAAAATATATATATATATATATATATCTAAAAGATTTTGATTACGAAACCACAAACCTAACTGTTGTTAAACCTAATGCATGCAAAATGAAACAACATTGAAACAATGAAGTATATATCAACTATAAAGATAGAGCACTAATGTAAATTGAGATCAAAATCAAGATCCATAAGAAATGTTGTAAGAATTAGAGAGTTTACTCTATCAACATGACCAACACTCGCCCCACTTTTCCGAGCTATTCGAACTTCAATCCACCCCAATGGCAATTTAAAATCTTCGTCTCTATTTGTTCTATGTACAACCCTCCCCAACGCGTTAGGGTTTGTCTGAGGTCTAACCCTCGAAGGCCTAACCCGTAGTTGTCTTGCACTAATCTCTGGCATCGCAATCTCAATAGCACTGGGTATCTTTCGTGGCCTGCCACGTCGCCTTAGTTGCCTAGGGTTTTCATCTTCCGCAGCCACCTCAACCACCATCACTTCTACTTCAGCCTCCTCAACCTCTATCACTTCTGCTTCAGCTACCTCAACCTCTATCTCCATCACTTCTGCTTTAGGCACCTCAACATCCATCACTTCTTCTGGGTTAAAGGCATCAACTACGGGTAGATCAGTAATTTCAAGATCAACATCGCCACCATTTGGGGTTTGATCAACTTGAACTGGGTTCACCGCTAGAGCATCTTGCGGCGGCGCAACCACTACAGGATCGGAATCAGGGTGAGAACCACCACCTTGGAGGGCTAGCAGTGGTGGGTCCGAAGCCAGGGCATTTTGTGGCGGCGCAACCAGTACAGGGTCAGAATTAGGAAGAGGACCACCACCTTGCAGGGCCACCAGTATTGGGTCCCACTCGATATCATCGTACAAGGGAGTACAGTCGATAAACACACTGTAATCCACCTCCTCAAGCTCTACAACCATCTTTTCAAAGAGAGAGAGACTCAAAAACAGAAATGAAAATTTAGATCTGTGAGAGAGAGGGAAAGAGAGAGCGAAATATATAGGTTTATTGAGGTGGGTTTCATTTCATCTATACATATCTCTCTTTATTGCAGAGGAGATAGGAAGAGAGAGATGAGAGAATCTAGATGTGATTTGTGAGGAATAGAAAGAAACATCTGGGCTTTAATGTCTGTAGGGTCTTGGGATTTGATTCCATAAAGGTGGCCATATATAGGGCTCGAAACATAGAACTATTTTCAAAAAAAAAAATTAAATTAAATTTAGGCAATATCATTTTGAATTTCAGTGCTGGGCCAATTACTTCTTTTCAAAATTAACTGTTGTCAGAGATTTTGTTTTTTGGGGGGAGTTTGTGAAATAGAGAAATTATATTTTACTTAGGAGCAAATCCATATGGGATTCCAATTTAAAGTTGATTGGTTAAGATAGTTTTTTATTAAGTTTTTGAAAAATAATTAACAAATGTAAAGTAATAAATAATATGAAGTATTATTTTAAAATTATCAAATAACTTTTTATTTTTATTTGAGCAATGTTCAAAATACAAGATTTTCTATTAAAATTTTTACAAACACTCACATGAGTGTGTGTGAATGTTAGACCTACACTAAATATTTGTTAAAAAAAAGTTAATATCTCTAACATTTTTGTTATTATTTTAACTTTTTGTACTTTTTTGATCAACAACAAAGATCCCTTTATTGATGATGGAAACCTTACAAGAAGGAAGAAACATCAACAAAAGAGAGGAAAAGTGCAAGCCATCACATTGCATCACCAAACCAAAACCCTGTTGGTGAGGAACCAACAGAGATAACCACTCACCGAACCATCCACTCAGCAGATTAGCCAACAGAGATAACCAACAGAGAAATCACAGCATCAGATTAGCCTCCAAGGAGTGACAGAGTAGCACACCCCTCTGTTACAGAGATAGCCACTTACAGAAACATACACACAGCAGAATTTTCAGCAGCAGATTAGCCCACAACAGATTAGCCCACTTACAGCATCACACACAGCAGGTTCACAGCAGCAGTCATCAGATTAACACACAGCAGTATACCTACAGCAGCTCCACAGGTTCACAGCAGCAGTCATCAGATTATATACGCCGATTATATCAGATCATACACCCCAAAGCCAGTCCAGAAACCAAACTCAGCAGGCTATAAGCTGAATAGAAACCATGGCCTTCCTCAAATGCATTCCTTAACCTGAGCCAAATTGATGGTTAGATCCACGACAGAGTACCTGATCTTTTTTACAGCAGCTTTAGCCCATAAAGCAAATCTAATCTTTATCAGCTCACCTAACTCAAATGCACTTGGTTGCACTCCACAAAACAAACATTCATTCCTTAGCTTCCAGATGGACCAAAGTATAATACATGGCAAGGCTCTCCACAATCTCCTAGCTAATCTCTTATACTTCCATCCTATCCACCAATGAAACAATCCATCAATATTCCTTGGCACCACCCATATACACCCCCACCAAATCATTACATCAGACCATACCTGCCATGAGAATGGACAGTGAAGTAAAACATGCACAGCAGATTCATTCTCCACTTTGCAAAAAACACATAGCACAGGAGCCTCATTGTTCAGCACACCTATATGTTTTAAGAAGACCCCTGTTTTCACTCTATTCCTCCAGGCTAACCACCTAAAAAATTGAACTTTGGGGGGGAATGTCATTATTCCACACAAACTTACATAGTTGGAGAGAAGGGCCCAAGAGGGAATCACTATACCGATAAATATCTGAGGCCTTAAACTTGTCACCAACAGAACCATTCCAAACAGGGCAGTCTTCCTCATTCAGTCCTATAGAAGGGGTCACCAAAAGCACTTCTGCCAACCTGTTTGCCTCAGCCTTTTCCCAATCATATAATGGCCTACGGAAGCAAAAATTTCAAACCCCGGAGCTGAATTTCCTTTCAAAAAAGAAGGACAGTGAACCATCTTTTACTGTTGACAAACTAAATAATCTAGGAAATTCATCTTTAAGACAACTACCACCAAGCCACTTATCATACCAGAATTTGATTCTACTCCCCGTACCCGCCTTGATCTGAAATTTCTCCACAAAGAACTCCACAAGAGGTTGATTCAGACTAGCAACCGCAAGAACATCACCCCAGATTCTAGAAAGTCTAGCTGATGAGTTTATAGGTGGGAGCCATTGACCCTCATCAATCATATACTTGCTACATACCATTCTTCTCCAAAGAGCATTTACTTCACTTCCAAATCTCCACCACCATTTAAGGAGTAGACTTGCATTGACATCCTTAATTCTTCTAATTCCCAACCCTCCTTGGTTCAGACTTTTAGTAACTTCAGTCCATTTCACCAAATGAACCTTCCTCTTCAAATCATTCCCACCCCAAAGGAAAGAAGCTTCAAGCCTTTCAATCTCTCTAACCACACCACAAGGCATTCTAAACAGAGACAGGTAATAAATCGGGAGGTTAGATAAAACGGACTTAATCAACGTTAATCTACCTGCAAAGGAAAGTAGCCTTCTCTTCCACCCAGTCAACCTAGTCTTTATGGTATCCAAAACTGGCTTCCAAGTAGATTTCCTCCCTGGATTCGCTCCCAACGGCAAACCTAAGAATTTAAACGGTAGTCCTTGTACCTTACAATTCAAGATATCAGCATAAGACACCAATCTTTCCTCCTCCACTCTAACTCCACATACCACACTCTTATGGAAATTTATCCTCATGCCAGAAAGGATTTCAAAGCATCTTAGTATCCGCTTTATAAACACTATTTGATCCAAATCTGCCTCGCAAAAAATTATTGAATCATCCGCAAATTGGAGATGTGAAATCACTACCTCATTAACACCAACTTTTACCCCTCTGATAATACCTTCCTCTAAAGCTCTGTTCATTAGAATATTCAACCCTTCAGCCACTATATTAAACAGGAAATGAGATAGGGAATCACCTTGCCTGAGGCCTCGTTGAGGTGAAAATTCCTCTGTAGGTGAGCCATTCACTAGAACCGACAACTTTGTTGTACCGATACACTCCTTCATCCATGAAACCCACTTAGAGCCAAACCCAAAGTTATGAAGCATCGAAGCCAAGAACTCCCAATTAACAGAATCATAAGCTTTCTCAAAATCAAGTTTAATAATCACGCCTTTTTTTCTTGATTTTTTCCATCCATCTACAATTTCATTAGCAATAAAGACGCCATCTAAAACACTTCTCCCCCTTAAGAAAGCAGATTGTGTTTCACCAATAATTGTAGGAAGAACTTTCTTAAGTCTAAGAGCCAGAACCTTAGAGAGAATCTTGTACAAACTACCCACCAAGCTAATGGGTCTAAAGTCTGACAACCCAATAGGATTGTCGGTCTTAGGAATGAGAGTGATAAAGGAGCTGTTAATCCCATACGAAAGTTTGCTCCTGGCATGGAAGTCTCTCAGAAACAACAAAACCTCCTGGTGAACTATCTTCCAACATTTCTGAAAAAATAGAAGATTGAAACCATCAGGGCTTGGAGCCTTATCTCCATTATACTCCATAATTGCTGCCCTTACTTCAGCTTCAGAGAAGGTAGCTTCAAGATCCTGATAATTCGAGCTATCTTGAACTGATTTAAACACACCATCTAGCACTGGTCTTCTGGCCCAACTTTCTGAATATAGTCTCTTAAAGTGTTGTAGCACCTCATACCTTAACGTAGCTGGCTCCTCAATTGTCTCACCTTCAATTGTGATGGAATTAATTGAATTTTTACTCCTTCTGCTACTGGCCATAATATGAAAGAACCTCGTATTCTTACCCCCATTAATGGTCCAATTCACTCTAGATTTCTGTTGCCACATCCACTCTACCATTTTACTAAGCTTCCACACTTCACCCCTCAATTGTCTTCTTCTGGCGATCTCAGCCACAACCAGTCCTCTATTTTCAGCCACAATATCTAGCTCTACCAAGTCCTCCTCAGCCTTCTTGAGTTTTGTTGCTAAATTTCCAAACACTTCAAGATTCCATTTTTTCAGCTCCACTTTCAGCATTTTTAACTTCTGGAACAGCACATATCCTACTTCCCCAACAATCCTGGATTCATCCCAAACCTTTGCCACAAAAGAGGAAAAACTTGGATGGCTAAACCATGCATTAATAAACCTAAAAGGCTTAGGTCCCCAATCCCTCTCATCATCCATCAGCATTATAGGACAATGATCAGAGAACAACCTAGGAAGACCCCACTCTTTAAAGTTAAACTTCATAAGCCATTCCGGATTAAGTAGGAAATGGTCAATTCTACTCCATTTTTCCCCATCTTGTGCATTAGACCATGTGAACTTCCTGCCTAATAGAGGCAAATCATTCAACTCGCAACTCTCAATAAAAGAGTTAAGATCCATCATCCCCTTATCTCGTCTGGAGCAACCCCCCCTCTCACTAGTATTTTTAATCTCATTTAAATCTCCCCCCAAACACCATGGATTTGGAAATTCAGGTTTTAGCTTGATTAATGTGTCCCAGAATTTACCTCTACTACTCACCTCATTTGGAGCATACACATTCAAAATATTGCAATCAAATGAATTTAGCAATTTACCTGATAAAAGAATGAGCCTTCTGTTACAACAACAGTCCACCATCCTAAACACATCTGGGTCCCATATGCAAAGAAGTCCCCCAACAGATCCATCGGAACCCACCACCATAAATTCCATGTTACTTCTTCCCCACAATGCTCTAACCTCCTTCTCCAAAATGTAAACCTTCTTTGTCTCCTGCAGAAGCACGATATCAGCCTTACTTTCATAAATTAGCTTCCTAATCCTTCCCCTCTTCTCTAACTTTCCCAAGCCTCGAACATTCCAAGACATCAACTTCATAACTAAACAATTTTAACACCATCTTCCAGCCCAGATAAAAGACTCAAGCCCCTATTCTTTCCTCTTCTCCTTCCTCCTTGCTCTGTCCACTAACTCTAGATCCACCATTTTTTCTAAAGCTTCAGATTCCTTACGTTTGTAATTGATACCTAGGATTTTCCCCAACTGAATGTTTGCTTGTGCCTCACTAAGAATGTGATTTAGTCTACTAGAACTACCTTCAGCTGAAGCAGAAAGAGACATGGCAGCAGCAGCAGCCCGAAAAACAGCACATTTAGTATTGGGCTTACTTGATGATGCCCCTTTATGGCCATACATTCGAGCAAAAAAAGAATAGCCAGAGATCTCAGTGATCGATTTAGATGCACGGGAGGAACTTACCTTTCTTTTCCCTTTCTGTTTTGACTTCAGGCCAATAGACATATTACCATTGCAACCTTTATGCTCTGTTTTCCCCATACACAAATTGGGCCTTGTAGCTTCCCTGATAGAATTAGAATTTAAATTTGAATTTGGGCCTCTCACCCCAACACCTACCCTGCTCTTTACCACAGGGTTTTGAACAAGGCCCAAATTTACTTCCAAGTTAATACCAGGCCCCTGTCCAGCTGTCCCACCCATAGACTGAATGAATCCAGGTGTAGCTATCTGCTCCTCCACACGTAGATTATCATCATGTTCCTGTAGCCTACCCTCTGCCACCGCCATCTCCATACGCTCCTCAACCACCAAGTTGTCCCCTACTCCACTTACAGTCTTCTCTACCACTGTGTCTACTTGTTTGGTTACAAGAACATCATCAACGTCTTCATCTTCCACATCCAACCTCACATCGAATTGATCACCAACATCAACCCCAGCAGATTGAGGCTGAACCACCACGTTTGAGTTCCGATCTTCCCTCCCCTCGCTGGACATCATGCTCTCACAGTCAGCTAAGATACTTGGTTGTTCTTCGCAGACCAAGACTGGGTGAAATCGGCCCTTACATTCCAGATTTATCGTTTGATTTATACACTCCATATGATACGTTGCAACTCTAATTCTTCCATGACTAAAGGACTCTGGTTGATTGATATTCCCATCCAAACTCAGCACACTACCCCATATACTCCCAATCTTGTTGAATGTGCTTCTATTCCACATACTCAAAGGAACACCATAACACCTGAGCCACAGGCACCTCTCTTGCACTGGATATACCCCTGGTTCCCATAGCTTGACATCTTCACACCATTCCTGGAACCATTCCTTGATCAATGCAAGCTGTGACAACATAACCTCTTTTGATGAGAAAGACAAAATAACAGTCCTACCACCCCCATTTCTAACCATCACATGCCCCATTCCTTTCTCTTTTAGCACCATCGCAATACCCTTCATCGAGAACTCCGATTTAAACTTTAGCAACACACTATCATACAACCAGCCATGCCCCTCTTCATTTACCTGAATTGTAAATCCTTTCTTACCTCCCTGTCCCTTAACTCCTGCTTTTACCACATCCGCGAAAGATCTTTGAAAACCCAACTGGTCACCATTGTACCTTCCTTCATCGACCTTATCTCCACTACTCCTTCCAACCTGATCTCCTCTCGCCACTCTATTTGCAGTACGATCATACGCAGCTAATTTGACCTGAAGTTCCTTATCTGCCACCCACAAACCATCAGTTTTCTGTACAGCCACATTTGCTGCTACTGAACAATCAAATCTAACAAAACCAAAACGGGTATTGGTATTTCTCCTTCGCTTTTGAGGAATATACACATCCTTCACTAGTCCAAACTTGGAGAACAAATGAAACAAAGATTTCGGATCCATAGTAGAAGGGATGTTATCCACAAAAACAGAGATTAAGCCCTTACTTCTCTTGTTGCTCCATACTCCACTCCTTTTCCTGTGCTTGACTACTGGAATCCACCCACCGTTATCCATCTTAACTTTTTGTACTTGCGAGAAGTGAATGCCAAATAGGGAGAGTGAGTATCGTCATCATTATTTTATATATTTTATTATTATTATTTTCTTATTTTTATCAATATTACTTACCAAAATGGTAAGCCTTTAATTATTACCTCCTAACTGTTGTGATAAGTTCAATTTTATTCACACAAATACTGTATGAACAAAATATAATTTTTAATTGGTGTAAAATTATAGAATTTATTATTTTGAGTGGGATTATTATGTTTTTTAAATATGAGTAGGATATTTTTTTATTTTATTTTATTTTTGATCAACAACGAAGAAAACCTTATTGATGAGTAAGATAATTATTGTGGTTGTATTAAATTGAAAATGTAATTATTATGGTGATATTAATTAGTTAAGATTAAGTATAAGAACTTATATAAATAGTCTCAATATATAAAATATAACTTTGTTATTTTTGTAAAGTGAGAGTATATTATCTCCCCAATCTCATAAGATTGGATTGTGAAAAACTCAACTCCCATGAGATTACTATTACCCATTCTAATATCTCCTTGGAGGGGAATTGTAGTCCTGTTTTGTTGTTAGTTGTTATATTAATACTTGTAAGAATTACCCTTTTTATTCTTACAAAGTATCAAGTACTTATATTCTAATTCAACGCTTGGAGAGAGCTGAATCCATGATCTCCCCCTTGATACTAAGCCCGTCAAAGAGTCACCGTGGCATAGTTGGTTATAAGAAATATTACTACTAATAATATATATTTTAAATGGTATTTGTTAGGATATTCATAAGAAACATCACTATTGAGAATATATATTTCAAACGGAAAATTGTACTTTAGTGTAATTTTTTTTATAAAAAAAGAAAATTACAAGCAAGTGAAAAAATTTATCAATTTTAGTAATTAAAGTTATAAAATTTTTCATGAATTTATAAATATTTTGTAGAAATATCATTGATTTGTAATTTCCCTATCTTAAATGGTATTTTTTATTTTTAAAATATTTGAATACTTTACACACCAATTCTTACTTTGAAAAGAAACACGAACACATTTGGTTTGAGTTTGGGAGATGAATTTTAGAGATAAAAAGTACGAAAAGTTGTTTGGTTTAGTTTTTTTCAAAAGATGTTTTGGAAAATTATTTTGAAAGAGAGTTTTGGAAAAAGTGATTGATTTGATGTGTATGAGAGAAAGATTTGTTTGGAAAACTTGTAAACCAAACAAGTTTTGAGAATTTTTTTTGAAAAAATTTGTTTGGTTTGATTACTTTTGAAAACTTATTTGTAGATAATTTTTGGGAAACACAAACCAAACAAGGCCTTTATGTCTAATCCACTCATTTGGTTTGAGCCTAATCAAAATTTTAAACAAATTTTATGTCTAATCCACTCCATTCCAAAAATAAATAAATGAAGAAGTTTTGCTCAAAGCAATATCTTCAATCAAATCAAATCTTAAAATTTAAAGTTGTCACATGTTTTTTTTTTTTTTTTTTTTTTTTTTTTTTTGGAAAGTTTGTGTGAGAATTTCAACTCTCAACGTTGATTAATAAAGAAATTATAAGGAAATGGCTATATTGTTTGAAAATGGTGTCATTTATGAATTGAATTGAAGTTATGACCACAAGGAAGATAGGATTTATGAAAATACGATGAGAATAAATTATTATTGTGGAGGCTATTTAGGAGAAAAACATTTCACTTATTCAAGCATACTCGTGTTGCATATTGTTTGACAACGTCATTTGTCTATTTTATGTCGTAATTCCATGCATGATCAAACTAGATTTAAGATTTATCATATCCAATTAATTATCGTTTCATCTTGGTCCTCATGAAGTCAGCAAATAGTTTTACTAAATTCTTAAAATTTAATGTTTGATGTCCAGTTGATAAATTAGTTAATTTACTAGGATTTGTTAATCTAGGAATATTTTTGATTATTTGACGGCATACATGGTCGTTAAATAACTAACAATATAGGGATTAACTAATTGCAATTGGATTAATTAATTGTGATTATTTATTTTAATGGCTATCTAATATCTATGTGCTCGAGTTTTGAAAATTTTCTATAGGCATCCTTTTGCATCATATTTATATGTTTCTTATTCGTAAGTAAACATTTTTTGGAAATAAAAGTAAAAATGTTTCTTATATGTCAGTTTTTAATTCCGCGCGTGTAGTCCTTGCACTCACTTATTTTTCTTTGGATTTACATGGCACGTGCAGTAGTAACACAATTAATTTTGAGTAGTTGCATATAACCATTGAATGTGTGATTGTTAGTTAGGGTTTGTCGTTAGTTACTTTTAATCGTTATACACAATTACTCTTCTATAATGATGACGTATGGTATCGTATGTTGAAGTAACATTTGTTCTTTGCATGTAACTATTATGTTGTTTTAAGAAAAATTAGGTCTGATTCTTCGTATTGACTTGTGACAGTTACGCGTGTAGTTCACGTTAAACATCACTTCTTCTTTTCTTTTTCTTTTTTTTGTTTATTTCTTTTTCTATTTTTTTACAAGTGTAGTATCGTCTATATTTTAAATGAGAAATGCCATTTTTTCGAAATGACCAAAGTTTCCCCTACTAAAGGGATTTCCAAAATCCCTCAATTCAATCTTATAAGGACCATTTCTTTGTTCAATCTTCAAAACTCATTTGGGTGTGCACCCCAAAAGTTCTCTCCAGTCCTACTAATATTGAATTATAAAATTTAATAATTACCAGGATTGCTAATATTTAGGAAATTGGACTACATTAATTATTTACAAAAGGAAATTAATAATAATATTAAAGATTTAATTATTTGAATTTGAATGAGTGGTTACACACATTCAATGGAAAAATCATTTCTAGTTGTTACACATTTAAAGCTTGAGTCAATAAGAGCAACAAGGATTTTGTCAATGAAAGATTAATGAAATATTATACTATTAAATGAGTCCTACTGAAATTGAATTGTAAAATTTAATAATTACCAGGATTGCTCCAATATGTAGCAATTTGGACTGTATTGACAACAGAAAATTAATAATAGGGTTAATTACAGTTTTAATTTCTGTATTTTTATTCAAATTTTCATTCGGTCCATGTATATAGTTTCAAATTCAACAATTTAGCTCTTGCATTTTAAATTTCGTCCAAATTTTCATTAATTTTTGCTACGTGTACACCTTAGAAAACTAACAAATGTCCTAAAATTGCTAGCTTTAACCTCCATCCAAATTGAACGGCAGAACCAAACTAAAACCAGATTTAAAGTGTAGGAATCACACTATCCAATTTGAAACTATACACTATATAGACTAAAATAAAATTTGAGTCTAATTATAAAGATGAAAAATATAATTAATCACCAATAATAATATTAAAGACTTAATTTTTTGAATTTTGAAAGATTGGGCGGGCCACACACCTTCTGCTTTCATCAATGAAAACTCTTGTCAAGTTGTTACAAATTTAAAACTTGAGTGAATAAGAGTGACCTGGATTTTGTTAATGAGACATTTAATTAATGAAATAATTATACTATTAAATGTGTCTTACTAAAATTGAAAAATAATACTATATGTACCAATTAATGTACACATTAGTATATTAACAGATGATGTGGCATTATTTGTATGGTTTTGGGTATTTGTAACTTGTATAACAAATGTGGTCAATAATAATATCATAACACTAGTTGGTATACTAGTGTGTACATTAATTGATGCATGTAGCACCACCGAAAATTGAATGGTATAATGTAATAATTACCAGTTCAGTTCTAGCTCGAATTATCATATGTCGAAAATTGAACTATATTAATATTAGGATAAATTACAAACACACTCTTGAGGTTTACTTAAATTACAAATTACCCCCTGTAGTTCTAGAAATTACATTATGCCCTGTAAGATTTTTAATTTCATAACAAATAGGTCCTTTTATTAATAAGTCATCCAGTTAATTAACAGTTTTTAATAATATTAAAATTTTATTTCAATTAATAATTCATATAATTTTATTATTGTATAGGTAAATAATTAGAAATTTTATTTTTTCAATTACTTTTGTTAAATAAAAAATTCTGACTGAGAGGTATTTGTAATTTTCCAAATCACAGAAGACAATTCATATTTTAAACAAATTTCAAGTGGTGTATTTGTAATTTGCCCTTAATATTAAAAACATTATTTGAATTTTGAATGATTGGCTCTAGAGATGGCTAACATGTACGTGTACGAATAATGTTATATGCACCAATTGGTATACTAATTAGTATACAAACAGATAATATGACACAATTTTACAAGTTTTGAATATTTGTAATTTGTATAATGTGTGGGGGTCAGTAATAATATTATAACATATATTAATATACTAATTGATATTCTAATTGGTACATATAGCACCACCGTACATGTGCACATACAAAATTAACAGAAAAATTAGTACCCATGAATGATTAACAATATGAATAATGGGTAAGCTCAATTTTATTTGTTTTTTTCTTTTTAAGGGTTTAAATCAACTCGAGTTTAGCTCAAGCTTCTGAATTTAGGCTTGGGCTTAGTTTGGACTCGCAACTAAATGAGGCCAGGATTGAATGGGCTTACTTAGTTTTTGATGTAGCTCGGGCTGAGCTTGGGAAACATCCAATCCGACACAATTCGTTGAAGTTTTAGCCCAATTGCCACATGATAATGTTCACGTTAATTTAATTAATTTAATGATTTTACATTGAATGAAACTGGCCGTAAATTTCTAAAAAAAAAAAATTCTTCTTTTTCTGATGTTATTGTGAGTCTCGATAGTGAAAATTTCTTTTTCCTTTTGGGGGGGGGGGGGGGGGGGAGGGGAACTTAGTGATAAGTTCTATATACAAAGTTCAAAATCTATTTAATTTAAAAAAAAAAAATACTTACACCAATTAGCTTTATATATTTTTAATTGTAACCAAAAAATCATATTTTTTTTTTTAAAAAAAGGGGAAATTTGGCTATAAACTCCCTTTATCTTCCTTTTATTGCTAAAAAGACTAAGAAAAAAATTATACTTTTAAAACCCCCTCATAATTATAAAGCCTTATATAAAGGACAAAATTTATTATTTAAATATTTTATCAGACTATTATACCCTCAATTAAATCTTCCCTAATCACAATATCAATCTCTCAAGCTTCGTCTGATACAACTATTGCATATACATAGATGATGACTCCATGGCTAGGGTTTCAAAGGAGATCTGGTCGGAGTGACCAGATCTGGTAGCAAATGCCTCCATAGAAACAATAAGAAGATCAAAATAGCAAAAGTTCATCCTCAATCAATGGCTTCATTGTTTGCACCTAAGGAATAAGCTCTTTGTCTCAAGATCTAAATAAGCTCTTTGGAGATTTGAAAGCTAGGGTTTCGGAGCAGATGGGGAGATTCGAAGTGTGGTGGAGATGGCTCAATTGGAAGCGGAGAAGAAACATGATGAGGTTGTTGATGAGATGCTTGCGATGTTGAATGCGAAGGCTGAAGCTTCGAGATTGAAAGAAATTGAACAGGAGGTCGGGAAGGATGTGGGTGAGCAACAATAGAATATATGTATATATATATATTTGTGTGTATGAGTGTTGTTGAACACATGTATTATTTTCATTGAGATTTGTAATTGTTGATGGAGTTTTAGAAGTGTTTCTTCTCAATTAGATATGTTGATTTGTTGATTAATTTATTTTGTTTTTGTTTGTTTGTTTTTTTTATTGTTTATTTTTGTTGTTTTTAATCTAATTTCATTTTGCTCTGTTTTTTTCATTTGACAGAACCAGAGTAAAATTTTACTCTGTATGAAAGTAAAATTTTACACTCTGAAACTAAAGTAAAATTTTACTCTGTATGAAAGTAAAATTTTACTCTGTATGAAAATAAAATTTTACTCTGTGTGAAAGTAAAATTTTACACTCTAAAACTAAAGTAAAATTTTACTCTGTATGAAAGTAAAATTTTACTCTGTATGAAAATAAAATTTTAATCTGAAACTAAAGTAAAATTTTACTCTGTATCAAAGTAAAATTTTACTCTGAAATACATAGTGAAGATGGCTTAATAGAAGAGCTGATAGATATGAGGGTAATATAGTAAAAGAAACAAGTTTTAAAATATCAGGGGGTTTTGAAAGTACTTATATAATTCTTGTCATTTTGAAAGACAAATTAGATAGTGAGGGGGCTATCACCAAATCCCCCAAAAAAATTTTAAGACACTCCTACATCCCACTACTGTCGAACTTCCATCAGACGATCATTACCAGAAAGTCATCGGAATATCATCCAAAATTCACCGATGTATCGCCAGAATATTCTGAACGTCATCGAAAGTCGTCAGAATGTCTAAAAGATTCGCTAGACATCAAGAATATCGCCAGATACTCACCAGAATGTTTAGAATATTGCCCAAAAAATAAGAAGAATAAACTAAAAAATTAAAGTGAAAAAACATAACAAAATGTACTAAATATTGATAGACTGAAAGAAGAAGAAGAAAATCTAAAAACAACAAACAACAACAATGAAAAAAATATATGTTATTTTTAATTTTTGTAGAGTTTTTAAGTAAATAATTTCTAATATTGATCAAATTAAAAAGCAAGTTTTGAAATTGTAAAATGTTATAGCTTCAAAGTATGATTTTATTAAGTGTTTATCCTTATTAATTAAAATGAAACACATGTTATGAAATTACAAAATTTTACAGTTTTAAAATTTTGCAATTCTAAAGAATGATTCAATTCAGCACCAAAAAAATTGAAACTGTGAAAATTTACAATTTTCACCGCCTGTTATTAAAATTTGAGAATTTTCTTCATTATAACAAGAAAATAGAAGCGTATAGTACAAAAAAAAGTATTAAAACTGAGAGATCGAAAGAAAGACAGATATAGAGAGATGCTTGTACTCCGATAACTATTTTTTAGTTTAGATCTAGCCGGATCTAACGTAGATCTACTCAGATCTATATCAGATCTAAGTAGATCTACATCAGATTTGAATAGATTACTCATCTTCTTCATCGAAAACTCATCTCTTTTGCCGTTGGTGAACACAAAATAAGGAGTTGGTCCTCGGTGGTCGCCCGTAAATCCCAATCAATGGTAGTCTCCAGTCGTCGATGACTGTAGATTAAAAAAAGAAAGAAGAAAAAAGAATGTGTGATTGATATCAAAGAAAGAGAAATATAAATAAGAAGCAAGTGTAAGAAAATAAGAGAAAATAAATAGGTATAGGACTTGTTGGTCTATCTAAAAGGTTTTTAGATTAAATAGAATGCGTACTTTTCAAAAAGAACTTCTAGATAATTTGCCCCTTTTTTATTTTTTTATTTTTTAGTGTTGAAAAATTATGGATTTGATAAGCAACTTGAGTTTAGCTCAAGCTTATGGATTTAAGCTGGGGCCTTAGTTTTGGATTGACAACTTAAGTTTTGAGGTCCAGCTTGAATGGGCTTGGCTAGCTTTCAGTGTAGGTTGGGCTGAGCTTGTAAAGTATCCAATCCGACCCATGGAATTCACCAAAGGCTTGGCCCAATTTCCACCCGATAATGATCATCACGGGTTGAAAATATGAAAAAAAATAAAAATCTATAAAATTTTTTTTTTTTGATCAACAAAAATCTATAAAATTTACTAGTAAATAAGGGAGCAAAGGAAAGAAAATTAGTAAACGCCCATTCAATCGAAAAGAGTGCACTTGACACAACTTTTTTTTTTTTTTAAATAAAAAAATGAAATAGTCGCTTTTAGGTACTAATAGAGTAGACGAATCTGAAAATTAATGAGACATAGGAAAAGTCAATTTTTGATTTTTTTAAAAAATGTACAAAAAAAAATTAAAAATAGAGAGATGTTATGATCCAAATAAATCAATAAATTGACTTTTTTCCATAGTTACCAAAATAAACCGAAATATCATATGACAAAAAAAATTCTTTTCCTTCTCACTCTTCCTCTTTCTTTATCACTTTTTATTCCTCCATAAATACATTAATTTACTTTTATATATGTAAATTGTTCATTAAAAAAAAGAGATACTTACGTGTAAATCTTAAAAAGTGAACTTATTGTCTAATAGGTCCTATAAGAAAAATTTGTCATAAAAAAAAAAGTCTCTAATTATAAGTTTTAACGACAATTTATAAAATCATGACAAAAAAAAGTCACTAATTGTCAATTTTTAGCGACATATATAAAAAATTGTCACAAAAAAATTATTTTTATCGACAATTTTACCAAGACTTATTTTCAATAGGACTTGATGGGAATTAAGTCTAACTATTAGGACCTATTCGTAGTTTACCCTTAAAAAATCTCTCATTCCGTATAATTTTCATGTTTGTTCTTTTTCCCATAGTGTAGTGTCTAATTGAATTTCCTCGATAAAACTAGAAATCAATAAAGGAAAATGTTATAGGTTCTAAATTTTTTACCAAATAAATGACCAAATGTCTCACATAAGTGTGATATGGATGCCACATCCATGTGAGAGATTTGATCATGTATTTTGTAGAAAATTTAATATTTCTAACATTATCCAACAATAAAAACTTGACAATGAAGTTAATATGGTGATATGAACATCGTGGTGGCGGAAACTGGGTGACCGTTTAAACTTGAGGCGTGCGTTTTCTCATTGTTCAATGAGGATCTCAAGCCCTCAACTTCGGCGCGGAACTTCGGGTTGTTCCGACTCGATTTGTCACCGATTTACAACGTGGGCATTCTACGTAATGGACAGATATACCCTTAGCTGCTGTAGAGCTGTGCTGAGTCCGAATCCTCTGTCGTGTTTTCCTACGGTCTTCCCTACCATAGTTCAAAACGACGTCGTTTTGAGTTTTTTTTTTTTTTTTCCATTTTTATTGAGAACTGAGAACATAACCCATACACCACGGACGACGATGAAGTGACGCCACAGAGACGGCGGCTAGACAAAGCTAGGCGACGACGGCAGCAAGGCCGAGTGACGACGACGGAAGATGATCCAGACTAACCCTCTCATCTTCCCCTATTTTTCCTCCTTATTTTCTCTCTCTACAAGCCTCTCTATTTCTCTCTCTACAAATACCATGCTTTTCAGAATTGTTTAAGCTTTCTCTCTCTTGAACCCTCATGAGGACAATCTAGGATTTTGGTTTTCTTTTCTTTTTTTCAATGATATTCATCATAAATGTACCTATCTATTTGTTTATTTGTTGTTTATCATGTTTGAGAGGGTAATTTATGTATAAATTGGGCCGAGCTGGGTAATGGGCCATTCTGTGGGCCACAGTAAGAAGGGCTGAGGAAAAGAGCCTAGAAGTTAGCCCGGTCCAAGAAAGCTCTGCAGTTAGCTCGGTCACCACACTCAGAACGGTAACAATTAGGTCGGTCATACCATATTGAGCCGAAGTATGTTGAGCTTTCCTCAGAACCTTGCTATTGGTTAGCTCGGTCCAAGCTCGATGTGATTAGTGCGGTCTCAGGCAACCTAATTGGGATATGTCAAACCGAGGTATACGCAGTGAAAGGAAGAACCGAGCTAGTAGGAGTTCGGTCTAGTCTGCGGCATTAGCATGGCCATGTTATCTCAGTCGTATTGACATCCAACCGTGATAGAACTATCTCACTTGGTTTAAGCAGTGAGGGGGGTGTTGAAGAATAAGCATTATCTTTCAGGAAAATGATTCCTAGGAGGACTCTACATGGAGGAGTAAGAGTCCTACTTGAATTGTGCCACGCGGAACCTATAAAAGTTTACAACATCACCTATGGAGAGGTAACACAACTTTGATTCCCGAATACACAGAGCTTTTGTCTATTTGTCTATTTTGCTGACTTAGGCATCGGAGAGATATCCGGCACACACCCGCCGGTTAGCTCACGTTTGTGTTTTCAGGGAGAAAAATGACTACGTTTGGAGGAGCGCAGACTTGATCAACAGGATTATACGAGAATATTATTTCTTGCTCGTATAATTGGCGTCGTCTGTGGGAATCACAGAAAGAACAAAACCTCTTGACCAAAGTTTTCCTCGCTAGATTAGATGCAATGGCACACAATGAAGATTTGCCGTAGTCCGCCATTGACGGGAAAACCCTAGAGGGTGGTGAGAGGCGCGAAGGCTTGCCTTTCATCCCTCCCATGGCAGATCTGGAGCCCCAGCGGCAGAATCCCCAAAGGGATGCAAAGGGAATGTGGGGTAACAGCCCCCATCGCTCATCAAGTCCTGATAGGCAGAGGAGGAGGATCGGGTAAAAGAGCAGGACGAGTTAATCAGGAAGATGGCGGCGGACATGGAATTGATGAAGCGTCAGATAAAAGGGAAATGGGTGGCGACAAGAAAGGGACGCAAAAGCAATATGCCTCTTCGCCACTCTGAAGATCGTGGTAGGCATACCACGCCCTCGCAAGCAGAGAGTGAAAGCCTCAGGACAGGCGACACTTAAGCAAGGACTTCCATAACTCATTACTCCAGATCTGAGAGAACGAGATCATTGAGGTCTTATACTGAGGGAAGTACCTATCAACCCTCACATATGCACCAGACATCATCCAAGCAAACGGAGTTGCCTAGATCGTCCGACTTACGGACTGTGCTTGAAGAAAGGGCACGACGGAAGGAGGATGCCAGGGCACGCGACCCGCACAGAATTTCAGCCCTTCAGCAATTAGCTCCTCAGACGCACGGAAGCGTCGAGGTAGGAATGCCAATACCGTACCTTGTCTACGAACCAACAGATAAAGCATTGGCAAGGCTAAATAGCTCGCCGTTCATTCTGGCGATTGAGAACGCACCCTTACCTTCAGGCTTCATCCAGCCTAAATTTACGACTTACGAGGGGAAGACAGACCCTTACATGCACCTAAGCCACTTTCGCCAGGTCATGGCAGTATACCGGCGGAACGAGGCTTTGATGTGCATCCTATTCCCATCCAGCCTTGGCGACCCAGGTTTAACTTGGTTCGAAAGGCTACCAGAAGGCAGCATAGCCTCATGGGCACAATTAGCGGAGGCGTTCGTGACAAGGTTTAGAACGAACACCAAGACACCAGTAGAGATCGATCAGCTACTCTCCATTGATATGGACGACAAGGAGACGTTGAGATCCTACAACAGTCGTTATTGGGAGACCTTCAACCAGATAGGAGATTGCTCCACAAATCTCGCCATCGCGCAATACAAAAGAGGTTTTCCAGTCGAAAACAGGCTGAGGGACTCAATTACCATGACGCCCCTCCTCACAATGGAAGCCTTAATGGAGAGGGTACACCAGTACATTCGGGTAGAGGAGGATGGCGCACGTGCTAAAACAAAGTCTGGTACAACCGCAATACCAGATAAAAAGACTTCGGCAAAAGTCAACGTGATAGAACGTCCAAGCAAAAACGGGCGAGGCAGGCGAGACAACGAAGAGGACCAAGATAAAAGGTGGTTAAGAGTCCACACTGCCATTACCACGGTGTTCAAAAAATCAATCTATCGGATTCTCAGCGAGATACGCGACGAACCTTTCGTCAGATGGCCAGCTAAATTGGGAGAGGCACAAAAGGACTATGACAAAAGATCCCGGTGCACTTTCCATAAGGAAAAAGGGCACCGCACTGAAGATTGCACACCGTTGAGACAGCATCTGGCGGAGTTAGTGGCAGCTGGTCACCTAGACCGGTACATAGAAGGAGGGACGTAGCCAGCCCCCCAAAACCACGATCACCTAAACGGAACACCGATTGACGCCCCACCTCAAGGCGTGATAAACGTAATACATGGGGTATTCGAGCCTAAGCGAATATCTGAGCTCAAGGGAATGATAAAGAAGGCTGGGCACTTAAGGGAGGTATTATTTGCGCAGCCCACCATTAAAAATGAGAAAACAGAGGCCACGAACGTCATGTCTTTTTCAGACAGAGGCTTGGCAAAGATATATTGCCCTCACAACGATGCACTGGTCGTCACTCTCCGCATCAAGGATTACGACGTCAAGAGAATTCTGATTGACCAAGAGAGCTCATATGAGATAATGTATTACGAAACCTTCAAACAACTGAAACTGGAGGACAAAGACTTGGCACCTGCCGTATCTCCCCCTGATCGGATTCAACTCAATGCTAGAGTGGCCAGTCGGCAAGATTATCCTCCCAGTCAGAGTAGGAAGCATGACGAAATAAGTGGAATTCTGGGTATTGAAAGTTCCTTCCACTTACAACATAATCTTTGAGAGGACATGGATGCATGCCATGCGATCGGTAGCGTCAACCTACCATCAAATAATGCGGTTCCCCAACGAAGCCGAGGTAATTGAAGAGGTCTTTGGAGACCAAATTATGTCAAAGTAGTGCTTCGTTACAGTAAATGGCAGTCGAGCTACCAAAGGGTTTGTTCAGATGGTAGAAGAACCTGAGAGCAATGAATTGTTTGCGGATGTTGGCAAAGCCGCTGAACAGAAGGCAGTGGAAGACTTAGTGCAGGTAAGAATAGATGAAAAGGACCTAGAAAAGTTCTTTTTGCTTGGCTCATCTATGTCCAGCACCGAAAGAATAGAGGTCATGGAATTCTTGACCTCTAACATCGAAGTGTTTGCCTGGACGCCGTATGACATGCCTGGCATTGACCCAAACTTCATCTGTCACCAATTGAATGTCCATCCAACTGCAAGACCAATCATATAGTGCACTCGCAGATCAGCACTCCACCACGCCGAGATAGTGGCGGAAGAAGTGAGAAACCTTCTAGAGGTAGGACCTATCAGAGAGGTGCACTATCCCAAGTGGATATCCAACACAGTAGTGGTGCCAAAGAAGAATGGGAAATGGCGTGTCTGTGTGGACTACAAAACCATCAACAAGGCATGCCCAAAGGACAGCTTCCCTTTACCACGGATAGACCAACTGGTAAATCTGACGGCAGGACACAAACGTCTTAGCTTTCTTGATGCGTACAGAGGTTACCATCAGATCGCTATGTATGAGCCAGACCAGGAGGTCACATCTTTTACAACGCCAAGAGGACTGTATTGTTACAAGATCATGCCCTTTGGCCTAAAAAACGTAGGGGCAACATTCCAGTGGATGATCACCAAGATGTTCGAACCATTGTTAGGCAGAACAATGGAGGCTTACATCGATGATATGGTAATCAAAAGCATGGATGAGAATGACCATCTCAGGGACCTAGGTGAGATGTTTCATATCCTAAAGAAGCACAAATTGCGCTTTAATGCGTCTAAATGCGCGTTTGGTGTAGGATCAGGCAAATTCCTAGGCTTCCAAGTGACCAACCAAGGAATAGAGGCAGACCCTTCTCAAATCAAAGAAATTTAGGATCTAGAGAGGCAAAACTCAGTAAAAGAAGTACAACATCTCACCGGCATGGCAGCCGCGCTAAACCGGTTCATAAGTCGGTCGTCAAACAGATGTCGACCATTTTTTCAAGCACTAAAAGCCAAGTTTGAGTGGGATGAAGAATGTGACTGCGCCCTAGAGAGTTTGAAGTAATACATGTCTTCTCCACCACTGCTAGTGACCCCAATACCTGGAGAAGAACTATTTTTGTACTTGGCAATCTCACAACACGTAATTAGCGCAGTGTTGGTCCGAGCGGAAGGAATCCAACATCCGCCCATCTTTTATGTCAACAAGACATTGCCGGGCGCAGAAACCAGGTACTTACCATTGGAAAAACTGGCCTTAGCCTTTATGATGGCCTCAAGGAAGTTGTCGCACTACTTTCACGCCCACACCATAATCGTCCTCGCAACTTTTCATTAAAAGCTTTGTTTGAAAGGGCGAACCTTTCTGGGCGAATCTTAAAGTGGGCAGCAGAGTTGGGACAGTTTGACATCAAGTTTCAACCCAGAACCACGATAAAAGCCCAAGCTTTGGCAGACTGTGTCGCAGAATTCACACCAGGAAGTCATCACATTTGCCCAGTTGACTTAACGGGTACAACCGAGATAGGGATGGAAAGTGGCGCCGGAATAACGCAACCCCTAATACAAGATACCCAACCACATCCCAAGACAGACCAGAGTGAACAAAAAGAGGGAGAAACAAACCATGCTGCACCAAGCAAAAACCCATCGACAAATAAAGACTTGATACAATCAGATAGCAAGGGGCAAACAGTAAGTGTAGACTTTGAAGAAAACACCAGCAATACTCAGGACCCCAAGGCATCATTCGATCCCTCTACCTACTGGAAGCTATTCGTTGGAGAAATGTAGAAGCTCTTTGTGGATGGAGCATCCAACAAGCACGGAGCAGGACTCGGCATAGTCCTCATCTCACCAGATGGCCTAGTAGTGGAACAAGCAGTCAACCTTGGCTTCCTAGCATCAAACAACGAAGCGGAGTATGAAGCGCTTCTGGTAGAACTAAAATCAACACTCTACATGAAGGCCACCGAGCTGATGGTTTATAGTGACTCACAGCTGGTGATAAACCAAATTTCAGGCGACTACGAAGCAAAGGATGAAAGGATGGCTAAGTACCAAGAGTTAGTCAGAAAAGAGATCATGAAGTTCGAAGTAGTGCAGATAGAGCAGATTGGCAGAGAAGAAAACAGCAGAGCAGATGAACTAGCAGGATTTGCTTCGATGGCAGATACATCTATCCCACATCCACTACTGATCGACTTCCTACCCAGACCAAGCATTGAAGAACCTGAAGTAGAAGAAGTATGTTGCGCCGAACTAGGCCCTTCATGGATGGATCCCATCATAGTGTTCCTAAAAGATGGCATTTTACCCGAAGAGAAGAATGAGGCCAACAAGATAAGAGCAAAGTCACAGCGATTTTGGCTCTCCCTATCAATGGCCTTGTACAAGAAATCCTTCACAGGACCTTACCTAAAGTGTGTCCATCCCAGCAACGTCGAAGCATTCCTGTTCGAGATTCACGAAGGCATATGCGGAAGCCACCGAGGGGGGAGATCATTGGCTTACAGAGCAATTTCGCAGGGATATTGGTGGCGTTACATGCAAGTGGACTTGGAGAAATATGTTAAGAAGTGCGAGAAATGTCAGAAGTTCGCACACCAAATATATCAGCGAGCCAGAGAGCTTCTACCTTTAACTAGTCCATGGCCTTTCGCAATGTGGGGCTTGGACATAGTATGACCACTTCCAACAGCACCCGACAACAGGAGGTTTTTCCTTACAGCAACAGACTACTTCACAAAGTGGTTGGAAGCAGAAGCACCAGCATCAATAAAGGAAAAAGATGTAAAGAAATTCATCTGGCAGAATATAATCACTCGGTTCGGCATACCCAAGGCGCTGATATCAGACAACGTCACCCAGTTTGACAGTAAAATTTTTAAAGACTTTTGTAAGGAGTACAAGATAGAATTCTATAACTCTACACCGGCATACCTCCAAGCAAATAGCCAGGCAGAAGCATCAAACAAAGTTATCTTGGATGGATTGAAGAAAAGGTTAGAGAAAGCAAAAGGAAAGTGGGCTAAAGAGCTTCCTCATGTTTTATGGGCTTACCATACCACACCTCAACGATCAACGGGAGAAACACCATTCTCCTTAGCCTTCAGCATGGAAGCAATAATCCCACTGGAAGTTGGCCTCCCTACCATTCGAAGCGAAAATTTTGATCCAGACTTAAATGGAAAAGCCATCGCATTAGAGCTCGACCTTGCAGAAGAAAGAAGAGAAAAAGTACTGGTTCACATCGCTTCATACCAACAGGAGTTATCCAGGAAATACAACAAGACCGTACATCCAAGGCAATTCAAGATTGGAGATTAGGTACTGCGCAAAGTAATGGGGAACACCCTGATACCCGGAGATGGCAAGTTAAGGCCCAATTGGGAAGGACCTTACAAAGTGGTTGGATTAGCTGGCAAAGGGGCATACCACTTGGAAGACGAGGACGGCAAAGCCATTCCCAAGCCATGCAACACTACCAATCTCAAACTATTTTACTTTTAGCTTTTCTTTCAAGTATTTGTAATTTTTTCTTTCTCAATAAAACAAGTAGTTTCTTTTCAGTATAGTTGTCTCCTTTTGTAACAGATTGTTTTAATGAGTAAGGCGCACTGCAAGCATAGTTGGCCGGAATAACCAACTTTGCACTCTCTTCAGCTAAGATTAGGATCAGTGCTGAAGAGGTTGGCTGGAAAAACCAACACCCCTCCTAAGCCCAGGATAAGGATCCAGGCTGTAGGACGTTTGATCGGAATAACCAAATACTTTACTCTAGGTTAATGGGAATAACCAACTTAGAGATTGGTCAGAAAAACCAACACCCCTCCTAAGCCTAGGATAAGGATTCAGGCTGCAGGACGTTTAGTCGGACTAACCAAACACTTTACTCTAGGTTGGCAGGAATAACTAACTTAGAGGTTGCCTGGAAAAACCAACACCCCTCCTAAGCCCAAGATAAGGATCCAGGCTGCAGGACGTTTGGTCAGAATAACCAAACACTTTACTCTAGGTTGGTAGGAATAACCAACTTAGAGGTTGGCTGGAAAAACCAACACCCCTCCTAAGCCCAGAATAAGGATCTAGGCTGCAGGACATTTAGTCGGAATAACCAAACACTTTACTCTAGGTTGGCAGGAATAACCAACTTAGAGGTTGGCTGGAAAAACGAACACCCTTCCTAAGCCCAGGATAAGGATCCAGGCTGCAAGACGTTTGGTCGGACTAACCAAACATTTTACTCTAGGTTGGCAGGAATAACTAACTTAGAGGTTGGCTGGAAAAACCAACACCCCTCTTAAGCCCAAGACAAGGATCCAGGCTACAGGACGTTTGGTCAGAATAACCAAACACTTTACTCTAGGTTGGCAGGAATAACCAACTTAGGGGTTGGTTAGAAAAACCAACACCGTTCCTAAGCCCAGGATAAGGATCCAGGCTGCAGGACGTTTGGTCGGAATAACCAAACACTTTACTCTAGGTTGGCAGGAACAACCAACTTAGAGGTTGGCTGGAAAAACCAATACCCGTCCTAAGCCCAGGATAAGGATCCAGGCTGCAGGACGTTTGGGAGGAATAACCAAACACTTTACTCTAGGTTAGCAGGAATAACCAACTTAGAGGTTGGCTGGCAAAACCAACATTTATTGTTCTTCAACCGAGATAAGGATCTAGGCTGAAGAAGTTGGCTGGAAAAACCAACACTTATTGTTCTTCAACCGAGATAAGGATCTAAGTTGAAGAGGTTGACTAGAAAAACCAACACTTATTGTTCTTTAGTCGAGATAAGAATCTAGGCTGAAGAGGTTAGCTAGAAAAACCAACACTTATTGTTCTTTAGTCGAGATAAGAATCTAGGCTGAAGAGGTTGGCATGTATGGATAGCTAGATTGCAAAGTTAAGACCGGGATAAAATATCTCCGCCAGAGAATTTACTTCATTCAGATTATATCATAAACGTAAACCGAACAAACAGTTGAAGAAAACAAGAGACGATTTCATTGAGAATGCAAATCAAGGGTTACAAAAGGGTGGGATTTCAGCCTGGTTACAGTTTTATGTCCAAAAGTAAAAAAAGAAGAAAATACAAAGTCAAGCAAATAGGTCGTCAAGATCAGCATCCAGTTTAACTCGGAGCTCGGTTTCAATGGGTAGCTTGGTTGTCAGGTCTTCCACCGGTGGTTCAACCCATGCTGACTGGATGGTAGGATCATTGATGACTGGGGCATTGTTAGGCGCGGTCTCTTCTTTATCATCCTCAGATTCAAGGATTTTTTGTTAAATGGCGGCTGCATACTCCGCCATACAGCTCGGTATGAAGTTCGATGGAGGGTTCAAGAAAACCTCAGTCTTTGGACCGTGACCGAGCTGTTCCACCGCCGCTTTGCACCCGCACTTGAAAAATAGATCCTTGGTAGCTTTGCACTGCAGGATGTAGGTTGCCTCACCTTCTTTGTAGCCACGGTCTTCCGCATCGCCAATCTTCTTCTCAAGTTCAGTTATTTCGACTTTCTTGTTCTGCTCAACTGTGGCAAGCTCACGCAGATAGCGATCTTTCAGCTCGGTCAGAGCTTTTTGTTTGTCCACCTCAGCTAAGTCAACTAGGCCGGTGAGGCGAGCGACCTCAGATTGTAGCTCGACCATTTGTTGTTTGGCCTCGTTTAGCTCAGTTGTCTTCTTTTCAGCTTCTGCCAAGGCTTGCCTTGTTGTTTTGCGTAGCTTTAGCACACGCTTATGAGCAATTTGGTTCTTTTGCATGGCCTGCATAGATATGGTAAGCAATTTAGAGTGAGAACCGAGCTAACAGTTGGACAAAACAGGAAAACAAAGGAAAAAGTACTCACCAGCACCATTGATTTGGTGGCTGAGCGGATAGCTTTTAGCTCAGTGAGGTGGGCGTGGTGATCCATATTAGGGAGCAGACACACGCTCTTAGCTAGGTTGAAGGCCAGCATGTGATCTTTATCTGCCACCACTGAATCTGTTAGTCTGATGGCTCGGTTCTGGTATGTTAATCTCGGTGCCCAATCAGAGGAGTTAGCTAAGTCTGGGCTCTCAGGTAATGGGCTCGGTACTTCGGTTGGGGGAAGCACAGTTTCATCTTCATCAACGAGGCATGGTTCGGTAGTAGAAGACCGAGCACCCTTGCGAGTCCGAGACGATTCAGGTTGATGGGATGGCAGGGCTACCACGATCTCCTGGGTTTGACCGGCTTGTGGTACCTCGGGCCGGTTTGTCTCGGTAAGGAGTGCTCGCACGGCTCTCTTTTTGGCCATTTCTTGTTCGGCAGTCAGTGGGATCAGGTTGATTTGAGGCAAGGTCGGATCCGGTTCAGAAGAGGCTTCCAAGAAAAAGTCAGTTACCCTGGTCTTTCATTTACTACTGTGTCTATACATCGGTTCAAAATCCAGTAGTTCGGCCCAACTTCTATTGGGATATCGCAGCGCGGCGCGAAGTGTGTTTAAGTTGGGGTAGCTGTAGTGGGACTTGAGAAAGTTTAAATCTGTAAGAAGTAAAAAAGACAACAGTCAGTACGGTTCAGCGTAAGAAAATCGAGGTAAAAGAAAGCATAAAACTAAGCCGAGGTAATTATACCGGCGACTCCTTTGTCCCAGTTTAATCGGTCACCTGGGATCTGGGCCTCATGGTCTTCAAAATTTCCAGAAACCTAGAAAAAATCATCATCGTTGACATCCTTATCCGGGGTATTTTTTATTATCTTTTCACGCCGGCGCCTTATTCTTAAATAGTAAACCCAGCCGTCTTCATTTGATCCTATGGAGTATTGGTGAAAAAGCTCGGCTAAACCGAGGTTAAGGCCAGCCCGACGGTTTAGCTCAGCGATGCCATTTATTATGCGGTATGAATTTGTGGAAAATTGGGTAGGGCAGAGGTTGGTTTGTTTGAGGAACTCGCATAGAATGGGCTGTACAGGGAATCTCAATGGAAAGAAGCGTAAAGGGAACAAAGCCAAGGTTTCCCCAGGGTATGGTATCTAGTTCGGCTAAAGTGAGATGAACATCATCAGGGATATGGTAGTCCCTTCGGAACTCGGCCATAGCACCTGATGAATTCACTAAAAACCTATATTTACCCATAAGGATTTAAATTATGTATAAATTAGCCTGGAGTATTAGCTCGGTGCCAAGCAGATAATGGGTATCTCGGTTGGACGTGCTAGGTAGTGCCTGGCCAACCTAATCAGAGTCTGCAAAGTGAAAAAGAAAGGTGTTAAGCACAGATTGTTGGACCGTGCTAAAAGAAATAAAGGCAAAATAAATAAAGTCCTAGCCTGGCATCGTGGGTTACTATTCATTCTTAGCTCGGTTTAAAGGAAGAGCTCTAGCCCGGTTAAGTAAATATGAAGTTCATAGGCGGTTGGAGCTTTTGGGGCAGCATTCTAGTCCGGTTTTTACTAAGGAAGCTAGTTTAGCCTCAAGTTTTAGCTCGGTTGGTGATTGGGCTTTCTAGTGCAGCATTGTGCAAACCTAATCTATTTCGTTAGCTCGGCTAATTAAAGCAAAAGGTTCTTAGACCTACTTGAAACAGCAAGTGTTCATAAAGTCCTAGCTCGGTTGTTTAGTTCGGCCAAGGACGTACCTAATACAAAAAGTATCCTAGTTCGGTTGGAGTGTGATTTTGGATCAAAACTACCATTTCCCAGGTTATTCATATAGACAGTGGTTATGTTACATGGTTTTTCACAGAAACATGGAAGGAAACATGGCATATGTTTTGAAAAAACATACGACTAAGCATGCTATATAAACAAGAACAAAATCAACAGAAATGAAACAGGTTTTGAGTTACATACCAGTTCGAGGTGAAGGGATCGAGGATGGAAGCAATCTCAGCAAGAACACGAGTTTTTTCAGGCACAGTATTTTGGAGAAATGAAGGTTCAAGCAAGAGAGAGAAGGAGGATGAACAAAGGTATTGTGGTCTGAAGAAATGGGGCTTTTCGTACAAACCTTGGTTTTTGGCGAGACTATTCAAAAGTCACGAGGTACGAGGGCGGCGTGACAGCTGCATTGGGCCAATAAGGGTCTGCCACGTGTGTAAGGAATGGAAATCGATTCAATTATAGAGACTGAAGAGACATTTTGACCGGACAAATTGGTAGCACGATGTGAATTTAGCTCGGTTGGAAGGCTAAAGTTTTTTAGCTCGGTTAGAAGGCTAAACTTTTTTAGCTCGGTTGGAAGGCTAAATTTTTTTAGCTCGATCGGAAGGCTAAAGCTTTTTTTAGCTCGGCTGGTAACAGGTAATCCCTATCATGCTGCGCAGATGGAATTAAGGGACAATTGAGAGGGTAATTTATGTGTAAATTGGGCCGAGCTGGGTAATGGGCCATTCTGTGGACCACAGTAAGAAGGGCTGAGGAAAAGGACCTAGAAGTTAGCCCGGTCCAAGAAAGCTCTGCAGTTAACTCGGTTACCACACTCAGAACGGTAACAGTTAGCTCAGTCATACCATATTGAGCCGAAGTATGTTGAGCTTTCCTCAGAACCTTGCTATTGGTTAGCTCGGTCCAAGCTCGATGTGATTAGTGCGGTCTCAGACAACCCAGTTGGGATATGTCAAACCGAGGTATACGCAGTGAAAGGAAGAACCGAGCTAGTGGGAGCTCGGTCTAGTCTGCGGCGTTAGCATGGCCATGTTATCTCGGTCGTATTGACATCCAACTGTGGTAGAACCATCTCACTTGGTTTAAGCAGTGAGGGGGGTGTTGAAGAATAAGCATTATCTTTCAGGAAAGTGATTCCTAGGAGGACTCTACATGAAGGAGTAAGAGTCCTACTTGGATTGTGCCACGCGGAACCTATAAAAGCTCACAACATCACCTATGGAGAGGTAACACAACTTTGATTCCCGAATACACAGAGCTTTTGTCTATTTGTCTATTTTGCTGACTTAGGCATCAGAGAGGTATCCGGCACACACCCGCCGGCTAGCTCACGTTTGTGTTTTCAGGGAGTAAAGCGACGACGTTTGGAGGAGCGCGGACTTGATCAACAGGATTATACGAGAAGATTATTTCTTGCTCGTACAATGTTTATCCCAAACACTCTTTTGATTATTTGTTGTTGTTTATCATGTTTTGGTTATATTTTTTCAATCTCAGATTGGGTTTATTTTCCTTTCTTGATTGATATTCAACCAACGACAACCGATGATGGACGAATGACAACTCGAAGAAATTCTGCTTCTTTCTATTTTATGTGTATATATATATTACATGTATGTATATATTTTTGATTTCTTTGGTTTTATATGATCTTTCAGATTTCTTTGGTTTTATATAATTTTGAGTGATTTGTGAGATGGGTTTATGAAATTTTGGGTGTTTGAAGTGTTGAAATTGAAATTACGAGCATAAAGAAAAGCAAAGCTTCCAAATCTCTTGACCATTGAAGCTATTGAGTGAGAGGTTTATTAAAAAAAAAAAAAAAAATTTAAATATAGTCATTTTGTTGTTTGACAAATCAATGTGATTCAATGAGTGAAGAACCAAAATGGGTTTTGAATTTCCTTCGATTTTGCTACTTGAGATGTAAAGATATTGAAGATTGGGGATGCCTTCTTTCTTCTTCCCTGTTTCTCTTTCTCTGGTTCTATTTTCTTTTGTTTCTTTTTTTTTTTTTTTTTTTTTTGAAATTTTGCCCCAAAACAACATTGTTTTGGGGCACCACAGGTACCATTACAGGAAAACACCGCAGATGATCCGGACTCAAGCTGTGCTCTATGCGTGTGTGTGTGTGTGTCTGTGTGTCGAAACATAATTTAGGAAATGCCATTAAACTTTGTTCTTCAACAAACGGCCCTTTGTTTTGTTGAATGACCAAAGCACCCTTTATACTGTGAAACTGAATTAGATCTAGGGATATTTTATGGTCATTTTTTTTAACCATAATTACATATTTACTTTTTTAGTTTAATTTAAATTTTACTTTGATTCTTATAATTTTAAATTGAACAATTTAATTTTTACATTTTAAATCTAATTTCAATTTCGTTATTCTTTTCAATTTGAAAGTTGTACTTAATAATTTTCAAGCACTTATCAATCTCTTAAGGTGTACAGGTAAGAAAAAGTTAATAAAAATTTTGACAAAAGATTTAAATTGAAGAAATTAAATTGTTGTTAAAAAATAGTAGTTTTTTGGTGACTTTAATGCAATATTAAAGTGGGTGTCAATCGTCAATTGAGGTGGAGTAAGTGGGTTTAGATTCTTTGTAGTGAGATCTTTACATGACAAAAAGAATGACCAAAAACTATTAAGGTTTGAATGAGAAATTGACTCATTAAGTTAGCCTCATGAAAGAGGTGTTGGGAAAGGTGTAAAACCTTTTATCCCACATTGATTGTAGAGGAGAGTATTGATGGGTATTTAAATCCTATTTTTTGCATAAGGGTGTAAGCCTTTTGGGGCATTCAAATTTTCCAAAGAAAGGGAGTTATGGATGCTTCAATGATAGACTTGGGCCAAGACTATGGTCCAAGTTGGTTATGCAAAAAATGCCACACGAGTGCGCATCGCCTGCCCGCCCGAGTCGGGTTCGTGATCCATAGATCTTGGATTTGGGCTTGAGGGTTAGGCTTGACCCACCCATCTTAATCTGTGGGCTGTAGATATTCATATATACAAAACTAGTCTGTATAGCTGGTAACTCCTCTATTGATGATGGAATTAAACCCATCAGTTTTGCAGAATTAATTCCTGCATTTGTTACAGGGAGGCCTCTTCCTCTCTCCCTCCATGTGTATAAAATAAGTCCCTCTCCTTCAGCTTTCTGTACCATAAATTGATGCTCTTCCCGTTTTCATAAGTTTTCGAGTTTTATATTATTTTCTTCCTATGAGAGAGTGTTGCAAAGTTTTGTTCGCCGAAACTACTCAGTTGGTACATTGTTGTAAACGTCGAACAACCTCCAGTACCCAATCGGTGAGACAGCGAATCTTTTTTAAGGACACTATCTAGTGCAGGTTTCAGTTTGCTTTCCTTTACTATTTTATTTTATGATGTATTGTAATTTTCAACATGGTTTGCTTGTTCTGAAATTTCAATTGTTTATGATGAATCTATTTGTTTTATGTTATCACACAATTTATATAACAAACTTAAAACAGATTAATATTTTAATATGGAATTAGATAACTAGATTCATATATAAGTTCAAGTACTTTTTATTAAGTATAAAAGAAAATTGGCATGTTGGTGCATTCTTATGGTTTCATGGATTTAGTGTTACTGTTGTGTTTGGTAGAATAATATGTACACTGTTTGCATTCATGGATTTATATTTTCCTTTTAATACACTATTCCTGAGGCATGCATAGAATAGTATTGGAAAATATATATATATATATATAAGGCTTCTGGTCGTGGGTTTGTTGGAAACAAAAAATAGAACTTGGTTATAGACTTTCAAAGTCATGATTAAGAATTTAAAAGCAAAAGTAAGTAACCTATAGCATGGTTCTTTTTCCCCTAGCTTACATACTATGTTAGTTATGAACTTGAACACCTTCAAACTAATTAATATATTTGGCTATTGTTTCTACTTGTAGACGTTCAATTTGCTATCTATCAATAGTGGATTAATATATGTAAAGTTTAATTAGACTGCTTTTATTTCTAGATCTTTAGCATTTTTGTAAAATTTAGTTTTTATTTGTTCTAGTATAATTGTACTATATGAGTAGGATATAGTTATGTATAATGCATGCTCATAATTTATAATTTGATAATTTTTTTTTTTGGATCGGCAAAAGAAATCTTTATTGATGAGAACATACAAAATATGAAATTACATCAATAAAGAGAAGCTTGGAACTAGCTTAAGCTCTAAGCTCTAATTGGTGAGAAACCAACCAACAAAGCAAAGTAAAAAAAATAACAGAGCTAACCAACAAAACAAACTCTAGTTGCAGCCCCTGATAAGCTAAGTAGAAAACCAGAAATGTCGAGCAAACCAGTAGAAAATCACCAATATAGTGCTGAAGCATACTAACAGGTATTCAACCAAACACACCCTCAAAGAGGCACCAAACTCCATTTACTGTGTTGCCTTCAAACCAGTAGAAAACCTGAGATACATCAGTGGAACCTTCTGCTGGAACTCCTTAGCCAAGCACTTGCTATTGAAAATTTGAAAACAATGTGGCTCTTACACTTCTGAAACTGATGATATATGCATTACCCTCAACCTCCATGACTTTTGAAACTGCACATCACCAGGCAAAAACAAAGTGGCTCCTTTATTTCTGTAACTGAAGAACAAACTAGCAAAAACAGAGGTTCCTTGACTTAACTAGTAAAAACCCCACCCAACTCAGAACAACAGAGCTCCTCCAAAGCACAACCTGATCTGCCCTAAATTATAAATGAAATCATTGGTTGAAAAATGAAACTCTTTCAGGTATGGATTCAACCATAGAGCAATCCTAGTCTTAATCAATTCACACAACTCAACCAAATTTGGGTTAGCTGCCTGAAAAACACATTCATTTCTAAGTTTCTAAATTGACCACATCACAGCCAATGGGATAGCACTCCAAATCTTCATTTCCAGCCTCTTTATCCTTTCTCTAGCCCACCATAACAGCAGCTGATCCATCAAGCCTAGTAATACCCCTTGTGTCCCCCACCAATTCAATATATCAATCCATACAATCCACACAAAGGGATAACAGATTGAAACATGGTTCACAGACTCACTATCTGCCTTGCAAAACACACATAGACCAACCCCGTTCCCATTCAAGACACCAACTCTTTGTAAAAACTCAACAGTCTTAATTCTCTTTTTCCAAGCTAACCACCCAAATACTTGAACTTTAGAGGGGACAAAATTAAGCCACACCAACTTAGTAATTGGGAGAATTGGGCCAATATTACAGGCAGCAAACCTATACAATGTTGCTACAGAGAATTGACCTGAAGTTGATGCTGTCCAAACAAGCCTATCCACCTGATGAGACCTCACTGCAGGTCCTGCTGCTAATTGATTCAGGAGATTTTGGAGCTCTACCTCCTCTCACACATACAACACTCTTCTGAATGATAGATTACATCCTCCTAGTGTATCATTCCTATCATAGATATCCCTCAGAGTATTACTTTTCTCTAGGGATAATCTATATAGACTTGGGAACTTATCTTTCAGACAAAGTTGCTGACACCATCTGTCAGCCCAGAAGCTAATCCTTCTACCATCCCCAACTTTCAACTAAAAATTGTTCGCAAAGACTTCTTGTAGATTGTTTATATTTTCATCAAAAACTGTGATGTCTTTCCACACAGCTGACTGATTACTTCCAGGAATAGAGAATGGCAGCCAGCTTGCAACCTTCAGCTTATACCTGCTGCATATAACTCTCTTCCACAAAGCTTCACTCTTATACCCAAACCTCCACCACCCTTTTAGTAATAAGCAAATGTTAACCTCTCTCACCCTCCTAATGCCTAACTCTCCTTGTTTCACACTTTTGCACCGATCTCCCCATCTAACCATATGGATTTTCCTCTTAATTTCTGATCCAACCCACAGAAATGTAGCTTAGAGCCTCTCAACTTCTTTAGCAACCCCTTCAGGCATTCTAAAAGGTGACAGATAGTACACTGGTAGTGAAGATAGGACAGCTTTAACAAGTGTTAATCTCCCAATGTTATATTATAATTTGATAATATAATTTGCATGTTCAAATTTTCTTTTGTTACATGCTCATTATTTTAGAATTACTTACATGTGCATTGCTAGCATTATTTACAAATTTATTGTGTAATAATTTTATACATAACTCATGGCTATTAAAATTTTAATTAATGTTAGAGTCATAGGTTTATTTTGTAACTTTTGCCTATTCATATTTCAATTTAATTGTGGAGCTATAAATTTTAATTGTGTAACTTGTCTATACTTATGTACATGGCTAATGTATAAATTACATTATGAATTTAATTTTGGAGTTTTAGTTTTATTTTGTAACTCTTGCCAATTAAAAGTGTTAATTCTATATTTATTTACATGATTATTGTGTTATAATTTGATATAACTCTTGTCAATTAATTTTATTTAATTTTTAGAGTTATAAGGTTTGTAATTTATTTGGGAGTTATAAGTTTAATTAACATGTCTGGCATTTTAATTTTATTTAATTTTACTAGTTAATTAATTTATTGCTTTTACAGTTTCCTTAGATTATTTGTTTTATATTTTGTTGTGTTTTTCTGCTAACCTTGTTTACAGGAATACCTATGCGATGGGAATGGAAACAAAAATACAAATCCAAATGAATAGGATTTGGGACTATAAAACAAAATTATGGACTACTAACCTTTTTTGAACAAAAATACCTAAGCGATGAGAGGACTTTAGAAAATGAATAATCCTGTTGGGATTGGTTTTCATTTGTTTAGTGAAACAATTTGTTGCTTGGATTTAGGTGGTTTGTTTACCAATTTGTAGTAGCAAGTTTTATTTGCTTATATTATCAGAAGCATTTTATATGCATTTAATTGTTATAGCAATTTTTAACATTGCTTGTAATTTGGTTAGCAATTTTTAAATTGTTTGTAAGTTTGGAACTTGGTTTGGTTTTCGGTAATAGAAACCAAAGTGTTTAGTCTTGGCTAAAGAGTAGTTCTTATTTGTTCAGAAATGACAAATAAGATGGATTTGGTTTCAAACCTTTAGAGTTTGAGAAAGTTTTTGGGTTTAATCATTTTATTCCTAAAATGTTGGAAAACCAAGTTTGGAGAACGTCTTTAGTTATAATCTAATTATTTTCAAAGTGTTTTGGTTTTGAGAAAAGAAACCAAATTTTAGCATTAGCTAAAATATTTCTGATTTTTATTCAGAAATAATGGGCTTAATTCCGGGAGTACCGGTTAACTTTTATGAGTGGTATAATTCTGATATTTGCTTAGAAATTGGTTTGTTTTAATCTGGTTTATCTCCTGAAAAACTTAATTCTAAATTTGTTTTCCATAGACTAGGAGTCGACATACTCTTGAAAGTTTTGTCTAAGGTTAACTAGGTCTTAAGTGGGATCAATGTGACCCCTCTAGTCTTCCTGAAAACTTTCATGACCATGTTCGATTCTAGGGTAAGTGGTAAGATCAGTTTTGAATTAAATTTCAAACTGTGAATTTTCTAGTGTTAAGTTTAGTTTTTTGAAAAATAGAATAGTGAAATTTGGCTGTGATTTTTCAGAAGTAGCTTCAAGAGGGAACAATAGAAATGTTGTTCCACCTAACAACCTTAAACCTTGTGAGACTTGTAAAAATTTATGTATTATTGATTGATTGATGTTGTTACAAGATTGTTGTGTCAGACCGTTGTAGAAGACAGTTTATGGGGTCATGTCGGACCGTTGTAGCAGACAATGTTGTGACAGTTGTTGTGACAGTTTACGGAGTCTTGCTGGACCCTTGTAGAAACTAACCGGAATCTATGTCGGGACAGTTTACAGAGTCTTGTCGGACCCTTAAAAAATACACTATATGATGGTGTATATAGGCTGCCCAAATATATCTATAAGGAAGATCTAGAGAGATCAAGTGTGATTAAAGGCATACGATTGCATGATAATATCTTTGAATTGATCAGAGGCAATCAATATATTATCCTTGTGTCAATTATAACATATATGATTGCTATATGCCTTTGCTTGAAAGCAAAGATGAGACAACCCGTTAAGGTCGGTGAATATATTTTTAAATTTTAAATTCTAAATATATTTTCAATTTGGTGGTTCCTAGTGTGTACAAGATTATTGATTACAGAGATAGAAAACTGGTGGTTTCATAGGAGGTGTTAGACCACTGGCTACACAGTTATGAGATTATAGTTCCTAATAGTGAACAGATTACTGATCACATGTCAAGACATAATGGTTCCTAGTAGTGGAGAGACTACTGATCATATGTCAAGACATGAAGATTCCTAATAGTGAAAGAGTCTATTGATCCTATGTCAGGACATTGTAATTCCTAGTAGTAGAAAGTCTACTGACCACATGCTGAGAAATTAATGATTCCTAGTGATAAGACTACTGGCCATGTTATGAAGTTTCGAATAGTAGACTATTGAACACTAGATTTGTGTTTCCTAATAGTAAGACTATTAGCTTCAAAGTGATAGGTCAGACCAAATATGTTTGGGTGCCTACTTCGGTTGTTGACATTTTGAGAATGTATTTGTTGTGATATGATTTCGAGAGTTTTATAATCATTGTGACACAAGGAATTGTTTGAAGACCCTATATGAATTTTTAGAAAATGCCAAAAGGCTTTGTATAAATTCTACAAATGTGGGGGTGTCATGCAAAATGTGAGAATACCTAAACCCAAGGGGGTTAGGATAAGCCTAAAAATCTGTTGACTTTGTATTCAACGGTTATGCACAATATAGCAGTGCATATCGATTTCTTGTGTTTCAGTCTGCTATTCTAAATACACACAAGAATACTATCATGAAATCCAGAAATGCATCTTTCTTTGAAAATATATTTCTTTGTCATATCTAAGAAGGGATTCCGAGTTCCATGAAAGAGGTTAAAGGTGACAATGATCACATAGCTGATCAAACAGATGATTACTTAAATGATCAAGCTGAGGATGTAAATGAGCTAAGAAGGAATAAGAGGGCTAGGACTGCAAAGTCCCTTGGTCCGGACTTATTAACTTATATGTTAAAGGAAGAACCTCGAACTTTCCATGAAGCAGTGACTTTACCTGAAAGTCCTTTGTGAAAAGACACAATTAAGAGTGAGATTGACTCCATCTTGGAAAACCATACCTGAGAGTTGGTTAATCTAACCCCAAACAATAAGGCCTTAGGAAGTAAGTGAATCTTTAGAAGAAAGATGAAAGCTGATGGATCAATTGATAAGTATAAAGCTAGACTAGTTAATCTAACCCCAAGCAATAAGGTCTGGATTATCTTGATATGTATTCACCTATGACAAGGATTACATCCATTCGCATGTTGATTGCAATAGCAGCTTTATGTGGTCTGAGATACATAAGATAGATGTAAAGACAATTTTCTTAAATGGATATTTAGATGAAGAAATCTACATAGAGCAACCCGAGGGGTTCTCAACTCCAGGACAAAATAAGAAATTCTATAAGCTTATCAAATCATTGTATGGTTTGAACCAAGCTCCTAAGCAATGGCATTAGAAATTTGACAACACTATGTTATCAAATGAATTTAGAATCAATGAGTATGACAAGTGCGTATATGTTAAAGACACTAAAAGAGGTCATGTCATTTTGTATCTATATGTTGATGACATACTCATTGTTGGTAGTAATGATGAGATGATTAGAACTACCAAGAGATTGTTCAAACTCTAAGTTTGACATGCAAAATATAGGCCTTGCAGATATCATTCTGGGTATTAAGATTACCAGAACATCTAGGGATATTATACTTTCTCAATCTCACTATGTTGAGAAGATAATTGAGAAATTTGGTGAATTAGATACAAGTGTGTCTAGGAACACTGGTAGACGTGAGTCTACATTTGACCAAAAATAATGGTGAGAATGTCTCTCAGCTAGAATATTCTCGAGTCATTAGAAGTTTGATGTATCTGATGAGTTGTACAAGGCCGGATATAGCCTACTATGTTAGCAGGCTTACTAGATACATGAATAATCCGAATGCTACTCATTGGAGGGGCATTACGCGGGTGTTAGGTTATCTACGTTATACTCGGGATTACGGGCTGCATTATACTAGATATCCAGCGGTACTAGAAGGGTATAGTGACGCTAATTGGATATCTGATATAAAGGACTCCAAATCCACTAGTGGTTATGTGTTTACCCTTGAAGAGGCAGCTGTGTCTTGGAAATCTTCTAAGCAAACATGTATATCGAGATCAACGATGGAATCTGAGTTTATTGTTTTAGATAAAGCAATTGAAGAAGCTAAATGGTTTCGCCAGTTCATTAAGGATATTCCATATTGGTCGAAACCTGTGCCAACCATCTGTATTCATTGTGACAGCTAATCGGCTATTGGTCGGGATAAAGTAATATGTATAATGGAAAGTCTAGACATATTCGTCGTAGACACAATTTTAAACAAACTACTCTCTAACGGAGTTGTCACTTTAGACTATGTGAAGTCTAAGGACAACATTGCAGATCCGCTAACCATAGGGTTAAATCGATTGTTAGTAGAGACGTCGTCAAAAGGAAAGGGTTTAAGGCCTTTAGTGTAAGGTGTTACCGGAATGGAAACCCAACCTAGTTGACTGGAGATCCGAAAATCTAGGTTCAATGGGACAACCTAATTACGTGTAACGGTGGTATGTCACTAAGGAGGTTAAAGCTCTAGCCATTCCTTTTATCAGTGATACCTGCAAGTGTAGAGGTTAAATTGAGCTTTTAATGACTCTAGTGTGTTGAGCTGTTGAGCTGAGTATAGCAGGATACTTAAGTAGAGTCACCTATGTGAGTGTGAAGTGGGGCCACTTCTATAAGAATTGACAAGGCCTAATTCTTTAAACCACTTACTGAACCAGGCTAATGTTTCAAGGCCAAACCGGACACAATAGTGAGAGCGGAACGATGGTTAGAGTAATTCCTGTGTGAGGTTTGTTGTCTTGGTTTACATAATTGGCAGAACAGTTCAAGACTTCGTGTTCACTGGACAGCCAGTAAATCTGATAGACTTCATTAGGGGAGGTTCAAAGCCAAAAGTTGCCTTTTCCGATGTCAAGGTTATTCTGTTGCACTCTCTCTGAGTCTTTGTTGTTGAGCGTTGTCCGTTTATTGTTATTCGGTCAATTTTTATTCATGTGGGAGATTGTTGAAAAAATAATATTTTTTTGGTGACTTTAATGCAATATTAAAGTGGGTGTTATTTCTCAATTGAGTGGAGTAAAGTGAGTTTAGATTTTTTGTAGTGAGATCTTTACACCACAAAAAAGAATGACAAAAAATCATTAAAGTTTGAATGAAAAATTGATTCATTAAGTTGGCCTCATGAAAGAGGTGTTAGGAAAGGTGTAAAACCTTGTATCCCACATTGATTGTAGATGAGAGCATTGATGAGTATTTAAATCCTATTTTTGGCATAAGGGTGCATGTCCTTTGGGGCATCCAAATTTGCCGAAGGAAGGGAGTTATGGATGCTTCAAGGATGGATTTGGGGCAAGACTATGGTCCAAGTTGGTTATGCAAAAATTGCCACACGCACGCACGTCGCCCACTCGCCCACTCGAACCGGGTCGAGCTGGGGCTAGGTCTGTGGTCCGTGGGTTGTGGATCGTGGATCTTAGGACTTGGGCTTGCTGGAATGGATTTAGTGTGGGAGTTAGGCTTGGGCCACCCATCTTAATCTTTTTAGGTCAAGCCAGATCTGTGGGCTGTAGATATTCATATACTAAAAACTAGTATGTATAGCTGGTAACTCCTCTATTAATGATGAAATTAAACCCATCAATTTTGTAGAATTAATTCAGGTTAATGCAGAATTAATTTCTACATTTGTTGCAGGGGAGCCTCTTCCTCTCTCCCTCCATGTGTATAAAATGAGGCCCTCTCTTTCAGTTTTTTGTACCAGAAATTGCTGTTATTTCTGTCTTTATATGTTTTCTAGTTTTATATTATTTTCTTCCTGTGATAGAGTGCTGCAAAGTTCTATTCACCAAAACTACTCAGTCGGTGCATTGATGTAGCTGGTCCAACCATCGTATATTGGGAGACAGACGTTGAACAACCTCCAGCACCCAACCGGTGAGGTGGCGAATCTGTTTTAAAGACACTGTCTAGTGCAGGTTTCGGTTTGCTTTCATTTGTTATTTTATTTTATGATGTATTGTAATTTTCAGCATGGTTTGCTTGTTCAGAAATTTCAATTGTCTATGATGAATCTATTTATTTTATGCTATCACACAATTTATACAACAATTGTTTAATTTAAAATTGAAAGAAGTAAAATGAAATTTGAATCAAACTATAAGAGTTAAAAGATTAGCCCATTTTCTTATTTCATTTTCAAATTATTTATTTTTACATAATTAATCCCTGAAGAGAAAAAGAACCAATAAATAATCTCTAAATTTTTTAATTTTAGTTTATATGGTATGATCTAAGAACATCTACAGCACAACATCAAACAAACACTTCTACTTCAACTCTCATTTTACGTTAGTGAATTTAATTGTATGATTTAAATTGTTTAAATTTTAAAGACAGCTATTGATTTGAACAACCCTTATTGGAAGGATAATATTAGTTTAAATTAAGAAAACAAATTTAAGAATTAAATTGATAAAAGTAATAATTTAAGCATGAAAGATAAAAGTGAAATTATTTTTATTTTAGTAATTTTATGTGGTTATTTTTGTCAGAAGAATGATTGAACTTAAAAAAAAATATAAATAAAAAAAAAATCTCTCCCCCTTTCTGGTTTTCGAGATAAGCAGTAGCAACTCCTTGACGAATCTGCTACGGCAAGTGCTATCGTTATTCCCATGTTATGACTACTTGGTTTTTTTTTTTTTTGGTTGCATTGTTGATAATGCAGAGCAGTGGTACCACACCTTCAATGCCGACGCCAATGGCTTCGTCACCATCCGATTCAATGAAGAAGTGGTGTGTGGCGAGCGACGAAGCATTGCTGGCGAACACAGACTTCGTGTGCAGCAGCAGCTCCGGTTGGGTGGACTGCACCCCAATAGAAGAGCGTGGGCCATGTTTCGATCCAAACACCGTCCGATCACACGCGTCATATGCGATGACCGCTTACTGTCAGGCTAACAGTCAAAACGATTTCAACTGTGATTTCATCAATACTGGTGTCATCACCGTGGCTGACCCCAGTATGTTTTAGGGTAATTACATCCCGTGGATGTCAAAATATATATATATATATATATAAATTCATCAAAAAAAATTTATAATTTTGTTATTAATATTTATAAAATTTCTTACTGATTTATAATTACCTTTTCAAAATCCCACTAATGTAATACTTTCGGTAAGTTTTGAATGACAAGTTTGAAGATATGCTTATTTAAAAAGCTTTTCTTCTTTCTTTTTTTGTTGGTTACATTAGAAAGAAAATTACAAACTATACGGGAAGCAAATATCCGTCGCTGCCCGTACTCCTAGTGTCCAAGTTGCGTTTCACTCCGATTAACCTAAAAATACAATGACGGTGAGCTACCCAACAGTGTACTGCCGGAAAACCCTCCGACAGTCAAGTTAGCACACAGGAAGAGAGAGAGAGAGAGAGAGAGGGGAGATAGAGTGGTAGGTGAGTTGTGATCATATGATCTTCCAGACCTGAGTATGGAGGCGCAACACCGTTTCTATACCTTCTGCACATGCCTCTACGTCCATTCGCCTTTGGATGCGTGGACCTGTTCTTCTTTCCCATTTCCTTACATGTCAGCGCAAATACAGCTAAACACCACCTAACAAAACCGCCAAACGGTTCTGGGGCAAACGGATAGCACGATTCCTTGCCATCACACCGCAACCACATCACGACCGTGATAGTCACCCGGTTTAATTGGAGGATCCCGCTGCAGCTTAGCCGACCTTCTTAATTCTGACCTAGATACTGCCCCGTCGGACTGCTCTGTAACGAATATGATTAACCAGGCTAACCACCCAAGGCTGCATCGACTGGACCGGACCAGGGCCTTGACCGAGCACGTCCAGTGGCCGTATGAACCTAGCTCGGTCCAACTGCGCTTGGCCCAGCTTTGCTCGGTCCAGACTAGCTCGCCCAGTGTCAATTCATGAAATCTCCCTCTCACAAACAAAGGGCTAAGTCCATTCACTAGAGATTCCAATCATGTCCCTCACTAACAAACCTCTAATTTCAACTGGTGGTTGATTCACCACCAACCTTCCTTCAGGTTGTTCTGCACCTAGTTTAGTTAGAGCTTTCGCACATAAATTTCCTACTTTTCAAATATGTTAAATTGTACACTCACATCATTTGAAGAGAATTTTGACATTTTCCACCAAATTTCTGATGGGGCATTGGTCCACAGTTTCTTCCTCCATTAACTTGACTACATGGGCTGCATCCGTTTCTATCATCACATTATTTAAGCCCTTTTGTAATATGACATTAAGACCTTTGTACAATGCCCACAGCTCTGCTTCTAAGCTTATTCCCATTTTAATGATATATTTTTCATGATGCCTAACATTATTCGTAGTATAGAAGTGTGAAAAGTCGGTGGTGGAGGCTACTCAATGATCATTTTTTCCTAAGCATGCTCTCTCTCTCTCTCTTTGAGAGTTTAATTTATTGTGCATCATTATTTTGCTTTATTTTGTACAATAGGGGATGATCAGGAGTCCGGATCCTCGGCCGCCCTATCCAGCGGCCCTTTCCGGCAGCGCCCCAAAACGACGTCGTTTTGGGGCTAATTTTCCAAAAAAAAAAAAAAACAGAACGAGGGTCTGCTACTGCTGGGTTCATCCATATATATATGTATTTCCTTTGTAAATTTTCGAAAAGAAATAAAGATTGATCCAAATCTGGGAAGCATTCTTGGAAAATTTGGGGAAGCATTCAGTTCTTGAAGAATGATCCAAACACACTCGAGGTCTTCATCATCTACCAACATTCATTTCATCTTCATCATCAAAAACACATCTTCATCAACAACAACACAGAGGTCTTCATCATTTTCAGATCAAAAAAAAAAACAGATCGGTGACCAAATCAATTTTTGAATGCATAAAAAAACAGATCGGTGGTCAAAAAAAAAAACACAAAGGTCTTCAACACAGGAATTAATTTTTTTTCCCCCTTTAGATCCAGATCCAAATCAACTAGAAAAAAAAAAAAAAAAAAAAAGGTAGAGAAAGCAGAGGCCATCGGCGATCAAAATTTTTTTTGAACATCATCATCATCTTCAACATCATCATCAGCTTCATCATCTTCATCAACAATCAAATCCAGCTAGGTAATCACATACACACAAACAAATCCAGATTTTGAACAATTTTTTTTTTTTTTTTTTTGTTGATGATGAACCCAGCAGAACCCAGCAGCTCCTTCTTCCTCTTCTTCTCTTCTTCTTCTTTTTCTTCATCTATAGATATAAAGATATATATATATATATATATATATAGATGAACCCAGCAGAAGCAGACCCTCGTTCTGTTTTTTTTTTTTTTTTTTTTTTGGGAAAATTAGCTCCAAAATGACGTCGTTTTGGGGCGCTGTTGGAAAGGGCCGCTGGGTAGGGCGGCCGAGGATCCGGACTCGATGATCAGTGGGTTGGGTAATTAAAATCTATTATATTTTTTTGGATTTAAAAGGCGAGCGGTCCACGCATGTGTATAATTTTAAAGACCATCATGCTGTTCTTATCTTTTCTTGCAATGAATTTTGGACCAGCTTTTCAACATTGCTACAATTACAGGCATTTACACTTTTTAAACACAAACTAACATAGAAGTATAGATAGGGAGAGGAAATTTGTTTACAATAAGGTGCATAATACACATCATCTCATTGGTTTAATAAGGTGGTCTCATCAAAAGTATGAAATAGACTAATAAAGTAGCGTGCATTGTCTATATATGTATGAATAAATTTACACTCATAAATATGTGTATTTTTTTTCTCTCTCTATTTGTTTGTGATTGACTCTTACCACTTGCCAATTTTCCAAGTATTACTAATTGGATGAGCTTCCCAACCACATCCATGACGGACTTGGGAGGGTGTTGTCACAGCACTCTGTGACACCTTGATAAAGTGTATATCGATTTTTATTTTGATAATCTGAATCGTACATATTATAAGATTCATTGAGTATACTATTTATATAAAAAATGAGATTAATCGGACATGCATAACCCTATGATTGTGCCATAATTATTTTAAAAAAATTATCCAAATTATGTTAACTGTTTATTTTTTTAAACATAAAGGTTACGGATATCTAATTGACTTAATTTTTTTTTAGAGATAATCTACTTGACGAATATTATAATATAACGATTTGAATAATTAAAATAGATTCAAAAAAACATCCCCAGAGATTCACAACACGATGTTTAAAACACAACACGCTCCCAGGTTCCCTCTGTGATCAGCCCAACCACAAAGAGGCTGTTGCTTAGGACTCTACTTTTTTTAAAAGAAAATGTTGTTCATATATAAAATTTGTATAAAAAAATGTTACAAGAATTATATGATAATGTGAATTTAGTAAATAGATGTCATTTTTGTGGATATTTTGTTTCAAAGTGAATAGTCTATATTGAGTCATATCATTATATATAAAAATTATATATATATATATATATATATATATATTTCTTTATATATCATTACTCTTTTTTAATGGGTCTTAGTTTTAAGTTAATTCGAAATGCAAAAAAAAAATAAAAATAATAATAATGATAATTACTATTGAGTTCTATGTACTAGATTTATCAACTCACAAGTCTTGAGTATAATTTTTTAACATATTTGCCCCCGTTTTAATAATTAAAAAATTTTATGACTTACATATGAGTTTGTAAAATGATCACTGGTACTAATAATGATATTTATGAATTTATTAAAATGATTAATTGATAAAAGTTCTTCTTAAAAAACTCTCAATAGTAAAGACATAAAAAATTTGTCTTTTTATTAAAGATACAATGAAAAAAAAAAAAACTCTTCATACGATTATAATCAAATATATAAAGACATGAAGAATATTTGGTGGATGAAAGAGTAATTTAATAAGTCTGATAATTTAAACTTTTTCTTTTATTTTTTTTTAAATCAGCAAAAAGAATTCTTTATTGATGATAAAATCATATATCAAATGAGATTACATCAAATAAAATAGTGGTATAGCAGAAGGCATCATAGCTAACTAATCCAACCCCAACTAGATTAGCACTGAGAAGATGGCCCAACCATCTGCAAGCTCAGTCACAAAAGTTTGATGAGAAACCAAACCCGGCAAGAGAGAGACCCACAAGAACACATAGCATACAGACAGCAAACACAGAGCATTCAACCCAACAGAACACTGCAAAAGAAACCCCAACAGACAGACAGAACTCAACCCAGAATCCACCAGCAAAAGCCACCTCAGTTCATAATGCAAACTTTCACCCTATTGCAGATTATACACAATATCATTAACTGAGTAGTCAAAAGAAGGGTACGAAGCTCTGAGCCATAGTGCAATCCTTGTCTTGATGAGATCAAACAACCTTACCATATCCACCGGTGTGCTATTAAAGAGACTTTCATTCATCTGGATAAATTATTAGTAGGTTTCTAATAGTTGAATTTAATTTTTATTAAGTTTTATTAAAAATTAGTTTTAGTAAAATTATCGTTAAAAATAATTTTTTATGATGAAATTTTGCATATATTGCTAAAAATTAGTGACATTTTTTCATAATTTTTAAAAATTATCGTTAAAATTTACAATTATTAACAATTTTTTGTGACTAATTAGTGATATTTTTGTGACAATTTTTTGTGATTAATTAGTGACATTTTTTGTGATGAAATTTTTAAACTATTGCTGAAATTTAATAATTAGTAATGTATTTTAATAATATTTAATAAAAATATCATTAATTATTACAGGATATATTAGACAATAAATTTACTTATTAAAATCTACATATAAGTATATCTAAAACTTTATGTAATATATATATATATATATAAAAGTTCGATTTGATTTGATTTGATCTAGACATGTAAATTGAGAATCAACCGTATCCTATTGAGATAGACTCATAATTGAACCAATGTAGTAAAAAATAACCATATCCAACCGATTAGTCTCATTTTTTAACTATTAGGGTGAATAAACAATGGCCAAACTATTAAGGGGTGGACAAAGAACAAGCCTATTAAGTATTTTTTTTAACTATTTCTCAGCATTCCTTATTAAATTATGGAAAAAATTTTTTAAGGTCTTTGATATTAAGATTTTATAGCATAAAAGGCACTCAATATTTTTATAATGTCTAAGGTCCCTCAAGTTGATTCAGAAAAAATTGGTCTTAGTCGAGAGAAATTTTTTCCAGAGAAATTCTCTAGGTTCAATCCAGAGAAAATTCAAATTTTTCTGGGTTTAGTTTGACCAATTTTTAAACCAGAAAAAATTGATAAATTCTGGACTTCTCAAGCCAAGAGAAAATTGACTTCACCAATTTTACTCAGTTAAAGGCAGAGAAAATTAAACAAATTTCTCTGCCCTCCCTACCTCGCACAACACCAGATGCTTATTTTAACAAAACCAGCTCATTCCTTGTTTTCCATAAAATCCACAAGATTGCCATGGGCATTGCTTCCCAAATTAATTTCTTCACCTGTTTGAATTTGCAGCGTTACCACCATGGGTTTGTTTACATGGTCCAGAGAAATTCTTTGGTTTAGACTGAATTTTCTTTGGTTTGAACTGAATTTTCTCTAGGTTGGTCTAGAGAAATTCTCTGGTTTGGTTGGTCTGAATTTTCTCTGGGTTGGTTCAGAGAAATTCTCTGGTTTGGACTGAATTTTCTCATGGGTTGGTCCAGAGAAATTCTCTGATTTGGTCTATAGGAAAAATTTGAACAACCAAAAATATATACCTATCAAAATATATAATCATACACTACATCAGTTTATACACACACACATACAAGTGTATATATACACACATACAAATGTATATATATATACACTCCGACGATAACCCATCTAAGATTGCAAATAGAATTTAACTTTTTTAAAGCCCTAATTGATATGCTCCCTTAATTCATCAATACAACATCTTGATATAATTAATATATGCATAAACAATATAATGTGTGCATATGCCAGCATATAAATTCATTTGAGGCCTCTTTGAGGTCCAAATCCCTAATCCATTATGTGGGTTTGAGTGCTTGTGTGTATGTATATATAAATAGAGAGAAAGAGAATGGAGTGTGATTGAGAACCTGAGAGAGAGGATTGACGGTGAATTCAGGTAACGACAATAACTCATTGGCGGAGATAAAGCCACCACTGTTGCGATCGAGTTGACAGAACCTCTGGTAGAGCAAGACTATCTCCTGTTGAGAAACTATACCCAAAACATCTCTGCTGCTTTGCGTCTGTAATTCGAATCCTCAGATGATCGTTTGTCCCAGCTGCCATTGATGTAGGAGGGAGAGAGAGAGAGAGAGAGAGAGAGAGAGAGGAAACGGAGAGTGAGAAGAGAGAGACCAAACTTAGTGGAGGTGAAGTGATGAGATCGGAGGGAGAGAGAGAGAGGTGAGAATTTCTTTGTGATATATGAGTGTGGGAGTTGAGGGACCTTAGACATTATAAAATAAAATTGTAGATCTCTTCCATTACGAAATATGAGAGAGAGACCTTAGACTAATTTTCCCTTAAATTATTTAAGATTATAATTTACTCTCAATACACTTTATATTTTTTCACAAAATTACTTTTTAAAATAAAATCATAATTTATTATACCAAATAATAACAAATTATGAAATAAAAAACTTGGTTCCCCTAGATCGTCATCAGCAGCCTCATCATTGCCAAAGAAGAAACTTTAGCTTGTTCTACGAAAATAACAGAAAAAGACTTAAATATAAATCATTTCATAAATTTTGTTTATTATTATTTTATTAGATTTAATCTATTTTTTTCTGATTTTTCAGTCTTCTTGGTTTCTTTCCCAAATCTTTATAGATTCATCTTTCATCTCTAGTTAAGAAACAATTTTCAAATCCATTACCCCACAGAAGTTCATTAAAATTTCTCTTCCTCTAAATCCTTACTTTTTTCTATTGATTTCATTACATGGCGACTAAAATTATCTGTTTTTTATACATTGTGAAGATCTAATAATAAATAAATAAATAAACACAGGAACAATATGAGTTTCAAGTGCCGAAGGACTTTTCGGCAGTCCGCAAACTTCAATATTTGTTCCAAATATTGCACAGATGGTCATCGCCCCTTGGTGTGGTACCCTTATACTTCGCCTAAAGCCAAGTCTTAGCGCAAGGTTGGAGATTGGCGGAACCTACGCTGCCCTTTTTTTTTTAATACCCAAAAAAAAATTGTGTAATTGAAAATTCTGTATTTTTGCCTCCTTTGTGTTGTGTCGTTGACAGTGGACAAAGCATAGTGAAAACTTTATTGAAGGCTAGGTTTAGGTGATTCCTCTTTGCAAGAGTCAATCTTGTGGAGCAAGTGTAGAAATTTACTTTTGCACACAGTGAGACGGGAATATATAATCTCAATATTATTATTTTTATTCATTGTTTAATTTTGTTCAAATTATTATTATTCTTATTCGTTGTTTAATTTTGTTCAAATTAATGATAATAGTAAGTGAGAGGGTAATTTATATGTAAATTGGGCCGAGCTGGGTAATGGGTCATTCTGTGGACCACAGTAAGAAGGGCTAAGTAAAAGGTCCTTATAATTAGCCCGGTCCAGAGGAGCCTTACAGATAGCCCAGTCCGAAAGAGCTTGGTGGTTAGCTCGGTCACCACGGTCGGCGCAGTGACAGTTAGCTCGGTCAAACCATCTTAAGCCGAGGTACATGTTACACATAAAGCGCCGGGATAAATGTAACATGAGTATTGTTAGCTCGGTTACATTGTCATTGTGCCATGGCAATGCTAGCTCGGTCGTTTGGACATACCACCGAGCTAGGATCATCTCACTTGGTTTAAGTAGTGAGGGGGCCGTCGAAGGATAAGCATTATCTTGTAGGAGAGTAATTCCTAAGAGGACTCTGCATGGAGAAATAAGAGTTCTACTAGGATTATGCCACACGGAACCTATAAAAGCTCACAACATCACCTATGGAGAGGTAACGCAACTTTGATTCCCGAATACACAGTGCTTTTGTCTATTTGTCTATTTTGCTGACTTAGGTATCGGAGAGGTATCCGATACACACCCGCCGGCTAGCTCACGTTTGTGTTTTCAGAGAGTAAAGCAACGACGTTTGGAGGAGCACAGACTTGGTCAACAGGGTTGTACGAGAAGAATATTTCTTGCTCATACAATTGGCACCGTCTGTGGGAATCACAGAAAGAACAAAACCTCTTGATCAAAGTTTTCCTCACTAGATTAGACGCAATAGCGCACAATGAAGATTTGCCTCAGTCCGCCATTGACAGACAAACCCCAGAGGGAGGTGAGAGGCGCGAAGGTTTGCCTTCCATCCCTCTCATGGCAGATTTAGAGCCCCAGCGACAGAACCCGCGGAGGGATGCAAGGGGGAGGCGGGGTAACAGCCCCCATCGCTCATCAAGTCCTGATAGGCAGAGGCGGAGGATCGACCCTCAAGTTTTGGAGGATCGGGTAAAGGAGCAGGACGAGTTAATCAGGAAGATGGCGGCAGACATGGAATTGATGAAGCGCCAGATAAAAGGGAAGGGGGTGGCGACAGGAGAGGAGCACAAAAGCAACACGCCCCCTCGCCACTTAGAAGATTGTGGTAGGCATACCACGCCATCGCAAGCAGAGAGTAGGAGCCTTAGAACAGGCGACACTCAATCAAGGACTTCCAGAACTCGTTACTCCAGGTCTGAGAGAACGAGATCATTGAGGCCTTACACTGAGGGAAGCACCTATCGGCCCTCACATACGCACCAGACATCATCCAGGCAAACGGAGTTGCCTAGATCGTCCGACTTACGGACTGTGCTTGAAGAAAGGGCACGACGGAAGGAGGATGCCAGGGCACGCGACCCGCACAGAGTTTCAGCCCTTCAGCGGTTGGCTCCTCGGACGCATGGAAGCGTCGAGATAGGAATGCCAATACCACACCTTGCCTACGAACCAACAGATAAAGCATTGGCAAGGCTACATAGCTCGCCGTTCGTTCTGGCGATTGAGAACACACCCTTACCTTCAGGCTTCATCTAGCCTAAATTTACGACTTACAAGGGGAAGACAGACCCTTACATGCACCTAAGCCACTTTCGCCAGGTCATGGCAGTATACCGGCGGAACGAGGCTTTGATGTACATCCTATTCCCATCTAGCCTTGGCGACCTAGGTTTAACCTGGTTCGAAAGGCTACGATAAGGCAGCATAGTCTCCTGGGCATAATTACCAGAGGCATTCGTGACGAGGTTCAGAACGAACACCAAGACGCCAGTAGAGATCGATCAGCTACTCTTCATTGACATGGGCGACAAGGAGGCGTTGAGATCCTACAACAGTCGTTATTAGGAGACCTTCAACCAGATAGGAGATTGCCCCACAAATCTCGCCATCGTGCAATACAAAAGAGGTCTTTTAGTCGGAAACAGGCTAAGGGACTCAATTACCATGACGCCCCCCCTCACAATGGAAGCCTTAATGGAGAGGGTACACCAGCACATTCGAGTGGAGGAGGATGGCGCCCGTGCTAAAACAAAGTCTGGTACAACCGCAATACTAGATAAAAAGACTTCGGCAAAAGTCAACGCGGTAGAACGTCCAAGCAAAAACGGGCGAGGCAGGCGGGACAATGGAGAGGACCACGATAAAAGGTGGTTGAGAGTCCGCACTGCCATTACCACGGTGTTCAAAAAACCGATCTATCAGATTCTCAGTGAGATATGCGAGGAACCTTTCGTCAGATGGCCAGCTAAATTGGGAGAGGCACAAAAGGACTATGACGAAAGATCTCGATGCACCTTCCATAAGGAAAAAGGACACTGCACTGAAAATTGCACGCCGTTGAGACAGCACCTGGAGGAGTTAGTGGTAGCTGGGCACTTGGACCAATACATAGAAGGAGGGACATAGCCAGCCCCCCAAAACCACGATCATCCAGACGGAACGCCGATCGACGCCCCACCTCAAGGCGTGATAAACGCAATACATGGGGTATTCGAACCTGAGCGAGTATGTGAGCTCAGGGGAATAATCAAGAAGGCTGAGCACTTAAGAGAGGTATTAAGTGCACAGCCAACCACTAAAAATGGGAAAACAGAGGCCACGAACGTCATGTCTTTTTCAGACAGAGACTTGGCAAGGATATACTGCCCTCACAATGACGCACTGGTCGTCACTCTCTACGTCAAGGATTACGACGTCAGGCGAATTTTAATTGACCAAGGGAGCTCATGTGAGATAATGTATTACGAAACCTTCAAGCAGTTAAAACTGGAGGACAAAGACTTGGCACCTGCCGTATCTCCCCTGATCGGATTCAACTCAATACCAGAGTGGCTAGTTGGCAAGATAATCCTCCCAATCAGAGCAGGAAACATGACGAAACAAGTGAAATTCTGGGTATTGAAAGTCCCTTCCACTTACAACATAATTTTGGGAAGGACATGGCTGCATGCCATACGATCGGTAGCATCAACCTACCATCAAGTAATGCGGTTCCCCAATGTAATAACCCTCACCACTGCTTACCGATAAACATTGATTACCGTTAAACTGAACTGATTATGACTGATAATTGAACTGATTAAAGTACTGAACTGACTGACTGAAAACTGGAACTGAATTGACTGAGTATGTATGTTAATTTGTATTCTATCTGTTTGATTGTTTATTTGATCTGTTCACGTGTTATGTTTAAACTGCTAATTGAAGGCCTTATCGGCGGCCGAACCGGGAATTGATTGATGTTTTATGATCCTCTTAATTAATGTGATTTTATAGTGTATTTATCTGAAAACTGATTAGGTATGATTAAATTAGATTAAATGTTGGTAAATTGCATTGTTACACTTATTTACCATTTTGCCACATGAGTGGACCACTACCTAGTCAATACTAGAGCCTTGCATACTTGAATCAAAACATTGTCCTCAGCCATATCTCTTGTTCAACCGACCTTAGAGAGAGTGAGAGTGATTCAACTTGATTCATCTTGTGAATTGCTTGGAAACTTGGAGAATTGCTTGGTAATTGAAGTGTAGATTGCTAAATTGAGCTCCTAGTCTTGCATTGGAGACCTAAGGTAGAGTAATTACCCTCTTGTTTATCTTGTTCAAGCATGATTCATGCTTCATTGTAGAACTAAGTCATGTTTTGGTTCGTTGTTGTTGAATTGAAGCTCAATCTTTGCATGCATGGTTGTATTGTAGATGTTGAGTTGTTTTCATGGCAAAATGTTACATGCATGTTCACAATTATGTTTAAGTCCATGATTTCATCATGTTTTGGAAACAGTTGGCTCTTTAGAGCATTAAATTGAAGCTTTGAATTGATTTGAATTCATGCATATTTGCATGTTCTCCATGTTCATGAAATTGGTTTGAAATTGGGTTTGAGTTAAACACCCTTGGGCTTTGATTTCTCAAATTGAGTTTTGAATCATGTTATTCCATGTGTTTACAAGTGTTTTTCCAGAAATTAGCCCAAGAGGATCGAAAAATTATGCTTTTGAACTTGGTTTTTGGCTTGGAGGTGCAATCTGGAATTTCCAGATTTTGCACTTCCGCTCGAGCGGGGGAAGTTCCGCTCGAGCGTGGAATCCGAGCATCCTGTATCTCTGCACTGTTTTACAGTCCGCTCGAGCGAAGAATTGGGCGCTCGAGCGGAATCACGTGTCTCAAGCTCGAGCGGGCGTCGAGCGGAGATTCCACCCATCCAACACTTTTGACTGTTTTGCAGAACGCTCGAGCGGGTAATTCTACGCTCGAGCGGGTACCTTTGTCTGCATGTCCGCTCGAGCGAAGTGACCTACGCTCGAGCGTGACCCCTGTTTTCTGAAAATTCTGAAATTGCTTTTTGAGTACATCTTTGCATCCTCATCTCATTCTAGGCATTCTTAGACCTAGTTTAAGACATTTTAATGAGGATATAGATGTAGAACACACCGAGGCAAATTAGGGATTAAGTTATTATCTTTCCCAGCTGTGTAGCTTAGTGTGTTCAATCTGTTAACTGTGTAGGGTTGGCGACTGGGGAGGCACGCTCTAGCATACTGTAGCCCAAACTCTGTGAGTAACGATTGTGTAAAGATATGTTCACAAATGATTATCTTCTGAACAACTGAACTGTACTGTTTTCTGAACTGATTACTGTTAACTGACTGAATGTATGTCCTATATTCTGAACTGTATTATGGCATCCTTAGCACCTACTGTTTACTGTTACTGTGATAGAAATCTCTGTCGGTTCCCTTGTTGGAACCACTACTGTTACTGACTGATGGCCATCACTTACTGCTCGGTCTTTAAGACCTACTGTTTACTGTACTGTTATGCTAATGGGTGTACCACATATGACTGTACTGACTGAACGACTGAAATACTGTTTAAATGAACTGTTTTCATACTGTAAGGACATTCATTATCAACCTCTTTACGCATTATGTTATTCACTGGGCTTTAGCTCACTGCTCATATATATATGTAGGTGTTCAGGCACCAGACCGCGGCTAGGAGCGTCAGGGTTACTCCAGTTTTGTCAAGCCAACTACCGTGCCTCACTGCGAGGTTCCAAGCCTATCTTGCTAAGGCTTAGGGGTGTTTTAGGATTCCCCCTTCTGTACTGTCTTACTGTTTTGTAATAACCGAATGGATTGTATAGACTGAATGTTTACTGTACTGTCATGTAAGGGATGGAGTCCCTAGTCTGAATGTTTGTTTATATTGTGCATACTGCTCTGTACTGATTATGTATATATGTATGGAAAATCTTTTTGCATACAGACTGTCACTGCTCATTGGGCATTGTTTAATTACTGTATTAGCTTCCGCCAGGCCCTGTACTCTGTTTTACTGTACTACTGTTAAGCAGGCCTTCGGTAATCTCAGATTACTGGCCGGTTACGGTGCTAAACCCATAGGGCCGGGTTTGGGTCGTGACACCCAACGAAGCCGAAGTAATTGAAGAGGTCTTTAGAGACCAAATTATGTCCAAACAGTGCTTCGTCACAGTAAATGGCAGCCGAGCTGCCAAAGGGTTTGTTCAGATGGTGGAAGAACCTGAGAGCAATGAATTGTTTGAAGATGTTGGCAAAGCCGCTAAACAGAAGGCAGTGGAAGACTTGGTACAGGTAAGAATAGATGAAAAGGACTCGAAAAAGTTCTTTTTGCTTGGCTCATCTATGTCCAACACTGAGAGAATAGAGGTCATGGAATTCTTGACCTCTAACATCGAAGTGTTTGCCTGGACGCCGTATGACATGCTTGGCATTGACCCAAACTTCATCTGTCACCAATTGAATGTCCACCCAACTGCAAGACCAATCATACAGCGCACTCGCAGATCAGCACTCCACCACGCCGAGATAGTGGCGGAAGAAGTGGGAAACCTTATAGAGATAGGAGCTATCAGAGAAGTGCACTATCCCAAGTGGATATCCAATACAGTAGTGGTACCAAAAAAGAATAGAAAATGGCGTATCTGCGTGGACTACAAAACAGTCAACAAGGCGTGCCCAAAAGACAGTTTTCCCCTACCACGGATAGACCAACTGGTAGACCTAACGACAGGACACAATCGACTTAGCTTTCTTGATGCGTACAGGGGTTACCATCAGATCGCTATGTATGAACCAGACCAGGAGGTCACATCTTTTACAACGCCAAGAGGACTGTATTGCTACAATGTCATGCTCTTTGGCCTAAAGAACGCAGGGGCGACATTCCAACGGATGGTCACCAAGATGTTTGAGCCATTGTTAGGCAGAACAATGGAAGCTTACATAGATGACATGGTGGTCAAGAGCAAGGATGAAAAGGACCATCTCAGGGACCTAGGTGAAATGTTCCAGATCCTAAAGAAGACAAGTTGCGCCTTAATGCTTCCAAGTGTGCGTTCGGTGTAGGATCAGGCAAGTTCCTAGGCTTCCTGGTGACCAACCGTGGTATAGAGGCAAACCCCTCTCAGATCAAAGCAATCCAGGATCTGGAAAGGCCTAACTCAGTAAAAGAAGTGCAGCATCTCACCGGTATGGCAGCCGCGCTCAACCGGTTCATAAGTAGGCCATCAGACAGATGTCGATCATTTTTTCAAGCATTAAAAGCCAAGTTTGAGTGGGATGAAGAATGCGACCGCACCCTAGAAAGTTTGAAAGAATACATGTCTTCTCCACCATTGCTAGTGACCCCAATACCTGGAGAAGAGCTCTTTTTGTACCTAGCAGTTTCACAGCACGCAGTCAGCGCGGTGTTGGTCAGAGCTGAAGGAATCCAACACCTGCCCATCTTTTATGTCAGCAAGACATTACTGGGTGCAGAAACCAAGTACTTACCATTGGAAAAACTGGCCTTAGCCTTGATGATGGCATCAAGGAAGTTGTCGCATTACTTTCACGCCCACACCATAGTCGTTCTCACAGCTTTTCCATTAAAAGTTTTGTTTGAGAGAGCGAACTTTTCTTGGCGAATCTTGAAGTGGGCAGTAGAGTTGGGACAATTCAACATCAAGTTTCAGCCCAGAACCGCGATAAAAGCCCAAGCTTTGGCAGACTTTGTCACAGAATTCACACCAGGAAGTCATCGCATCTGCCCAGTCGACTTAACGGGTACAACCGAAATAGGAATGAAAAGTAGCGCCGGGATAGCGCAATCCCTAATACAAGATACCCAGCCACATCTCAGGACAGACCAGAGTAATGACGAGCTGGAAGAGGTGAACCATGCTACACCAGGCAAAGACTCGTCAGCAAACAAAAACTTGGCACAATCAGATAGTGAGGGGCAAACAGTAAGCGTGGACTTGGAAGAAAATACCAGCACCACTCGTGACCCCACGACATCATCCGATCCTTCTACCTGCTGGAAGCTATTCGTTGGAGAGATGTGGAAACTCTTTGTGGATAGAGCATCCAACAGGCACGAAGCAGGACTCGGCATAGTCCTCATCTCACCAGATGGCCTAGTAGTGGAACAGGCAGTCAACCTTGGCTTCCCAGCATCAAACAATAAAGCGGAGTATGAAGTGCTTCTAGCAGGACTAAAATCAGCACTCTACATGAAGGCTACCGAGCTAATGGTTTACAGTGACTCACAGCTGGTGGTAAACCAAATTTCAGGCGACTACGAAGCAAAGGATGAAAGGATGGCTAAGTACCAAGAGTTAGTCATAAAAGAGATCATGAAATTCGAAGTAGTGCGAATAGAGCAGATTGGTAGAGAAGAAAACAGCAGAGCAAACGAACTAGCAAGCTTTGCTTCAATGGCAGATACATCCATCCCACACCCCCTGTTGGTCGACTTCCTACCCAGACCAAGCATTGAAGAACCTAAAGTAGAAGAAGTATGTTGCGCCAAACTAGGCCCTTCATGGATGGATCCCATCATAGTGTTCCTAAAAGACGGCATTTTACCCGAAGAGAAAAAGGAGGCCAACAAGATAAGAGCAAAGTCATAGCGATTTTGGCTCTCCCCATCAATGGCCTTGTACAAGAAATCCTTCACAGGACCTTACCTGAAGTGTGTCCATCCCAACAAGATCGAAGCATTCCTGTTCATGATTCACGAAGGCGTATGCGGAAGCCACCAAGGGGGAAGATCATTGGCTTACAAGGCAATTTCGCAGGGATATTGGTGGCCTTATATGCGAGCAGATTCGGAGAAGTATGTGAAGAAGTGCGAGAAATGTCAGAAGTTCGCACACCAAATACATCAGCCAGCCAGAGAGCTTCTACCATTAACTAGCCCGTGGCCCTTCGCAATGTGGAGCTTGGACATAGTAGGACCACTCCCAACAGCACCCGGCAATAGAAAGTTCTTCCTTGCAGCAACAGACTACTTCACAAAGTAGGTGGAAGCAGAAACACTAGCATCAATAAAGGAGAAAGATATAAAGAAGTTCGTCTGGCAAAATATAATCACTCTGTTCGGCATACCCAAGGCGCTAATATCAGACAACGGCACTCAGTTCGACGGTAAAATTTTTAGAGGCTTTTGTGAGGAGTACAAGATAGAATTTTATAACTCTACACCGGCATACCCCTAAGCAAATGGCCAGGCAGAAGCATCAAACAAAGTTGTCTTGGATGGATTGAAGAAAAGGTTAGAGAAAACAAAAGGAAAGTGGGCTGAGGAGCTTCCTCATGTTTTATGGGCTTACCGTACCACACCTCGACGATCAATTGGAGAAACACCATTCTCCTTAGCCTACAGCATGGAAGCAGCAATCCCACTGGAAATTGGTCTCCCTACCATCAGAAGCGAAAATTTTGACCCAGACTTAAATGGAGAAGCCATAGCATTAGAGCTCGATCTTGCAGAAGAAAGAAGAGAAAAGCGCTGGTTCACATCGTCTCATACCAACAGGAGTTATCCAGAAAATACAACAAGACAGTACATCTAAGGCAATTCAAAGTTGGAGATTGGGTACTGTGCAAAGTAATGGGAAACACCCTAGTACCCGGAGACGGCAAGTTAGGGCCCAATTGGGAAGGACCTTACAAAGTGATTGGGTTAGCAGGAAAAGGGGCATACCACTTGGAAGACAAGGACAGCAAAACCATTCCCAGGCCATGGAACACTGCCAATCTCAAACTGTTTTATTTTTAGCTTTTTCTTTAAACATACTTGTAGTTTTCCTTTCTCAATAAAATAAGTAATTTCTTTTCAGCATAGATTGTTTCCTTCTATAAAAGATTGTTTTAGTGAGCTAGGGGCATTGAAAGCATAGTTGGCCAGAATAACCAACTTTAACCGCTCCTAAGCCCAGGATAAGGATCTAGGCTGCAGGACATTTGGCAGAAACAACCAAACACTTTACTCTAGGTTGGCAAGAATAACCAACTTAGAGGTTGGCTGGAATAACCAACACCCCTCCTAAGCCCAGGATACGGATCCAGGCTGCAGGACGTTTGGTAGGAATAACCAAACACTTTACTCTAGGTTGGCAGGAATAACCAACTTAGAGGTTGGCTGGAATAACCAACACCCCTCCTAAGCCCAGGATAAGGATCCAGGCTGCAGGACGTTTGGCAAGAACAACCAAACACTTTACTCTAGGTTACCAGGAATAACCAACTTAGAGGTTGGCTGGAATAACCAACACCCCTCCTAAGCCCAGGATAAGGATCCAGGCTGTAGGACGTTTGGCAGGAATAACCAAACACTCCACTCAGGGTTGGCAGGAAAAACCAACTTTGATCTCTCTTCAGCTAAGATTAGGATCTAGACTGAAGAGGTTGGCTGGAAAAACTATGACAACCCTCACCACTGATTAGTGCCAACCTATGATTAAGCATGTTAAGTGACTGATTGACTGAAATTCCGAACTGATTGATTGAGTGTGTTAGTTTGAATGCAAAACTATCTGTTTGACTGCTAAATGATCTGTTCATGTTTTATGTTTCAAACTGCAAATTGAAGGCCTTATCGGTGGCCGAATCCGAAATTGATTAGTGTTTTGTGTTAATTAGAATTAATGTGATTTTATGGTAGATTTGATTGAAATTTGATTTGGTATGACTAAATTGGATTAAATAAGCTAAATTACATTAGTTGGACTTATCTACCAAAATGCCACTTAGTGGACTAGTTCATGAGCCTTTTATTTGATTTCTATATGCTAGCATTATAACATTTCTTCAGCCATTTCTTGAGCCATAACCGACTAGAGAGAGAGAGAGAGAGAGAGAGAGAGAGAGAGAGAGAGAGAGAGAGAGGAAAAACTTGATTTCAACAAATTTAGCTTGGAGACTTGAAGATTTTGAAGAGAAATTGCATAATTGAGCTCCTAGACTTGAAATTGAGGACCCAAGGTAGGAGAATCATCCTCTTGAACTTGTATTTAAGTTGTATCTTGTATGTTTCATGAGCCTTTAGTGATTAGAGTCTAGAATTGGTTCAAAATGTTGAATTGAAGCTTAAATCATGCATGCATGTACATGTTCTAGCATTTTGAGGTTGTTTTCATGGAAATTGCTACATGCATGTCCATATCTTGACTATAGTTCATGAATTCATCATGTTTTTGAGTGAATTGACTCATTTGATTATGCATTGGAAGCTTTGGAGTTGATTAAATTCATGTATGTTGCATGTTCATCATGTTCTTGAAGTTTTGTTTGGAAATGGGTTCAATTGAACTACCTTTGGGCTTTGATTTTGCAAATTGATCTTTGAAACATGTCATATTATGAGTTTTAAAGTGTTTTCCAGAAAATTAGCCCAAAAGGATTGAATTTGATGCTTTAAATGTTGAGTTTCATGCTTGGAGGCAAATCTAGAAATTTCAGATTTTGGATCCACGCTCGAGCGGGGAACTCCACGCTCGAGCGTACACTCTGAGTTCATGCAGTCCGCTCGAGCAAGTAAAGTAACACTCGAGCGTGGAATGCGTGTATCCAGTACTTTGTATGTGTTTACAGTCCGCTCGAGCGAGGAAATGCACACTCGAGCGAGGACTTGTGTCTCACGCTCGAGCGGGGGTCGAGCGCCCATCGAGCGTGAATTTCATGCATCCAGTACTTTTGCAGTCCGCTCAAGCGAGGAAAGTCACGCTCGAGCGGAGCTCCTTTTTCTGCATGTCCGCTTGAGCGTAGAAAGCCACGCTCGAGTGAGACCCCTATTTTCTGAAAATTTTGAAAAGTGTTTTAAAGTGCATTTTTGCATCATCATTTCATTCTAGGCATTCCTAGGCCTAGTTTAAGGCATCTTAATGAGGATAATGCTATAGAACCACACCGAGTCGAGATAGGGACTAAGTTATTGTTTCCCAAACGTGCAACTTAGTGTGTGTTCATCCTGTAACTGTGTAAGGTTGGCATCTGAGGACGCTTACTAGCCTATCTGTAGCCCAGAACTCTGTAAGTAACAATGTTGTAAAGATATATTCAATCATGAATAATTTCTGAATGATCAACTGTACTGCTTTCTGAAATGATATTTCTTACTAAATGAATGCTTGTCCTATTTGCGAACTGTATTCGTGGCATCCATAGTAATTTACTGTTACTGTATTGTACTGCTACTGTCACAGAGATCTCTGTCGGTTCCCATGTTTGGAACCACCACTGTTTACTGATATGATGGCCATCAACTGACTGTCCGGTCTGTTAAGACCTACTGTACTGTTTTGCTATTGGATGTACCACTTATGACTGCTATGATCGAATAACTGATATACTGTTCAAATGACTGTTTTAAATACTGAAAGGACATTCATTCCTAACCCCTTTATGCATATGTTATTCACTAGGTTTTAGCTTACTATTTATATATATATATATATATATATATATATATGTAGGTGTCCAGGCACCGGATCGGAGTTAGGAGCATTGGGTTAAACTCCTTTTTTGTCAAGCCAACCAACGTGCCTCACTGCGAGGTTCCAAGTGTGTCCAAGCCAAGGTAGCTTCGGGTTGTTTTAGATTCCCCCTTTTCTGTCTCTATTTTGTATAGACTGTTTAGACTTGTACTGTACTGTTATGGTAGGGATTTGTTCCCTAACCTGAATGTCTGTATATGATGTATGTACATACTGTTTTTGTTCTGAATGTGATTATGTTATGAAAAGTCTTTTTGCATACAGACTGTCACAGCTCATTAGACATCTTTTATTACTGTTTTGGCTTCCGCCAGCCCCTGTACTCTATATTACTGTTATTACTGTTAAGCAGGCCTTCGGTAATCACAGATTACTGGCCGGTTACGGTGTTAAATCCATAGGGGCGGGTTTGGGTCATGACAAAAACCAACACTTGTTGTTCTTCAGCCAGGATAAGGATCTAGACTGAAGAGGTTGGCTGGAAAAACCAACACTTATTGTTCTTCAGCCGAGATAAGGATCTAGGCTGAAGAGATTGGCTGGAAAAACCAACACTTGTTGTTCTTCAGCCGAGATAAGGATCTAGGCTGAAGAGGTTGGCTGAAAAAATCAACACTTATTGTTCTTCAGCCGAGATAAGGATCTAGGCTGAAGAGGTTGGCAGGTATGGCCAGATTAGATTGCAAAGTTAAGACCGGGATAAATATCTCGGCCAGAAAATTTACTTCATTCAGATTATATTGGGAAAGTAAATACAAGCATAGAGGTAAACCGAACAGACAGTTGAGGAAAAACAAAAGATGATTTCATTGATAATGCAAAGTCAAAGTACAAAAGATGGAGCCATAGCCCGGTTACAAATTATTTTACTAGACAAAAAAGACAAATCAGGAGAACAGGTCATCCAAATCAGCATCCACAACAACTCGGTCTTCACCCAGAGTGTAATAACCCCGATCCGTAATTAGCTACTAATCCGTATTTAAGGATGTTAATGAGAGGATTAAAATAAATTATGTGTTCATTCTGTAGTTTGCATGATTTGGCTTTCTATCTGTTACTTGTAGAAATATCTGTTTGGAATTTTCGCTTTAATATGAAAATTAAAAGCCTTATCGGCATCCGAAACCGAAATTGATTACAACAATGTGTTATTTGGAATTTTTAGAACGCTATGGCAAATTTTATTAAAGATCGATTCAGAACAATTAATTAGGTTGTGTTTGGTTGGACCAATGTTCTAAGTGTTGTATTGTTTAGCATTCCAACTATAAGTGGGCTTTGGACTCATTCTTGAACTCACACATATTTTCTTTGAGTGGAAAATTCTGAGGCTACATTTTAGAGAGAGAGAGAGTTCATCTTTAGAGAGAGAGTGTGTAGAAATTGAAGAGAATTGAAGGCTTTGGCTTGAACTCATCAAGATTGTGCAAGGATCTAGTTAATTCAAGACTATAGGTATGAATTCAACCCCTAATTTATGAATCTAAGTCATCAACATGAAGATTATGAGTTTAAATGTGCACATTGAGCTTAGAATAAGGATTTGAGTTACAATTCATACATACATGCCCATGTAGGTGTTAATTTACCATGTTAGTTTTGTATTTCACCAATTGTGTTGAATATGGAGGTTGAATGGTACATGCATACATATTTCATCAAGTTTTGTAAGTCAATCCCATGTTTTTGAAGTCTTGAAAGAGAATTTGGAAGAGAAATCCACATGCATGCATGAATATATGGAGTTTTGGCATGTTAAGTTTGATTTTAAGCATCTAAGTTATATTAGTAAGTTATTTGGTGCTTGCATGTTAGAATTGCCATGTTAATCACTTAAGTTCATGTTTTGCAAGAGAATTTTTTACATGCGTGAAGCTTATGAGCTCAACTTGATAGTTTCTTGAGTTTTGAAGAAAAGAGTTTGAAAGATTTTACATGCATGCTTTGTTTCTTAAATTTCAAGATGAAATGTGAGCTTTTGACAAAACCTTGGGCCATGATTTTATGAAATGATCCTAAATTCTTCATGTTTTATAAGTTTACTATGTTATCTCAAGTTTTGGGGCCCAAGAGATGTGTTTTGGAAGATTGAATTCGAGTTTTGAGCTTGGTGATCAAATCTGGAAATTCTAGAATTTGCATCCTCGCTCGAGCGTGGGAGTTCACGCTCGAGCGACCACTCTGAGTGCGTGCACTCCGCTCGAGCGACCAAAAGTCCGCTCGAGCGTGAATTGTAAGCTCCTAGAAGTTTCATGTCTTTTACAGATCGCTCGAGCGAGGGAATATGCGCTCGAGCAACCATCCTCATTTTGCATGTCCACTCGAGCGTGGATTGAGACCAACCAGTACTTTCTCCGAGTTTGCAGATCGCATGAGCGAAGGAAGACTCGCTCGAGCGACCACTCTCATTTTGCATGTCTGCTCGAGCGAGGAAATCTACGCTCGAGCGTGGACCTTATTTTCAGAAATTTGACTAAGTGTTCCAAGGCATGTTTTGGCTTCCTCATTGCATCTTAGGCATTCCTAAGCCTTAATTAAGCCATACTAATGAGGTTATGGATTAGAAACACACTAAGATAAGAATGTACTAAGTTCCGAGACTACAAGTGTGTGTGTTTTAGGTAATGTGATAAGAAAGAATAAGAACCAATGTAATGAAAGGTAAGACTTAATGGCCACTTGAATGTGTAATGATTAGATGTGCTTGTGTTATGTATTTTATGATTGTAGGTCAAGACTCGAGGACTGATTGACCGCTTACTGGAACCACTGTGACTAACGTTATTGTAAAGATACGTTCACATGAATTACGTTCCAAATGAAATATGATAAGTTCTGATTTCTGAAATGATATCTATTTTCGTGAACGAATATTCCAAGTTTGAAATCTATTATGGCATCCATAGATAGTCCCAAGTCATGGGGGACGGCATGAAAATGCGGGTCCATAACATACAAGTAATTACGAGATCTCGTTAGCCACTTCATTGTGGTGATATATGTTTAATCGGTATCCGGAACCGATTACTCTAGTCGGAAGACGTTCTGTGATGTGTTCTATGGGATGTACCATTATTATGTTCTAATATGAGAATGATTATGCTATAATCTGTTTTCCGCTTATGATATGTTCGGATTTCGTTCACTAACCCCTTTACCTTAATGTTATTCATTGGGCTTTAGCTCATTGTGTGTATATATATGTATAGGTGATCATTCTGGAGCCCGAGCCTAAAGGCTTTTTGTCTGGACCTGTGTTCTGTTGTCAGCCAACCATTGTGCCTCACGTGGAGGTTCCCGAAGTGTCCAGTGTTTAAGTTCTGTCGTTTCTATATATATAAGACTTGATTTGATGTCGTTGGCTGTACTTAAATGACGGTAATGTGTGTGGGTATAATGTATGAATGATATTTGAATATGTATATAAAGTTTTAAATATTCTGTTCACATAAGTCAGCACAGCTCATTGGACAACTATATTTATGTATTTGCTTCCACTAGCTCGTTAATCTTGTTAATCTGTTCAGAGGCCATCGGTAATCCAAGGATTACTGGCCGGTTACGATGCTAAACCTATAGGGGCGGGTTTGGGTTGTGACAGAGTGGTATTAAAGAACGAGTTATACCGCACACACGTGTCCATATGAGCAATAGGATGTCTTAGAAATGAAATAGGGACATTGCATTATCATGTGTAAGTATGTGAGCTATTATGACCATGTCCTTATTGAAAATACATTGAAATGAAACATTTGTGCATGATCAAAGAAGTTAAGTGGAATAACATGTAATGTTAATTGCAATATCGAATGTGGAATCTATGTGAATATGAACGTATGAATGTAAAGGATCATGTGACTGTATCTGAATTGAAATGAAAGTATAAACACGTCTGATATGAAATGAAATGTGGAATCAATGAGAGTTTTCCTTATATTAATAAGCACCCTGTTTATGTGTAGCCCATGGAAAGGACAAGGAATATAGACGAATCTGAATCTTCTGACGTTAGAATTAGCCGGTTAGAAAGAATGGTTGAAGCCTTAACCGAAAATCTGAAACAACAGCAACAAGGGAAAATACACGTACCTGAACCAGCTAACTATGATATGATAACACTGACACAGAGATACAATAAAGATTAAACCACCGAAATTTTAGGGGGGTATTGAACTGTCGAAAGCCGAGGCTTGGGTCTTAGAAATTGAGAAAATATTTGAGGTATTTCCGTGTACTGAGGCACAGAAAGTTTTGTTGGCAACATTCACGCTTAAAGAAGAAGCTAGGAGATGGTGGATGTTAGTACGAAATGATAATGAAGGTATGACATGGGATAGGTTTAAAGAAATTTTCTTCAAAAAATACTTTCCCCAATGCATCCGAGATAGAAAAGTATCTGAGTTTAAACAACTTAAACAAGGCAAAATGACTGTGGCTAAATATGAAACAAAATTTACTGAGTTAGCCCGTTATGCACCCCACATGATAGACACTGACTACAAAAAGGCTAGAAAATTTGAAGGTGGGCTGGACTTGGATGTGTTTGATCGAGTTGGTGTCTTAAAATTGCCAAAATACGTGGATGTTCTTGATAGGGCCTTAATGTCCGAGGCAAACATAGCAGCCTTGAAAATATCAAAACCAACATCATCAACTGAATCAGAAAGAATGAAACACAAGAAACAGAAAGTCGAAATGACTAGTAATTCGATAACTTCTGCGAATGAAAAATCTAGGGCGAAAACTGTGAACAAAGAAAGCCGGGGAAGCAATGTGAACAATGGTATACCTATTTGTAGAGAATGTGGGAAACAACATTGGGCATTTGTCGCCGCCTATCAGGAGCTTGTTTTAGATGTGGACAGAAAGGACACTTGGCTAAATCTTGCCCACGAGCTCATCCGAACAACACCTAGAGGCAAGGAAGGGTTTACATCCTAGTTCTAGGAGATGCTCGGAATGCTGAAACCACTGACGCAGGTATTACCTTATTTATGTGTGAATTGTGTGTATGAAAAGCGATTTGGGAAATCTGTATGACCATGACTTGAATTGAATTGTTATATATTGATTGAAACCGTTGAATGATTAGACCCATGAACTTGAATTATATACATGAATCAGTCACGTATGGAACTTCTGAAATTGAGAACCTATGTCAGTCTGAAAGAATGAACTTTTGCTTATGAAATTGCGAACGAATGCCTAGATGATAATTGATCCTAGACTCATATCTGTATATATATCTCCTCGCTTATAATACTATTAGAATTGATGGGGTTAAACTATGATTAATGAACACTTTGAGACCTACTGTTTGATATGAACTATCGTGACTGACTTGTTGAACTATGCTCAAACTGTTAAATATGGAGACACACTATGATTGACTGTATATGGAACATGTTTGGACCTACATATATCGATACCTTTGTGTGGGATATTAGTTAATCGAACTCGACACACTCTTTGTATCCGTTGTATTTGTATCTAGACTGCGTAGACCTATGACTTGTTGCCTTCACTATCGTATCTGGAGAAACTGTTTTGTATTCATCTGTACATTGAACTCGTGAACCTGTATTGGGAATGTTATTAGATTCTGAACATGCACATATATGACTATACCTTTGCTCAGAATGATTGATATGATTATTTGTTTGATAACTCAACCGTTGGGACTATGACTCTGGGATTGTGTGACTAAACCCTGAATGATAAACTCTAAACTGTGGACTGTGATTGTTGAACATTGACAAGACTGTTTGACTAGACCAGTGAACCCATGCTTAAATGACTGTATGACCAATTTGAAACTTCTGTATAACAATCTGCTATTGAGTACCTTATGCTTACATGAAAAACTCATTTGGGAAAATTGCTATGCTGACTGTAATACTTACCTCTCGATGTGAATAACTGCATGCCTGTGCATTTACCTGTGGAATTATTGGGAGGAAACACATTGTATATGACCTGAAACACTTTGACATGAACTACTATGATACATAACTTTGATGTGATTTGAGAACCGAGGAACTTAGAACAACTGTAGAACTACTGAATACGCACCTAAGCAAATGGAGTATGAACTATAGAATTAATGTACCTCGTTTGGAAATAATAAGGCTAGAACCTTTACCTGATCTAATTTGATAGAACTATGGTTTGATGAGACCTTTGTTTACTTGAGAGAACTTCTGTTTGATGACTGTAGACACCCCATTTTTGACCGACCTTAAGACTCAGACGTCACCGATTGAGCACTTGGTGACGTTGCATATTGTGCTCATTCTGAGGTTTCAAAGTCTCGGCTGCGAGCCTTGCCTCCAGACTTCTGGACTCTTTCGTGTCTTGCCTCGGTTTGCGAACCAGGCTCCCTTTTTTTCTGTTTTCTCTTCCCGAAGGGAGGGAGAGGTCTTGTAGATCATCTCTCAGTGGCCGTAGGATACATTTCGTGGTCGTAGGCCATTTTTCCCGTTTGGAGCCCGGTTTCCGATTTTTCGGAGCCGACGGCCGTGTGCCTCGGTTCGGGACCGCTTAACCACCTCCGTTTGCTCCGGTTTTTGGCATGCATCTTATTTTCTCCCTTTTGAGGGACACTGCGGTCCGAAAAACCAATTTTGTGGTCGAACACCACTTCCGGTGCCTAACAGTCAGTTTTCGGGGCCTCGGGCTGCGTGTTTCGACCCCTGAACCTTCATTTTGCATCAGTTTGAGTTCATTTTTGGCAGGGACCTCTGTTTCATTGTTAGGAAGGTCGTAGAAGAATGGGAGGCCAACAATTGTTCTGACAACCAGTTTTATTCCTCCATCGCCCTCCGTCGCCCGTTTTTCTCACTTGAAAGCCAATGTTGACCACCCTAAGGCCACTTTTTCCAGCCCTAAACCACATATTTGTGTTGTACACACCTGGGAGGCCACCAATATCACATGGCCGGCCAGTAATTGTGTTTGCCCCTTTTGAACCCCTCCAAAAAGTGGGCTTTTCTCTCTCCTGGTTTACTTTCTCCAGTTTTTGACCACATGGTTGTGTTGTGCACACATGGGAGGCCACCAATCTGGGGTGGTCGGCCACTAATACCTCTTGACCCTTTTGACCCTTGGCCGGCCGGCCACCTGCAACTCCAGTAACCGGCCGGCCATGATCCCCTCCTCTGGTACATTACAAATATGTATTTTGTTTCCCCCCAGATTGTGTATCCGGGGGGCTGCACTTTTGGGGGGAAACTTGAATTCATTTCCCCCCATTTTTCCCCCCTTTTTTCCCACACTTTTGCCTATATATCAGGCCCTCCAGCTCCCATTTTAGGGGTTACAAAATTTGCTTCACGGCTCTTGCATTGTATCTCTCTCTCCCTACACTCCAACTCTCAAAACCTCCCAAACCCTACACCATTTATCCACCACCACATAGCACTACACCACCACCATCCTTTCCAACAATTGGAGCTGGTTTTCTAGAGCTTAGGAGCACCTTTCCTCAAGCCAAGAGCTGCTAGAGCTTGGTCTACAAGGGTGAGTCTTCATTCTCCCTCTTTTGTGCTTTATTTTGTTCTATATCTAAGCCATACTTGCTTACATTTTTGGGCTCCGACCCTAACTGGAAATAGCATTATTTTGAGCGCCTTTTAATTTTTGTTTAAGGGCCTCTCCCTGTTTGAGGCTTCCTTTTCACACTTTCTTCTTTACCTCTCTTGTATGCCTCTTTCTTGCATAGTATTTTAGGCCTATTTATAAACTGTTTTGAGCTTGGTTATAAACTGTAAAGTAGATTATTTTGAGCCCTTCTTCAACATTGTTGAAGGGATCTTCACCTTTTTAGGCTTCCTTTTGTCACTTGCCTCTTTATCCCTCTTTTAGCCTTATTTTTGCATGTTTTGTTAGCCCCTTGTGCTTGTATTTTTGGGCTCTGGTACAAACTGTAAATAGCCTTATTTTGACCCCCTATTCATGTTTTATCAAGGGTCTTTTACTATTTGAGGCTCCCTTTTTACTCTTCGTGTTTAAACCTCTTTTTAGGCCTTATTTTGCATAGCATTTTAAGCTTGCATGTGCACTGTTTTGGGTTTGGTCACTAACTGAAAAATACCATGTTTTGGGCCCCTATTCAACTTTGTTAAAGGGCCCTCCTATGTTTGAGGCCAAAAACCATCACTTGCTTCTTTGTCTCCCTTTTGGCCCATTTCTTGCACAATGTTTTAGGCCTGTTTGTGTTTAGATCCGTGGCTTGTTGTAAACTTTAAGTCCTTCATTTTGAGCCCCTCTTAAACTTTGTTGAAGGGATCTTAGCCATTCAGGGCCAGCAGCTGCTACTTGCTTCATTACCTCTTTTACGGGGCCATTTTTGCATGCTAGCTTAGTCCTATTTGTGTCCATTTTTTGGCCTTGCTTAAAACTGTAAATATGCTTGCTTTGGGGCTGTCTTGATTCTTTATTCACACTTCATATTCAAATAATGCATGCTTTGCATAGCCATAGGTCATTCCATGTACCTAATTTCATGTTTCGGGTCTCATTCCATGTATCGGGTGCCATGTTTCCATGTTTTGGGGCTGTTTTGCATCATATTTTGGTACTGAAATTTGCATGTTTGCATATCATGTTTCACACCTTGCCATGCTTTGTTAGAGTGGCATTTGTGCCTTAGGATCGGTCCTCGGTTTGCGTGCATGCGTGCACGTATGTCGAGTGTCTCATTTTCATCTCATGGCTACTTATGTGAGTGTGGTTGAGGTCCACTCGTGTTGGTGTAAGTCCATTGTGCATTGTGTATGCCATTTCATTTCATAGCATTGTGTATGCTAGGTTGTATGTTAGCGCATCGTGTATGCCATGTTACCTCGTGCATCGTGCATGCCATTTCATAGCATTGTGCATGTTAGGTTGTATCTTAGTTGCATTCATGCATGTCATGCATATTGCATTGTGCTTGGGATAGGAGTTAGCCTGAGCACGGGAAACGAGGGACGTTTCGTACTTCGAGTGACAGAACGTGTCTCAATTCCCAGTCACCGACACTCCGGATTATCCATGATGGAGTTTAGGTTTTGTTGTGTTTATATGTGCATTCATTTCATATTGAGTCGTGCAATTCGACTCCTCGGCCATCATGCATCGATATGCGTGATTGGTGGCACGAGGATCGAGGACTACACTCCTTGAAGAGTAGTCGTGCATACATATGTGAAAATACCTTGCCATGCCCCTTTGTTGCTCTCTGTTGCAGCAAATCAGAAATCGACAGCCTTCCGGAGCTTGGCACGCATTCCAAGAACAATTGCAAACAGAGGCAAACAGGTGCATCGCAGTGGATTTCCGCACAAAGTAACCTGGACATGCATCATTCATCATCCGAAGCAGCGTCAAGGCAGTCCCTAGCTTGCATGCTAGTTTTCAGCTTACCTAGTTTAATTTGTTAATTAATTAGGATTTTGTAATTATTTGGACTGTAATATTCATTTGGGACTGTATTATTCTTTCGGACCCTCCGCGCGAGGGCAATGTTGTAATAAGTGTGCGTGTGTGTGATGTATGTCTTCCAACCCCACGTCTTTCTCCCTTTTATTTACCCGCTTATGATGGTTAGATTAGGGCATGTTTCAATTAGCATACAGTATGATAGCATGTTTGCATTCATTCATCTGTTTTGCATGCACCGGGCTCGGTGCATCATACTAACTGCATTGTATTTTCAATTCCAAGTTGAATACATGTTAGTTGTAGCATTTCATATGCCATGTTTAGAATAGCCGAGCCTGCTATAGTTGCATTTTTACATGTGTTGCATTAGGCATTTCTGTATAGTTAGGATCATGCATGGATTTCTAACCTAGCTTCTGTTTTGGCTTGGAGTACTCGGTAAGTTTTATGCTTTAGCATCCTTGCATGCGTGTGAGTGACTGCCATGAATAGCATGCTTACCATGAGGCTATATGCTTATGTGATATAACTGCCTGAATGCCTGTGGGTGAAGGTTGGGTTATTTGAATTGGGACAATTCATCAAATGTGTGTTTCAAGCCCACTGGATAGTGGCAAAATCATGTTTTTCTAAGCCCACCCGAGGGTGGAAAATCCACGTCTTAGCCTACTTGCGGGTAGCACCATCAAACCATTTTCAAATAAACAAACATGAAATGTTTTGTTCCAATTCAGGCAATCCAGTCGATACTTGTATGCTGTGCGCATCACATAGTAAATCTAGGCTAATAACCGGAATAAGAACACACAATATTTTCAAAACTTGATATCATGGTTAGTAGAGGCCGATCTTTGATCGGGCGAGCGGCGGTGCTCACGAAGTGATCTTCCCCAATCGTACCCAAGTTCCCGAGCCGAGGCAACTTTGGTGATGACGGACACGTGGCCTTAGGCAACGAGTCAGGGTTTCCTAAATTTTCCAAAATAAAATATTTAGGTGGTGACTCTGTATCTGGCAAAGCAGTCCATGTTTGGCACTTCTTTCAAAATCTGTTTTCTCAAAACAATTTGCCGGATTTGGACTCTTTGGTTCAGATTACGAACCGTGACAATTTGAGAGTCCGAACTGTAGTGAGCCCAATATCGAACGGAACGGGGGACTCGTTCCTCCCAGGGCGTTCGGGGACGTCTACAGTTTCTGGCGACTCTGTTGGGGATTTAGAGAACTTGACTCAAACTCATGATATCTTGTTTTGATTACACTTATGTGTTTCTTTGCATTGCATTTGCATTGGTGCGCCTAGGACACCGTGTTTTCCATCTGCTATTCCTGAACGGTTTGCCGAAGGCTTGTCTTGTCAAGGCATGACCATAAGGCTTACCGGTTGTGGGCTCTGCCAGTATGGGAACACAAACCCCGGTTTTACCGGGGCACCCATTTTGACCATTCGACCTAGTGCATATTCGGAATCCATAGTGACCATTCCAAGCTAGGACAAGTTGCTCACCCGATTTAGGTTGTTTGAAACCGCTGCGTGTGTAGTGAAACCCTAGCTCCTGACAAAATAGGACAGGGAAACCCTACCCCTCCATAGGGGTGTTTTGGCTCTCAATTATCTATTATGTGCTTTTAGAGTGCGTCTCTACAGGAATGCATGTATCAGTTTGCAAGTTTGGGCATCAGGCCTGTGGGCACCAGTTCAGTATTTTGGGATTCAGTTTACTTGAGGGTATCAGATTTGAGGCTGAATTTTGGGGGCAGAATTCAATAGAGGGCACAGTCATCCTGCTACACTCGTATCTGTTTTGGTGAAGTTGAGCTGAGGTGCTGTTTGTTTTCTCTTTTGCTAGGGTAGTCTTGGAACCATAGCTTCAGAAGGCTCCGATATCCCCCGAGGTTCATCGAACTTGTGCTGATAGACTTTGTCAGGTCAGAGATTCAGTTCAAGGGCAATCAGTGTTCCTTTGCCAGAGGCAGGGTAAAATGGCCAGTCAGGCACAAATCACCAGTTCAGCAGTTACCAGATCAGTGGCCCTTATCCACCCCACCAGTGAACAGTTAGGCTGAGGTCTCAGTTTCTACTGCAGGGATAGATACCAGTTGGTTAGATGGATCAGCAGAACACATTGGGGATGGAGGCAATGATGCGCCAGATGCAAGAAAGTATGAAACTCATGCAGCAAGATCCTGTCCGCCAAGCTGAATTTGCCAAACAGCAGGCTGCAATCATGGCCCAGCAGGCTGAGCTAATCACCAGGCTGTAACAGCAAAACGGAGCTTCTGCTTCGCATCGAGCTCCTCCCCCACCAGGAGCTCCAGTACCCCAGGAGACGCCAAATGTCCAGGAAGGTACGGACATTCCGACAGGGCCGGCTCTGCCCCCAATCTTACCCCAGCTGTCCAAAGCACCAATCAACCCACCGGACTCTCCCTTTAAGTTCGAGGTAGACCATACAGCGTTGAAGTTGAGCAAGCTTGAAAAGTTGTTCAAAAAATCCCAGGGGGTAAAGTCCATCCCGGACATTGAGGACAGGTACACCGACGCAACTGTGACACTGCCAGACAGGTTCAAGATGCCTCACATCAACCGTTTTGACGGGTCAGGAGATCCCATGGTCCACCTAAGTTTGTTTTCAGATGTTTTGCGCCCGATGGGCTTGACAAGATTACAGAAGCTTTCCCTTTTTGGCAGGACCCTGTCGGGTATTGCGGCCATCTAGTACGCCAAATTGGAGGATTCAGTGAAACGAAGCTGAGAGGAGATGGCCGAGGCCTTCGTCGCACAATATTCATACAATACCCAAATCGAGATTACGACCCGTGATCTTGAGACGACAAGGAAGGAGCCTAAGGAGAGCTTCTCAGAATTCGTGGCCCGCTGGAGGGCCAAGGCCTCAATGATGACCATTAGGCCAACGGATAAGGACCAAATACGGATGGTTGTGCGCAACCTCCAGCCCAAACTAATGCAGAAAATGATCGTGCTCCCCTTCCCTACCTTTTCAGATTTGCATGAGATGGGAGTACAGATCGAGGATGCTATGAAGCAGGGCCTCATTGACCAGGAGAAGGAGCAGCCCAGGAGGGCGTTTACCCGCAGTTCGAATGCGACCACCAGCGGTGATGCAGCTGCAAGATCTTCTGAAGTGGACATGGTCACCACCACCACATCAAAAAAAGATACCCCATTCACTGGTGCGTCCGGAAGTAGCTCACAGACGGCCAAATATCCACCCCGAGTCAAGAGGGTTTTCACCCCCACTTTATATGCCTTTGTCAAAGGCTCTAGAGGCCTTAACCCAGAAATGACATCTGAAACCATTGGAACAACGGCCTTTACCTGATCATCTCCCTCCAAAGCATGACCATACTAGGTACTGTGCGTACCATCAACAAACCAGTCATGACACTGACAGTTGCTTTCGTCTGCGCCATGATGTACAAGATCTGTTTGACAACAGGGTCATCCCCGCGCCAGTCCAGCAAAGTCTATCGGCACTCGACCAGTGAACCTGTGTGGGATAATGTGATGTGATCGAGGGATGAACCACCTGCGGGCGGCGTTCAGTTTATTTCAGATATGGTGTATGGCATGCACTGTTTTGAGCATTTGCCAATGCTAGCTTTTGTGCTTTCTGACTTGGGTATTGGGTCAGTCTTGTTGTTTTGTTTTGAGCCTGTCTTTTTGTTTTGAGTCAGTCTCTTTTTGTTTTGGGTCGGTCTTGTTGTATCGAGTCAGTCCTGTTGTATAGGAGTCGGGTGATTCCGGGGGGTGTTACCTCAGGCGTCACCATTTTGTTTTGTGTTTATCTTTTGGTTTTGTTTTGAGTCTGTTTCTGCCGGGAAGCCAGTTGTGCCAACAGATTTTGAATGAAACAGTAGTGATTTTCATGCTCTCGTATTTGCTTCTGCCTTGTGCCAGTTATGCCGGAAGTTCTGAATGAGATGGCAGTATTTGACTAAGAACTCTGCCTTTTCTGTGCCTTGAAGTCATTGTAATGATCTGAGTTTTTCAAAACTTTTTGAACGTTGCGTTGAAAACAAAGAGAGAGGAATTCCTCGGGATTTGCAAAACTTTGATCAAACTGAGAGAAAGAGAGGGGTGCTAAGCCCTTAAACAATGAAATCATGCTTGTTAGTGTGAGTACTGAGAAGGACCCTAGCTTTGATCCAGATTGGTTCCACACTATCTTCGGCGCGAGTGATTTGTCGCTTTCTTAAAAACTTTCAAAAACAAAATGTTTTGCGCAGTCCTGTGAAGACTTGTGTGGAATCGCTCTTGAGATTGTGCAACCTAGGATCGCTCTCAGCCTCAAGATTCAATCCATTTGTTTTCGAACCTTGGACCCATTCAGAATGTTCAATGGTCAACTACAACGTGAGGCCTGCGTGGCCAGATTCGAAGCAGCCCTCGAACGAGAGGCAAGAAAGTCAGATCAAGAAGATCAGATGTCATCAAAAGAAGCTTGCAAAGCTAGATCAGGGGCACCCCTCGAACTAGGGGCAAGAATTTCAAATGTGTTCGAAGAGTCCAAGATGAAGATCGGCAAGAATGCCAAACCCCAGAAGGGAGGAAAGAAGAAGACATTGTTGAAGGACAACCGAGTTCCTATCCACAGACACTAGGGGCAAATTCACCCTCCATTGGATGGACTCTTGCATCGTCAGCGAACAACAGCCATTCTCCTGGATTCAGATGACTTCGGGATCTTAAAACCATTCCATATGGACAAAAGCTATACTTTTACCCTTGAGAGGCTCGCTGGGCCGAAAACCCGGAAGGGCGGCCCAGGCAAAAGTTAGAGCAAGATGCAAAGAAAAGAACAAAAAAGAGAAAAGAACAAAAGAACAAAAAAGAAAGATGCAAAGAAAAGAACAAAAAAAGAAAATCAAAAAGAAATAAAAAGAAAAGAACACAAAAATTGAAAAGAAGAAAAACATAGCTCGCAAGGTTGAAAACCCGCAAAGGGCGGCCTTGGCAAAAGTTAGAGCGCAAAATGAGAGGTTAAATACCCGAGTGTACCTTAACCCCGAACTACGTAAGGCTTGATTCCCATCTTTGGGATACGTAGGCAACTTCATTCTGAAGTCCAGCCATAAACACTTCCAATTCGATTGTGTCCATGCGATGGTTTTGGTCATCTTTGTCTTCTCTGTATCTGACAGTCTGGTTGTGTTCGTCGCTCTGAGGATTGACTACAATGCGCTGCGGTGCTATTCAAACAAGGGGCAACTTTCCGTTGCCATTCAAAACGCCGCAGTGTCATTTCAAACAAGGGGCAACTTTTCGTTGCCATGCAGTGTCCTTCAGACAAGGGGCAATTTTCTATTGTTATGGGTCCGAGGTTGTGCATCTCAAGAGTAGGTTCCGTGCTCGTTGAGCAGTGGTCGTTTGCAAAAATAGTTTTTGAGAATTTTTACTGAGGTTGACTAATCTTCTCGAAAAGTACTCCATATTTTTTCAAAACTGGACCATTTCTTGGACCCAAAAAAAGAAAACTCTCAGTGCTCATAGCCTAACTTGCATGATTTTAAATCAGAAAATCGAACAAGCGCATTAATCTAACTCTCGTGTTGGTCAAAACTGTTTTAGTAGAAAGCAAAAACAAAAAAAATGGTCAAAATGATGAACTAGGGGCACAGTTGAGTCAGGTGTTCTGTCTTTTCCCCTTTGTCAAAATACTTGCCAGAAAGGGCACTCTACTTGTCGGAAAGGGCACCGTATTCGCCAGAAAAGGGGCAAAACAAAGGGCAGAAAGCTCTCACATCCTCCAAGCAACGAGGTATCAAGCAAAGTGTGAAGCACGAACTAGAATGGGGCAAGAAATTCCACTCCATCATCTGGACAGATCTTATCACGTCCAAACTCCCCAGCAAAGTATCATCAACTAATGATTAGCTGCAGATTTGCTACACACCCAGTTGTAGCGCAACCTTTCCGTGGGAGGAATTTACTAGCCGTGAGCGGAAGAAAGAGAATCTAACAGAATGCTAGGGGCACAAGCCCACAATTTGCTGTTTATCCATCAACCACCCAGGGGAGGGATGAAAAATGAGAGATTGAAGAATAGAGAGATGTGTGCTGAGAGAAAAAGTGAGGAAAAGGGTTTTGTGAGAAAAGCCAAGCCTGAGGGCCGAGTGATGTGAGAATCACAAATAAGAAAGGGTGGGAAACACTACCCGGTGAAACAGGCTCCCTTTGCACGTCTGAGTGTCGTGTCTTTTTGTTTTATCTCGATTCTTGTTTTGAGTCGTTTCGAGTGTTACTCGATGTGTCTAGGTTGTGTGCCTTTTGTTTCCTTGTTGAGTCATTTCGCTGTGTTCAGTCGTAGGCTCAATACCTGGTCGAGAACTCATTTATCAATTTCAAAATAAAATCGTTTTGCGCTCCGAGTGCCGTGTCGTTCTCCACATCTGTGCAAAACAAGATTCGTTCTTTCATAAAACCGCAGGGTTCAACCCAGGTCATGTCAGAACAGTAAAACCAGGACCTGTTTGAAGCTATATGGGTTCCAGACTACAAAGCAAAAGAAAAGAGGAAATGTCAGGTATCTGAGTTTGTTTCAACTTCAATAAGTTCCGAGATTACATTCCGTGTGTACCTTTTCAAGTCTTGCCAATGCTCCGAAGTATGAGTGTGCCTCTACCTCAAGCTCAAGATCAAGTCTGCTTCAAGCCAGAATGGCGATCAAAAGTGCTCTCCCTGAGTACCATTCCCTGCTAGAGGCATCTTGGCTGTGTTTGCAATGAGTTCCTAAGAGACCAACTACGACGGTGGAAACTAGAGTTCGAATGGCTGATGCCTAGAACATAAAGGTTCGGGATTTCCGGGACTAAAGTCTGGTTTAAATACCCAGAGGCGTGTCCTCGACTTGAAATCTGTATGGAAGCCCCATAGGTTGAGATAGCGTGTATGCACCTCAATTCTGGATACTGAACCAACCTAGTCTGTCACCCCGTTGGAGAATAGGGAAAGTTGTGAATATGATCAGGAAGAAAGGCAGCATCCAAAGTGTTCTACGCGTAGAACCCTTGTCAGTATTTCAGAGCCTTTGTACTGTAAGTTGAAGGTAAGTGTTCGAAGAGCACAGGGGAAGATCCCCATCGGAGCAGAGCGGTTCACCGCCACTCACCTCATGAGGTGCTTTCTAAAGCACTATTTTGTCTATTTATTGCTTTCCTTAAGCATCATGCATTGTAATGCATTGTACCTATCAAGTTTCTTTCTCATTCATGCACGATATTGTATGTACGGTTCATTCAAAGAAGTTCCGTTTGAGATCGTTTATCTGTGTATCAATCACACTTCACTCATTTTGTGTATCTATCACACACATTCTCGTTTTCTGTATCACACTTCATTGATTTAGTATATCAATCATACTTTGTTCACTAAGTGCATCTATCACACTTTGTGTTCACATTTAGTATATCAATCATACTCTGTTCACATAGTGCATCTATCACACTTTGTGTTCATTTTCAGTATATCAATCATACTTTGTTCACTAAGTGCATCTATCACACTTCGTGTTCACATTTAGTATATTTATCATACTTTGTTCACTAAGTGCATCTATCACACTTCGTGTTCACATTTAGTATATCTATCATACTCTGTTCACTAAGTGCATCTATCACACTTCGTGTTCACATTTAGTATATCAATCATACTCTGTTCACATAGTGCATCTATCACACTTCGTGTTCACATTTAGTATATCTATCATACTTGTTCACATAGTGCATCTATCACACTTTGTGTTCACCTTTAGTGTATCCATCACACCTGTTCACATAGTGCATCTATCACACTTTGTGTTCACCTTTAGTATATCTATCATACTTGTTCACATAGTGCATCTATCACACTTTGTGTTCACCTTTAGTGTATCCATCACACCTGTTCACATAGTGCATCTATCACACTTTGTGTTCACCTTTAGTATATCTATCATACTTGTTCACATAGTGCATCTATCACACTTTGTGTTCACCTTTTGTGTATCCATCACACCTGTTCACATGGTGCATCTATCACACTTTGTGTTCACCTTTAGTATATCTATCATACTTGTTCACTAAGTGCATCTATCACACTTTGTGTTCACCTTTTGTGTATCCATCACACTTGTTCACTAAGTGCATCTATCACACTTCGTGTTTACCTTTTGTGTATCCATCACACTTATTCACTAAGTGCATCTATCACACTTCGTGTTCACCTTTTGTGTATCCATCACACTTTGCTCACTAAGTGCATCTATCACACCTTGTGCTCACCTTTTGTGTATCTATCACACGTGTTTACTCACTTTGTGTATCTATCACACGTTCGCTTTGTGTATCTATCACACATGCACACTGTATTCGCAGTGAGAATTGCAGTAATTCTCTTACATCCTAACTGCATGAAATGTAGTTGTTGCTTTGAATTCTTGCTTAAAACTGTTGCATCTATTTGCAAATACTTGCCTCATTACAGCTTGCTGCATTTACATGATCATGAGCTACGTTCGGCTTTGTGCATATCATTTTGCATTTTGCCCTTGCCTGCAGGCATGCCTGCGGGCACATCTTTGTTATCTTGCCTGTTTGTCTGAGTCTTCGGCCTCGTCAAAAATGGGCCGTCTCTGGGCTTTGACATTCACTCCCGTCACTTATGACTTCCGAGTTCTGTCAAAGAGGGGCAACTGTAGACACCCCATTTTTGACCGACCTTAAGACTCAGACGTCACCGATTGAGCGCTTGGTGATGTTGCATATTGTGCTCGTTCTGAGGTTTCAAAGTCTCGGCTGCGAGCCTTGGCTCCAGACTTCCGGACTCTTTCGTGTCTTGCCTCGGTTTGCGAACCAGGCTCCCTTTTTTTCTATTTTCTCTTCCCGAAAGGAGGAAGAGGTCTCGTAGATCATCTCTCAGTGGCCGTAGGCTACGTTTCGTGGTCGTAGGCCATTTTTCCCGTTTGGAGCCCGGTTTCCGGTTTTTCAGAGCCGACGGCCGTGTGCCTCGGTTCGGGACCGCTTAACCACCTCCGTTTGCTCTGATTTTTGGCATGCATCTTATTTGCTCCCTTTTGAGGGACACTACGGTCTGAAAAACCAACTTCGTGGTCGAACACCACTTCCGGTGCCTAACAGTCAGTTTTTGGGGCCTCGGGCTGCGCGTTTCGACCCCCGAACCTTCATTTTGCATCAGTTTGAGTTCATTTTTGGCAGGGACCTCTGTTTCATTGTTAGGAAGGTCGTAGAAGGATGGGAGGCCAGCAATTGTTCTGACAACCAATTTTATTCCTCTATCACCCTCCGTCGCCTGTTTTTCTCACTTGAAAGCCAATGTTGACCACCCTAAAGTCACTTTTTCCAACCCTAAACCACATATTTGTGTTGTACACACCTGGGAGACCACCAATATCACATGGCCAGCCATTAATTGTGTTTGCCCCTTTTGAACCCCTCCAAAAAGTGGGTTTTTCTCTCTCCTGGTTTACTTTCTCCAGTTTTTGACCACATGGTTGTGTTGTGCACACATGGGAGGCCACCAATCTGGGTTGGCCGGCCACTAATACCTCTTGACCCTTTTGACCCTTGGCCGGCCGGCCATGGGAAGGGCCGGCCGGCCACCTGCAACTCCAATAACCGGCCAGCCATGATCCCCCCCTCTGGTACATTACAAATATGTATTTTGTTTCCCCCCAGATTGTGTATCCGGGGGGCTACACTTTTGGGGGGAAACTTGAATTCATTTCCCCCCCTTTTTTCCCCCTTTTTTTCCCACACTTTTGCCTATATATCATGCCCTCCAGCTCTCAAAACCTCCCAAACCCTACACCATTTCTACACCACCACATAGCACTACACCACCACCATCCTTTCCAACACTTGGAGCTGGTTTTCCAGAGCTTAGGAGCACCTTTCCTCAAGCCAAGAGCTGCTGGAGCTTGGTCTACAAGGGTGAGTCTTCATTCTCCCTCTTTTGTGCTTTATTTTGTTTTATATCTAAGACATACTTGCTTACATTTTTGGGCTCCGACCCTAACTGAAAATAGCATTATTTTGAGCTCCTTTTCATGTTTTTTTAAGGGTCTCTCCCTGTTTAAGGCTTCCTTTTTACACTTTCTTCTTTACCTCTCTTGTATGCCTCTTTTTTGCATAGTATTTTAGGCCTATTTATAAACTGTTTTGAGCTTAGTTATAAACTGTAAAGTGGATTATTTTGAGCTCTTCTTCAACATTGTTTAAGGGCTCTTCACTGTTTGAGGCTTCCTTTTGTCACTTGCCTCTTTATCCCTCTTTTGGCCTTATTTTTGCATGTTTTGTTAGCCCCTTGTTCTTGTATTTTTGGGCTCTGGTCTGAACTTTAAATAGCCTTATTTTGACCCCCTCTTCATGTTTGATCAAGGGTCTTTTTCTGTTTGAGGCTCCCTTTTTACTCTTTGGGTTTAAACCTCTTTTTAGGCCTTATTTTGCATAGTATTTTAAGCTTGCATGTGCACTGTTTTGGGTTTGGTTACTAACTGTAAAATACCATTTTTTGGGCCCCTCTTAAACTTTGTTGAAGGTCCCTCCTGTGTTTGAGGCCAGAAACCATCACTTGCTTCTTTGTCTCCCTTTTGGCCCATTTCTTGCACAATGTTTTAGGCCTGTTTGTGTTTAGATCCGTGGCTTGTTGTAAACTGTAAAGTCCTTCATTTTGAGCCCCTCTTCAACTTTGTTGAATGGATCTTGGCCATTCAGGGCCATCAGCTGCTACTTGCTTCATTACCTCTTTTACGGGGCCATTTTTGCATGTTAGCTTAGTCCTATTTGTGTCCAGTGTTTGGCCTTGCTTAAAACTGTAAAAATGCTTTCTTTGGAGCTGTCTTGATTCTGTCTTCACACTTCATGTTCAAATAATGCATGCTTTGCATAGCCATAGGTCATTCCATGTACCTAATTTCATGTTTCGGGTCTCATTCCATGTATCGGGTGCCATGTTTCCATGTTTTGGGGCTGTTTTGCATCATATTTTGGTACTGAAATTTGCATGTTTGCATATCATTTTTCACATCTTGCCATGCTTTGTTAGAGTGGCATTTGTGCCTTAGGATCGATCCTCGGTTTGCGTGCATGCGTGCACGTATCTCGAGTGTCTCATTTTCATCTCATGGCTACTTATGTGAGTGTGGCTGAGGTCCACTCGTGTTGATGTAAGTCCATTGTGCATTGTGTATGCCATTTCATTTCATTGCATTGTGTATGCTAGGTTGTATGTTAGCGCATCGTGTATGCCATGTTACCTCGTGCATCGTACACGCCATTTCATAGCATTGTGCATGTTAGGTTGTATCTTAGTTGCATTCATGCATGTCATGCATATTGCATTGTGCTTGGGATAGGAGTTAGCCTGAGCACGGGAAACGAGGGACGTTTCGTACTTCGAGTGATGGAACGTGTCTCAATTCCCAGTCACCGACACTCCGGATTATCCATGATGGAGTTTAGGTTTTGTTGTGTTTATATGTGCATTCATTTCATATTGAGTCGTGCAATTCGACTCCTCGGCCATCATGCATCGATATGCGTGATTGGTGGCACGAGGATCGAGGACTACACTCCCTGAAGAGTAGTCATGCATACATATGTGAAAATACCTTACCATGCCCCTTTGTTGCTCTCTGTTGCAGCAAATCAGAAATCGACAGCCTTCCGGAGTGTGGCACGCATTCCAAGAACAATTGCAAACAGAGGCAAACCGGTGCATCGCAGTGGATTTCCGCACAAAGTAACCCGGATATGCATCATTCATCATCCGAAGCAGCGTCGAGGCAGTCCCTAGCTTGCATGCTAGTTTACAGCTTACCTAGTTTAATTTGTTAATTAATTAGGATTTTGTAATTATTTGGACTGTAATATTCATTTGGGACTGTATTATTCTTTCGGACCCTCCGTGCGAGGGCAATGTTGTAATAAGTGTGCATGTGTGTGATGTATGTCTTCCAACCCCACGTTTTTCTCCCTTTTATTTACCCGCTTATGATGGTTAGATTAGGGCATGTTTTAATTAGCATACAGTATGATAGCATGTTTGCATTCATTCATCTGTTTTGCATGCACCGGGCTCGGCGCATCATACTAACTGCATTGTATTTTCAATTCCAAGTTGAATACAAGTTAGCTGTAGCATTTCATATGCCATGTTTAGAATAGTCGAGCCTGCTATAGTTGCATTTTTGCATGTGTTGCATTAGGCATTTCTGTATAGTTAGGATCATGCATGGATTTCTAACCTAGCTTCTGTTTTGGCTTGGAGTACTCGGTAAGTTTTATGCTTTAGCATCCTTGCATGCGTGTGAGTGACTGCCATGAATAGCATGCTTACCATGAGGCTATATGCTTATGTGATATAACTGCCTGAATGCCTGTGGGTGAAGGTTGGGTTATTTGAATTGGGACAATTCATCAAATGTGTGTTTCAAGCCCACTGGATAGTGACAAAATCATGTTTTTCTAAGCCCACCCGAGGGTGGAAAATCCACGTCTTAGCCTACTTGTGGGTAGCACCATCAAACCATTTTCAAATAAACAAACATGAAATGTTTTGTTCCAATTCAGGCGATCCAATCTATACTTGTATGTTGTGCGCATCACATAGTAAATCTAGGCTAATAACCGGAATAAGAACACACAATGTTTTCAAAACTTGATATCATGGTTAGTAGAGGCCGATCTTTGATCGGGCGAGCGGGGGTGCTCACGAAGTGACCTTTCCCAATCGTACCCAAGTTCCCGAGCCGAGGTAACTTTGGTGATGACGGACACGTGGCCTTAGGCAACGAGTCAGGGTTTCCTAAATTTCCCAAAATAAAATATTTAGGTGGCGACTCTGTATCTGGCAAAGCAGTCCATGTTTGGCACTTCTTTCAAAATCTGTTTTCTCAAAACGATTTGCCGGATTTGGACTCTTTGGTTCAGATTATGAACCGTGACAATTTGAGAGTCCGAACTGTAGTGAGCCCAATATCGAACGGAACGGGGGACTCGTTCCTCCTGGGGCGTTCGGGGACGTCTACAATGACTCACGCTTGAACTTTGACTTGATATGACTGGGTAGAACTTGCATCTGCCATGACCTGGTTGAGCCTTTATTGATTTGATCTACGGAGACCCTTATTAGGAGCAATTATCTAATTTGGTTACATTATAGGGGAGTATGAATTACTTACCATTGAATAAAAGGGCTGTGTTGCTAAGGGAACTAACTAAATGCGAACTGGAATCAAATATGAACCCTTAGGAAGAATGTGAACCGTCAACAGCAGACTATGTGATTACGAATAGCTTCTTACCATATGCCTGTAACCGATTGGGAAAACACGTGAATGAGATTATGAAATTTGGTAACTTGTGCTTGGGAAATATGGGAATACCGTATACATGACACGTGGTTAATTACTCCGGTATTACCGTTACTACCATGAACTTGTTTGACTAAGAGAACGATTGTTTTTGTGTTACTGTACTTCAAAACTGATGGAATTTATTGACAGCAGATTGGTTCAATTATAAACTCTGATTACCTGGGAGGATATGCAATCAATATGACTGCTTCTGTATTGACACATAGTACGATTGAATCTGTGGAAACTGAGGCTGATGAATAGTATATGAATGATAACTTCAGAATGACCTGGATTAACTGTAATAAGATTACTGGATTGAAAACCAAATTGAACAAGGACCGGATGGGGCCCAAGAGATGTGTTTTGGAAGATTGAATTCGAGTTTTGAGCTTGGTGATCAAATCTGGAAATTCTAGAATTTGCATCCTCGCTCGAGCGTGGGAGTTCACGCTCAAGTGACTACTCTGAGTGCGGGCACTCTGCTCGAGTGACCAAAAGTCCGTTCGAGCGTGAATTGCAAGCTCCCAGAAGTTTCATGTCTTTTACAGATCGCTCGAGCGAGGGAATATGAGCTCGAGCGACCATCCTCGTTTTGCATGCCTGCTCGAGCGTGGAATTGTAGCTCGAGCGTAGATTGAGACCAACCAGTACTTTCTCTGAGTTTGCAGATCGCTCGAGCAAAGGAAGTCTCGCTCGAGCGACCACTCTCATTTTGCATGTCCGCTCGAGCGAGGAAATCTACGCTCGAGCGTGGACCTTATTTTTAGAAATTTGACTAAGTGTTCCAAGACATGTTTTGGCATCCTTATTGCATCTTAGGCATTCCTAAGCCTTAATTAAGCCATAGTAATGAGGTTATGGATTAGAAACACACTAAGATAAGAGTGTACTAAGTTCCGAGACTGCAAGTGTGTGTGTTTTAGGCAATGAGATAAGAAAGAATAAGAACCAATGTAATGAAAGGTAAGCCTTGATGGCCACTTGAATGTGTAATGATTAGATGTGCTTATGTTATGTATTTTATGATTGTAGGTCAAGACTCGAGGACTAATTGACCGCTTACTGGAACCACTGTGAGTAACGTTATTGTAAAGATACGTTCACATGAATTACGTTCCAAATGAAATATGATAAGTTTTGATTTCTGAAATGATATCTGTTTTCGTGAACGAATATTCCAAGTTTGAAATCTATTATGGCATCCATAGATAGTCCCAAGTCATGGGGGACGGCATGAAAATGCGGGTCCATGACATACAAGTAATTACGAGATCTCGTTAGCCACTTCATTGTGATGATATATGTTTAATCGGTATCCGGAACCGATTACTCTAGTCAGAAGACGTTCTGTGATGTGTTCTATGGGATGCACCATTATTATGCTCTGATATGAGAATGATTATGCTATAATCTGTTTTCCGCTTATGATATGTTCGGATTTCATTCACTAACCCCTTTACCTTAATGTTATTCATTGGGCTTTAGCTCATTGTGTGTATATATATGTATAGGTGAGCATTCTGAAGCCCGAGCCCGAAGGCTTTTTGTCTGGACCTGTGTTCTGTTGTCAGCCAACCATTGTGCCTCACGTGGAGGTTCCCGAAGCGTCTAGTGTTTAAGTTCTGTCGTTTCTATATATATAAGACTTGATTTGATGTCGTTGGATGTACTTAAATGACGGTAATGTGTGTGGGTATAATGTATGAATGATATTTGAATATGTATATAAATTTTTAAATATTCTGTTCACATAAGTCAGCACAGCTCATTGGACAACTATATTTATGTATTTACTTCCGCTAGCCCCTTAATCTTGTTAATCTGTTCAGAGGCCTTCGGTAATCCAAGGATTACTGGCCGGTTACAATGCTAAACCTATAGGGGTGGGTTTGGGTTATGACACAAAGGTAGCTCGGTTGTGGCAAGCACTTCTAGGTCAAGCTCGGTTGAAGGCACTACATCAAACGCAGCAGGCAAAGACGGGATGGAAACCACTAGAGTTGGGGAGGAAGACTGGTGACTGGGCTGGGTGTTGTCTTCTGAAGTAGAATCTTCGTTCTCGTCTTGCAGAAATTTTTGCTGAATGACAGCAGCGTACTCTGCCATAGAGCTCGGTATGAAATACGAAGGAGGGTTGAGGAAGACCTCGGTCTCTGGGCCATGACCGAGCTACACCGCAGCCGCCGTCTATCCACATTTTAAGAATAGATCTGTTGCAGCCTCACATTGCTTGATGTAAGTGGCCTCCCCCTCCTTATAACCTCGGTCTTCCGCATCCTTGACCTTCTTCTCGAGCTCGGTTATCTCGGCGTTCTTTTTTCCCTTGAGCTTGGCTAGCTCGCGCAGATATTTATCTTTTACCGTGGCTGCCGCCTTTTGCTTGTCTGCTTCAGCCGAACTAACAAGACCGGTCAGACGAGCCCTCTCGGTTTATAGCTCGGCTATTTGCTTCTTCGCCTCTTCTAGCTCAGCGGTTTTGGCATTGGCCTCTGTCATGGCCTGCCTTGTTAACTTACGCAGTTCCAACACACGCTTGTGAGCGATGTGGTTTTTCTGCATGGCCTGAAAAAGGGTGGTAAGAAACTTTTTAGTAAAACCGAACAGAAAGATGAACAAATTGGAAAAAAGCGAAGGGGCAACTTACCAGCACCATTGATTTTGTGGCCGAGCGAATGGCCTTCAGCTCGGTGAGATGGTCGTGGTGCTCCATGTCGGCTGGAAGGCAAACGCTTTTGGCAAGGTTGAAAGCAATCAAATGGTCTTTTTCGGCGACTGTAGACACCCCATTTTTGACCGACCTTAAGACTTAGACGTCACCAGTTGAGCGCTCGATGATGTTTCATATTGTGCTCGTTCTAAGGTTGCGAAGTCTCGGCTGCGAGCCTTGCCTCCGGACTTCAGGGCTCTTTTGTGCTTTACCTCGGTTTGCGAATCAAGTCTTATTTTCTCTGTTTTCTTTTTCCGAAGGGAGGGAGAGGTCTCGTAGATCATCTCTCAGTGGCCATAGGCTACGTTTCGTGGTCGTAGGCCATTTTTCCCGTTTGGAGCCCGGTTTTCGATTTTCAGAGCCGACGGCCGTGTGCCTCGGTTCGGGACCGCTTAACCACCTCCGTTTGCTCCGGTTTTTGGCATGCATCTTATTTGCTCCCTTTTGAGGGACACTGTGGCCCGGGAGACCACCTTCGTTGTCATACGCCACTTCCGGTGCGTAACAGCCTGTTTTCGGGGGCCCGAACCGCGTGTTTTGGCCCCCGAACCTTCGTTTTGCACCCGTTTTGGTCCGTTTTTGGTAGAGACCCTATTTTCACTGTTAGGGAGGGGGTAGTATGGTGGCTGGCCACCTTTTCCCCTAAAAAATCAGTTTTCTCATTTTCTCTCTCCAAAAGCCGATTTTTCTGACCGAAAGCTGATTTTTCCCACTTTTGAGCCACATTTTCTGGCTTTTCATACCACTATTGTGTTGTGCTCATCTGGGAGGCCACCAATATGGGTAGGCCAGCCAGAAATTCATCTTGACCCTTTTGAGCCCCCTCTAAAAGCTAGCTTTTCTCTCTCTTGGGTCACATTTTCTGGTTTTTCTCTACATAGCTGTGTTGCACTCATCTGGGAGGCCACCTTTCTGGGGTGCCCGGCCAGAAAATTTTGTTGACCCTTTTGACCCCTGGTCGGCCAACCAGGGCGGTGGCCGGCCGGCCACTTGAACTGGCCGGCCTGCTTCTTGCTTTTGCTCTCTCTGAGTGTAATCCAGCTGTGCCAGTTGGAGGCCATTTGGTGCATCACTTGGGGACCTTTTTGGATATTTTGGAACCTCTCCTCTATACAGGAGAGGCTTGGCTTCATATCAGAGGGTTGAACAAAATTTACTAAGGCGTATAACCTCCATCCTCCATTGTCACTATTCCAAGCTCCAAAACCCTAATTTTCTTGGTCCATTTGCACTACAACCCTTAGCACCACACCTCTATCATCCATTCCAGCACCTTGGAAGTCATTTTCAGAGGTTGAAAGCTCACCAACTTGGTCCAAAAGCTGCTGGAGGTCGGCTCTTCAAGGGTAAGTGTCTATTTCCCTTAAACTTGCATTTTTTTGCTTCATTACTTAGCTTCACTTGAAAGTATTTATGGGCTTTGTGTTAAAATAGAAAGTGTCATATTTTGAGCTCCTCTTCAACTTTGTTTAAGGGCGCTTTGCTGTTTGAGGTCATCTACTTTCCCTTACCCTCTATCTCTCTTTTAGGGTTGTTTTTGAAGCATACTTTAGCCTTACTTGTGAACATTTTAGAGGTTTGTTATAAACTGGAAAAAGCCTTGTTTTGACCTCCTCTTTAATTTTTCTTGAGGTCACTTTTCTGTTTGGCGTCATCTCCTTCCTTGCATGCTTCATTCCTTCATATTTAGAGCTATGCATTAGAGCATTTTGTATTGGACTTGTTTTGGCCTCTTAGTAGCTTTGATGAGGTTTTGAGCTTTGAAATCATAGAGGGGTGACCCTCTCACCCCTCATTTTCTTTACTAGCATCATTGGCTTTCCAAAGAGGCTCTATTTTGCATGCATTGAAGTCACTTTTTGGGCCCAATTTTGTGGGTTTTAAGGTCTGCCTTAGGTCTGTCTGGGGCCCTTTTGATCATATTTTATGTCTATTGTGCATGTGTAGAACAATTCCATTCAAGGCCTTTTGAGGGGGCCTTTCATCATATGCTTCCTTGACTGATTTCAGGGCCAATTTTGTGAGTTTTAGAGCTGTCATAACTCATTTCCAGAGTTGGTTTGGTCATGCTAAGTGTCTATCTTATATGTGCTTAACAACCCCTTGAATGGCCTTCCAAAGAAGCCCCTCATTTTTGCATGCATTAGCTGCATTTCAGTGATTATTTGAGCATATTTTGGCATGTTTTATTCACTGTTTTTGGCTGGTTTGATGAGTTCTCATTTGCTTCATATACATGCCATGTAAACCATGCTTGCTAGCCAATGTTGCATGCTATTTTAGTCCATCATGTTAGCATCTTTTGGCCATGTTCTAAACTAGAAATGTGCATGTTTTGGGACTGCCTTGGCTCTATCTTTTGACTTCATGATCAAATAATTCTTTCTTTGTATACTTGTAGTTCAATACATGTGCCTAGTTTTGAGTTTCGAGGCTTATTCCATGCATCGGGTGCCATATTTCCATGTTTTGGGACCACTTAGCATCATGTTTCAGTACTGAAAATTACATGTTTGTATGCCATCTTTCATCCCTTGCCATGCTTTAGTAGAGTGGTATTTTATGCCTTAGGTTCGGTCCTCGGTATGCGTGCACGTGTGCACGCATTTCGGTTATCTCATTTTCATCTCATGGCCACTGATGTGAGTGTGGCTGAGGTCCACTCGTGTTGGTGTAAGTCCATCGTGCATTGTGTATGCCATTTCAATCCATAGCATTGCGTATGCTAGGTTGCGTGTTAGTGCATTGTGTATGCCATATTACATCGAGCATCGTGTATGCCATCTCATAGCATTGCGTATGCTAGGTTGTATGTTTGTCACATTGTGTATGCCATCTCATTTGCATTGTGTTTGGGATAGGAGTTAGCCCGAGCATGGGAAACGAGGGACATTTCGTACTCCGAGTGACGGAACGTGTCTCAATTCCCAGTCGCCGACACTCCGGATGACCCATGATGGAGTTTAGGTCTTGTTGTGTTTTCATGTGCATTCATCTCATATTGAGTCGTGCAATTCGACTCATCGGCCATCGTGCATCGATATGCGTGATTGGTGGCACGAGGATCGAGGACTACACTCCCTGAAGAGTAGTCATGCATACATATGTGAAATACTTTACCACGCCCCTTTGTTGCTCTCTGTTGTAGTAAATCAGAAATCAGCGGCCTTCTAGAGCGTTACGTAATATTCCGAAAACAATTGCAAACAGAGGCAAACCGGGGCATCGTAATGGATTTCTGTGCAAGGCAACTCGAGCATGCATCATTCATCATTTGAAACAGAGCTGAGGTGGTCCATGGATTTGCGTGCTAATTTACTTGCTTTCCTAGATTAATTTGTTAATTAATTACGATTTTGTATTTATTCGGACTGTACTATCTATTCGGACTGTATTATTTATTTGGACCCTGTAGACGCGCCCGCGTGAGGCCCTCGTGCTACAGTTCCGAACTCGATTTTTTGTCACGGTTCTTAATCTAAACTAAAGAGTCCAAATCCGGCAAATTGTTTTGAGAAAATAGATTTTTTGAAAGAAGTGCCAAACATGGACTGCTTTGCCAGATACAGAGTCGCCACCTAAATATTTTATTTTGGGGGAATTTAGGAAACCCTGACTAGGTGCCAAAGGCCACGTGTCCGTCATCACCAAAGTTACCTCGGCTCGGGAACTTGGGTACGATTGGGGAAGGTCAGCTATGAGCACCCCCTCTCGCCCGATCCGAAGATCGGCCTCTACTAACCATGATATTCATTTTTGAAAACGTTATGTGTTCTTATCCCTATTATTAGCCTAGAATTACTATGTTATGCGCACAGCACAAAAGTATAGACTAGATCGCCTAATTTGAAAATAAGCATTACATATCCGTTTGTTTTGAAAAATATTTTGGAATTTGCTACTCGCAAGTAGGTTGAAACACGGATTTCAATGAGCTATTCCAACTTAGACAATCCAACCTTCACCCACAGGTATTCAAGCAGTTATATCACATAAGCAGCTAGCCTCATGGTAATCATGCTATCATGGCAACACTCACACGCATGCAAGGATGCTAAAGCAAAAGAACTTACAGAGTACTCCAAGCCAAAACAGAAACTAGTTAGTAATCATATGCATGATCCTAGTTCATGTTAAGATGGCTAATGCAACACATGCAAAATGCAACTAAGATAGGCTCGGCTAATCTACAATGACATGTGAAATGCTACAACTAACACGTATTCAATTTGAAATTAAAATACAAATGCAGTTAGAGTGATGCGCCGAGCCCGATGCATGTAAGACAAATGTGTGGATGCACGCATGCATAGCATAAGGTATGCTAATTTAAATATGTCCTAGTCTACCATCATAAGCGGGTAAATAAAAGGGAAGAAAGACGTGGGATTAGAAGACATACACACACTCACGCACACTTATTACACAATTGCCCTCGCTCGGAGGGTCCAAATAAATATTACAGTCCGAATAAATAATACTAAATTAATTATTACAAAATTTCTAATCTAATTAACAAATTAAATGCAAAGAGAAGATGGCCGCAGCCCCCGCCTCAGGATGCGTGAATGATGCATGCTCGGATTTATCTTGCCCCGAAAGCCCGTACCATACCACTGCTGCCTCTGTTTACACTGCCCTGCTTCTCTGAAAACTGCCAAAATCCTGGGACAGGTTCCCTGAACCCTATAGGACACCATCGGCTGAAGGGGATACCCACCGGCCATGGAGCTTATCCATCGGATGGGGTTTCATATTATCGGCCACAAATCCATGGCCGGTCGGCACTCTACAGTACCGGTCGGCAAAAACTCCCTGCAGAAACTGTTTTTTGACAGCAACAAGGACAGACAGTGTATGGCATGGAATTTCAAGCAAATGTATGCGCGGACACACTCCCTATCATGCAAGGGACTCAAGGGAGCATGACCCTCGACCCTCGGGCTATCAACCATGCATTTTGATGCGTGATGGCCTAAGGAGCCAAGGCTGCGATTCAATGAAAATGCATGCAACACACGAATGAAGACCAAGACCCTATCATGTCAAGGTCAAGAGTCTCGGTGACTGAGAGTTAAGGCGTGTTACATCACTCGTAGTATGAACACTTCTTAACCCTCACACTTGGTTTGACACCCCAAACCAAGCAATGCAATGCATTTTATGCAAACATGGCTCGAAAATGCAACGTATCACTAAAATGCAAAGCATGCCAAATGTAATGCAACATATCATGGCAAGCATGCAATGCTCCTAACATGCAATGCTACAATACAACTCGTCATGCAATGCTAATATGGTACAATGCAAGCATGCGATTAGAGGCAACAAGTCAAACATACAACCATGTCCAAGAAGGGACTTAGACTGAAATGGGAGGCCTCAAACACCCCCAAAAATAGTGGCTAAAAGTACCTCAAGTGATGGACAAATGCACTACAAACATGCAAGCCAAAAGGGGGGGCCAAAGCTAAGGCATAACAAAGGGCACTCCACTACCACTAACCCAAATAAGCATGGCATGAACTATACAACCCAAAACAGAATTTTAGCATGCAAAATAGCTCCAAAACCCACTGGTATGGCAGCCCTAAAATGACCCAAACACATAGGCATACACAATGCACATCTCAAGGCATGAAAACACAACACTTCCAGGCATTGAAAGAGACACAAAGGACAATGTAAGACCACATTATATGGACTGGAATATGATCTCAACTAATGCCAAATGATGATAATAGGCCAAGCTAGGCATGTTAATGATCCATACACTCAAGGCTCATGATCCAAAATGCAAAGCAACTATATCAAGCATGCTAAACAAGACCAAATCAGTGGCCAACAGACCTCATGCATGACAAAATATGGTCAAGAACTTCACAAAGTGAAGCCAAAATATGAGAGCATGGTAGTCAAAAGTCATGATGCATTTCTAGGCATAAACAAGGGAATACAAAGCAAGTATGTTAAGCATGCAAAGGGCCACCAATCCGACCAAAAATAGGGATAACATGTGACCTAAATAGCACCAAAAACATCTGATTTGGAGCCAAAAACAACCAAGCATATATGCTACCCTTATGAGCCCAAAACATGCACAAATGAGACACAAAGGGAGAGGGGTGTCCCTCCCCTATACAAGACTTCAAACCATCTTATTCACCACTGAAAATCCACTGGATTTCAGTGGTGAGAAGGCTAATACAACAAAGCAAATAAGGCTTAAAGAAAAAGACACCAAAAGGGGCCAAAAGAGACCTAAGAGGGGGATTTTGACCCCCAATGCCAAAACACCCTAAATGACAGTTCTTAAGCATGAAAATATAAGACTTTATTTAGTTATACACAAAGCTCAAATCAATATGCAAGATAGGTCAAAAGCCAATGCAAGATTGGGGAAAATAAAGCAAGAAACTCACCCTTGAAGAACACTTCAAGATCAGTTGGTCCAGCCACTCTTTTCTGACCAAAATCAGTCCAAAACCTCAAAAAACAACCCTCAATGCCTCTCAATCTCGGAGCAAGGTGTAATGGTGTGTGTATTAGTGTAAAAGTAAGGTCAAAATGCACTTTTAGGCCAAGAAAACACACACAAGGGAGGAGAGAGAGGGAAATATAGAGAGAGAGTGTGTATATATCAGATGTATATGTATATAAGCTCTGGTTTTTATGTTCAAAACTCCAACCCTCTACAATGGAAGAAGAGAAGTGCTTATATAGGCAAAAGAAATGGTCTCAAGCTTCTCAAAGAAGCTAAGTAAAATGGGGCAAAGGGGGCAAGGAGGTCAAGGCTTCTTGAGGAAGCTAAGACAGCTGGCCAAGCTTCTTAAGGAAGCTTTGACAAAGGGTCAAGCTTCCTCAAGAAGCTTTGACCAAAAGGGGGCAAAAGGGGCAAAACAGCCACTTCATGCACGGGGAGGAGTGTTGGTGCATTCCAGCTGGCACAGCTGGCATGCACCAAGTCTGAAGGGTGCAAAAAGGTCACACCGGCCAGCAAAAAAAGGTCACCGGCCAAAACAAAGTGCCGGTCGGCAGAATATAGTGCCGACCGGCCATTGGTTTTAAGAAACCACTGTCGGTGGCACCAATAAACGGCCGGTGATGTGAGGGGACAGCCGGTGGGGTGTGGGAATGGCCAACAAGCCATTCCCTGCCTTTCAAGGCAAAAACACAAGTGTTTGGTGCAAAACCAGACACCGAAAAGTCGAGTCGAGAGATCCTGAGGCGAGGCGCGTAGCCGAGACCTCCGGGAACTCGAGACGAACGCAAGCACGGATGATCACCGAGTGTTCCAACAGTGACGTCCAAGTCTTGAGGACGGTCAAAAATGGGGTGTCTACAGTTGCCCCTCTTTGACAGAACTCGAAAGTCATAAAAATGACGGGAGTGAATGTCAAAGCCCAGAGACGACCCATTTTTGACAAGGCCGAAGACTTAAACACACATGCAAGACAAGCAGGATATGTGCCCGAAGGCAGGGGCAAAATGCAAGATAATGCACAAAGCCGAACATAACTTATGATCATGCAAAGAAAGCTGTAACGAAGCATAACATGCGACAGTTTTAAGCTAGCATACACCAAACTATACTACGATGCAGAAAGGATGTAAGAGAATTATGCGATTCTCGATATGTCTCACTCGGAGTATACCATACCTGTCCGGTTGGTTGGGTTGCACCAGCCTTAAATGAACCGTACATACAATATCGTGCCTGCAAAGAAAACAAACTTAACAGGTACAATGTGATTAACAACATGCATATTAATGTACTTAAAAATGCGTGACAACGCAAAGCAAGCGGGAAGCATAACAATGCTGTGAAGGCACAGTCATGTAAGTGGAGCACGCGATCTACACAGGCAACGAAATTGATCATAAGCATGCGGTCTACGCAAGCAATGAAATTGGTTTCAAACGTGCGGTCTACGCAAGTAGAACATGCGGTCTACGCAAGTAATGAATTTGAACATAAGAATGCAGTCCACGCAAGCAGAACATGCGGTCTACGCAAGCAAAACATGCGGTCTACGCAGGCAAAACATGCAGTCTACACAAGTAATGAAATTGATTACAAACATGCGGTCTACGCAAGCAGCGTAATTGATTATAAACATGCGGTTTACGCAAGCAAAACATGCGGTCTACGCAAGTAATGAAATTGATTACAAACATGCGGTCTACGCAAGCAAAACATGCGGTCTCCGCAAGTAATGAAATTGATTACAAACATGCGGTCTACGCAAGTAGCGTAATTAATTATAAGCATGCGGTCTACGCAAGCAAAACATGCGGTCTACGCAAGTAATGAAATTGATTACAAACATGCGGTCTACGCAAGTAGCGTAATTAATTATAAGCATGCGGTCTACGCAAGCAAAACATGCGGTCTACGCAAGTAATGAAATTGAATACAAACATGCGGTCTACGCAAGTGACGTGTATGAGAAGAGTTAAATGTACACATGTAAGTAAAAACATGTTATTCACGATGCTGGAATGTAAAGTACTGTAACACAGCATAGTTGAAACGATTTGTGGAATCCACAAGACATGAAAAGGATACGGGAAGGGACGTTCTTCGTACGTACCGAGCATCGCTCGCAAAAGTTGTGGCCTGAGGTCAACTCGAAGGTTCACGTTTCAAAAGTGTGCTTTCCTACATTGTCTCGAGTGATGATGGTGCCAAACCATGTAGTTGACTCGAACAAAGGTGCGGAAGGTGTGTTGACCGCAAGGGGAGTTTTACTGGTATCAATTCCAACACTTTGCTACCCTGCCATTCTATGCTTTACTTTCCTTTTTACTGGTAGTTTAAGCACATTGCACTGCCTCGGGCAGGTTTTATTCTTTCTCAAAATTACATATTTTGCAAAACACGTGATGGGAATGAAACAGCTATTTTGTTCAAAAGATGTTGCAATTGTAAATTTTCTATGCATCACATCGCAAGGTATCACACCACAATGTGAATGAAATTGAACCTGTTTTGAACATTGAGTACTTGCATCGTAATAATCAGGCAGTGAACCGACTTACAACTCGATAAGCAAAACAAAGGCATGATATAACCAATCAAGTGTGAGTACAACTCGATAAACAAATCAAAGACTTAAAGAGAGTGAAATACAACTCGATAAGCAAATGTACAATAACTCGATAAGCAGACAGGTGTGACTACGTAAGAATCGATCACCGGGGGGGGATTGGAGGTGGTGGAGTTCCCCAATCCCTAGCATAAACAGCTCAGGGAACAAGGAGGAAGACCATCGGCCAGGGGTAGAGGCCATCGGCCACAAGAAATGGCCATCGGCCAGAAATTTGTTCGGTCGGCAAAAGTGATGGCCGGTCGGCACAATATTTGGCCGGCCGGCCATGAATGAAGGAATCACCAGAATGTTGACACCTGTCCTCCACCCAACCTTATCTCCTACAAAAGACCTCAGCTTCGTAGTTTTACTCAATTCCACACTGATTTGCTCTAATGAAAGAGTTTCTTGCTCAAAATCTCACAACTTGGATTGCTAGCTTGGATGGCTCGGAAAAGTTGAATTTCCGGGGTTTCGACATAAATGCACTATTCACTCTGGGTCGTACCCCGTTGCACCTTCCGTTTCTCCATGTCGCGGCGAGGTTTTGGAATCTAGTGACGCATGTCTTTAGCTTCGCTGGGCAAGAGATATGTCCTACCTTCGAGCCTTAATGGAGTCCGAGCGCGACGAGGAGCTCCTGCCCCAACTTAATTTTGGCCATGCCCAATCCTTAGGGCAAATGTGTGGACTCACTATGCGTGACGCTCAGTCTCTGATTTGTGACGGGATGCTGGATATTCCGAGTTTGATCGATCGATTTTCTGATGCCAGTGATCGCAACAACCATCATTGGCAAGGCTTCCGGCGACACGCCCTCTGTTTGTGCATGCTATCTCATTTTCTATTTGTCTCAGGCTCCGGAGGGTCTAGTGTCCGGCTGACCGAGGTTGCCCAAGGCTTGAAGGAGGGCAAGAGCTGTATTGCCATGACTCTGGCTGAGACGTTGATGGGCTTAGACGCCTTTTATCGTCGTGAGACGACCAGATTAGCAGAGAGTCCACTACTACTACAGGTAATGTTTCCCACCCAATCTCACATATGTATCGCTCACATCACTCGGCCCTCAAGCTCGGTTTTTCTCACAAAAACCCTATTCTCACTTTTCTCTCATCGTACATCTCTCTATTCTTTATTCTCTCACTTTTCATCCCTTCCCAGGTATGGTTGATGGACAAACTGCAGGTTGTGGACTCTTGCCCAGCATATTCAACTCGCGGCTACTTCTTCCGGCACCGTCTAGTCAATGCCCTTGATGAGGGATGGTGGTTCACTTGGATGTGCCGCTTGTCCGCAGACCGTATTGCTTGGCGGTGCCCTTGGCTCAGCCTTCCGGCAATGAGTTACAACATGTCCCAGCAGACTGAGATTCAATTGATTGGTCTCACTCACTGTGTATTCTACTTCCCATTCCGGATTCGGCGCCAATTTGGCCATGATCAGACCTGCCCGCCAGAGGGGATAGAGTATCCTGCTGCATTCCCAGCCCGAGGCACACAGCTTGCTCGGCAGGCCACCGCGTGGAGGACGAGAGAACTCCTGGCCCCCGCTCCCACTTTCAATTGCACTTTATCTGATGAGTGCTTGGATTAGCTTAATGAGGAGGCACAGGTCAGGTCCATCTTAGTGTCAGAGGCTTCGACCAGCTCTGGGAGGGGGCGCAGGAACACCTAACTTATCTATGCCCCAGATTTATTACTTTATTAGTACTTTCAAGTCTTCTTTATGAATGTAATAAAAAGCAACTTCGATTGTGTGCAAGAGCAGGAGAACTCTGTTTTGAAATCAATGAAATTGAAGGTTGTGGCACTGAAAATTTTTCGCTTTGGTCCAAAAATGGTCTTAGTTGTAAAAAGATTAATTTGAACAGAGTTAACTTTTATTAAAACTTTTCAGAATCATTTTCGATATGGATCAGAACTGGACACACCTGAGATCTATCTCTGAGATGTACAACCCCGGGTTTCTACAACTGGAAAGTTGCCCCTAGTCTGAAGAGTACCGCGACACTGCATGGCAACGGAAAGTTGCCCCTAGTCTGAATAGCACTGCACTGGAGATTCCAATGGATGCTGATAGACAAAGATGACTGAGATGATCGAATTGACAAAGTTGATCGGGAAAAGTTTATGGCTGAACTTCAGGATGAAGTTGCCAACGTATCCCAAAGATGGGAATCAAGCCTTACGTAGTTCAGGCTTAGGTTCACTCAGGTATTTTCACTCTCCTTTTACGCTCTCACTTTTGCCAAGGTTGCCCTTTGCGGGTTTTCAACCTTGCGAGCTCAGTTTTTATAATTTCTAATTTTTTGTTCTCTAACTTTTGCCTAGGTCGCCCTTTCGGGTTTTCGGCTTAGCGAGCCTCTTAGGGGTAATATTTCTTCAACTTGTCCATGTTGATCGGTTGGGAAAATTCCAGGCCATCTAGGTCCATCAGAATCACAGCTCCACCTGACCAGATAGCTTTGATGATGTAGGGACCAGTCCAATTAGGTCTGAACTTGCCCCTTGGGTCGTGGATGGGAGCTTGATTGTCCTTGAGCACCAAATCTCTTTCCTTTAGATTCCTAGACTTAACTTTCTTGTTGAAAGCCCGGGCAATTCTGCGCTGATAACCTTGGACAAGGTACAGTGCTTTCAGTCTTCTCTCATCAAAGAGCATGAGTTCCTCAAACCTACTCTGCTGCCAATCTGCTTCGGCTATTTGACACTCAGCCAATACTCGCAATGACGGAACCTCAATCTCGATAGGTAGAATGGCCTCCATCCCATAAACCAATGAATACGGAGTCGCTCCGGTAGAAGTTCTAATCGAAGTCTTGTAGCCCCACAGAGTAAATGGCAGCTTATCTGGCCAATCCCGGTAAGTTTCCACCATCTTCTGCAGTATGTGCTTGATGTTCTTGTTGGCGGCCTCAACTGCTCCGTTGGTCTGCGGCCGGTATGTGGACGACTTATGGAAAGCCACATTGTATTTCTTTAACAAATCAATTACCTCCTTCTTGAAATGGGAACCATGGTCTGAAATAATCTCGTTTGGGACCCCATAACGGCAGATGATGTTGTTTCTAATGAATTTCGCAACATGTGAAGCTTTCAACACCGCATAAGATTGGGCCTCGACCCACTTCGTAAAGTAATCTATCGCAACCAGGATGAACTCGTGCACATTCGACCCCTTTGGAGTAACAGCCCCGATCACATCGATTCTCCAAACTGAAAATGGCCATGGCGAAGTCATATTGTACAGCTTCGACGGCGGAATGTTCATGCGATTCGCATGGATCTGGCATTTGTGGCATCGCCGAACAAAGCCGATACAATCCTCCTCCATGGTGGACCAGTAGTAACCCTGTCTGAGGATCTTCCATGCTAGCATTACTCCGTTCATGTGTGCACCGCACTCTCCTCCATGGATGGCCTCCATCACGCGTTTTGATTCTTCAGCTTCAACGCATAGCTTATGCATTCCCAGATGACCTCTCTTATACAGCTTACCCCCACAGATGATGAACTGAACGGCCATTCTTCTGATTGCCCTTTTATCCTTGGCATTTACCCCTGGCGGGTATGCTTCCTTCTCCAAGAAATTCCAAATGTCGTAATACCAGGGGTTTTCGTCTTGAACCTCATCTATAGCAGCAATTGACTCATAGGCTGGCACAAATTTCTGATCAATGATAACCGGACGCATCCGGACTCCTGACGGGATGTCTATCATGGAAGATAGAGTTGCTAGCGAATCTGCGAACCTGTTGTTCTCTCTTACTAGATGAGTGAAAGTTAGCTTCTCAAACCGAGGAATTAACAAGTCCAAGGTCTGGTGGTAAATTATCATTTTTTCTTCTTTGACTTTCCAGTCTCCTTTTGCCTGAGACACAGCAAGGTTCGAATCCCCGATGACGTCTAACCGTCTTGCCCCTAGTTCCAGGGCTGCTTCTAAACCGGCAATACATGCCTCATATTCTGCTTTGTTGTTCGAGACTTTGAACCGGAGTTTGAAGGCTAGAGGGATACAAGAATTATCGGGTGCTATTAGCAACACTCCTATTCCATACCCGTATTGGTTTGACGCTTTATCAAAGTACATCGTCCAATACTCATCATCGATGTGCAAAATGGCTTCATCTGGGAATAGGTATTCAACTGCTTCACCCCCTTCCACTGGATGATCGGCTAAGAACTCTGCCACTGCTCTTCCCTTGACTGACTTGCGCGTCACATACTTCAGATCGAACTCGGAGAGCAACAGCAACCAACGAGCTAGCCTACCCGTAAGTGCTGGTTTCTCGAAAAGGTATTTGATGGGATCCAATCGTGAAGCCAACATTACGGAGTGAGCTAACAGATAGTGCCGCAGCTTCCTAGTAGCCCATACCAAGGCTAAGCAAGCCTTCTCCAACGGTGTGTAGCGAGTCTCATACTCTAGCATTTTCTTGCTCAGATAGTAGATGGCTCTCTCCACTTTGTCCTCTGATTCTTGCGCAAGCATGCAACCCATCGTGGTCTCAGTCACTGAAAGATACAACATCAACGGTCTCTCCTGCTCTGACGGCGACAACACGGGCGGGTTCTGTAAATATTCTTTGATCTGTTCAAAAGCAGCTTGGCATCGGCCGTCCCATTGGAATTTCCTTCATTTCTTCAGCAGACCAAAAAGTGGTTCACAAGTCAAGGTTAATTTTGAGATAAATCGTCTTATGAATTGCACTTTACCCAGAAAGCCTCGCACCTCCTTTTCAGTCCTCGGTGGTGGCATTTCTAGGATGGCCTTGATTTTGGAAGGGTCGACTTTGATGCCCCTTTGTGTAATCAGAAACCCTAGCATTTTTCCTGCCGTAACACCGAACGTACACTTCTGAGGATTCAGCCGCAACCGGAATTCTCTGATCCTTTGAAAAAACTTTTGCAAGGCGGTGTAGTGGCCCTCCCTTTCTTTAGACTTGACAATCATGTCGTCCACGTACAGCTCAACCTCTTTGTGGATCATGTCATGCAATATTGTGGTCGCAGCCCATTGATACGTAGCTCCAACATTCTTCAACCCAAACGGCATCACTCTGTAACAGTAAGTCCCCCACGGGGTGGTGAAAGCAGTCTTCTCCCGATCTTCGGGTGCCATCACTATCTGATTGTAGCCTCAGAAACCATCCATAAACGAGAGCAAAGCATGCGCTGCTGTAAAATCCACCAACTCATCAATATGTGGCAAGGGAAAGTCGTCCTTCGGACTAGCTCTGTTCAAATCCCTGAAATCCATGCATACTCGAATCTTGCCATCCTTCTTCGGCACTGGAACAATGTTGGCCAACCAAGTCGGGTATTCGGATACTAACAGGAAGCCTGTGTCGATTTGCTTGGTGACCTCTTCCTTAATCTTGAGAGCCCAGTCCGGGCGGATCCTCCTGAGTTTCTGTTTGATCGGTCAGGCCTTGGGATCAAGAAGGATCTGGTGCTGTACAATCTCAGGATCGATTCCAGGCATGTTTTCGTAGGACCACGCGAAAACGTCTTTGAAATCTTTTAATAAAGCGACTAAGCGCTCGCGTTCCTCCGAAGACAACGTGGACCCGATCTGGACCAGCTGCGGGTCCTTCTCAGTACCAACATTCACAGTAGTGATTTCATCCATTAAGGGCTTAACAAATCTTTCCTGCTCTTGATCAATTAATCGTTGCAAAACCGGAGGAATTTCTTCCCCGTCGTTTTCATCAAAATTTTGAAAATCCTGATTTAAGCAATAAATCAAAGGCACAGAAAAATACTCAGAAATCACATCCACATCATTCTCATTAAATACTTCCAAGCCGTCCGATTCTTCTGTTACAACAGACTCAAAGGAGAAAGAAAAAGATGACCTGGACAGGACTGTGGCATCTGGGTTATCACCCCCAGGAATACCGGACTCAGACTCAGTCGAGCTAGAACCTGATTCCGACTCACAAGACTCGGTGGAATCAGATTCCGGCTCACTACCTGACCCGGTGCTGCTTGATAAAAATCCCTCTTCGTATTGCCAAACGAGAGAGGGTGCGATGGATGTATCCAAAATAGTTGATGGTAGGCCCGCAGCCGTTTCATTCCCGATCATGCATACCGAGAAGTTATCCCCCAAGCACTTCTGTTCGATCGAAGGATCTGAAAGTAGACATGCCAGTGCTACCCCCATTTCAATCTCAGCGCCTTCGGAATCCACTTCCTTACACTGCTCAACCTCAGCTGATGGGTCTGTCTGCTCTTCGGCAACGTCATCCCCGGATATTTGCAGGTCGAAGAAGATCTCGAAACCTGGCACGCGCTTCTTTTCCGCACTCAGCCACGGCTCTGGGAAGCCGCAAAACGGAAAATCCTCCCCCTCCCGGACGAAGCGTCCGTTTAGGGTACCCTGAATGGGCCTATGCATCAACTCAAAAGGCTTCCCAGCCTGCTTTGCTCTGGCTCTTCCAGCCATTTCCTTTCCCTTCCTTATCCAGTCCTCTTTAGTGGGTAGATAACCCAATCCAAAGGTATGAGTGTTGTGTGGTACTTCGGCCAATGCTGCGACGCCTTTCCGGCCGCTCCTTCCCAATCCCATCCTGGGGATGTGTTGGAGCTTGTTCATGAGATATACCGCTTGAGCACTGACATATATCCCCTCGTTAGCAGCCATGATGTTTTGTACAACCCGAGCCTCAGCAAGGGTGAAACCTGACATAAACACGTCTTCCATGCCGTGCTCAATTTCCAAAATTGGCGTAGATACTTCCGGCGGTGAATGAATCGATGAATTTTCGAAAACAATGGCTACTCCCTTCCCATAGGGGTATTTCACCACTTGATGTAGGGTGGAGGAGACTGCCTTTACTTGATGCAGCCACGGCCACCCCAAAAGCAGGTTGAAAGTTGCAGGAACCTCCAAGACATGGAAATCTATCTCATGCTATCCCGGCCCAACCTTTGTTTGAATCTTAACTGTTCCCATTACTTCCCGGCTTGTGTTGTCATACGCCCGAATCACCTAGGCTGTTGGCACAAAGTCCGTGATTTTCAAACCGATCGCATAGGTTGTCCTTGCCGGGCAGACGTTGATGGCGGACCCTGTGTCAACAAGGACCACCGGTATCCATTTATTCCTACACTCCACAGAGATGTAGAGTGGCTTGTTATGGTTTGCCCCCTCGGGTGGTAATTCTTTGTCAGAAAATGTCAGCATCGGGGTAGCTCCTCCCGGAAAAACCAATCCAACCAACTGCTCTGGCGTAGTCTCTATCGAGAGTTTGGCCTTGTCCATGGCTGAAAGGACAGCCTATCTATGTACTCGAGAAGCCATAAGTAGCCCCCAGATGGAGATGTCTGCTTGTATCTTTTTCAATTGTCTCAATACGGCCTCATCCTCGAGTTGCTTTTCTTTTTGCTTCTCTGCCTCCCTATCTTTTCCAGACGCTTCTGGTTGATCTAGGTGTGGAGGCTTGAAATACCGTCCACTCCTAGTCATGTGATCGACTTCGCCCATATACCAGGTATCATCTGGTTGGTTACTCCCCCAATCTTCATCTATGTGGGCAAGACACAAGTCCTCATCTTCCCACCACATTCCATTAGCAGCTGACAAACATCTGTCCGGCTCTGGTATGACTGTTCTTGTACTCGCAGCACCTTCCATCCACATGCTTGCAGCATTCTCAGTTCCTGTGCACACAGCAGTTTCAGTTCCCATATGGGCCTTTGCCTTCTTGATTCTTTCGGAATCTTCGAATCTTTCCTGTTCTGGGTGTGTCAATACAATCGACTGTTCGATAATTCCCGTACTCAAAATGCTCCAATCCCGAGCGAAATTCTTGACACCGGCGCTCTCCGGCGATACACTCTGTTCTTCGACCCTCCCGGCTGTTATTGACATTCTTGCCCCTGCCGAGCCTTGTTCTAGCCGAAACTCTTCTACCACATCTGGTTGATCGTCCAACCATCCCGTAGCCTCTGTCGATTCCTCATAATCATACCAGTGGACTGCCGTATCCCCTGGATCTTGGTCACTGTAAAACTAGAGATTGGCAAGGTCCTCTCCCATAGCCGTTAAATCGTCTGCTCTTTGTCCCAGACTGTCCCCTCGGATCGCACACAGCTCCCCCTCTGTTGGTAGTTCCATATCTGGCCTGTCCTGGCCTATTGATAAAATGTAGTCACCTAGACTATAAGCTTTCTTAACACCACTCCCAGATTCCGCAGACTCTAGTTCAACAACCCCCTTCTCCTTTGGAATCTTCTCTCTCCTATCCTCGACAGTCACCACCGCTAGCTTAGGTTGGGTTATAAAGATGTCCATCATGCATAAATCGGTGCAATCGGGAAGGAACACTTCCGGCTTAGGCAGGTAGGAAGGAGTGATATAGATGCTAGGATCGTAAGGCATGACCCCAGTTTGGATGAAGTTGACTCTTTTGGGTGATGGAGCTTGGTTATGTGTGGGGAGAGGGTTTGTAGTAACGTTGGATTTCTCGGGAGGCAAAATCACCCTGTTATTGATGAGATCTTGAATCTCATGACGTAATCGGAAGCACAGATCGGTGTCATGACCGTGCTGTTGGTGAAATGCACAATATTTGGCTGGGTTGTGGGTAGCGGGGAGTCTTTCTGGTAAGGGCCGCGACTCTAGGGGCTTCAGATGCCCTTTTATGATTAAAACCCCCAAAGCTTTGAACAGGGGCATATAAAGCGGAGCGAAGGTTCTGGTGTTTTTGGGTGGGTATTTGGCTGTTTGTGGGTTGCTTCCGGATGCACCGGAGAATGGTGCGGCCGCCATAGTTCTTGAGGGAGGGTTGGTGGTGACCATACTCACTTCGGAGGTCCTGGTAGTTATAGCGCCACTCGGGCCTGCATTAGTGTTACGATTGAAAGTTCTGCGGGGTTGCTCCCGGTCATTATCAATTAAGCCTTGCTTCAGTGCATCCTCAATCTGTACCCCCATTTCATGTAAATCGAAAAAGGCAGGAAAGGGGAGTACGATCATCTTCTGCATTAACTTGGGCTGAAGATTGCGCACAATCATTCGAATCTGATCTTTGTCTGTGGGCCTTAAGGTCATCATTGAAGCCTTAGCCCGCCATCTGGTCACAAATTCTGAGAAGCTCTCTTTAGGTTCTTGCCTCGTTGTCTCGAGATCCCGGGTCGTAATCTCGATTTGTGTATTGTATGAGTACTGCAAGATGAAGGCCTCAGCCATTTCGTCCCAGCTTCTCTTGACGTCATCCTCCAATTTGGCATACCATATGGCCGCTACACCCGACAGGGTCCGGCCAAATAGTGACAGCTTCTGCAGTCTAGTGAGGCCCATTGGCCTTAGGATATCTGAAAACAACCTCAGGTGCACCATGGGGTCCCCGGACCCATCAAATCGATCAATGTGCGGCATTTTGAATCTGTCAGGCAGCGTCACAGCTGTGTCAGTGTATCTATCTTCGATGTCAGGGATGGTCTTGACTCCCTGGGACTTCTTAAACATCTTTTCCAACTTGCTTAATTTTAAGGCTGTGGGGTCCACTTCGAACTCAAAAGGAGAGTCCGGTATATTGACAGGCGTGGGCGCCTTGGATAGTTGTGGTGGAATCGGGGGCGGAGCTGGCCCCGCTGGAAGGTCTGTATCCTCTTCGACATTCCAGACATTCGGTGTTTCTTCGGGTATCGGAACCCTTAGTGGGGGAGGGACTTGCTGTGAAGTAGATGCTCCGTTTTGCTGTTGTAACCTCACGATTAACTCTGCTTGTTCATTCATAACCGTGGCCTGCTGTTTGGCGAACTCTGCCTGTCGGATAGCATCCTACTGTATCACTTTCATGCTTTCTTGGAGTTGGCGCACCATCTCCTCTAAACTAGCCATACTGTTCTGATCTGACTGAATTATTGGTGTATGTTCCCTTTCTGTGGGAGAAACAGAACCCTGATCCCTACTGTACTCGGGTGGGGTAGACAAAGCCCTCTGTACTGACTGCTAAACTGATATCCTCTACCTAACTGCCCTCCGTCTAGTAACCGAGGGTAAAGAATGGTACACCGGTTGTCCGCCTACCAGATCCTCGGATCGATGGAGTCGACGACCTCTAGTCCAGAGTGCTTGGGAAATATATACCAGGTTGGAAGCAATTGTGCTAAACTACCTAGCAAAAAGATAAATAAAGCAATAAATAACCAGACAATCGGACAGCATAACGGCGTAAAATAAACACACACAACGCACAGTTGGGTATTTATAACACACAGTTGGTAAGCCGAACATACTGTTCCTCGATACTGATCATTGTTCTCAAATCACCGTTCCCAAAACTGAACCTGATACCCGCAGATAACTGATTTCTCAACAACACTGATACTGGTGCCCTCGGGCCTAATACTCAATCTTGCAAACTGATATGTACGTTCCTGTAGAGATACACTCTAAAGCACATAGCAGATAAGTGAGAGCCAAAGCACCCCTATGTTGGGGTAGGGTTTCCCTGTCCTATTTTGTCAGGAGCTAGGGTTTCACTATGCACGAAGCAGTTTTCAAACAACCTAACATCGGGTAAGCAACCTGTCCTAGCTTGGAATGGTCACTATGGTTTCCGAATATGCACTAGGTCGAATGGTCGAAAAGGGTGCCCCGGTAAAACCAGGGTTTGTGTTCCCATACTGTCAGAGCCCACAACCGGTCAGCCTTATGGCATGCTTTGACAAAGTCAAGCCTCGGGAAAACCGTTCAGGAATGGCAGATGGCAAACACGATGTCCTAGGCGCACCAATGCACATGCAATGCAAAGAGTCACATAAATGAAATCAAAACAGGATATCATGAGTTTGAGTCAAGCTCTCTAAACTCCCCAGCAGAGTCGCCAGAAACTGTAGACGCGCTCGCGTGAGGCCCTCGTGCTACAGTTCTGGACTCGATTTTTTGTCACGGTTCTTAATCTGAACCAAAGAGTCCAAATCCGGCAAATTGTTTTGAGAAAACAGATTTTTTGAAAGAAGTGTCAAACATGGACTGCTTTGCCAGATACAGAGTCGCCACCTAAATATTTTATTTTGGGGGAATTTAGGAAACCCTGACTCGGTGCCAAAGGCCACGTGTCTATCATCACCAAAGTTACCTCGGCTCGGGAACTTGGGTACGATTGGGGAAGGTCAGCTATGAGCACCCCCTCTCGCCCGATCCGAAGATCGGCCTCTACTAACCATGATATCCGTTTTTGAAAACGTTATGTGTTCCTATCCTGATTATTAGCCTAGAATTACTATGTTATGCGCACAACACAAAGGTATAGACTAGATCGCCTAATTTGGAAATAAGCATTGCATATCCGTTTGTTTTGAAAAATGTTTTGGAATTTGCTACTCGCAAGTAGGCTAAAACACGGATTTCAATGAGCTATTCCAACTCAGACAATCCAACCTTCACCCACAGGCATTCAAGCAGTTATATCACATAAGCAGCTAGCCTCATGGTAATCATGCTATCATGGCAACACTCACACGCATGCAAGGATGCTAAAGCAAAAGAACTTACAGAGTACTCCAAGCCAAAACAGAAACTAGTTAGTAATCATATGCATGATCCTAGTTCATGTTAAGATGGCTAATGCAACACATGCAAAATGCAACTAAGATAGGCTCGGCTAATCTACAATGACATGTGAAATGCTACAACTAACACGTATTCAATTTGAAATTAAAATACAAATGCAGTTAGAGTGATGTACCGAGCCCGATGCATGTAAGACAAATGTGTGGATGCACGCATGCATAGCATAAGGTATGCTAATTTAAATATGTCCTAGTCTACCATCATAAGCGGGTAAATAAAAGAGAAGAAAGACTTGGGATTGGAAGACATACACACACTCACGCACACTTATTACACAATTGCCCTCGCTCGGAGGGTCCAAATAAATATTACAATCCGAATAAATAATACTAAATTAATTATTACAAAATTTCTAATCTAATTAACAAATTAAATGCAAAGAGAAGATGGTCGCAGCCCCCGTCTCGGGATGCGTGAATGATGCATGCTCGGATTTATCTTGCCCCGAAAGCCCGTACCATACCACTGCTGCCTCTGTTTACACTGCCCTGCTTCTCTGAAAATTGCCAAAATCCTGGGACAGGTTCCCTGAACCCTGTAGGACACCATCAGCTGAAGGGGATACCCACCGGCCATGGAACTTATCCATCGGCTGGGGTTTCATATTATCAGCCACCAATCCATGGCCGGTCGGCACTCTACAGTACCGGTCAGCAAAAACTCCCTACAGAAACTGGTTTTTGACAGCAACAAGGACAAACAGTGTATGGCATGGAATTTCAAGCAAATGTATGCGCGGGCACACTCCCTATCATGCAAGGGACTCAAGGGAGCATGACCCTCGACCCTCGGGCCATCAACCATGCATTTTGATGCGTGATGGCCTAAGGAGCCAAGGTTGCGATTTAATAAAAATGCATGCAACACACGAATGAAGACCAAGACCCTATCATGTCAAGGTCAAGAGTCTCGGTGACTGAGAGTTAAGGCGTGTTACATCACTCGTAGTATGAACACTTCTTAACCCTCACACTTGGTTTGACACCCCAAACCAAGCAATGCAATGCATGTTATGCAAACATGGCTCAAAAATGCAACGTATCACTAAAATGCAAAGCATGCCAAATGTAATGCAACATATCATGGCAAGCATGCAATGTTCCTAACATGCAATGCTACAATGCAACTCGTCATGCAATGCTAATATGGTACAATGCAAGCACGCGATTAGAGGCAACAAGTCAAACATACAACCATGTCCAAGAAGGGACTTAGACTGAAATGGGAGGCCTCAAACACCCCCAAAAACAGTGGCTAAAAGTACCTCAAGTGATGGACAAAATGCACTACAAACATGCAAGCTAAAAGGGGGGCCAAAGCTAAGGCATAACAAAGGGCACTCCACTACCACTAACCCAAATAAGCATGGCATGAACTATGCAATCCAAAACAGAATTTTAGCATGTAAAATAGCTCCAAAACCCGCTGGTATGGCAGCCCTAAAATGACCCAAACACATAGGCATACACAATGCACATGTCAAGGCATGAAAACACAACACTTCAAGGCATTGAAAGAGACACAAAGGACAATGTAAGACCACATTATATGGACTGGAATATGATCTCAACTAATGCCAAATGATAATAATAGGCCAAGCTAGGCATGTTAATGATCCATACACTCAAGGCTCATGATCCAAAATGCAAAGCAACTATATCAAGCATGCTAAACAAGACCAAATCAGTGGCCAACAGACCTCATGCATGACAAAATATGGTCAAGAACTTCACAAAGTGAAGCCAAAATATGAGAGCATGGTAGTCAAAAGTCATGATGCATTTCTAGGCATAAACAAGGGAATACAAAGCAAGTATGTTAAGCATGCAAAGGGCCACCAATCCGACCAAAAACAGGGATAACATGTGACCTAAATAGCACCAAAAACATCTGATATGGAGCCAAAAACAACCAAATATATATGCTACCCTTATGATCCCAAAACATGCACAAATGAGACACAAAGGGAGAGGGGTGTCCCTCCCCTATACAAGACTTCAAACCATCTTCTTCACCACTGAAAATCCACTGGATTTCAGTGGTGAGAAGGCTAATACAACAAAGCAAATAAGGCTTAAAGAAAAAGACACCAAAAGGGGCCAAAAGAGACCTAAGAGGGGGATTTCGACCCCCAATGCCAAAACACCCTTAATGACAGTTCTTAAGCATGAAAATATAAGACTTTCTTTAGTTATACACAAAGCTCAAATCAATATGCAAGATAGGTCAAAAGCCAATGCAAGATTGGGGAAAATAAAGCAAGAAACTCACCCTTGAAGAACACTTCAAGAACAGTTGGTCCAGCCACTCTTTTCTGACCAAAATCAGTCCAAAACCTCAAAAAACAACCCTCAATGCCTCTCAATCTCGGAGCAAGGTGTAATGGTGTGTGTATTAGTGCAAAAGTAAGGTCAAAATGCACTTTTAGGCCAAGAAAACACACACAAGGGAGGAGAGAGAGGGAAATATAGAGAGAGAGTGTGTATATATCAGATGTATATGTATATAAGGAAGCTAAGACAGCTGGCCAAGCTTCTTAAGGAAGCTTTGACAAAGGGTCAAGCTTCCCCAAGAAGCTTTGACCAAAAGGGGGCAAAAGGGGCAAAACAGCCACTTCATGCACGGGGAGGTGTGTTGGTGCATTCCAGCTGGCACAGCTGGCATGCACCAAAGTCTAAAGGGTGCAAAAGGGTCACACCGGCCAGCAAAAAAAGGTCACCGGCCAAAACAAAGTGCCGGTCGGCAGAATATAGTGCCGACCGGCCATTGGTTTTAAGAAACCACTGCCGGTGGCACCAATAAACGACCGGTGATGTGAGGGGACAGCCGGTGGGGTGTGGGGATGGCCAACAAGCCATTCCCTGCCTTTTAAGGAAAAAACACAAGTGTTTGGTGCAAAACCAGACACCGAAAAGTCGAGTCGAGAGATCCTGAGGCAAGGCGCACAGCCGAGACCTCCGGGAACTCGAGACGAACGCAAGCACGGATGATCACCGAGTGTTCCAACAGTGACGTCCAAGTCTTGAGGACGGTCAAAAATGGGGTGTCTACAGACCCTCCGAGCGAGGGCACAACTGTAAGAAGTGTGCGTGTGTGTGATGTATGTCTTCCAACCCCACGTCTTTCTCCCTTTTATTTACCCGCTTATGATGGTTAGATTAGGGCATGTTTCAATTAGCATACAGTATGATAGCATGTTTGCGTTCATTCATCTGTATTGCATGCACCGGGCTCGGCGCATCATACTAACTGCATTTGTATCTCAATTCCGAGTTGAATACTTGTTAGCTGTAGCATTTCACATGTCATTTTAGAATAGCCGAGCCTATTGTAGTTGCATTTTTGCATGTGTTGCATTAGGCATTTCTGTATAGTTAGGATCATGCATGGATTTCTAACATAGCTTCTGTTTTGGCTTAGAGTACTCGGTAAGTTTTATGTTTTAGCATCCTTGCATGCGTGTGAGTGACTGCCATGATAGCATGCTTACCATGAGGCTATTTGCTTATATGATATACCTGCCTGAATGCCTGTGGGTGAAGGTTGGGTTATTTGAATTGGAACAATTCATCAATTGCGGGTTTTAAGCCCACTAGATAGTGGCAAATCATCATGTTTTCTAAGCCCACCTGATGGTGACAAATCCACATTTTAGCCTACTTGCGGAGTAAACCGTTTTCAAAACAAGCATGAGATGTTTCGTTCCAATTCAGGCGACCCAGTCTATACTTGTATGTTGTGCGCATCACATAGTAAATCTAGGCTAATAATCGGGATAAGAACGCATAATGTTTTCAAAACTAGATATCATGGTTAGTAGAGGCCGATCTTTGATCAGGCGAGCGGGGGTGCTCACGAAGTGACCTTCCCCAATCGTACCCAAGTTCCCGAGCCGAGGCAACTTTGGTGATGACGGACACGTGGCCTTAGGCAACGAGTCAGGGTTTTCTAGATTTTTCAAAATAAAATATTTAGGTGGCGACTCTGTATCTGGCAAAGCAGTCCATGTTTGGCACTTCTTTCAAAAAATCTGTTTTCAAATACGATTTTCCGAATTTGGACTCTTTGATGATTTCATCGGTCTTGCGTTGCACTCTGCGAGATTAGATACAGGACCGTGACATTGAGTCTTGAACTGTAGTGAGCCCAATGAACAAAACGGGGGGGCATTTCCTCCCGGGGCGTTCGGGGACGTCTACGGCGACCACTAAATCAGAGTCAGTGATAGCACGGTTCTAAAAAGTGTTCTTTGGTGCCCACTTAGAAGAGCTAGCTTGGTGAGCACGCTTCGATAGTGGGCTCGGTGGAAAGGTTTGGGGAAGGATGGTTTTATCTTCGTCAACAAGACGTGGCTTGGTGGTGAAAGTCCGAGCACGCTTGCTTGCCTGAGATGTTGGAGGCTAATGGGTTGGCAGGGCTACCACGGCCTCTTGTGTTTGGCTGGTCGGTGGTACCTCGGGCTGGTTTGTTTCGGTTAGGAGGGCTCTTACTGCTCTCTTTTTGGCCATTTCTTGTTCGGCAGTTAGTGGGATGAGATTAATTTGAAGCAAGGATGGATCTAGCTCTGGCGAAGGTTCAAGGAGGAAATCGATCATTCTGGTCTTCCTGCGGTTACTATATCAGTAGGTCGGTTCAAAATTCAGTAGCTCGGCTCAGCTTCTGTTTGGATATAGGAGTGCGGCACGAAGTGCGTTTAAGTTGGGGTAGCTGTACTGGGACTTAAGGAAGTTCAAATCTGCATGAAGGAAAAAAGGCAACAGTTAGTACGGTTCAAGATAAGAAAACCGAAGTAAAGAAAAGCATGGAATTGAGCCGAGGTAATCCTACCAGCTACACCCTTGTTCCAATTTATTCTGTCACCCGGGATCTGGGCTTGTTGGTCCTCAAAGTTCCCAGATACCCAGAAGAAAGCATCATCATTCACATCTTTATCCGGGGTATTCTTTATTATCTTTTCACGCCAACGCCTTATTCTTAAATAGTAAACCCAGCCATCTTCAGCCGATCCTATGGAATATTGGTGGAAAAGCTCGGCTAAACCGAGGTTAAGGCCAGCCTGGCGGTTTAGCTCGGCGATGCCATTTATTATACGGTATGAATTTGTGGAAAGTTGGGTAGGGCAGAGGTTGGTTTGTCTGAGGAACTCACAAAGAAGGGGCTGTACAGGGAATCTTAGTCCGGTTTCTACAATGGAAAGAAGGGTAAAGGGAACAAAACCAGGGTTTTCCCAAGGTGTGATATCTAGTTCGACTAGAGTGAGATGGACATCATCAGGGATATGGTAGTCCCTTCGGAACTCGGCCATGGCACCTGGGGTGTTTACCAAAAATCTATATTTACCCATGAGGTTTTAAACTATGTATAAATTAACGGAGTATTAGCTCGGTCGTGAAATGACGCTGAGTAGCTCGGTTGAGCGTTCAAGGGAGTGCCTGGCAACCTAAGTCTGCAAAGTGAAAAAAGAAGGGTGTTAAGCACAGATCGTTGGACCGTGCTAAAAAAAACAAAGGCAAGATAAATGTAGTCCTAGCTCGGCTACGTGGGCCGTTATCCCATCTTAGTTCGGTTTGAGCAAGGGCCTTTAGCCCGGTTGGGCCTTTGGGGCAGCATTCTTAGTTTGGTTTGAACTAAGGGAGTTGGTTTAGCCCCAAGTTTTAGCTCGGTCGGTGGGTGAGGCTTTCTAGCGTGGTATTGCGCAAACCTAGTACGGTTCGATAGCTCGGTTAAAAGAAACAAAAAGTCCCTAACCTATGGAAACCGCAAATATGGCGTGAAGTTTTAGTGCGGTTGTTGGGTGTGGCTAGGCTTGCATCTAATACAAACAGTATCCTAGTTCGATTGATGTGTGATTTTGGATCAAATACAATATTTTTCAGATTATTCGAAAAATCAAGTGGTTCTATTGCGTGGTTTTTCCCAGAAATATGGAAGCAAAAGTGGAATGTGCTTTGAAAAACATACAAATAAAACATGCTTTGTGTTGCAAAAGAGGTGCGAAATCAACAGAAAGGAAGAAGATTCGAATCACTTACCAGTTCAAGGTGAAGGCACTTAAAATGGAGGTAGTAGCAACAACAAACATGAGCTCTGCAAATACAAGGTTGGGGAGAGATAGGGGCTTAGAGAGAGAAAAAGAAGGAAATGAATAGTGAAGTATATGATTCAAAACGAAGGATTTGTTTTGTGTAAAGGGAAGGACAAAAGGCGGGATTGTTCAAAAAATGCGGAGTACGAAGACGACGTGACGGCTGCATTGGGCTAATTAGAGTCTGCCACATGTCCTTGGAATGGAAATCGATTCAGTTATAGAGACTGAAGAGACGTTTTGACCTGACAGATTGGTAGCACGGTGTGAATTTAGCTCGGTTGGAAGGCTAAAGTTTTTTTTTTAGCTCGGTTGGAAGGCTAAAGTTTTTTTTAGCTCGACTGGTAACAGGTAATCCCTATCATGCTACGCAGATGGAATTAAGGGGCAATTAAGAGGGTAATTTATATGTAAATTGGGCCGAGCTGGGTAATGGGCCATTCTGTGGGCCACACTAAGAAGGGCTGAGTAAAAGGGCCTTGTAATTAGTACGGTCCAGAGGAGCCTTGCTGATAGCCCGGTCTGAAAGAGCTTGGTGGTTAGCCCGGTCACCACGGTCGGCGCAGTAACAGTTAGCTCGGTCAAACCATCTTAAACCGAGGTACATGTTACACATAAAGCGTCGGGATAAATATAACATGAGTATTGTTAGCTCGGTTACATTGTCATTGTGCCATGACAATGCTAGCTCGGTCGTTTGGATATACTACCGAGCTAGGACCATCTCACTTGGTTTAAGCAGTGAGAGGGATGTTGAAGGATAAGTATTATCTTGTAGGAGAGTAATTCCTAAGAAGACTCTGCATGGAGAAATAAGAGTCCTACTAGGATTGTGCCACACGAAACCTATAAAAGCTCACAACATCACCTATGGAGAGGTAACGCAACTTTGATTCCCGAATACACAGAACTTTTGACTATTTGTCTATTTTGCTGACTTAGGCATCGGAGAGGTATCCGGCACACACCCGCCGGTTAGCTCACGTTTGTGTTTTCAGGGAGTAAAGTGACGACGTTTGGAGGAGCACAGACTTGGTCAACAGAATTATACGAGAAGAATATTTCTTGCTCGTACAGTAAGTTTTGGTGAGATGGATTGAAATTTTGGAGTGAGGAAGAAAATGAAGAAAACATAATTAAAACTTAGAAAAAAGATGAAGAGACTTAAATATGAACAATGCGTACATGTGATTAGGATATATAATGAAAAATAATAATATTTTATTTTAAGATTTAAAATGTATTAGCTATATTATTAAATTTATGTTAGAGTATAGTAGAAATTAAAATTTCAAAATTTTAGTTAGGCACATTGGATTATTATTTGGGTATAAATAAAAACACCCGTCAATAACTATTTGTAATATTTTTATAAGATCTTATTAAAATGAGATATTTAGGTATGGGGTGATTCTATTTACACACCAACAATTCTCTCAGTACACACTATTATTTAGTTCACATTAATAATATTTTGAATTTTTTATTTTTCACTCAATATACACCATAATATTACTCTTTTAGCCTAGCATACACAACACAATACACACCCGAACATAAGATGATGTATACACTATCAAAGTTGAAAAGAAAATGTCTAAAATACAATTTACGGTAGTTTTATATTCTTGTGTGTGTGTGTCTCTCTCTCTCTCTCATTTGTGTTAAATCTATGGAAGCAACGTGAGAGCAAACAATGAGAATCAAACGGCATATTGAAATTTTACGGCGAATAAGCAATCAGTGTGGTATTCTACAAAAAATTAAATAAATAAATAGTTTTAGTATTATTCATAAATACAATGTTGAAAAAACTTAATATATTCACAAATTTATATTCAAACTAAACCAAAATGTTGAGTTTTTATGTATGAACGTTTAATACTTGTTCAACTTTAATAATATGAACAAATAGATTTTGTTCAAATATAAATAATTGAACATTTTGTAAATACTCAACTCTGTGTGTGTACGGAGCGAATAAGTCATTATTGTAAAGATGAACAACGGTCTTTTATTTCAAACCAATACAAACAAAATAAATAATAAAATAAACTGACATTTTCATTACTGCTTTTTGTGACACTCCAAATGTTTTATTAATTTAACACCACGTTAATATTAAATTTTGAAAGAGTGTGATTTAAGAAGGTAATTGTTATTAAATTTTGGAGGATTAGAATTAAAAATTTCGAGGATGACATTTGTTGTAAAATCCCTTATTTTTATAATTAAAAATAATATATTTTTTTGAATTTTTATGTATAATTATTCACATTATTTTAAATTTAATAAACTATATATTTTTATACTAAAAATTATTTTAAAAAATATTTTTAATTTTATATTATTATTTGATATTATTTTCTGAACATTATTATATTTTTCTCTCCATTTTTTTGAAACCGAATTACATTAAAATGTTCTATTTTACTTAACATACTTGATACCCACGCCACGCCTGTCCCTTGTTGCCCACGGCTCTCTCTCCCTATATATATATATATATATATATATATCAATCATATCCGGATCATCCATTATTCCTAGTAGGGGTGTTTGCGGTTCGGTTGCAGCCGCGGAACCTCCAATCCGTCATTCATCCACTGAATGGGTAGATTGGAAAAAATCAATCCGCATCCGTCCGCTGGATTGACAGATACGGATTGGCGGATGGATGCGAATTAGTTTAACGGTTTAAACTTTTACACATTTTGAACATAATACAATAACTTGTCAACTTTTTTTTTTTTTTTATAATAATTCAACTCAATATAACCAAAAGATTATCAAGTAAAAGTAAATTGTCAAATACCAACAATAAATAACATAAGAAAACCATCCATTATCAAAATTATTTCATTACTTTTTTTTTATTCAAAAATTATTTAATTTGATTTTTTTTTTAAATGACAAAATTAAGTCTTAGATTTTCCACACAAAAATACAAAATATTAACCCTTGTCATTTGATAAAAGGATTTCTAAATTGAAAACACAATAGAATACCTAAACTCTTTTTTAACTGAAAACACAAACATAATATATAAATAAATTGAAAATTTAAAGTCTTACAAATTAGTAGGAGTGCCTGCATTTTGACAGTTCGGTTGCGGCCAAAGGAACCTCAAATCTGTCATTCGTCTAAAACTAGACGAATTGAAAAAAAAAAAAAAATCAATCCACAACCGTCCGCTCATCATTATACATCCATCCAGAATGCGGTAGATCAATTCAGTTCAGTCGGTTTGGACAGATCGAAATAGCCATTGCTCACCCCTAATTCCCAGCAGGTCTCTTTTTCTTTTTGGGTAAATCACACTGACACTCCTGAAATTTTTATTTAATACAAATTCTTTTTTCACATTTAAAAAATTACATTTTTCTTTTGGAGATTTGTAATTTTATTATAAATTGCCCCTTGAATTGCTGATGTCATGTTCTAAAATTTTCTAAATGACTATTTTACTCTTTTTCCTACCATTTTTTCCTTCTTGTCATCATGGCTATATCCTAGAACTTTCCATTATTAAACTATACCTAAACATATTCTTATTGAGTGATAATAAACAAATATAAAATTTATATAAAATTTTCAAACACAATGATATAACTTAATGTTGACCTTTCACTTTAAAACAAAACACTCATAAACATGATTTATATTTACAACAGTATCACTATCATAACATTTTTATGATTTTTTTTTTTTTGTATATATTTGTATATATGAGTAGAATTTTTCATTTTTATTTCTACCATCATTTTTCTTTCTCGTCTATTTATCTAAATTTATTACAATATTACCAAACACCGTCATCCATATTTATTATAGTATAACTGAATTTTCGTATTTTTATATTAGGTGAGTTTAAAAAAAATTACAAAATATTATACTTCTTAAGTACATCTAGTTTAGGTGTAAAATAAAAATAAAAATTGCTTAAAATATTGAAAAAATCAGTAAAAATAAAAAAATATGAAAAATAAAAAAATAAAAAAAAATTCAATTTTTTGTGTGAGTTAAACCAAAGAAAATATTGTTTTTTTTCTTGAAACAACATGAATAAAATATCAGTATTATTTTATTATTTTATATGTATAAAGGCTAATAAGTAAATATGTCATTTTAATCTGACAATGAGATAAGTGTAATTTTTAAACGTGAGAGAAGAATCGTATTAAATAAAAATTTTAGGGGTGTTTCTTTTTCTTTTCGGCTTTTTCTCTCTTTCACAGAAGTTGTTTTATTACCAAAACTTTGAATTTAATTTGGGAGTAATTAGTGGATCACAGTAAACAAAAAGTAAGGTTGAAATAAATATTAAGGTGAGTTATATTATAAAGTTGAAATCTGTTGGAACAATCTTCTGTGTAAATAAAATAAATTGAAATTAATTCAAACAAAATAAAATAAAAACTTACTTATTTTATTTTGATGAACCAAATGAAAAATAAAAACCAAGTCGAGTGTGTGACACTCTGTCCTTAAGACAGAATCGCTCCGCTACGATGCTTACGGTTATGTGGCGTCTATCTCCCAAGATACAATGATCTTCAGAAATTTGTAGTAGCACTCCAAACAAATTTGTACGGCGAACTGAACCTATATTCTATACTCTCTTTGATTTTTTCTAAAACTAGAATAAAGAATAATGCACTAAATAAAATCGAGACAACAAAAGCATAAATTGCAGACTGATTTTTTCGGATGCTAAGACTGCTGGAATCAAGGCTGTATTTATAGACAATAAATCTGACCCGAACAGGTGCTTTGAGGAAGTGAACAGGTGTGATACTGTTTTGAACAGATTTGATTCAAAATTCAAACAGTTCTACAACTGTTTCAACAGATTGGCAGTTTGGAAACTGTCCAGACTTGAACCTGTAACTGCCTGGGCAGTTTAGAAATGAATCTGTCCGGAAGTTCAAACAGTTTGAAAAAGTATCCATTGGTGGAACAGTTTTTTAAAACGTTGGAATATTTTTATTAAACTGTTTGAATAGTTTAATCAATAAAGGAAGAGGTACATTCTTAGGAAACCACTTAAGAAACCAAAATTTGAATTTAGATTTAAACTAAATTCTCACAATAATTTTTTTGAAAAAAATTCAAATGTATTTTGTCTAAAAAATTAATGTTAGACCCGAAAACGACGTCAACTTACCATTCACTCATAAATGGTTTTGACATTCCGTCTTCACTGTGTGACTTGCCACGGGGTAAGGAACACGTCACTTCTTCGGACCCAATCCAAAAAACGGTTGGGGCCCACTCAATTTTGGACTCAAAGATGGCCCAAAATAAACCTATATAACACCATTTTTCCAACAATCCCCCACATGAATGGAATTTGACGGAGAGAAAATGCAATAACATGATCTAATTACAAAGAGTACATAAATTGGAAATATTCTGCAAAGGATAGGTAACTTTTGGCTTTGAACCTTCCCTTATAAGACACTATCGGATTTACTAGCTAACCAGTGAACATGATGTCTTGAACTGTTCAGCCGTTTGTATAAACCAAGACAATAGAACTCACACAGTATATCCCCAGACACAGTTTAGTTCTCACTATTGTATTCATTTTGGCCCTAAACAACCTGGTCTTTCATGAGTGCTCTAGAGAATTGTAGCCCTTTACAAATCTCATAGAACCAGCCCTGTTCACACTCACATAGGTGATTCTTATGAAGAGTATCCTGCCATACTCCACTAGGTTTACCTAGATATAAGAATCATTAAAATTTTACTTAACCTAAAACGCTGCAGACATCACTTATTTCATCATAGAAATTGATAGGAGTTAGACTCCCTAGTAATCCTTCTAATTCATTCACAACTTGGTTGTCCCTTTGAACCTAGATCTTGGAATCTCCAGTCAACTAGGTTGGGTTGCCGTTGTGGTAACTCTTATTTAATAGGCTTTAGTCCCATTCCCCTCGATGAATTCTCAACTAACTCTCTTGCTAACCTTTGGTTAGTGGATCCGCTATATTGTCTTTAAACTTCACATATTCAATGGAAATAATTCCATTAGAGAGTAGTTGTCTCACGGTGTTATGTCGACGACGAATGTGTCGTGACTTACCGTTATACATATGACTTTGTGCTCTACCAATTGCTGATTGACTATCACAATGTATGTATATAGCAGGCACCGATTTTGGCCAAATTGGAATATCTTTAAAGAAGTGGAGAAGCTATTTTGCCTCTTCCCCTGCTTTGTCTAAAGTTATGAATTCTGATTCCATAGTAGACCTAGCAATGCAAGTCTGTTTAAAAGATTTCCAAGATACAGCCGCCCCACCAAGAGTAAAGACATACCCACTGGTGGACTTTGAGTCTCTAGTATCCGATATCCAATTTCCATCACAGTATCCTTCAAGTACTGCTGGATATCTAGTATAATTAAGCCCAATGTTACAAGTAAATCGGAGATATCTAAGAACCCTTATAATTGCTTTCCAATGTTCTACTGCTAGGTTACTCGTATATCTACTTAATTTACTTACTGCATAAGCTATATCCGGGCGAGTGCAGTTCATTAAGTACATTAAGCTTCCAATAATTTGGGCATACTCTAATTGAGAAATACTTTCCTGTACATTCTTAGATAGAAACAAATTAACATCTACAGGTGTTTTAGCAAGATGATCATCATCTTTACTGAATTTGTCAAGTATTTTCTCAATGTAATGAGATTGTGACAAAGCATAACCTTCCGATGTTTTGGTAATTTTCATACCAAGAATTACATCAGCAATGCCCATGTCCTGCATGTCAAAATGTTTATTCAACATTTTCTTAGTAGTTTTAATCATGTCATTATTACTACCAATGATGAGCATATCATCTACATAAAGACATACAATGACATAACCTTTGTCTGTGTTTTTAATATAAACACATTTGTCACACTCATTAATTTTAAATTCATTTGACATCATTGCCTTGTCAAATTTCTAATGCCATTGCTTTGGTGCTTGTTTTAAACCATATAATGATTTAACCAATTTACACACTTTTTTTTCTTTTCCTGGAACTGAAAACTTTCTGGTTGTTCCATTTAAATTTCTTCATCTAACTCACCATTTAAGAAAGCGGTTTTCACATCCATTTAATGAATTTCTAGATTGTATAGAGATGCAATGGCAATTAGCATTCTAATGGATGTTAATATAGTAACCGGTGAGTATGTGTCAAAGTAATCAAGACCTTCTTTTTGTCTAATACCTTTGACCACAAGTCTTGCCTTGTATTTGTCAATTGATCTATCCGCTTTCAATTTTCTTTTGAAAATCCATTTGTACCCAAGAGGTTTACAACCTGGTGGCAAATCCACCAATTCCCAAGTGTGATTTTGCAAGATGGATTCAACTTCACTATTGATAGCTTCCTTCCATAAAGGAGCTTCAGGACTGGACATAGCTTCTTTAAAAGTTAAAGGCTCATTTTCTAACAAAAATGTTAGAAAATCTAGACCAAAAGATTTTGAGGTTCTGGCACGTTTACTACGCCTAGGTTCCTCTTCCTCATTTTGATCTAACTCTTGTTCATGATCATATTCTTGATCTTGACTAGTAATAGCATCATGAGATCTTTTATTGTTACTAGTCTCTTGTCCAGTCTTATTTGGAAATGCATGTTCAAAGAAAGATGGATTCCGAGATTCAATAATAGTATGCATTTCAGAATGTTCTGATTTATAAATCAAAAACCGATATGCACTACTATTCTTGGCATAACCAATGAAAATGCAATCAATGGTCTTAGGACCTATCTTAGTCTTTTTAGGACTAGGAATAGCCACTTTAACCAAACACCCCCACACTTTTAAGTATTTGTAGGATGATACTTTTCTATGCCACAATTCATAAGGTGCTTGATTCACTTTCTTTTGGGATACTTTATTAAGTATATAATTAGTAGAAAGTATTGCTTCCCCCCACAAGTTCTGAGGTAATCCAGAACTTATTAACATGGCATTCATCATTTCTTTTAAAGTCCTATTTTTCCTTTCAGCAATTCCATTTTGCTGAGGTGAGTAAGGAGCGGTGGTTTGATGAATTATTCCATGTTCTTTACAAAATTCACCAAAAGGTGATTTATATTCACCACCTCTATGACTTCTTAGTTTTTTGATTCTTTTACCAAGTTGATTTTCAATTTCATTCTTATTCTTTTACCAAGTTGATTTTCAATTTCATTCTTATATTGTATGAAAGTTTCCAAAGCTTCATCCTTGGTTCGAATTAAATAAACATAACTATATCTAGTATAGTTATCTATAAAAGTGATAAAATATTTTTTCCCACCTCTAGTTTGGATTGATTTAAAATCACAAATGTCACTATGAATTAATTCAAGTGGTTCTGTACTTCTTTCAATTGAATAAAAAGGAGTTTTGGATAATTTTGCCTCAACGCAAATTTCACATTTATGATTTGAATCAATGTCAAATTTAGGTAAATATTCCATATTAATTAATCTACGCAAAGATTCATAATTAACATGTCCTAATCTACCATGCCATAAATTTGAAGACTCAAGCAAGTAAGAAGAAGATGTATTTTTATTAATAACTAAGGGTACAACGGTCATTACATTTAACTTGAAAAGGCCATCAGACATGTAACATTTTCCTACATACATCCCATTCTTAGTAAGTATAAATTTATCACTCTCAAATACTAGCCTAAACCCATTCTTACTTAACAAAGATCCGGAAATAAGATTCTTGCGAATGTCCGGTACATGCAGCACATTGTTGATATTGAGTTCCTTTCCAGATGTCATCTTGAGAACAATCTTCCCTTGTCCTTCAACTTTGGAAGTTGAAGAGTTGCCCATAAAAAGTTGTTCACCATTGTCCATTGTAGAATAAGATGTGAACATCTTTTTGTCGGCACAGATATGGCGAGTAGCACTAGTGTCCACCCACCATTCTTTAGAATTTCCGACAAGATTTGTCTCGGAAACAACTGTAGAAAGATTGATATCATCTACACCATTAGAAATATTGTCCACTTCGGTCATATGGGCTTGAGCAGGCTTCTTGCTTGTTCTTCTTTTGCTTTTGCCTTTGCTACGACAATCTTTGGCCCGATGTCCCTCTTTGTCACAGATGTAACATTTGCCATTAAACTTGTACTTTTTATTTTCCCCCCCCCTTTAGAGCCTTGTGATGAAATTTCTCCAAAAGACTTTCTTTTCTTTGCTTTTGGAGCATGTTCCACCACATTTGCCTTAGACTCCATAAGATGCTTACCAGCCCACTTTTCAGAATTGCAATTGTCCTCCTCAATCCTCAAACGCACAATTAACTCTTCCAAAGACATTTCTTTGCGCTTGTGTTTGAGGTAGTTTTTGAATTCCTTCCAGCCTTGTGGTAATTTCTCAATTAAGGCTGCAACTTGGAAGGATTCACTGAGAGACATGCCTTCTGCGTGAATGTCATGCAGAATGAGTTGGAGATCTTGAACTTGGCTAATCACAGTTTTAGAATCAACCATTACAAAATCCAAAAATTTGCCAATCACAAATTTCTTTGAGCCGGCATCTTCCGTTTTATACTTCTTCTCCAAAGACTCCCAAAGTTCTTTTGCTGTCTTGATAGGACTGTAGACATTGTATAATGTGTTATCAAGTCCGTTCAAGATGTAGTTTCGGCAAAGGAAATCAGCATGTTTCCAGGCATCGACCGCAACAACCACTTGTCGATCGGTTTCATCCTCTTTCAAAATAAGAGCATCTTCACGGAAGAAACGAGCCAGGTTCAGAGTTGTAAGATAGAACAACATTTTCTGTTGCCATCTTTTAAAATAAGTTCCTGAGAACTTCTCTGGCTTTTCACCGTGATTTACCGGTACTGTCACAACAGGAGAGGGGGTTGGCGTCATTGTAGCCACCACAGTAGTACTTGTTTGAGTATTTGTTTCAGTAGCCATTAATTCTAATTTATAAAACAAAATTAGAATTAGAATTTATACTACACAGAAAATTAATCCAAATTCAAAGAATTAAATTCTGTAAAAAAAAAAAAAACAAGAATGCAACTTTTATTTTTCAATTAATTTGGAAATAAAATAAAATTTTATTTAACCAAATTAATTCCACACAGAAAATTAAATTTCTGTAACACTTCAATAATTGAAATATTGAAACAAAATTTTAATTAATGAAAATTCAGAAAATAATTTCTAAAAACCAAAAATAATTTCTGAAAAAATTTCACAAAAATATATTCTGAATTATTAATGACACCAGTATATTACTACTAGTTGTCAAAGAAAATAGACAGTATATTACTACTATCTGTCAAATAGCATATAATCACTATTTGTTTTTCCAACCAGAATATTATTTTGTAAATCCACAGAAAATAATTTTCTTAAAAGAACAAAGAGAAAAGGAAACAAACGAAAAATTCTATAAACAGAATAATTCGAATATGTCTTAAGATTGTGTAAATAAAATAAATTGAAACTAATTCAAACAAAATAAAATAAAAACTTACAAATTTTATTTTGATGAATCAAATGAAAAATAAAAGACTAAGTCGAGTGTGTGACACTCTGTCCTTAAGACAGATTTGCCCCGCTATGATGCTTACGATTATGTGGCGTCTATCTCCCAGGCTACAATGATCTTCACAAATTTGTAGTAGCACTCCAAACAAATTTGTACGGCGAACCGAACCTGTATTCTATACTCTCTTTGATTTTTCCTAAAACTAGAATGAAGAATAATGCACTAAATAAAATCTGGACAACAAAAGCATAAATTGCAGACTGATTTTTTCAGATGCTAAGACTGCTGGAATCAAGGCTGTATTTATAGACAATAAATCTGACCCGAACAGGTGCTTTGAGGAAGTGAATAGGTGTGATACTGTTTTGAACAGATTTGATTCAAAATTCAAACAATTCTACAACTGTTTCAACAGATTGGCAGTTTGGAAACTGTCCAGACTTGAACCTATAACTGCCTGGGCAGTTTAGAAATGAATCTGTCCGGAAGTTCAAACAGTTTGAAAAAGTATCCATTGGTGGAACAGTTTTTTAAAACGTTAGAATATTTTTATTAAACTGTTTGAATAGTTTAATCAATAAAGGAAGAGGTACATTCTTAGGAAACCACTTAAGAAACCAAAATTTGAATTTAGATTTAAACTAAATTCTCACAATAATTTTTTTGAAAAAAATTCAAATGTATTTTGTCTAAAAAATTAATGTTAGACCTGAAAACGACGTCAACTTACCATTCACTCATAAATGGCTTTGATATTCCGTCTTCACTATGTGACTTGCCACGGGGCAAGGAACACGTCACTTCTTCGGACTCAACTCAAAAAACGGTTGGGGTCCACTCAATTTTGGACTCAAAGATTGCCCAAAATAAACCTATATAACACCATTTTCCCAACAAAATCAACATTAAGTACTATTATATCTTGCGTTGTCACAAATTATTTTATGTAAATTATGCTTTATAAATTATTTTAGCACTTCAAATATATTATTTGTCTAATGAACCATATTCGTTTAAAACGAAAAATCATAAATATAGCTGTTTATTTAAATCTAATTTTGATTTGATATTGGATGATATATTTTGTAAGTATCACCATGGAGGTCCTATTCCTTGGAGACTTAAACAACCATTAGTTCTTTGATTAGTCACTTTAATGACTCTCTTTTTATTATGGATCTATTGACCCTCTGTTCTATTCTACACTATGATTATAATTATTTTGCATATTATATTTATGCTATTTAAAATAATTTATTTATTCGAACCAAATTATTTACTATTTAGCCTAAATAATTATCCATGATAATTTTTATATCCTTATACTCTTTGTATAATATTTCTCATTCTGTTATGTATTTATAACTATTATAAATTTTCAGATGATAAGACTTAGGGAGGTGTTGTTAACCCTATATTCATAAATTTTAGAAGTAGCAGGGTCAGATTTGGAGTAGACATAATACGCCTTATATAGTTATAAACATAGTCTAACTATGACAATATAGGTAAATAAAAATTTTGAGCTATGTTTAAATAAAATAAATAATGGGGCACCTTTTATTTTACTCCGTTATGTTATTAATCTGTTAAATTTAGAATTAACCTTTGAGAGCCCTAGTTATTGATGGGTTGCGACGTCTAACGTTTGAGTACTGGCGTCGGATCGTGACAGTTTTGTTCCAAATCAATGTTATTGATAAGTAAATATTTAAAACCAATTGATTTTAATGTTTTAAAACCCTAAATATTCTAAAATAATAATATTTTGAGTTTAAAAAATAAAAAAATATATATATATTTATTTGTTTTAGGTGATAGTGTGTATAGAGATATTTGTGTTTTCATATGTGAATTATTAAAATAAGTATGTACACACCAATATTGTTTTTAATAATCATTTTATTTGAAAATATTATTCTCATATAAATTTAATAATTAAATGATATGTATTAAAAGAATTGATGGTGTGTAAATAAAGGGCTATTTTGGAAAGATGATTAAAAGTTATCTTCCAGTTTTTAATCTATTTTGAGTCACATTATTTCTCACAGTTTTTACATATTTAAAAAAAAATCAAAAAATCAATATTTAACCATCTTAAAACAACTCAAAATTATCCTTAATTTGATATAACACGTTATTTATTTATTTATTTATTTTAAGACCAGACCAAGGTTGGTCTATCCGGGGGAACAGGGGTCCCTGCTGTGCTCAAAGCACATCAGTGACTGTGGTGCCTCTGTTTGAGGTGTATTATGGTCTTATTTTTATGATCTAAACCGTTCATATTGTAGGGTTTGTTGAGTACTTCATGCCTACCAAAAATCATACTAATCGGATATCAATAACTATATGATCGAATTGCATATTGTTTATGCTATTTCTTAAAAGAAAAACTTATTATTTATTTTTTTGGTTATCGATCATATAGTTGTTGATATCCGATTAAGATGATTTTTTGTAAACATGAAGTACTCAACAAATCTTACAAAATAAATAGTTTGGATAATAAAAATAAGATCATAATACACCTCAAACGGAGGCACCACAGTCACTGTTGTGCTTTGAGCACAGCAGTGACCCCTTTTCCCTATCCGGGTTACATTATCTGGCCCGTTTGTTTAGGGAGTTAGAGTTGGGATTGAGATTGTGATTGAAATGGAGATGAGACCCACTATATGTTAGGTTTGTTTTGAGAGATAGAAAAGAGATTCTTAATCCCTTAATATTAGTATGGGCCTTGGGAAAGATATTAAGATGGAGACTTGAGACTTGATATTAGAAAACTAATCCGTTGTAATATATTTTTTTATTTTTTATTTTTTTACATATTGGACATTTTTTTGAACATTAATATTTAATTTTTTATATTTTTCGTTATGTAAAAATTATAATTTTATTTATTTTATTTATTACATGTTAAACATTTTTTATAAACATTAATATTTAATATTTTTATATTTATTTTATTATTTTATACTTACCTTATATAAAAATAATTTAACATTTCCTATCCTAGCAACTATTCCCCACAATCCCTTGGACCTCCGAAAACAAACCGACTTCTGAGTCCATATTACAAAACCGAACTCGTTGTATCTTCTCTCTCTCTCTCTCTGCCAATTGCCGTATCTCTGTTTCTCTCCAATTCATCGCCTTTCTCTTGCTGTCTTTCGAATCTCAGAGAACAATACAGGTATGTATTCGCTCTCTCTAAAATTCATTAGTTTTTGTCTTATATTTTTCTATTTTTTCTCCAATAGTTTCAGTTGTCAAATCTGTTTCGATCTCTAATTGAGGACCAATTCGAACCAAAAAAGGAACGAATTGTATTCTATGTTTGCATTCAAATTTCGCTGTTAGCTGTATTAGATTGATTGTCGAAACATCACATAGTTTGAATTTCTTGTAATGAAAACCCTTGATTTTTTGTATCCCCAATAGATAAACCCTAAAATTATTCTGCTTAAAGAACTCCTATACTTATTTCTCTCCTTCTATTCTGTTAATGATCTGGATTCGAATTTGAAATTGAAATTTCTAGTTTGTTAATAATCGGGGTTCGAATTTATTTTGAATTTCATTTCAATTTATCTTCTGTCAAGATCTTAAAGTCTTATTGGTGTCTATCTTTGCCTCTATAGGGTTGAGTTTGTTCTTTCGGATTTCAAGATGCCAGCAACAGCAGGTAGGGTTCGTATGCCCGCGAACAATCGGGTGCACAGTAGTGCTGCCCTACAGACTCACGGTATATGGCAGAGTGCCATTGGGTATGACCCTTATGCTCCCAATAAGGAAGACAACAAGAGCTCCCAGCAGAAGTCCTCTACCACAGAACCGGAAGGTGAGAATGCGTATGCCAGCTTCCAGGGATTGCTCGCACTAGCCCGTATAACTGGTTCTAATGCTGATGAGGCTCGTGGAGCCTGCAAGAAGTGTGGGCGTGTTGGGCATCTCACCTTTCAGTGTCGGAATTTTCTTAGTGTTAAGGATGATAATAAGGATAAAGACCCGGATGCAATTGAGGCAGCAGTTTTGTCGGGGTTGGATAAGTTGAAGGGTAATGGGGTTAGGAATAAAACTGCAGTTGAGAGCTCAGAGGAAAGTTCTGAGGAGGAGGAGAGCGAGAGTTCAGATTCTGACTATGATTCCGAAATTGAGAAGGCTATTGCGAATAAGTATGGAAAGAAGGGTAGTAGCAAATTGAACTCATCAAGAAAGAAGAAAAAGGATTCGGATGATGATGATGAGTTAGATTCTAGGGATAGGAAGAAAAGGGGAAGGTCAAAGAAGAGGAGAAGTGGAAAGAAGTCACATACTGATTCTGACAGTGAGTATGAAAGTGGGAGAAAAAGAAGGAAGGAGAAGAGGAGGAGGAGGGATGAGTCATCAGATGAGGATGATGAGCGACGATATCGGAGGAGGAAAAGTAGGAAGGACAAGAGGAGGAGGAGGAGTCATCAGCATTCTGATGATTCAGATGCATCTGAAGACTCTGCCAGAAGACGCAAGCGGAAGAGCAGGAGGGCAGCTTCACCATCTGTTTCTGATGTTAACGGCTCAGAAGATTCTTGGGTTGGCAGAGACAGAAAGCGTTCTGAGAAGAGGAGCAGGAAACACCGTCATGAAGAGGACTAGTAATTTTCTGGAAGGTAATAGATATGTTCTTGGTTTCTTGTTCCTTTGTGTGATATGGAATGACATGCTTTTATACTTCATTTATGCTTTTTTTTTTTCGAACTGGAAGATGATTGCTTCTTACCATGTAATCTTCAAATTATCCAAAATAATATTCTTTTTTGTTTGTTGCCTCTCCCAAAGTCCAAGTTGAAACTTTCTCAGTTCAATTGCATATTGTCTTATGCAAATGATTGTGATTGCATGTGTGAATGTGCTTATTCAATGACCCCTGTAAACTTCCTGAATTCTGCTCATGTTCAATTTAGCTTGTCTATGTGGGATTGTCATAACCTGTTTATTGTATTTTTTATCGACATTTGGTTGCTTCTCATTCCATTTTTTAAACTTTAGATCTTTTATAATTAGTGAGGTAGTGCACTGCACAGACAGGTCACAGGATATTGTGGTCAAAATTACACCTGTATAGCTGTATAGAGAAGGAAATCTGGCCTTGATAGCGTAGACATTTTATGACATGTGGTGGTCTACTAGTGCTTTAGTATTGAGGTTCATTATTTCAACTTAATGGTACTTTTCACAGCTACCCCTTCAAAATTTAAGTATTCACATAGCTTGTGGGCAAATTCTCAAAACTACTAGCCCAAAAAGATAATTAAGGAAGATATTTTTTTTTTCTTTTTCTTTTTATTTTTTATATTCACTTCTAAAGTGGACAACAGCCTTGAATGCCCCCAAAGAGAGGAAGACTCTTAATGAGTTGAAGTGCTATATTTAGAACATCTAATAAAATGACAACTTCAGAACATAGAAACTTTTATATAAACACCAGAAAACAAACTCTTTTAACTCCTCAAGTGACTCAACTAATCCTAACCAAGAATAGGAAATAACAAATCCTTCAATGGAACACACAAAAATCTAGCCATCAAGTATGTCTAATCTATAAAATCACTTATTCATACCTGTTGGAAAGAAATTGATTATAAATGTAATTTCTATGGATATTCTCCCGTTTCTTTTGCATTATAATGCATGGTGGATTTACCTATTTATCCAATTTTATTATCATAGGTTTCTTTTTAAGCTTGACTGACATTGAGTGATAAATTCAAGTCTTTAAAACCGTCCTGATACTACTTGACTGAAACAAAACCCCTTGGCCCCCAATCATTTGGGGTAGGTTACGTGATTTTTGACCATTCCTGCTCCAATTCGATTTTTGATTAGGTGACAAAATTTGCTTATAATGCTAATCTAAATTAAGATTGCTCTTATTTTAGAGGTGTTTGATTTGTATTTACATGTCAAATCCATCTTAAAAAAGAATGTATTGTGATAATTATGTAAAATGAATTATGTTTAAAATGGGGTTAGTTTAAAGGTTGATTCTGAATATCAATATCTTCCTTTCATGTCCTTAATTTTTGCACTTCGTTATTTGCATGCAAACAATGATGTTTGTTGTATTATCAAAATTGCAAGAATTATGTACTTGCTTCTTTATTGATATTGGCAGGATTATGTTATTATTTGATTTTCTAGGAGCACATAATTTCTTAGATTGCACAACACTGTAAATTTAATTTTTTTTTATAGAGAACAAATGTAACATGAATGTTGCTTTAAAAATGACCCTTTCCCCCAGTTAGAGGATATCCATTGGACAATAAATTAACTAACAAAAGTTTTAGAAGGCACATTTGCTTTCTAAACCCAGTTGTGCCATATGGGCCATTGTGTGAATGTTTTGGGCAGTCTGAGTTCTAAATGTTTCAATTATTATTTTAATGGAACTGTAATGTTTAGTGATTTTATCAAGGTGGAAGGTGCCAAAGGATAAGAGTAAAGCCAAGAAGGACATGTATTGAGGCAATGAGAAAAGGAGGACCTATTACACCACATGTCTAGACACAACCAATTTCTTCTCCTATCTGCCACCTTGAAAATTTTTCCTCTTAGCAAACTCATCCCATAGGGACCCACAATCTTGCCAGTGGACCAATTACCCCACTCTCCACTTTACTTGGCTTCCACCACCTCCCTCCACAAGCTGTCATGTTCAGTGGCAAACCTTCACAACCACTTGCCCAATAAAGCCTTTTTGAACACTTCCAATCTCTGGATCCCCACATGCCCGTGCTCTCTATACTCCAAACTGAACTTATCCCCATACTCCCAACTGAAAAGCCTTCTGTAATTTCTCCAATATCTTGGCCACTGAGGAAGGAATAGTAAGGATTGACATAAGATATGTGGGTAAGCTGAATGGAATTCTCTTGACCGAAGTCAATCTTCCCCCCTTTGACAAGTATTGCCTCTTGCAAGAGGCAAGCCGCCTCTTGCATTTCTCCACCACCACATCCCAAATAGGTTTAGCATTGAACAAGTCCCTAAGTCTCAAACCAAAGTAAGTAGTGGGCAAGGAATCCACGTTGCACCTGAAAGTCCCAGTCAACTGCTCCATATTATCCACCACCTCAAGATTAATTAAAGCCATCTTGGATAGGTTAAAAAAAGCCTGGATACAGCCTCAAAGCACGTTAACATCACCCCCCCCCCCCCCCCAAAAAAAAATAAAAAATAAAAAATAAAAAAATCCAAATAAATCGTGGCTGGCTAAGAACTGTAATTGTGTAGGATACAACTGACAAAAACATATATATTCATATGGTGACTAGTTATATATGCACAAACATCAGATCGGGCTTAGGTTGGCTCAATCCGGCTTAAGCTGGCGACCACCTCTGCTCTGGCATGTACCAAAGTTAAATCTGCCTTAACTATGTTAACCTAGCTTGAACCAAAGTATTCAGTATGTAACGCCCTCAAGATAACAACATTAAACCCATCAATATAGACATGCATTGATATATAAAAGTTTCACTTTCTTCTATTCATCAGAGTTCCATTACCAAAAGTATTACATGTTAACAACAAAAGCAAATGCCCTAAAGGCTTACAGCTTTCCAAGTTAACACTTGGTTACAACAAAAGAGTACTAACTCATTTATACATTAAGCCCTTGGCTTGAATATACATGTAATACATTAAAGAAATAAAACAACAAAAGTCCGCCTGCCTCTAGCCTCCCAAGCTATGTCCTTGGAGGTGGCATGCTACCTGTACCTGAAAATGATATTCCCATATAGGGTGAGCCACAGCCCAGTAGAAATACACTAAACCAAATATGAACAATGACTAAAAGATTAGCAGTTGATAGATAGCCAACACTGATACTTTCCCTTATCACACTTTACATTTTCATGACATACAAGTCCATATTACCATTCATTTTCCAATTCCTTTCAAATTCTCAATTTATAACCATGGCTCAGAACCTGGCCAAACAACTCATATGAGACAGTAACTCATATTAAGCACTTTCCCATTTCATAATAGATAAGCATACTAGCTATATCACACACCAACAGATAAGCATACAAGCTATATCATCACTTTCACAGATATGCATATGAGCACTATCACACTTCCAATGACAAGCATATGAGCTCTGTCAACACATTAATAGATAAGCATATGAGCTCTATCTATGGAGTCCATCCCCTATCTCCTCCCAACAACATCCGATTTAGAGGTCCATCCCCTATCTTCCCCTAAACCGTGAAGTACATCCCCTATCTCCTCCAACACAACACAATGCATATAAACAATAATTATACACATCATCACACAACACATAAATTTAATGTATTCTTTCAACCGTCATACTCAATGACACATTCCAGTGATTAGTTTCAGTTTGCCTAATCATCATGCATTGTCTACAACAATCAAGATTATCCTCCACCGATAGCCCAAAGCAGTTATTTCTATATAGAAAATAAATGCGACAATGGATATATAATCAACTTTTCAACTAGGTGAGCGATAAGTAATCCAACTACACCCTTTAATCCCATACCTTTCCAAATCAATTCCTTATTTCTCATAATTAATTATGCAAATTAATCAGCCAATGTAATTAGGGCATTTTTCATAATTAACATTACAACCCTTAGGTTCCATTCTCATTAATGTTTCAACATTAATTCCACTTTCCCATGCCAAACATGCAATTTTGGTTTTATATAAATAAAAATCCCGACTTTTGTAAAATTACACAAAGGCTCCAAACTTTCACAAAATTACCAAGCCAACCCCAATATCTCAAAATACTAAAATTTAAAGACAAAGCTCATAGTAAGGAGTAGGTTATCCCTACCTCGAAGTTAGAGCTCGGATGGAGAAGAAGCCAAAACCAAAATGCTCCAAAGACCAAGATTCTCGGATCAAAACGACGCCCTCGACGATCCACACAACTTTTACAAAGGCCGAAGAGAAGGAGGACACTCTAACTAGATCAAACCCTAGAGAGAAGGGAGTTTCTAGAGAGAGGCTCTCAAAAATGGTTTTTAGAAAAAGTAGGAGAGAAAGAAAAGCAAAAAGTGATTTAAAATCACCCAGCGGATAATTCATATACGTATGACCCGCTCGAGCGGAGAACACAACGCTCGAGCGCCAAGAACAAAAATCTGGACACGCTCGAGCGCAATAAGGCCCGCTCGAGCGCCAAGACACAGGAATAAAGTACATCCGCTCGAGCGAGAAAACCAGTCCGCTCGAGCGCAAATCTCTCTCTCCCAGAACCCTCACCAAGACAGTACTACCTGCTCGAGCGCCAACAATCCCGCTTGAGCGTCACCCGCTCGAGCGCAGAAAAACCCGCTCGAGCGTAGAAAACTCCTCTGCAGAAGTTTTGCAGGGACACAAAATACTGGGAGTGTGCAATATCCGCTCGAGCGCTAAACTAGAAACCAAACTCCGCTCGAGCGTAGAATGACCCGCTCGAGCGTAACACCAAAAACCTGGACAACAAGGATAGAGACCAAGGCTTAACCCACCTGTTCAACACAAGCCCAAAACATCCTAAAACTCAATCAAGTGGAATTAAAGGACGACAACAAGATAGATGCCACTACCAACTTCACGGAACTGAGTCCGGAATACAACAGAACAGTAAAAGGATAACCGGGATCGCTATACAGTAACTGTCCCAAGCCTCAAAATAGGTTGGGTTGGGCTAGTTCAATAAACAGGTAGAACTTTTTGAAAATTAATTTTAAGGACTAATTTTCCATGAGTCAAAACCAATATGTTTTAACTGGCAAAAATTGAATAGATATTTAACCATTAGAACAATGTGTGTGAACATGCACCAAATCTTTGCAAGTCCCTTTTTCCATTGTTAATGCCCAAGTACTTGTTTTCTAGGCAGCTCAATGCCCAAATCGCACACGTTATTGTCCTAATAAAACAAGTATTTTTGCTATTGATTGAGGCAAGAAATTGTAATCCCAAAAGTAATGGTTTGTGATGATATGTGTTCAGCCTGTGCTGGTTGGCTTTATGTGAAGTTTGACAGAAAACTTTAGGCCACAATGGTAATAGAATCACAAAGTTATCATATGTTTTGCATATTCAAAATTTCAAAACCAAGACGAGCGATGTTGGTCAATGCAAGCAAAAGCTATTATTTTTAAAAGCAATTAATTGGGTCCCTTCTTTCTCAAAATGCTGGCATGACCATGTGCACCTTCATTTAGAATTGACAATAAAACCATCAACATCACCAAATGGAGATGCTATTGCACAGCACTAATGGTATCTTCTGGTTTTTGTATCACTGTCATTGCCTGGTTTAGAAGATAGTCTATTGCTTCTAACTACTTCAAAGTTCTTTTTTTCATTTTTTTTTATATTTAAATTGTTCAACACAAGGTGAATTAATAATCTTGGACACTTTATCTTATGCAGCTGCTTACCTTTTTATTCAATCATTTTAAGCCCTTTTGTCTTGTGCAGCAGATTAACTTGGTCTTGAATGATTTTTAGTTCCTGGTTGATTTTGTTTTCAAATGTCATATTTTGTCATCAGAGGTTACCCACCCTATGGATGGTTTTCAAAGTGTGCTGGTTAATCGGCATTACTAACGGTCGAGCTTTATCGGTTTTGCAGGGACCTTGGAGCATGAATTTGATAATATCTTGGAATTTTATCTTGGATGACCAATGGCAGACAGACTAAACTTGTATCAGCTATTTATCTAAAATTCTTAGTGCGTATGTTTCTATTTCCGAATAGACATGTGTTCAGGTGTTTGACATGTTATATTATAACTGACTTGTTTTCTATTTGAATTGAAGTATGCTTTCCGTATTGAATGTTTTATTACAAGACTACATATATTTTAGACGGTTATAAATATGATTTTTACAATATTTGGAGTGGAGTTGAGTGGTTCAATAGAATCATATTATCAGGATGAGAAGGGGATCATTATTTGCGATTGATCTGTTGGTTGTTCAAGATTTTATCTATCAATGCCATCTTGAAATAAATTTATGGGCAAATTACTACTCGTTACAATTTGCATTGTGTCTTTAGTTTATGTAATTTTACTTGTATCAATTTTGTTTTTGAATTTTTTATGTTGTGTCAATTTAATTACTATTTTAGAAATTGAATTAAAATTAAATTAGTCAATTCAATCTGAAAGGTTACCGTTTAATTTGAAATGAATCATTATTTTTTGAATGAATAATTTTGTCAATGTTTTTTTAATGAATGTTATTAATTGAATTAAATTTACATAATGTACAAAAATTGAATGGTAATGTTGACATAATTAAATAAATACAAGAGGTAAATTACAGATAATGGATATAATTTGGTTTAAATTTATTAAAGTTTGTCAAAATAGAAAGGGATATTTATTAGAAAATCATCTTTTAATACTTATATCTTAATTAGTTCATAAGATATTCTTATATTTTAATAAGTCTCATTATTTCGAATATTTGACCAACTAAATTCTAATTCTTATATTTGAGGCATTTTATAGAAAATTTTATCCTCATAAATATTTTTTTGACCCTTAGCAACTTGGTCCCATTAAATAAATTTGACATTGTAAATATTTATATTATAGAACATTCACACGGTTAATGTAATATTAATGCTTCTTTATCTTATTATTATTATTAGATGTATTTTGAAAATCATGTCACCCGTAAGATTATTGAAATATAAAAAAATAATTTAAATTAAGTAAAATATAAATTAAAAAAATAAGGAAAAAAACTAAAAGAGATACATATGCATGTGATAAAGCATTTTTTTCCCTCCTCCGGTTGTCAATATATGTCCTCACTTTTGTAATTAAGCTATCGTTGTCGCTCTTCTACTGGTCCATGCATGAACCCTATCGGATCAAATCATCAATTTAAACTATGGGTCTAGAATTGTTGAACCCTATGGGATCAAATCATCAATTTAAAGTAGGGTGATGATTGAGAGCTTTAGAGCTGGGTTTAGTGACTTGGAATTTTTTTTTTTAAAAAAAAGGGACAAAATGTTTTAGAGCTCTAAAATATTTTTGTTTAAACTATGGGTCTGGAATTGTTAAGCTAACAATACGAATATATAGAGATTTTAAGAATTAATTTTTTATTTTTTTTTGTTTTGGTAAAAATTAAAATTTTTTATTTCAAAGTAAAGTCTTGTTGCAAAAAAATTTAGGAACTAATTCATGTTATCGTGAGAGTTGTCATTAATAAGAAAATAATTTGGTACTAAAAATATTTATTTTTTGAAATAATTTTTGATCTCAAAAGGATAATGATTTATCATTAAATATTTAATTTTATCACTAAAAATATAATATTAACACTTTCAAAATATTATGCAATTAAGCTGATGCTTTAAACAATGGTTAACAGGGCATAAATGAAGATGGGACTGCCAATTGCAATTAAAAATAAATAAAAAATAGTAGCAGAGATCTCAAAAATAGAGGAAGAGTACATAGTAAACAAGGTGGATATATATATATATATATATTTTGTATCCGTAACAAAGTGGGTTTTTTTTTTTTTTTTTTGGAACGATAACAAAGTGGATATTCGATTGCATGATTTCAAGCAAACTCATACTTGGCCAAGATTGAAAATGCCAAACCTCCCCAACGTCCAATCCCATTCACCTTGTACATGCCAAAAATAAATAAATAAATAAATACATAAAAGGAGAAATTATAAATTAGTGTACAAGATTAAAAATAATATAAAGATATGGAGGGTATAATTTTTTCTATGTAATAAAATAATAATAAAAAGAGACACTTACCAATAGGTCTTATTTTTTAGACTTATTATCCATTAAATCTTACTATAAATTTATTTATAAAAACAGGAGAGACTGATAAATTTATCAATAAGACTTAATAGGTAATGAATTTCAAAAGTAAAATCTATTAGTAATTTACCTTAATAAAAATTACAGCCCATTTTTTGGTAAATAAATTCGCCACTTTTGATTGTCTGGTATTTTTTAAAAAAAGATACACGTTACCATCAAATATGAGTAGCATTTTGGTAAATGAACAATCAAACCCAATTATTCGTTAAGTTATGCTTACATCATAAGTTTAAAAATAATTTAACAAGGATGCCAAATGCATGATCCCAACTAGAGGTGGAAATATTAGATTGGGTTAGGTTCCGGCTAGACTTACATTATATAGTAAAAAGGAGTTTTTACTGAAGTTTTTTTCATATTTTAGTTAATTTTTTAAAATAATTTTTGTGATATATCAAGATTAGATGTATCTAAAAAATATATAAAAAAATAATAATAATTAAAATATTTTAAAAATTCACTAAAAATAAACGAAAATTCGAACAAAGAATATTTTATATTTTCAATGATTTTTTATATAGTAAACAGATTTATGTTCAAATTTTATATTTTCAGTGATTTTTTAAAATATTTTAGCCAATTTATTTTACTTTTTAGATTAGTCTGTTTGGCAAGTTGGTTCTTGGGCTTTTTTGGCTATTTTAGCCACAAAAGACAAAATAGGCTATTTTAGCCATAACAAACAAAACATCACATCCAACCCATAATCATTACATTCTTCTCTCACAAAAAAACTCAAAAAAGTCAAAAAGCCAAAAAGCCCTTCCCAAACCAAGCTTTTAAGCCCAGGCTAAAATAGCCAAAAAAGCTAAAAAGCCAAAAAGCCAACCCACTTCCCAAACGGAGGCTCATTATGATTAGGTACATCTAAAAAGTATAAGGAATTGATTAAAATATTTAAAAAAAAATCACTAAAAGTAAATGAAAACTCATCTAAAAATAGTTTCTATTTATTTTGTAATTAAAAAATGAAAATTATTATTTTATGAATGGGCAGGCCTAGCTTAAACTTCTTATTCCAAATTTTAGTTCGAAAATTAAATGAGCTAAAAATCTGTTAAAATGTATGTATTATTGATTGATTGTCTTGATATAGTGTCTATTACAATTACAAGGATTCCTATTATATAGGAGTGTGTTTGGGAGTAGGTGGAGAGTAGGTGAAGTGGAGGTGGTAGTGGTGTAGTGGGTTAGGTTTAGTGGAGTAGGTGAGGTGGTAGTGGTGGTAGGTTTATGGTAAATTCTAATAGCCCCCCGCAAACTCAAGGGGGATAGGAACTAACCAACTTGAGTTTGGAGATAGTAACAAAACAAGAAAATACATAAAAATAAAAAAGGATAGGAGACACTGTATGGTCGTGTCAGACCATTGGTGAAGACACTGGATGGTGGTGTCATAACGTTGTAGAGGACACTGTATAGGGGTGTCATAACGGTGTAGAGGACACTGGATGGCGGTGTCAGACCGATGTAGAAGACAGTTTATGGGGTCATGTCGGACCGTTGTAGAAGACAGTTTATGGGGTCATGTCGGACCGTTGTAGAAGACAGTTTATGGTGTCATGTCGGACCGTTGTAGAAGACAGTTTATGGGGTCATGTCGGACCGTTGTAGAAGACAGTTTACAGAGTCTTGTCGGACCCATAAAGGAGCTAACCGGAATCAATGTCGGGACAGTTTACAGAGTCTTGTCGGACTCATAAAGGAGCTAACCGGAATCAATGTCGGGACAGTTTACAGAGTCTTGTCGGACCCATAAAAGAGCTAACCGGAATCAATGTCGGGACAGTTTACAGAGTCTTGTCGGACCCATAAAGGAGCTAACCGGAATCAATGTCGGGACAGTTTACAGAGTCTTGTCGGACCCTTGATGGAGCTAACCGGAATCAATGTCGGGACAGTTTGCAGAGTCTTGTCGGACCCTTAAAAAGTCGCACCCTCAAAAGCTGTGCCCAATTTTGTCAAAAGGCGTGCCATCAAAAAACGTGCCCACTTTATCAAAAGATGTGCCATGAAAAGGCGTGCCAGTTTGTCGGGCGTCAAGAGGCGCGTGATGCGCGTGGCTGCCTCGGCTATAAGACAGAGGCTGAGGCTGAGGCAAAAAAACCTGCGAGAGATATTCTGAGAGAGATTCTGTATAACACTCTGTTGCCTAGAAAATGGCTTCATCGTCTTCCCGCGGGCTGCTCACTCTCTTTCCCGACCTCAACGAGTCAACGAGAGAGAGAACTGGTGCGGTGGCACTGGAAACTCAACCAAGCGCCCCCGAGTTTGCTCCGTTGAACTTTCCGATGCGGTCGGTGGAGCAAAGAATGGCAGTGCAGTCGGATGTGGAGGCCAATCAGTATACTTTGAAGGCATGTGTGGAAAGCATGACGGCGGTCACAAACCTGTCGAACCGGCTGCAGAGTAGGACAAATGAGGTGCAGCATTTAAACTCCCAACTGGCTCTGCTCCAACGCATGTATAAGGATGCGCGAGCAGAGATAAGTGTGCTGAAGGCGGAAAATAAGGAGCTGAAGCGGAAGGCCACCGTGATGTTCCGATTTGGAGGTCCTCCATATGCTGCAGTGGAGGAGTTTGGGGGAGTGAACGTGCTCGGTGGATAAGGAAACACGGAGACCGGACTGGCACGGGACACCCAAGATAAAAGTAAGAAGAAGAGACCTGCAGTAGAATAGAGAAGGGAAAAGAAAAATCCCACTGTGGGTGTGGTTGTTTTGTTTGTATTTTTTTTTTTTTTTTTTTTTTTGTAAAATGGTGATCGGGGTGAGGCCCGATATGAATAAAATGAGTTTGCAGTTCGTCTTCTTCCTCCGTGTTTGTTTGTTTGTTTGTTTTTTTTTTTTTTTTTAATAATAAAATAAATAAATAAATAAAGAAAATAAAAGAAAAGAAAGAAAGTGGAGCGTTGGGCCCACGGTTTTGAAAACCTGCAAAGGTGTGTGATTTATTTTATTTATTTATTTATTTTTTTTTATTGTTTTTTTTTTATTAGTATGATTATTATTATTTTTTGTTTTGAATGAAAAAAATAAATAAATAAATAAATAAAGAAAATAAATAAAGAAAATGAATGGTGCACATGGGGCTGTGAATGGTGCACATGGGGTGAAACCGTGTGAATGGAAAGATGAAATAAAATAATAAAAAGAAAGGTGGGTGGTGGAAAGAAACGGCTTAGCTCATTATTATTGTGTCTACTTTACAGTGCGTTGCACATTTGTCCGAGAGGGCGGTCTCGGCAGCAAGCACACTTTGATGAGAGACAGAAAAAAAGGAGAGAGATCCATCTGGAGGTGATTGGAGTCGGCGGCAGCAGCAGAAGCCACAGTAGGCAAGGCCTCATAAGGGCCAAACCGCCGGATTCCAACAGTCTTGGCAACGACAGCAGAAGTAAGCATGACAACGAGGAACTTGTGGCATCCTTCAGGTATGAAGGCATCGACGTGGAGAGAGAGAGATTTAGGAGACTTCTGTCTAGACCTCACCAAAGCCGACTGCAAGGACGTCGCAGTGGCTCGGCGCATCGACCGGCTCATGGATCTCAGGCGAGGATCTTGATCAGACCGCAGCGGCGTGCGATCAAGCAGCGAGCTTCGATTCTGGTATGTGTTTGTGATGTGTTGAAAAACTCCCGCGGGCAGCGAAGGCAAGGTTGTCGGCCGGCTGCCCGCCGGAAAGAAATGAGTATAGGCCTAAATCTTATAGCTCTGATACCATGTTAAAATGTATGTATTATTGATTGATTGTCTTGATATAGTGTCTATTACAATTACAAGGATTCCTATTATATAGGAGTGTGTTTGGGAGTAGGTGAAGAGTAGGTGAAGTGGAGGTGGTAGTGGTGTAGTGGGTTAGGTTTAGTGGAGTAGGTGAGGTGGTAGTGGTGGTAGGTTTATGGTAAATTCTAACAAAATCTTATCTCAATATGATCTCATGACTGTGTCCAGATCATGCAAGTTGGGATTTGGAAAAGTGAAAAAAATGAGTGAAATATAGTTATATTTTAGGATTGGGCTTCTCTTATACTCACATTTCAACATGAGAGAATTAAAGGAGCCTGCTGGGATCTATCATATGTTTGTCTTTAAAAAAATGAATGATTTATTTTTAAAAATATATTTATAATTTATTTTTTCAAAAATTAACGCGATAAAATAAAAATATTACAATTATCGTATTAAATTATTATTATTTTTTTATGAATGGTATATGCTGAGAATTTTACAAAATGAATAGCTCGAATTATCAAAATAAGACACTGATAAACTCTACAGCCACAAGTTCTTTAAATTCTCTTATGTTGAGATGTCAATATGAGAGAAACTAATCTTCTATCCTTACTTAGATGTGGTTTGGGATGTCCTAAATAAGTGGACTTTTTGATTTTTTGGACTAAAAAATTGAGGAAAAAAATATGATTGTTTTGGATAATTTTTTGATTTTTTATGAAAAAATGTGTATTAAAAATTTGTATAATTTAGTGTATAGGAGAAGGGAGAGAAGAATAGGCAGGCCTTAAAGCAGAGTAGTGGGCAGACTAGTGAAAATGTCATGCTTGCCTCTTTTTCGCGTATTGAATTGGACGGTGATGTTCGGCTTGTGGGGGCCTACCACGCATCTCGTTTTGATAATTGGAACCATTCAATGTGTAGAACTCGTCGAGTACTATACATTTGTAATCACGTTGATTGGATATCGATAGTTATCTGATCGGATTAATTTTTTGTCAACCGTTAACTATAACACCATCTATTTTTTTTTTTATATAAAACTGATTTGATTATGTAGTTAGCGATATCCGATCAACGTGATTTTTTATAGACATATAGTACTCGACGAGTTCTACACATTGAATAGTTCAGATTATCAAAACGGAACCGTTGATGGGCCCCCACGGGGCGAACAACACTGCCCTTAAGCTTGCCTTTGCTTGTGTAATTTGTTCTCACCAATGTTAGGCAAAGGCAACTCACGTCGGAGTGAGTTATACCTTTTTTGTGTAAAAATATTTTTTTTATAATTTTTTTTGGTGAATAGTGATAACTTTTTAACTTTTTTAGTCTATGTTTGGAAAGTTGGTTTTGGAGCTTTTTTGGCTAAAATAGTCACAAAAAACAAAATAAGTTTTATAGCCAAATAAGACAAAACATCATATCCAACCCATAATCATTACATTATTTCTCTCACAAAAAGTCAACAAAGTCAAAAAAGCCAAAAGCCTTTCCTAAACCATGTTTTTTAGGCCCATTCTAAAATAATCAAAAAAGTCAAAAAGTCAACTCACTTCCCAAACGAAACCTAACTTTTTAACTTTTTGTCTTTTTTTAAAGATGCCAAACCAAGCCTTAAATATATGATAGAAACACAACCTAAAAATTAAGAAAAATCTCAATTTGTTTGGTTTCATAACTCAGGATTCACTTTTCAAAAATTTAAAATTTAATATTTTTCGTATTTTTTTTATTTTTACTGAATTTTTGTAATATTTTAAGTAATTTTTTTAATTTTTAGATATACCTAATATAAATACACTTAAAAACTAAAATTCAATATATTTTTCGTATTCTTGTGTATTTATTAATATTTTAAAATATTTTTTTTATAAATATTTTACTTTTTAGATATATCTTAGATATATCTAAAAAAATTATTTAAAATTTTAAAAATATTCACTAAAAACAAAAAATATAAAAAAATTAAAAATTAAATTTTCAAAAAATTGAAACTAAATTACAATTATAAAATTATCTAAAAAAGGTATATCTAAAAAAATTACTTAAAATTTTAAAAATATTTATTAAAAATAAAAAATATAAAAAATTCAATTTTTAGAAAATTGAAACTAAATTACAATCATACAATTTTTCCTTAACAAAGTTCCCCTCCGTTGATATGTGATCCATTAATGCCTCTATTTGGAAAGTTGAGGTTTGAATTTTTTTTTTATTAAAATAATCATAATTATTACATTATTTTTTTCATAAAAATTTTAAAAAATCAAAAAACTCTTCTTAAGCAAAACTTTTTAACCTTACAATAAAATAATTAAAAAAATTAAAAAATCAATCCACCACCGCAACCAACCCAATGACCGACCTACAATTTTTCCTCCCCCGTGATATGCGACCAGAAAAAGGTCCATTGATGACCGATGCCCTCTTCTCTCAAAATATTTCAGTTAATTTTATCACGTTATTTAAATTGTATTTGGTTGAAAAATTAAAAAAAAAAAATAAAAAGATAAAGAAAAAATATATATAAAATAAAATAAAAAAAAAATATATATTTTAATATTTTACCTATTATTTTTCTTTGGCTTTCTAAATTACTTTTCAACTCCTTCGATCAAACTGTGGCAGAGAAATTATATAGGATTGTTTTAAAAAAATAGTTAAAAATTAATTTTTTAATTTTTTTTAAAAGAATATATAAAAAATTGTGAAAAATAATGTAATTCAAAATAAATTATAAACAAAAAAATTGCTTTTAATCATATGGCTATGTTTGGGATAATTTTTTTAGTTATTTTAATCACAAAAAAAGATTAAAAAATTAATAAAATAAAATGTCATATCTAAACTATAATTATTCTATTTTTCTCTAACAAAAATTAAAAAAATCAAAAAATTTATCCTAAACAAAATTTTTTAACCACAAAGTAAAATAATTAAAAAAATTAAAAAATCCATTCACATCCAAACGAAGGCCATAACACCACCGTTGAAATTTGTCGAAATCCTAAAAATATCGGCTGGTGGGCCAGTGGCACTAACCCCAAACGCATCAATAAACAAACACCGGAAATTGGAGTAAGATAGTTTGTTCGTGTGGGTGCGAGCGGTATATAGAGAGAGAAGAGTGTGGTTGAGAAGAAGAAGAAGAAGATGCCGAGGAGTAGATTTGCTGGGTCATTGATGAGCCCGAAGGTTGACTTGATGATCGACATGGGCAATCCCTTTCTCAATCTCACCGTCGATGGCTTCTTGAAGATCGGCACTGTAATTAATTATCCATCACCATCTCCATTACCATTACCATTTTTATCAAATTCTAACATTTCTTAATCGTTTCTCGTGTTTCAAATCTTCTAGGTTGCAGTGGCAAAGGCCGCAGCAGAGGAAACCTATGACATTTTCAAATCAGGTTTTCTCATCTTCTACGTTTTTATTCTTCATGTATTAATAACCTAAGTTCTCATTTATAGCTTACTTGCTTTATATGACTTGTTTCTTATGAATTATTACTGTAAATATATGAACTAGGACAAGATTTTAAGAATTTTTATATTTTTAGTTTTAATATTTTTGATATATTATTTTTATCAAGGATTCTTGTAATTTAGTATAAATATTTTAGAATTATTAAGTGTCCTAAATTTTATTATTTTGGAATTAGATTTTGACTAGGATTTTAAATATTTTCCTATTCTCTTAAGTTTTTTGTGTTGATTTAAGTTTCTTAGTATTAGTGATAATTACAAATAAAATACTAGAAAATAAGAATAATAGAAATTACAAAAACTATTGTAAGGGCTGAGGCGCGGGAAATTCGCTCTCTTTAAGGAGATTCAAGTCCTCTGCGGTTAGGCAAAGTCTCACACCGGTACAGCAGAAAAAACCTTGACTTGTTCCCCCCAAGATACAACAGTCCGACTAAGTCGTATGGTTCACCAATACTGCACAATTGGTTGAACCCAAAGCTTTATCACACACACCCTTTTTATTTGCCTAATAATCTCACTCAAGACATAACAACACAACCAAAACTTCTTCACCCTTGCACCAAGATAGGACATTAGCTCAAATATATAGGAGATAAGGCTTGGAGGTGCCTTGGTGGATATGAAACGGATGAGGACTTGGATGGATAAGCATGGTGGACTTGAAAATGATAAGTCTTGGTGGACCAAGACCAAGACTTTGGAAACTTACCTTGGAAGTCTTGGAGAGGATAAGAATTGGTGGACTTGATGAAGACTCGAAAAGACTTGGAGAGAAAGAAAAGAAAAACCAACCTATAACACATTATAATATTAAAATACCTGCTAACATTCTCCCACCTATTTTAATATTATAGGTAACAAAACTGAGATTATTAGGCAAATAAGGATATTATGCATCATAGTAGGTGTGCTCTGCATTGAACCTCCATTGTTGAAACAATAATATCTACTCCAGAGCCAATAGTATGCTCAGCATTGAACTATGACTACTTAAGGGAAATAAATAATTATTACACACACATAATATTCCAGGTGTTCTCAAAAACTTTAAAAGCTAGCACATTACGGCCTTGTGCGATCCCAAGATTCATGAGTGTGTTTGAGAATTAGCCCAAATCTCATAGGTAGCGGCCCCACTATCACACTCACATAGGTGAATTCTGTCAAGGGTGCTCTTGTATCTATGACACCCCACTCAATAAGAGTTACAAAAATGCATTAAGAGTTTTTTAATAACTCAACCTCTACAACGTTACAGGATAAATGCACTTACATCATAGAGATAGATAAAAAATAAGTGCATTTCTCACGGCCATCATATGATCATTTTTCTCATTGAACCCAGTTACAGGATCTCTGGTCCCTGGGTTGAGTATCCTCATACATGGCTCCTGCTATATTCAATGGGCTTCAACCCCATCCCCCTCGATGTATTCCAGACTCTATCTCTTGCTAAGGCCTTAGTTAATGGATCTGCAAGATTATTACCAGATTTAATATAATCCACATTTATGATGTCATTATTCATATAAGATCTCACAGTACTGTGTTTTCTTCTGATAGGTCTGGATTTACCGTTATAATAACAGTTATTAACTCGACCAATTGCTACGGTGCTATCACAATGAATTAATATAGGTGGAATCGTTTTTTCCCAATAAGAGATTTCATTTAACAAATCTCTTAACCAATTTGCTTCTTCACTAGCTGTAACTAAAGCAATAAGCTTAACCTCCATTGTTGAATTAGCAATAATGGTTTGTTTTTTTGATTTCCAACTTATAACACCACCTCCCAATGTAAATAAGTAACCAGTGGTTGATAACGAATCACCTGACAAGGTATTCCAATCGGCATCACTGTAACCTTTAAGTACTGCAGAATACTTATTATAAAACAAGCCATATTTTATGGTACCAGATAAATATTTCATAATACGCTCAATGGCTAGCCAGTGATTACTGCCAGGCTTGCTTGTAAACCTGCTAAGTATTCCAACTGCATATGCAATGTCAGGTCTAGTACAGTCAGTCGCATAACACAAGCTACCAATCATACTAGCATATTCCTTTTGATTAATTACATCCTCATAATTTTCAATAGGAAATAAACGCACATGAGGATCAAAAGGAGTAAGAACATGCTTGCAGTTATAAAAATGATATTTTCTCAAAATTTTCTCAACATAATGCGACTGATCAAGAAATATACCATCAAGGTTTTTTCTGCTGCACTGGTGTGAGGCTTTGCCTAACAGCAGAGGGCTTGAATCTACTTAAAGAGAGCAAATTTTCCGCGCCTCAACCCTTTCAATGTTAGCAGGTATTTTAATATTATAATGTGTTATAGGTTGTTTTTCTTTTCTTTCTCTCCAAGTCTCTTCGAGTCTTCATCAAGTCCACCAATTCTTATCCTCTTCAAGACTTCCAAGGTAAGTTTCCAAAGTCTTGGTTTTGGTCCAGCAAGACTTATCCTTTTCAAGTCTACCATGTTTATCCATCCAAGTCCTCATCCGTTTCATATCCACCAAGGCACCTCCAAGCCTTATCTCCTATATATTTGAGCTAATGTCCTATCTTGGTGCAAGGGTGAAGAAGTTTTGGTTGTGTTGTTATGTCTTGAGTGAGATTATCAGGCAAATAAAAATGATGTGTGTGATAAAACTTTGGGTTCAACCAATTGTGCAGTATTGGTGAACCATACGACTTAGTCGGGCTGTTGTATCCTGGGGGGGTCAAGTCAAGATTTTTTCTGCTGCACCGATGTGAGGCTTTGCCTAACCGCAGAGGGCTTGAATCTCCTTAAAGAGAGCGAATTTCCCGCGCCTTAGCCCTTACAATAGTTTTTATAATTTCTATTATTCTTATTTTCTAGTGTTTTATTTGTAATTATCACTAACAATTTTAAGGAGATTCAAATAGCAAAAGTTTATGGAGCCAGTATTGGAGAAACCCAACGAGAATACCGGCGATCTCAACAAGCCCTTTCGGTTCAAGGGAGCTCATTTCAAGAGATGGAAAGGCAAGGTGCTTTTCTACCTCAGTCTCCTCAAGGTGGCGTATATCCTGACCGAGAAAAATCCAAACAAAGTCCCCACTGAAGAGATGACCAACGAGGAGTATGCTGCTCATCTTGAAAAACTCGAAAAATACAACACAGATGAGTATAAATGTCAATACTATCTTTTGAATTGTCTTTCAGATCAATTTTATGATTATTATGATACTTGAGTGGGAGATTTATGATCTGAGATTGGGCCGTGACGTTAGTCGGACAGATTTGGGCCGAGGTGTTGGGCTCCAAGATCAGGCCGTGATATTGCTCGGTAATGGTAAAGCCCACGTGGAACCGAGTTATCTGATCTCGGTTCCGTGAAGGCCGGACAGGTGGAGGAACAGCCTAGATGAGGCTCCCCGGCTCACGCGTTGCAAGATTGTAATGCACGCACCTTAACCCGGTAGGAAGGCCTGTGCTTGGAGCTTGGCCGAGAAGGTCTTTGGCTGACCGGCGTTACCAATCTCCAGCTCAGCTTCGTCGGAATACAGTTGAGCACTGCTGGAATTAAGCCCGGTAGTAGGAGACTATGACATCAACTGCACTTGGGCATGTTCAGTATGGCCGTTGATAGCCGAGATAATGTTGCCCGGCTGCCGTGCTCCCAGCAGAGTGGGCTGGCAGTTGGGTTAGGTGTTGTATAGCAAGATTTGTACTGACAGATGGGATAACAGAGCCACGTGTTGAGAGACCAATGGGAGTAGATTTGGGGCGCAGAAGGGTATATAAGCATGTCTGTGCCCCCCATACGTTGGACAGGAACACTTTGTAAGGAAATTCTTACACTCAAACGCTCCTCTCTCTCTCTCTATCCTAAGGTGTGCGCTAACTTGATCGTCGGAGGGTTTTTCCGGCCACATACCGCCGGGTAGCTCACTGTTATTTGCTCGTAGGTGATCGGACAGAAACGGAGCTCGGAAGAAAGGAGTACGAGCTTGCCGAAATATTTGCTCCCCGTACAATTGGCGCCGTCTATGGGAAGATTAACAAACAAAACCTTGTCTTCCAGGCTCATCTAATCGCCGTTCATGGCAAACAACGATGAGATTCCGTTGTCTACCATCGACGGAGCCACCCCGGAGTGTATCCGAAGGAGAGAGGGACATCCCGCCATCCTTCCAATGGCGGATTTGGAGACATTCCCCGGAGGGCAGTCAGGGGAATCGCGGGAGAAGTTATGGTCATTCGCGGAGTCCAGACGATCATCAGCGACGGAGAGAGTCACACGCCAGACGTCTGGAACACAAGTTGAGGGACCAAGACGCCGTCATCCGGCGAATGGCGGCGGAGATGGAAGAGCTCAAGCGGCATGTCAAAGGGAAGGGTGTAGCTGGAGTGGGTGACCACAGTGAGCGCACCCCATCCCGCCGTTCAGGCGGTCAGAGTCAGCGACGCACTCCGTCCATTTCTATTACCAGAAGTTATCAGGTTGGTGATTTCGACGTGCATGCAGAGAAGTCTAGCGCGCAAGATAGCACTTACCGGCCCTCACGTCCGGTGACGACGTCGAGGTACTCTTACTCAGCTCATTCAGAGGATTTGCGGGCGGTCCTAAAGGAGAGGGCTCGCCGGCGGGAAGCTCAGACGATATCGGCGTTCCAGCGGTTATCCTACGCGGTTCACGCCAGCGAGGAGGTCGGAATGCCTCCACCCCGCCAAGCGGCGCCACTCCTAGTGGATTCAGATTTGGCAAGGTTGAGTGCCACCCCTTTCTCCCTGGAAATAGAAACAACACCGCTTCCGGCAAGCTTCCACCAGCCAAAGTTCACGCTTTACAACGGGAAAACCGATCCCTACATGCATGTAAGTCATTTCCTACAGGTTATGGCCGGACATAGGCGGAATGATGCTCTTATGTGCCTCATCTTTCCGTCAAGTTTGGGCGAACTGGGCTTGAAGTGGTTTGAAAGGCTGCCGGAGGGGAGTATTGAGAGGTGGCATCAGTTGGCTGAAGCCTTTGTGACGCGCTTCAAAACCAACACAAAAACACCAAAGGAAGTCGATCACTTACTAAGTGTCAAGATGGAACCGAGCGACACACTGAAGGCATACAACTCCAGGTATTGGGAGACCTTCAACGAGATCTTGAATTGCCCGGTCAACCTTGCAATCACTCAATACAAGCGTGGTCTCCCGGTCGGACATAGACTGCGGGACTCGCTTACCATGCACCAACCGACGTCCATGGGTCAGCTCATGTAACGCATCAATAAGCACATCCGAGTCGAGGATGATGCGTCAGCATCTACCGTGAAGGCAATTCCGGTAGCAACAGACAAGAAGACAGCAGGCAAAGTGCACGCAATTGGGCAAGAGTCCAGCCGCTCAAGTGACCGAGCAGAGGAATCGGACCGAGGCTCGAATCGCAAAAACTGGGGTAGAGGACGTCGGAATGACCGGGATGACTACCCCCGAGATGACGTAGCGGAGGCAAACAGAAGGTTGAAGGCAAGGACTGGCATAACCACGGTCTTCAAGATTCTGATCTATCGCATACTTAGTGAAATCTGAGACGAGGAGTATGTCCGGTTTCCTGCTAAGTTGGGCGATGGACAAAAGGGCTACAATCCGCGGTATCGTTGCACATTTCACCAAGAGCGAGGCCACCGAACAGAGGACTGTTTGCCTTTGAGGCAACACTTGGAGGAGCTAGTCGCAGCCGGACACCTGGATCTTTACATTGATGGGGGCGTTAAGGCAAATTAGGTTCCGGTTGATCCGCGGGGACCGGATGACCGAGATGCACCTCCTCAAGGGGTTGTGAATGTCATCCACGGCATAGTGGAACCGGCGCGTGTTTGCGAGCTCTGTGGTATGATCAAGAAGGCAGAACACATGAGGGAAGTTTTGTCAGTTCAGCCTGCGCTCAAGAGGGGGAAGACGGAAGCGAAAGATGTGATCAGTTTCTCCCCAAGGGACTTGGAGCGCATTCAGACACCGCACAATGACGCCTTAGTAGTTACACTCCGCGTCAAAGATTTTGAAGTCAAACGAATCTTGATCGATCAGGGAAGCTCGGTCGAGATCATGTACTACGACGCTTTCAAACAGCTCAAGCTCCGAGATACGGATTTGGCCCCGGCGACATCGCCATTGGTTGGTTTCAACTCTCACCCGGAGTGGCCTTTGGGAAAGATTATCCTGCCGGTCAAAGCGGGATCCGTGGTTAAACAGGTGGAGTTCTGGGTGTTACAGGTGCCATCCACTTACAATTTGATCCTTGAAAGGGGGTGGCTTCACGCTATACAAGCCGTGGCATCGACTTTTCACCAAGTAATGAGATTCCCCTCGGCTATAGGGGCAATCGAGGAGATTTGGGGCGATCAGGTCATGTCAAAGCAGTGCTTCGTGGCAGTCAACGAGAGCCGGGCTGCCAAAGGATTTGTTCAAATGATTGAGGGACCGGAGAACCAGGGTGTCTTGGATGATGTGGGCACCAAGGCCGAGGACAAAGCTGTCGAGGAATTGGTGGAGGTGCGAATTGATACAGAGCAGCCGAACAAGTTCTCCTTGCTCGGCTCAAGCCTTACAGCCACAGAACGGACCAAGATGGTTGAGTTTTTGATGGCCAACATCGAAGTTTTTGCATGGTCGCCTTACGACATGCCCGGCTTCGATCCAAGTTTTATTTGCCATCATCTCAATGTCTTCCTCGGAGCCAAGCCAGTCATTCAGCGAACAAGGAGATCGGCGCTGCATCACGCCGAGGTAGTTGCGGAGGAAGTCAAGAATTTGCTAGAGGCGCGAGCAATTCAAGAAGTGCACTATCCTCGGTGGATCTCAAATACAGTGGTGGTACCGAAGAAGAATGGGAAGTGGCGGGTTTACGTTGATTACAAGACCGTCAACCGAGCTTGTCCAAAAGATAGCTTTCCTTTGCCTAGAATTGACCAGCTTGTGGATTTGACGGCTGAACATAACAAGCTAAGTTTCTTGGATGCCTACCGCGGCTATCATCAGATTGCCATGCATGGCCCCGACCGAGAAATCACCTCATTTACTACACCAAGGTGACTCTTCTGCTACCGAGTCATGCCTTTTGGTTTGAAGAACGCCGGGGCAACTTTTCAAAGGATGGTGACCAAGATGTTTGCTTCTTTGCTGGGCCGGACAATGGAAGCTTACATTGAT